>NC_091621.1:3125000-3750000 GCF_027580195.1 Bos mutus | reverse complement strand
AAATCTTTGCTAATCTGATAGGCAAAATAACCCCAGTAATTTAATTTCTGTTTTTTTTTTTTTTTAAGATATTGATTTATTTGGCTGTGCTGGGCGGGTCTTAGTTACAGCATGTGGGATCTTTTTTAGTTGCAACATGTCAATCCTTAAGAGAAATCTAGATCCCTGAACCAGGGAATCAACATGCACCCCCTGTATTGGGAGCATGGAATCTTAGCCACTGGACCACCAGGGAAGTCCCTAAAAAATCTTTAATGTATGTTCATTGTTGATCTGCATTTCTCCAAGGATAACATAGATATCAATAACACTTCTAGCTTTGACGAAGAGTTATTTATGTACAAAGAGGTTCATCCCCGCATTACTTATCCCAGTTAGAAAACAGAAAAACAACCAAATGGGGGAATCAACCCACCAGTTAAGGTATAAACATATGTCGGAATATTTTGTAGTTACACAAAAAAGAATATTTTGAATGAATATTTACTAGCATGGGGAAATGATTATAATATCAAGCTGGTGGAAATTTCTTAAGGAAAAATCAAAATGCAAAATTACAGAACAATTCCAACTCTGTCAAAATACATCTGTTAAAAGCAAAAGATGAGGAAAAAATAGATATGAAGGAAACACAAGTCATTAGTGTTGATTTCTGTGAGATGGAATTTGGGAAGATTTGAACTTTCTTTAGACTTTTTTTTTGCAGATGCTGACTTTTCTGATAGTATGGGACTAATACTGAACATTTGGTTGCTGTGTTTATTTTTCTCAGTGCTTAGGGTGGTGTGCCCTCAGTACTTAACATTATCATTAATGATCTATTCCAGTAAACTAAATAGACATATGCTTTGGTTTATGCCTAATCACAAGGAACATGCTCATTAGTACTGAACCATGTTGGGGGCAAAATCCCAGCTTTCAAGGAGTGTGTCTTCTGGAAGGTGAGAGGAGGCATATGAGTATCTACAGTGTAACAGGCAGCAGTAGGTTCACTAAGATATGGCTAAGCCTCCTAGACAAGGTGACATTTCAGCCCAGCCTTGAAGCCTCATTTGGATTTTATATGTAACATTTGTCATTTTTTTTACTCTATAAGTAATGTGTTTATTGCAGAAAAGTAGGGAAATGAAGAAGATAATAACATTGTACATAGGGTAATTATCACATGTGAAACACTGTGTTAAATCCTATGTATGGAGAAATCTCATTTAACCCCTAGTTGCCCCAAAAGATGGGTGTGATTATTTGTGCATTCCACAGGCAAGGAAAGACAGAATAAAATAAATTGATGAGTCAATTCAGGGTACCTGATTGGAAAATTGGCATAGGCATTAATGGAACCCAAGTTGACCTGGTGCCATAGGAAAAAAATAAATAAATGTGAAGCCTATTGTTTCCATCTCTTTTCTTCCCTGTGCATGAGCTCTTCTTGGGTTCTTGCTGCCTACATTCTGAGTGGTCATCACTCAAGCAGTATCTGCACATAGGTGGAAACACTTCCCTGGTGGCTCAGATGGTAAAGCGCCTGCCTACAATGCGGAAGACCTGGGTTCGATCCCTGGGTCGGGAAGATCTCCTGGAGAAGGAAATGGCAACCCACTCCAGTACTCTTGCCTGGAAAATTCCATGGATGGAGGAGCCTTGTAGGCTACAGTCCATGGGGTCGCAAAGAGTCGGACACGACTGAGCAACTTCAATGTCAATGTCATGTCAAAGGCATACAAGTGGATGAGCTCACCAGGGAAACATGCAGAGGAGAAGAGAAAGGGCTCTGAGAACCAGTCCCAAACAACAGAGATGGATGCATCTTCCTAAATCAGGGCTGCATAGACAGGAGGCAGCGTCAGGAAAAACTTTGCTGTGGTAGTACTCTTGGAGCTGAATCTTAGAGGATGAGGCTTGCCAGATTCAGAAGAGGAAGACAAGTGTCCTTGAGCAGAGTGAGCAAAAGAAAGAACCTCTGCAAAGACTTATCAGATGCAAGGGACAACATGTTAAGTTGGAAAATCAGCAAGTGATTTCAGTATGGTTAGAATAAAGGTGTGTGTGTATGTGTATGTGTGTCTTTGTGTCTGTATGTTCATGTGTGTGCAGATATCTGTGTGGGTGTGTGAGTGCATCATGTGTCTATGTGACTGAATATGTTTTCAGGAGGCTAGGGTGATGACAGAGAGCCTAGAGGACAAAGCAGTTTTCAGATCATTGAAGACTGTGTATCCTTGTAGTCAATGGTATGTGAAAAAATACATATAGGGAAAGTTTTATTATGAGGAATTGGTTCATGTAATAGTGCAGAATGAGAAGTCTCATGATCTGACATTTGCAAGCTTGGAGGCCCAGGGAAGCTGCTGGTATAATTCAGTCCAAGTCCAAAGACCTGAGAACCAGGGGAGCAGGTAATGTAAATCCCAGCCTAAGGGCTGAAGGAGATGAAATGTCCCAGCTCAGGGAGGTGGAGGTTGGGGAGTAATGAATTCTTCCTTTCTCTACCTTTTGTTTTACTCAGTCCCTTTGCAGACTGGATGATGCTCAGCCACAATGGTTGAAGGACAGGGAAGCCTAGCATGCTGCAGTCCATGGGATCGCAAAGAGTTGGACACAACTGAGTGACTGAACAACAACCACCCCAGTGGAGAGAGTAGTTTACTGAGTCCATCAATTCAAATGCTAATCCCACCTGGAAACATTCTCGAAGAAATACCCAGAACAGTGTTTAATCTGGGCACCTGTGGCTCACGCAAGCTGACACATAAAATTAACTATCACAATCTCTTTTAAAAGGTTTGGAATATTATGGGAAAAGTCTGAGAACAGAATGAGATTGGCTGAAGGCCAGCTAGCCAGTATAAACTTTATTTATCTGCAAGGCAAATGAGAGCCTTTGAATTTACTACAAGACAGGAAGATGAGATGAGATAAGATGAGATCTTATAAGATAAGATGAGAACTGGGATTTTGGAAGATTCTTGGACTTGATGGTTTGGTGAAGAAGAGGCAGGAGAGAAGGAGACCAGTTGGTAGAATATTGTAATAGTCAACAGAAAGAGATGATGGGCATAGATATTAGGATGGTAGCTACAGGGTAATGGTCATTTGTTAGGGTGAAGGGTCATTTATTAGGGTGAAGGGATGAGTAATGGTAGATTTGGGCTGACAGAGATGAGAGACATCAGACAATCGACTGGGTTATCTGGGAAAATCCATAATTGAACCAGCAATTCAAAAGCATGTCCTTCCTTCACCAATGTACAACAAATATTGCCTCCTCTGTGTCAAGCCTGTGCGTGGGGAATCTGTAGTTCAGTGTGGAATCTAACCAGTAACCAGACTGCAGCAACCTAGTGTTACAAGGGCCCAGAAATCAACAGCCTCAGAAGTGGCGGAGGCGTTGAAACACCCAAGACAGTACCGAGTGTTAAAAAGACACCAGGCCCCAAATGGAATCCCAGATGGCACTAGTGGTAAAAACAAACAAACAAAACCCCACCTTCCAATGCATGTAGACATAAGAGACACAGGTTCAATTCCTGGGTTGGGAAGATCCCCTGGAGGAGGGCACAGCAACCCATTCCAGTATTCTTGCCTAGAGTATCTCATGGACAAAGGGCCTGGTAGGCTACTGTCCATAGTGTGCAAAGAGTCAGATACAACTGAAGCGACTTAGCGCATGCTAAGCTCCACCTGGCTCTTCCAGAAATGGAATCTTAAACTAGTCAATCAGGAATCACTTGAGAGCAATAGTTAAGTAATCTACCTTCTAGACCCCCTGCCATCCCCGAAAGGAAAGCAACCTAGCAATAACCAACCTTCTCTTTTGCCTGGTGTAACTCCCTTGTTCCCTCTCCATTCTGTCTATGTAAGTCTTTCATTTCCTACAGCTCCTCCAAGCTCCTTTCCATCTGCTACATGCAAAACTGCCAGATTTGCAAATGGTTGAATAAAGCCAATAAGAGCTTTAAAATTTACTTGAATTTTGTTTTGTAACATGAAGGATCTGGGCTACCTTCCTAGAAGGGCATTTTTAAGCTAGAAACTCAGAGCAAGCCAGAGCAGGAGAGTCCCCTACCCTCTGGCAGAGACAGTGGGACTGGTGATCCCCAGGTGAATAAGATTTGGTTTCTGCCCTGGTGGATGGGGACAATTAACAGGACAATGCTATTGGACATAAATGCAATTAAGACATGCATATAGATCACTCTTTAGTTAAAAAAAAAGAAAAAACAACTCTTGAGCTGTCTGGAACTATACCCACCAGAATGTCAAAGTGAGACTTCCCAGGTGGCTCAGTGGTAAAGAATTTGCCTGCCAACCAGGAGATGCAGGTTTTGTCCTTGGGTTAGGAAGATCCTCTGGAGAAGGGAATGGCAACCCACTCCGGTATTCTTGCCTGGAAAATCCGGTGAACAGAGGAGCCTGGGGGGCTACAGTTCATGGGGTCGAAAAGAGTGCGACAGAGCTTAGCCACTAAACCACAGCAAGCCCTCCATCCAGTCCACCCCCAGGCACTTGAAGGATGGACTCAGGGTCCTCCTGGGTACTAAAGGAATGTAGTTCACGAGCCCTGGTGTCTGTCGGCTAATGTCCAGAGACAGCCTTCCAGCCTTGTCCATTCCTTATCCCTCTGCTTGTCTGGTTTCTTATCTCCACTCTGGCAAACTGGGTCTGAAAGAGGGTAGCATTAATTGTTTTGGGGACCCGAAGGTGGAGGAGGCAGGAGAGGAAGAAAAAACATACTTTGTGTGTACTAGAGAAAGAAAAAGGAAAGTGAAATCCGAAACCCAAGCGCATAAAGCGACCCCAAGCAGACACATTGTGAACCGCTGGGGGGAGCACAACTCGGTGGGTGGGTGGGTCACCTGTCCAACCTACCCAACCTACGCTTCTCCAGGTCTGGTATCAAAGCCGAAGCCTGAAGGGCAGGGACAGCAGGGATAATCATCCTGCTTTTCTAATAATCATCCGCGTTTCTAAGCTCCCACTGCCCCCCCCACACACCCACCTCTAGTTCTCAGGCCCCAGCTCACCACTTCCTGCAGCCTCGGTCCCAGGTCGGGGGCGTGCTTGAGGGGCGGGGCTGCGTGGAGCCGAGGAATATATATATATATATTTATTTAAAGGTAATTAGCATCCTCCAATCCCATTGGCTCTCCGCCGGCCCTGCTTTACATACGCCCGCCCCGCTGGCTGCCCAGGGCTTGCGGGGTTCGGCAGGGTTTGCAGCCGCCGCGGTCGCTGCTGCTCTTCCGTGCCGGGCGGGCGAACACGGAGTGAACCCCGGCCCGGGAACCGGGAACCGGGGAGCCGAGAGCCAAGAGCCAGCTGCCGGCGGAGCTGCTGCCGCGGCGGCATCTGAGTAAATTTCCGTCCTACGAACACCGAGGCCGGCGTCCAGCGGCTTCTGCGCCCAGCCCGGCCCAGTAGGGAGAGGATCAGACACTTTTATTTTATTTTGGAAGAAAGGGGCGAGTCCGGCGTGAGCCTCTACCCCGGCCTGGCTCGCTCCTTAGCGCGCCCCAGATCCGGCCTGGGCTCTGGAAGATGACTCCCTGGTGTGCCCTGTGGATTCCAGCGGCGACGGCTCGGGGAGGCATCCGAAAGTAGTCACACTTGGTAGCAGCGGCTGGTGGAAAAGTGAGCCGAGGCGGCGCTGACTCGGCTCTTCCCGCGCCCCGGCGCCCGCTGCTCCTCGCTGCTCCTTCCCCTTGGCTTCCCGGCGGCATGAAGTGGCGCAGCGATGGCCAGGAGAGGTAAGAAGCCGGTGGTGCGGACGCTGGAGGATCTAACGCTGGACTCGGGTTATGGTGGCGCGGCGGACTCAGTGCGCTCCTCCAACTTGTCCCTGTGCTGTTCCGACTCGCACCCGGCGTCCCCGTATGGCGGGAGCTGCTGGCCGCCTCTAACTGACTCCATGCACAGCCGGCACAACAGCTTTGACACTGTCAACACTGCCCTGGTGGAAGACTCCGAGGGGCTGGACTGTGCCGGCCAGCACTGCTCGCGGCTGCTGCCGGACCTCGACGAGGTCCCCTGGACCCTCCAGGAGCTGGAGGCGTTGCTCCTGCGCTCACGGGATCCCCGGGCAGGCCCGGTGGCCCCCGGCGGCCTGCCTAAAGACGCACTGGCCAAGCTGTCGACGCTGGTGAGCCGGGCGCTGGTACGCATCGCCAAGGAGGCACAGCGCCTGAGCCTGCGCTTCGCCAAGTGCACCAAGTATGAGATCCAGAGCGCCATGGAGATCGTGCTGTCCTGGGGCCTGGCGGCGCACTGCACGGCGGCCGCGCTGGCCGCGCTGTCCCTCTACAACATGAGCAGTGCCGGTGGCGACCGCCTGGGCCGCGGCAAATCGGCGCGCTGCGGCCTCACCTTCTCTGTGGGCCGCGTGTACCGCTGGATGGTGGACAGCCGCGTGGCGCTGCGCATCCACGAGCACGCAGCCATCTACCTGACGGCCTGCATGGAGAGCCTATTCCGGGACATCTACGCGCGGGTCGTGGCCTCCGGGCTGCCCAGGAGCTGCAGCGGCCTGGGCCCGGGCTCCAGCTCCGGCCCAGGCCAAGGCTCGGGCCCCGGAGCAGCCCCCGCGGCGGATAAGGAGCGGGAGGTCCCCGGAGGGGGAGCGGCGAGCGGCGGCGCCTGCAGCGCAGCCAGCAGCGCCAGCGGAGGCAGCAGCTGTTGCGCCCCGCCGACCGTCGCTGCTGCTGCCGCCGCCGCCGCAGCCCCACCGGCAGCCGCCGCCAACCACCACCACCACCACCACCACGCGCTCCACGAGGCGCCCAAGTTCACCGTGGAGACGCTGGAGTACACGGTCAACAACGACTCCGAGATCTGGGGGCTGCTGCAGCCCTACCAGCACCTCATCTGCGGGAAGAACGCCAGCGGTAAGTGGTCGCGCGGGTGCCGCCCCCTCCCATCCAACGCGTCCAACTCTCTCCTAAGTTGGCCCTTCGGTCCCCTCCCGCGTCCTTTCGGCCGCCCGCTGCTCTTAAACCTCTGAGGGGACCGCCGATCTGAAGACGGCCAGAAACCCCACCTAGTGCCTCCTGCTTTCGGGATGCGCTGCGCGTACTTTACGCGGTTGGTAGCGTCCCAAGCTAGAGAGCTTGCGGTTCCGCCCGCGATTCCGGGTGGAGCGGCGGCTGCCTCCTGCAGGCAGAACACAGCGCCACTTTGGGGGGCGATCATTTGCGCCTAGTATACATTTCTGCCAGAGCCCTGTGGGGTTTTTGTTTTTTGTTTTTGACCTTAAAGATGACAAATACGCGGGCGAAGGAGTTTGGCTCCCTGGGACTCGGGAGGAGACGCTTTTCTCCCTCAGCCGCCCGATTCCGCTTGCTTCCCGGCGCCCTCGGGACGCCGTCGGTGAGCTGGTGAAGGAGACGCCCCGTAGCTGTAAAGGCAGACTGAGAGCTCACTCGGCCTAGAAACAGTCGGGGAAAGGTGTACGTGGTGAGAGGGTGGAACGGGCAATTTTTCTGGGGCAGTTTTTGAGGCCAGAGCTCACAGCTGGTGGGCGCTGCGCAATGGACAACCCCCCTGATGGAGACCTCCCAGCTTTTGCCGCTGTTGGCTGTCTGGGAGCTGCGGCTGTCACCACTTGGCTTAAGGGATCCCGTCAGAATGGGAGTGGGGCGGAGTTCCGGGGAGACTGCCGGTTTAAGAGGTGGTTTCCAGTAGGTTCTGTCATTCCTCTCCGCACCCCCTATTTTGAAGGCCGGAGCTGGGTGGGTTTGAACCTGCAGTTCTGGTGGCGGAGGGGGTGGGGCCGGGGCGTTTGTTTTTGAGAGCTCGAGCTGGCGGTCCTGCCTGTCTGCGAAAGCCGGAGCTAGACACTTCAAAGCTTCAATTTTCCACAGGAAATGGTAGAAGTGTAACTGGAGACTCCAAAAGCGAAATAAAACTTTGTTACATATTCGGCGGTTTGGCTGGAGGCTGCTTGGTTGGAGCTGAAATGCAGTCTTTCTGGGCAGATTTCATTCATGTTGCTGCCTGTCGTTTTCCCCGGGCCTAAGCAGAGATGCAGCGGGCGCGGCCCGGCCTCTGGGGGTGCCAAGTGTGTGCATGGGAGTGTGTGTATATTTGTGAGAGTCTGTGTGCGCGCGTCCGCGCGTGTTTCTGTGGGTGTGCTCAGAAGCAAGCAGCTCCAGCAGAAGCCCTTTGGAAACAGAATCTCCAATTGTCAGTCCCCTCACCTGGCTTTGGTCATCGTTGGGGGAGGGGAAGGAAGAAGCAAAAAGTGTGTGTGTGTGTGCGCGCGCGCGCGCTTGTGGGTGGTGGGGCCAAGTTGGCAACTCCTCCCTGATGCTCATCAAGACTCCTCCCGCATCTTCGCCAAAGCCCCCCCCCCCTCTCTGCTGCCTGTTGGAGAGCGAAACCTCTAAAGGGAGGGTACCTGTAAGGCTTCCCATGCAGGTCCACCCGTACCTGTGAAATCCTGATGAGATGGAAACACCTGGGAGAAGGCATTGGTCTTTGTGTGCGTTTCTTCTGGTGGAGAATAAGGATTCACCTGTAAAACCCAGGAGCTTTGGACTGGATAATTTCTGTTTGAAACCCTGCCCCCACAAAAAGTACAGAGAGACTTAATTTTCCTCCCACCGGCGTGAGCCCACCGCCCCTGTTCTTACCTCCCCGCCCCCCAACTCTTACCTGCTGTTCCTACTGGAATCTCCTCCCACTCCCGTTTCCTTTGGGAAGAAAAGGATTCCCCTTTCGACTCCAGTTTGGCTTCCCTGGTGGTTCAGACGTAAAGAATCTGCCTGCAGCGCAGGAGACCCGGGTTGGATCCCTGGGTAGGGAAGATCCCCTGGAGAAGGGAATGGCTACCCATTCCAATATTCTTGCCTGGAGAATTCCATGGACAGAGGAGCCTGCCGGGCTTCAGTGGACTACAGTCCATGGATCACAAAGAGTGGGACAGGACTGAGCCATTTGCACTTTCACTTCACTTGGGAATCTGGGTGCCCTGCTTCACCTCTGAGTTGGCCATTCTCTTGAAGTTGTGACTGTGGGTCATAACTCACTTTGCTTCTCTGGGCCTCAGTCTCCTCTTCTATATAATGAAGGCCTGGATCTGTAATACACTCCCAAGTCCTCTTGTAGCTCTGTCTGTCTGTGTTAGCAGCCTCTATATTTTTTCAAGTTGGTTTTACTTTTATGATCTTTAGCATCTTTTAAAGGCAGTTTTTGTGTTTATCCTTTTTGGAGGAAGTATAATTTGAGGAAGGAGGAGACCACAGAGCTGGTTTGGGGCAGGGTGAATGTGTGGTGGTTGGGGTTTGCTGCCATTGCAGCATTTCCACAGCACAGAGCTTAACTCGTAGGTCTCAGGGCCCCTTCCACCATCTTGTAGTATGAGATATACTGTAATTTCATTGTGATGGCTCCATCTCTTTTCCTTGGGCTTGTTAAAAATGGAAGGAAGCAGTAAGAAATGAGCAATTAATTTTTTAGGTATCTGAAACATACATTAAACATCAAATCTGTTTCTTCAACTATTTTGCATGACATTCTTTCTGATTTGCAAGTCATATTAAGGAGCCCAGGCCGTACATAATCTTTCTCCCCCTTTAACTCAGTAGCATCATTTATTCATTCCTGAATTCATTTGTTCATCAATATTTATTGAGCAGTTACTAATCTAGGCACTGAGCAAGCAGCGGTACAAGCTAATAACAGCTAACGTGCATTCAATACCACTCTGTATATTGACTCATTTACCTCTCAGCATTCGCTTGGAAAGGTACTGCTGTTATCCCCACTAGACAGAGGAGGAAATTGAGGCACAGGAAACATAAATGTCTTGCTCTTTACTGACAGATGAATTCCCTGCCTTCAGGCCATCCTTGCTGCCCTTAATTAACTACGCAGTTGAACTGAGGCCCTTCTTAGCCTGACAATCTTTCTATCTTAATTTATACACCTTTTGTTCCTATCAAACTGTACAGGGCAGAACTGGATTTAAGCTCCTGGTACACAGCTTCTTAGATGCCTGTTGAGTTGAGCAAGCTATTGTATAATATTGTGCAGTGATATCCAGAAACTAACTGTGGAATTCTGAATTCCTTGAATCATCTTTTCAAGTCTTTCTACCTTGGTTGCCCCTTCTTACTGCCATCTCTGTACCTGTCCCCCTTTCTAATTTTCTGCACCTATGACCTGAAGAATCAGGAAATGGATCACATGGGACTTGACTCAGAAAATAAAAGAGAATTGGCTGTCAGTGAGGGCTTGCTGGCTCTCAAGAATCACACGTGTGAGCTTAGGGTGTGAACTCTGGTGACTGTTTTACTCTTCAAAGCTGGTTTTTTTCTTTCATTGACTCTCAGCTGTTTAGAGTATGTGGGGAAATAGATAAGACAACTCAGTGAGGGTTGCATTTCAGTAAGGGGTTTAAAATTTGGTTTGATTGATTTTGCTAAAGCTCAATAAAGAACAGACAGAAGTGCTTCACCACACCATTGTCTGTGCAGTCATTTACCTTAAACCCCATCAGAGCTGGCCAGTTCTCACTCATCCCTGAAGACTTGGTTCAAAAACTGTCTTTCTGGAATCTCTGTGAGGCCTTCCTTGATGCAACCCTTTTTCCCTCCCCAAAACCTAGGCCTTCCACAGCCCATTCCCCATCCTGTGGGAATCTTGACCCTGACTTTGCTCTAAGTGACTCCCCATTGCACTGTGGCACTAACAGTTGAGACTGTATCTTTATCATCTTTGTATCTTTCTCCATATCACTCAGCACAGCACCTAACACTCAGTAAATTCTGGGTACTATTTGTTGAATGATCATAACTAGCCCATTACACCTTTGAGATATAAAATTTACCCATCAATTCAGTTCAGTTCAGTTGCTCAGTCATGTCCGACTCTATGTGACCCCATGAATTACAGCACGCCAGGCCTCCCTGTCCATCACCAACTCCCGGAGTTCACTCGTAAAAGCCTGTGAAATCAGGTATCCTGGATTTGAATTTCAAGGCTTACATTTTTCTAGCTGTGTGTTCTTATGTATCATACCTAATCACTCTGAGCCCAATTTCCTCAGCTGTAAAGTAGAGGTAATAATTATGAGGATTAAATGAAATTATTTGTATAAATATTACAGTCTGGTGCATGACATATTTTAGGGGCCAAAATGATGATGGTAGTCATATAATTCAGGCAGAATGGTATCTGTTATCTTTGTCTTATCCACGTGTTCAATGTGAATGGAACCACCAGGGTGCAGAATTTTATGTGAATCTTCCTTCCTGATATTCAAAGCATCAAATAAGACAGTGCGCCCACCTCAGAGATTAACCTCATGCGCATAGCCTCATTGCGAAGGTCACAAATAGATGGCCTGATCAAAGGAAAGTAGCTCATTTTACTGACTGTATTTCTTTAAAAAAAAAAAAAGGGCATCATTAGTGAAGGGGCACCAGGGAGCTTTCTGGGTGATAGAAATATCCTTCTGTTGATAGGGGTGTGGGTTCAGAGGTATGTGCCTTTGTCAAAATGCATTGCATTGTAAACTTAAGATATGTGTGTTTCACTGTATTGCAAATTACACTTCAGTAAAAAAGAAGACATAAAAAGAGCCATAGGCATCCTTGGATGGAATTTTGTTTTAAATGCAGAAAGAATTTGAAGAGAAGATTGCAAGAGGCAGTGTGGTGTGATGAAAGGGAGAAGGGCTTTACACTTAGAAAGGTCTAACCTCAGATTTCAGCTCTGCCACTCTTTAGCAGGTGACTTAATTTTGCTAAATTTGTTTTTCTCATCTGCAGAGTGAGGATTGCAAAACCAAAAAAGACATAAAAAAGGAAGAAAACCCAAACCTACCACATAGGGTGATTAAAAGAATTAGATCAGATGTGTGAAAGCAACTGCCACATAGTAGGCACTCGATAATAGTGGCTTCCTTAAAAAACAGATTATTCAGACTGGTGATAATAATAATAAGGGGATTTTGAATAGTCTCATTCACTTCTGGGATCCCCAATCACTTTATAAACACTGATTAACATGAGCCCTCACCTCACCAACCCTGGTTTGGTGGGTAAGTTGGTGTTCAGGTCTTTTGCTTTTCTGTTGCTCCATAGATCAAATGCTTACTCAGCTGTTTTCCTGGCCCACCCATCATCCCCCAAATCCACCCCCCCTACCCATCTTCCCTCAGATCTCCCGAGCTGGTTGAGTTATTCCATAGTACAGGGTTGCTGTGCGGGACGAAACCATAAGAAACCCAGCTTTTTGTGAAGAACTGCAAAAGCAATTTCAGCAGCCAGCCATGTCAGTGTCTATGCTCACAGAGCACGTTTTTAATTAACTAACTCAATGTAAATTAAAACTTGAAATTTGGGTCAGCGGAGGGTTGCTTGGTTTTCTATTCAGATTCACCAGTTCAGTGCTGGAGTATTTGTAAGTAGAGTGTTTCCTGAAACACACCATAAAAATAACAACAAAATAAAACAATAGGGGACCAACCTGGAGATCTGGGTTAAGGGGTGGGGTGGCTAATGGCCTTTGAATAGTTAAGAAAGGCCTCTAATTCTGGATCTGTTGTTATTTGTGACCTTGAGCCAGACACCAAACTTACCTATAAAATGGATCTGGCTATCATTTACTGAGAAGTAAATATAAAATAGTAATTGACTTGGGAGTCAGACACACCCATAAGTTTCCCTATTTGTAAAATGGGTTTTGTAATAGTAATAGCTACACTTGTGCAGTGTTTATTATATGCCAAGCACCGTTCGAAGAGTGCTATATGTTATAATTGTTATAGTTACATTAGCTGTTATAAAAAACAACCTCCAAATCTTAGCTTAACACAATAGAAGTTCATTTCTTTCTTTTTTTAAAAAATTTATTTATTTTAATTGAAGGCTAATTACAATATTGTAGTGATTTTTGCCATACATTGACATGAATCAGCCATGGGTGTACATGTGTTCCCCATCCTGAACCCCCCTCCCATTTCCCTCCCCATCCTATCCCTCTGGGTCATCCCAGTGCACCAGCCCTGAGCACCATCTCATGCATCGAACCTGGACTGGTGATCTGTTTCACATATGATAATATACATGTTTCAATGCTATTCTCTCAGATCATCCCACCCTTGCCTTCTCCCACAGAGTCCAAAAGACTTCTATACATCTGTGTGTGTTTTGCTGTCTCGCATATAGGGTTGTCGTTACCATCTTTCTGAATTCCATATATATGCGTTAGTATACTGTATTGGTGTTTTTCTTTCTGACTTACTTCACTCTGTATAACAGGCTCCAGTTTCATCACCTCATTAGAACTGATTCAAATGTATTCTTTTTAATGGCTGACTAGTCATTTCTTACTCACTAAAGACTGATTGGGAGAGGAGTGTGGTGGGAGTGAACTGGAGAGTCATTTGAATACCAAGACTGTTGGAGAGAGTGCTTTCTTTACCTTCAACCTGTGGCCTTTAGGGCCTTCTTTGGACATTTATCCAGCCCATAGGTAGAGGAAGGAGAGCGTGGGCATCTTAAGAACGGTGTTATGGGCTAAGCCTGAAAGGAGCCTTCATCATCATATTTGTATATCACTGGCCAGATATGTCACAGGCCCTCTGACCACCAAATATCTCTGTGTTTCCTTCTTTTCAGACACAAAACATGGTTCCCTTCCTCTAAGGGAAGATCCTCATGTTCTATCCAGTCACTACTTTCAACTTGAAGTTCTGGATCTTTGGGTGAATTCCTGTCCTATCCATGGAGTTGAATGTGGCTCCTCATGGTTCAGGGACCCAGGATCCAAAAGAAACTCATTATCTTCCCCTCTGTGCCTGTATCGGACGATAACCCATTAGGAAGAGGCAGCAGTGAGAGATACACAGAAGTCACTGGCCCCTAGTAGTTATGAAATCTGCCAAGCAGACCATGGGTGAGGTTTCCTTGCTTAAGCCCCACTTCTGCTCCTCTCTGAGAGCAATTTCCCGGTTCATTGTTCTTCACACTTGTGGCTCTGTAGGAGGAATATCGTTCCTGATGCTTCTTGGCCACCCTTGAAGTGGGTCTTAGGGAATATGACCTCTTTGAGGCTCTAAATCTAGTAATCTAGTCTTTGCCTTGAACTTTAAGGGGCCCAAGGGTTGTTTTGGGCTTCCCAGGTGGCATTAGTGGTAAAGAACCCATCTGTCAATGCAGGAGACATAAGAGATGCAAATTTGATCCCTGGGTGGGGAAGATCCCCTGGAGGAGGGCATGGCAACCTGCTCCAGTATTCTTGCCTAGAGAATCCCGTGGACAGAGGAGCCTGGTGGGCTACATATAGTCCATGGGATTGCAAAGAATCAGACATGACTGAAGCAACTTTGCATAACACAAGGATTGTTTTAATGCTTTAACAGTAAAAGATTTTTAAAATCTAGGCTCATAGATTTTGCCAATGCAATTCCCTCAACAGCTCAGTAGGATTTTCATCTATGACATCTTGCTTACCAGCAGCCAGTTTTTTCCTAGACCTAATTCTCCAGTTTGGATTATTTCTTCCTTCACCTCAAACCTCTATTTCTCTCTCAACTTAATGAGGCCATCAGGCTTAGGTGGGAACCTTATACACTCTATCTGACATTTATTTCACTAGGTTCAGTTCAGTTCAGTCGCTCAGTCATGTCAGACTTTTTGCGACCCCATGGACTGCACAACGCCAGGCCTCCCAGTCCATCACCAACTACCAGAGTTTAATCAAACTCACGTCCATTGAGTAGGTAATGCCATCCAACCATCTTATCCTCTGTCATCCCCTTCTCCTCCCACCTTCAACCTTTTCCAGAATCATGGTCTTTTCAAATGAGTCTGTTCTTCACATCAGGTGGCCAAAGTATTGGAGTTTCAGCTTCAGCATCAGTCCTTCCAATGAATATTCAGGACTGATTTCCTTTAGGATGGACTGGTTGGATCTCCTTGCAGTCCAAGAGACTCTCAAGAGTCTTCTCCAACACCACAGTTCAAAAGCATCAATTCTTTGGCACTCAGCTTTCTTTATAGTCCAACTCTCATATCCATACATGACTACTGGAAAAACCATAGCTTTGACTAGATGGACCTTTGTTGGCAAGTTAATGTCTCTCCTTTTTAATGTGCTGTCTAGGTTGGTCATAACTTTTCTTCCAAGGAGCAAGCATCTTTTTATTTCATGGCTGCAGTCACCATCTGCAGTGATTTTGGAGCCCCCAGAAAATAAAGTCTGCCAGTGTTTCCACCGTTTCTCCATCTATTTGCCATGAAATGATGGGTCCGGATGCCATGATCTTAGTTTTTTGAATGTTGAGCTTTAAGCCAACTTTTTCACTCCCTTCTTTCACTTTCATCAAGAGGCTCTTCAGTTCTTCTTCACTTTCTGCCGTAAGGGTGGTGTCATCTGCATATCTGAGGTTATTGATATTTCTCCCGGCAATCTTGAGTCCAGCTAGTGCTTCATCCAGCCCAGCATTTCTCATGATGTACTCTGCATATAAGGTAAATAAGCAGGGTGATAATATACAACCTTGACGTACTCTTTTCCCGATTTGGAACCAGTCTGTTGTTCCATGTCCAGTTCTAACTGATGCTTCACTTAGATGTCTGCTCAATCTTTGTTCTTATTGCTCAGTATCTAGGAATAGCTGTCTTCTGCACTACTCCTTCCCAATTTTACATGCAAACTGACTAGTTCATGCCTGTGATCTTCTCTTCCCCTAATATCTTGCTAAACTTAGCCCAGAACAAGCAGCAAACTCTCTTACCATTATTTTTCAATCTTTTTTCCCTAGAGCTTACAGGCTCAGTAGGCATAAGTTCTGCCTTCTAAATTATCATAGTGAGAGTTTAACTAAACATTTCACTGCTGCAAAACATGAGGCTCCAGTTTTCAAGCCTTGAACATCTTAACCCACCATCTGACTTCTAAGCCAATGCCACATATATAAGTACCCTACTTCCAGTGTCAATTTCAGTTTCTTTATTAGTTAGGGTAATGCAAGCTGTTGCATCAGATAAATTCTAACATTTCAGCAACTGAACACAATCAAACTTGTTTTCTCATTCATGTTGAGTCCAGTTGAAGCTAGTGGAAGGAGATGCTCTGTTTCATGGAATCTGATAGAGGGTCTGCCATCTAGAATATGCGACTCTCAGGAAATTCCTTGATTGGGGACAACAGTAAGGATGATGGGGAGGTTTTTATAGGACAGTCTTGGATGTGGGTATGTTAATTCCTTCCACATTCCAAACACCAGAGTTTAGTCACTCTGGCCTCAACAAGATATCAGGGACTGGAAATTGTGGTTTCCATCAGGGCAGCCACTCCTGGCCACAACTCTACACTGTTAAAGGGGCATTAATTTTGGGTCGGGCACTAAACATCTCTGCCATCATGTATTAACTGTTTTAATCCTGGCCACAACTTTATGAAATATGTGCTATTATTATTATCCCCATTTTACAGATTAGGAAATTGAGGAATAGGAAATTTAAAGAATTTACCTAAGCTGACACAACTAGTAAGCATTTGTGTCAGATTTGAATGTGGGCAGTATGGCTCTGGACTGCCTTATGAAATGCTTATGATGATCAAAGTAATATTAAATAATAATGTGATGAGTGCAAAGTGTTTTCCCCAGTGTCTCCTACATGGTACATATTTAACAACTGTTACTCTTTGTCAATTATTCTTGTTATCGTCATCATGTTCTGGAAGTGGGATGCTATGTGGATGAACAGTGAATTGGTGTGAAGCTCTCAGGCACAGGTAATATGTGAACCCTAAAGAGTGGGTGCTCCAGGAAAATTGGACTATATGCCTGTCTTCTCCGCTTTGCCACCCACTTCCTTTCATCCACGGGGGGAACTAACAGTTGCTGAGCTGAGTACTGTGCGAGGCCTTTCACACACACATTAACTCATTTCATCTCCATACTGTTCTTGTGAAGTGGGTGTTTCTTATCCCCATTTTATTGGGGAGGAAACTGAGGCTCAGATGGGTTCAATGACTGGTCTGAGATGCCATTGCTACTGAGGGGTAGAGTTAGAATTGGGGCTTCAGAGCCTGTTCTCTGAGCAGCTGAGGCCCAGTGGTAAAATCCAGTTCAAAGGAGCCTCTGAGAGGATCCCAGAGCAGGATTCCAGTGCAGCTGGAGGGATGTGTGTGGAGTGGAGGCAGGGCTTGCCCTGGTGGTCATGGTTGATGATCGTCCTCTCTATAATATGTGGTCACAGGTCTTTTTTTAGCCCCCACTGTCTTCCTTTTCCATGGCTGCCCTGTGAGTCACTGTTTATGATGATGCTATGCAGCCTCCTCAGCTGAGGCCCTGGAGCAGTGGGTGGCTTTGTGGCCATACCTGTCCATACCCTGTTTAGCTGGGTAGGCTCAGTGCTAGAAGGAGCTTCAGTCTGCTTATTAGAACTGAAGGCAGAAACCTGAAACTTGGTGGGAAATCTGTCCTCCCTGGGAATCACAGGCTGGGTTTTCCTAGAAAAGGATTGTTTCTGGGATCCTCTGGAATTAGGTGGACCCACTTTCTACTTCTGCCTGCAATGCAGGAGACCCAGGTTCAGTCCCAGGGTCGGGAAGATCCCCAGAGAAGGGAATGGCTACTCACTCCAGTATTCTTACATAGAGAATTCCATGGACTGAGAAGCTTAGTGGGCTATAGTACATGTGGTTGCAAAGAGTTGGACACGACTGAGCAACTAACACACACACACACACTCTACTACCTGTAAGCCAGGTAACTGTGGGCAAACCAGTTAATCTTTCTAAGCATCAGTTTCCTCATCTGTTAAATGAGGATAATGGTAGTACTCCCCCTGTAGGGTCATTGGGAGGATGAGTTAATTTATGTAAAATCCTCAGAATAATATTGAACACACCGTAACTGAATACATCAATTGTCTGTTAGCAATTATGATGATGATGAAGTGCTTAAGAAGTGCCAGCCTCCTTGCTTGAAGATCTGTTCCCTGTATCCTGCTTCTTCTGTTGAGTGAAAGGTTTTAAATAATTTTCCAGTAAGCAGACTTGTATGATTTGACACCTTACTAGCTGTGTGATACTGGGCAAGTTACCTAACGCCTCTGCAACTCAGTCTTCCTTTTGTTAAATGAGAGAAAAATAAAGTCTTTTAGGGGGTGACTGGCATATAGAAATTGCTTAATAGATGTCAGCATTGTTGGATTTTATTATGTTCATTAAAATTTTTTTCTACAGGCACTGTGTTAGATGTTAAGCAACATGGTCTCTGTCCTCATGGAGACTGCAGAACTTAGTTTTGTCATCAAACAATCCTTTTCCTTCCTCTAGTGTGAGCTGAGTCGTGTCTGACTCTTTGTGACTGCATGGACTGTAGCCCGATAGGCACCTTTATCCATGAAATTTTCCAGGGAAGAATACTGGAGTGGATTGCCATTGCCTTCTCCAGGGGATCTTCCCGGCCAGAGATTGAACCTGTGTCTCCTGTGTTTCCTGCATTGGCATGCGGGTTCTTTAACAGTCACTGTTAAAGAAGCCCCAAAGCAATCATTCATATGTAAATTTACAACTGTGACAGTAGGTACAAAGGAGAGATACAGGGGACTGCAAGAGTCTTTACTGAGGCTCTAGATGTAGTCAGGAGTGAGGAAGTGAGGCCTGAGTGAGGTTGAAGCATGGCATATTTGGTTGAAAAGGTACCAAAGTATTCCATGTATGCAAACAGAGTGTGCAAAGGGCCTTTAGCAGAAGGGAGTATGGCGAGAGGAGAGCAGCCAGTGTGACTGGAATGGGAGAAGCAAGTGAGGGGGGCCGGTTAGAGGCTGGAGTAAGCATCTTCCAGAGTAAGGAGTCTGTGTCTTTCCAAGGATACTGGAGAGCCTTTAGAAGCTTTTAAGGAGGTAGAGAGGGTTCCCCAGGTGGCTCAGATGGTAAAGAATCCACCTGCAATGCAGGAGATCTGGGTTCAATCCCTGGGTCAGGAAGATCCCCTGGAGATGGGAATGGCTATCCACTCTAGTATTATTGCCTGGAAAATTCCATGGACAGAGGATCCTGGTGGGCTACAGTCCATAGGGTCACAAAGATTCAGACACGACGGAGTGGCTAACACTTTCACTTTTCAAGGAGGGATCAGATTTGTGCTTTAAAAAGCAGTTTGAGGAGCAGACAGGAAGGGAAGGGTAAACATAGTAATGCCAGTGAGGTACTGTTATCACTTCCATCTTACACAGGAAGAATCTGAGGCTACCAAACACTCAGTAACTTTCTCAGAGTTGCTGAGACAAGAAATGGCAAAGCAGGGATTTGAACTTGAGCCTGAAGGACTTCACATTGCACCTGCCTCCTACCCATGCCATGCTTCATGCCAAGGGAGCTTCTGGTTCACCTCTCATATTTTACAGGTGGGAATACTGAAGCCCAGAGTGAGATACTGATACTGCCTTCCCCATGGTCACAAGGTTCCATGGCAGAGCTGGACCAGTAACCCAGCTTTCTGGATTCTTAGCTCATCTCTCCTCCACTGTGATGCATTGTCTCGTCCAAACCAGATCACTCCTGGGAGGCAGAGTGGGGTGAGAGGCTGTCTTGTCAACAGACAGCAGTTTTTGAGGTTAATTTATAGCCTGGGTGTAACACTGTGGGTTTTACTCTACGTGCATCTCACAGCAGAAGGAATGCTAGTCTAGAAGCTTGCAGAGGTCTCCGTTAGCTTGTGGCTGGGCCAAGGGAAGCAGTGACTGTGCAGTTCAGGTGTTCAGAAGGCAAGATCAAGTGAGTGGTTCCCCAGTGGATGAACATCTGAGAGCAAATCAGAGAGGCAGCTCTACAGGGTAAGTGGAACCTGAAGGAGGCTGAGGTTGCTTGGGTTCAGCAGGGGGTTTGGGATAGTGTATATCATTGTTTCTTCCTAATCCAGCTCACAGTGCCAGCCAGGGGGTCAGGATGCATGTCAGAAGCATGCACACACACACATCACCTCCTCTCTCTCTGAATACCTCTAAAATGTCAAATACTGGGGAGCATTCATGAATACATGGTTTCCCCTCCCTTGGCCTCCTCCCTCAGGCCCTTCAGCCTTTTCTTGGCTGACTTTGAGGCTCAGGGCCTGGGTCCATGCTTGTGAGCAAAACTTCACATGGTTCCTGCCCTCGTGCAGCTTGAAGACCTGAGGCAAGCTTGTTTATTCACAAAACATCACCCAGAAGTAAAACTGCACCCATGGCAGGAACTATTGGATTGGCCAAAAAGTTTGTTTGGGTTTTGCCATCTCAGCTTAATAAAAACCCAAACTTTTTGGCCAATGGAATACTTAAGAGAGGTTCATGTGACCCAAGGACAAAGCCTCCTCCTCAGATGTGAGGTGAGTGCAGCTGCCCCTCCCTCATGCTTCCAGGAGTGGTTGTGGCCAGCACAGGGCCACCAGACATTTGGAGCCTGGTGTGGGGTTGGGGTTAAGATGTGAAATTCTCTTCTGGTGCTGGAGTTTGCCATCAGGGAGGGTGGGGGGGTGGGGAAGAGTCAGGCATCCCCTCCCCATGTTGGCATCTCTGAATTCTGTATCTTGTTCCTCTGTCTTTTGAAGCCTTCTCACCAACCCCTGCCACCCTGGTCTCTCCATCCTGCAGCTGCCATTTTGGGGGCCAGTTGATGAGTCTGTTGTTGCTTCATATTCAGATCACTGGGGCAGGCTGGTGCAGGCGAGGGAGCAAAGGCTCAGTTCCAGGGGCCAGTGTGAGGCCCCCCACCTCTCTCTGTGTCCTGACCTCCTCCACACCCTTCTTACCTGCTTCCACTCCTGTTGCTGATTTGGTTGCTGCCCCAAGTTTGCCTTCCTCCCAGCATGGACTGTGGATTAAGGAACAGACCACGAGCAAGTGGTGATCTCATGGCCTCTGATGGCTGTATCATGTGGAATGCCTGGGGGCTGCTGGGAGCCTGGGGTGGGGGATAGCGGGGTGCAGGAGGGGCGATGAGCCTTCCAGTGAGTGGGAAGACCTCGATTCAGGCCTCGCAGGGTGTGCCCATGCTGTGTGACCTTGGACAGTCGGTGACCCCTCTGAGCCTCAGTTTCCTTGTGTAAGAACAGGAAATCATGATGCTACCAGGTTCTGGTATTCATAGAAGGTTGCAAGTGTCAAAAGAGGCAACACTTTGGAAAACCATTACCAGCACTAAGTAATGGTAAAAGTTAACATGGATTGTTTGCCCCAGTGTTAGAGCCGTTCAGAGAAACAGAACCAGAAGAGCATACACATACATATGGGCTTCCCAGGCAGTGCAGTGGTAAAGAATCCACCTGCTAATGCAGGAGACGTAAGGCGGGTATGATCCCTGGGTAGGGAAGATCCCCTGGAGTAGGAAATTGCAACCCACTCCAATATCCTTGACTGGAAAATTACATGGACAGGGGAGCCTGGTGGGCTACAGTCCATGGGGTCACACAGCATTGGAGACGACTGAGCACACACACACACACACGTGCACACACACATACATGAGGAGATTTGTTATAGGATTTGGCTTATATGGTTATGGAAGCCAAGAAATGTTACAGTTTACCATGTGTGAGTAGGAGAACCAGGGAACCAGGGGGCCACTCGTGTAAGTACTAGAATCCAAAGACCTGAGAACCATGATTTGCTGCCTCGAGCTTCCCAGTAGTCTGTGCAAAAAAAAAAAAGGAGTCATCATGAGCAGATATACAATTCAGAGTGTGATGGATGAGGCAGAAATAAACGAGCTGCTGTAGCTGTTCCTGTGGCTCAGGCCCAAAAGAAATTTCTCAGCAGGAGAGTAGAAGCGGTTTTTAAGTGGTGCAGCAGTGACCTCGCGTTTCAGCCCCTGGTTGTTAAGAAAGGGCTAGGAGGGCCTTTTCTTGATTTGCAGTGCTTCTCTCCCCTCCTGCTGTCTGCACCTCCTCTCTCATTCCTTACAGAATGTCCAGGTATGATGATACATGTGTCACAGAAGGTTGGGAGTGGCAAGTGTATCAGTGTCCCTCCTGTGTTTGGGAGGAGGGTCTTGGGGTTAGAAGCTGGCCTTGGAAGCTGATGTCTATGTCAGATGGTCCCTAGAAATCAGATATGAGTTCATTTGAGGGAAAGTGTACAAAATGCTCCTCTGGGGGAAAAATAATCCTTAAACCTGTAAACGTGGTCCCCAGCATGGCGGGGTATGAGTCTGGGGAGAAGGAGAGAGCTGGGTGGGGCCTGGGCCTTGGAGGGACTGTTGCCAGTGTGGTTAAATCAGAGGCATCTGAGGGTTTAAGGACAGAAGAGAGTATGAGGTCCACTGTAAAACAAGCTGTGTGATCTCAGGCAAGTTATTTAACCTCTCTGAACTTGTTTTCTTATCTGAAAAAAAACCAGCAGAGTTTTGAGGCTCAAAGGAATCATCAGATGTGAAAGTGATCTATAAGCTGCAAAGTAATCATTTGTTTTTCATTCATTCAACAAATATTTATTGAGAGCCTATTATGGAGGAGGCATGGTTCTGGGCACATAACATACATCAGTGTTCAAACAGACAAAAATTCTTGCCTTCATAGAACTTGCATTCTAGTGGAAAGAGACCCTAAACAATAAACATAAGGAGACCCTAAACAATAAACATAAGACCCTAAACAATAAATATAATAAACATAAGACCCTAAACAATAAACATAATAAACATAAGACCCTAAACAATAAACATACTTCTAACATAAACATGTTAGAAATTGATACATGCCCACTCCAGTGTTCTTGCCTGGAGAATCCCAGGGACGGGGGAGCCTGGTGGGCTGTTGTCTATGGGGTCACACAGAGTCGGACACGCCTGAAGCAACTTAGCAGCAGCAGCAGCATGGAAAAAATAAATCAGAGCAAGGGGGATCTGGAGGGCTGGGGATGGTGAGTCATAATTATAAATAGTGTGGTTAGGGTTGTCTCACTGACCATGTGATGTTGGTGCAGAGAAAGGTGAAGAAGGTGAGGAGAGTGTTCCAGGCAGAGAGAACAGCCAGTGCAAAGGCCCTGAGGCAGGAATAGCAAAGAAGCCATTGTAGTGTAGAGAAGTGAGTGAGCCAGGGATAAGATAGAGAAGCAGAGAGTCCTGAGGAGCCAGGCTAAGTAGGCCCTTATGGGCTACCGTAGACTTTGGCTTTTGTTTTTAGTGAACTAGAAAGTTCACTGTAGAATACTGAGTCAGGATTTGAAGATCTGACTGAAGATTTAAAAAGAAACACGTTGGCTGTTGGTTGAGAATGGAGGCTAGAGGAGCGGGAGGCAGGGAGACTAGTGTATAGAGGCTCTTACAGCAATGCAGGCGGGAGATGATGGTGGCCTGGGCCAGGCTGGTAGCAGTGGAGGTGCTTGGATTTGGGCCATAATGGAAAGGAGGAGTCAGCGAGATGTCATGGCCGCATTGGGTATGGAGTGTGAGAGAACGAAAGAACAACAAGGGTTCCTCCAGGGAGGGTGTGGAGAAAAGAGAACCTCCCTACACTGTTGGTGGGAATGTGAATTGGTGCAGCCACTGTGGAAAACAGTTTGGAAGTTCCTTTAAAAACAGAGTTGCTGTATGATCCAGCAATCCCACCCCTGGGTATATATTCAGAAGAGATGAAAACTCAAATTCAAAAAGATACATGCAGTTCAGACTGGCAGTATTTGCAGTAGCCAAGACGTGGAAGCATCCTAAGTCTCCATCAACAGATCAATGGATAAAGATGTGGTGTACATATACAGTAGGGTGTTGCTGATTCAAAAGAATGAAATAATGCCATTTTCAGCAACATGGATGGACCTAGAGATGATCATACTAAGTGAAGTAAGTCAAATACAGAAAGACAAGTATCATAACACATCACTAATATGTTAAATCTAAAAAACAGTACAAATGAACTACTTATTTACAAACAGAGTTGCAGCCATAGAAAACAAAGGATGTGCGGGTGGGGTGGATAAATTGGGAAAAAAAAGGGTGCCTCCAGGGTTTAGTCTGAATAACAGGAAGGATCGAGTTGCCATATACTAGGAGGGGAAGATTTGGAAAGAGCAGGTTTGAGACAGTGGAAAGATCAGAAGTCCAGATGGGGCTCTGCTAAGTTTGAGATGCCTTTCAGACATCCAGGTGGAGATGTCAGGTGTTAGTTGGACAGTCATGGCTAATGTTCAGGAGAGAGGAAGGTTTAGGGATACAAACTTGGGAGCTGGGAGATTGTGAGTAGTTTTTAAAACCATGAGACAGGACCAGGTCACCTAAGGAGTGAATGTAGAAGAGACCAGAGCACCAAGAACTGAGCCTTTCCTTGGTCTGAGCAGAAGAGGAAGACCAGCAAAGGAGATGGAGAAGGAGCAGCCAGTAAGAAGAAGAGCTAGAAATATGCTGAAAGTCAACAGAAGAAAATATCTATGAGAAAGTGATCAGCTGTGTCATGTGACATGAGAGGTGGTTCCCACCATTGTATCCTGGGCTGTGGGGGTATTTCTACCTGGTACCCCTGGGCACTGTTTCTTGGCCCAGTGAACAAGCAGCATCAATGTGCTTAATGGGAACCACACTAACCATAGTGAACCAGAAGGATGTTTGGGATGTTTTCTCAAGAGGATGAAGGCAAAATGGCCTCAGCATGTCATCTATAGACAGAGGTTGTGTGTGCTTGTGTGTGCGTGCATGCTCAGTTGTGATCTCCTAGATTGTAGCAGGAGAAGGAAATGGCAACCCACTCCAGTGTTCTTGCCTGGAGAATCCCAGGGACAGGAGAGCCTGGTGGGCTGCCATCTATGGGGTTGCACAGAGTCGGACACGACTGAAGCGACTTAGCAGTAGCAGCAGCAGATTGTAGCACACCAGGCTCCTCTGTCCATGGAATTTTCCAGACAAAACTACTGGAGCAGGTTGCCATCTCCTACTCCAGAGGGTCTTCCTCACCCAGGGATCCAACCTGTGGGAATTAGGCCAAATCAGTGACTTTAGTCTGGGTTCTCATGGATCTTGACCTTTTTTTTTTTTTTTTTTTAAGTCTTAGAGTCCTATAGAGGGCCTTATAGACCCTGTAGGGGTCACATGGGGAGGCTTCCCATCCCCTACCCCTACACTTCCTCAGAGTTGCTACCCATTCATCTGTTTTTATATTGGACTTTTGCATAAAATGCATTTGAAAAAGGGAGTCTGTTGCTAGAGTAAGTTTGTAAAGCACTGGCCTGAAGGATTAGCAAATCCCTCCTGCTCTGACATCTCAGGAAGCTCAAGCTACCCAGGGAGCAGGGATCACGGAATGTGCTTTGACTTTGGCCGGGAGACTAGTCAGGAGAGTGTGTCCTGCTGAGGCTCGGGAGAAGCACTGAGCCAGGTGGAGTGGGGAGCAGGGAGGAAGCTAAGTGCTGTGCTTGGAACCCTGTAGAGCTCCAGGACCCAAGAGAAATGGGAAAGAGAAAAGGGGAACTAGAGGAACAAATACTGGAAAGAAGCAGAGCTGGTAGAATGCAGGGTCCAACAGCCAGATACTTCAGTGTTAGATGTGACTTTTCTTTCTATATCCTCCTTATTTGCAATTCTGCTCACTGCCTGATGCAAAGCTCTTTTTTTGTCCTCCTTCACTGCCTCATCCTCACCTCCCAGGTGGCATTTCTGATACGAGGGAGCAGAGGTAGAACTCTGCTAACAAAGCTACCTCTGAACCTAAAATAATCCTGTCCAGCCAGACACTTGCCAGCATTCCGTGCCAAAGTGCTTGCTTTCATTTGTCGAAGTCGGCACATTCACCCGTGGTCTTCAAAGGTCTGAAGTTTAAACTGGCTTGCCTCTGTATTAAAGAAATATGCATTTTCCCCCCTAAGGAGTTTTGTGGCTAAATCAATTTTACATAAACAGAAAGAATCAGTCCTGAATTCCTAAATCCCAATGTAGAAGGCAGTGACTTTGGGATATTGTGACTTAGGGGTTGTTAAGTTATTTACTCACCAAAAATCTAATCTGGTTGATGCTATGGAGAGTAGTCAACATGGTATGGGCTTCCCGAGTGGTTCAGTGCCAGAGAGTCTGCCTGCCAATGCAGGAGACGCCAGAGACATGGTTTCGATACCTGGGTCAGGAAGATCCCCTGGAGTAGGAAATGGAAACCCACTCCAGTATTCTTGCCTGGAAAATCCCATGGACAGAGGAGCCTGGTGGGTTACAGTCCATGGGGTCGCAAAGAGTCAGACATGACTGAGTGGCTGAGCACACACGCAACATGTTATGTCATGTCATGTAACCACTGAGACCAGAAGTCTGGGCCCATCCCAGTGCCATCCACTCCTGGCAACTGAGCAAGGTCTTCTCGGTCAGTTTTCTCCCCTGTAAGAGTGCCCACCTCATAGGAGTATTTTCGGGATAAAATAAAATGACATGACATTTATATGCACTTAGTTTGGGATAGTGGGTGCTCGATGCATGTCAGCTGTTATTGTTGGTATTATCATTCTCTAGTCATCTGAAACCTCTATTATTATAGCACTCATCAGGTTGTTTTTTTTTTTTTTTTTATATTTGTCTGGCTGCAGCAGGTCTTAGTTGCAGCATGTGGGATTTAGTTCCCTGACCAGGGGTGGAATCAGGCCCCCTACATTGGGAGTACAGAGTCTTAGCCACTGGATCACCAGGGAAGTCCCAGGTTATATGGAATAATTTCCTCACCTATTAATCTTTATAGATCAGGCTCTATCTTCTTCATCTTTGTGTCTCTGGTACTGCATCTGGCACATTGTATGCTCTTAAGTACATTTGTTCAATGGATGAAGGAGGTCATAGAATGTAAGCTCCACGCAAGCAAGTGCATTTGTGTGATCGTTTACCACCATCACCCAACACATACTGCTGCTGCTAAGTCACTTCAGTCGTGTCCGACTCTGTGTGACCCCATAGACGTCAGCCCACCAGGCTCTCCTGCCCCTGGGATTCTCCAGGCAAGAACACTGGAGTGGGTTGCCATTTCCTTCTCCAATGTATGAAAGTGAAAGTGAAGTCGCTCAGTCATCTCCGACTCTTAGAGACCCCATGGACTGCAGCCTACCAGGCTCCTCCATCCATGGGATTTTCTAGGCAAGACTGCTGGAGTGGGGTGCCATTGCCTTCTCCAACCCAACACGTAGTGGGCACCTAATCAATATTTGTGGTATGTAAAATGAACCACAAATCCATGGAACTGCATTAACAGGCAAGCCAGGAACCTGGCGCTAACCATTGGCTAACTGGCTGGGCATCTTCCTCTGTTTCTGAATTCTCTGCTCGGAGAATCTCTCCTTTTCAAAGCTTGCTTCTCTTTGAAGAACGGAAAGGGAATGATTGTTCATTATTCCTTTATACCCGATGTCTTCCTGTGAGATGGCACCTTGCTCTAATTCAGAGTTGAAAGCCGTGTCTGCAGAGACTCTTGGATCTTTGAGCTGGAAGGAGCCTGCCCAGCTCTCCTGGGGCAGCTCAGCCTGGGGATCAGGCAGGTTTTGCAAACCAGACACCTGAGAACCAGGGGGGTGAATAGATGTGTGGAGCCACAGAGCCGCTGGCAGATGAGCAAGCTTAGTGGGTGAGACAAGGTCCCGAGCTTTAGAGGTAGAAAGTTCTGACTTCACGTGGTGGCAGGGGGTTGCCTCAGCTCCCTGAACCCCCCAAATTGGTGTCTCTCCATGATGCTATGCTGCCCCAGAAAAAAAGAAGAAACTTGGCTTTGTTTCCTTTCCTTAGATGTGACTAACCCCTGGGTCCCCTTTATGGAGGTGTTCAGGTGCCAGAATCTATGCTGAGCAGTTTCCTGGTGTTCTCTCATTAATCCCTCCAGCTCCACTGATGAGATCAGTGTTGTTAGTTCCACTGCAAATCCAGGGAAGGCCACGCAGGGTGGGTACAGGAGGTGGGATTCCCATGTGGCGTGTTATCCACAGGCTTGCCCCTTAACCGAGCTGGCTGACTATAACAAGGAGGCCATGTGACCCACTGAAAATTCCTTAAATATTCTGATGACGCTAAGACTGTGTCTAGACTGTGTCTGGTTAATTCTGAGGGTAGGGGATGTAGGGGAATCAGCCACTAGGTGAACAATCAATTAATTTAATCAGATGGGCAGTGTGGCGTTGTAAAGATATTGCAACCTTTGTCTAATGCTCTCCCTTATGACTTGTTTTTTGTGGATGTCTTTTTTTTTCTTTGGGAGGGGATCTCTCTCCTTTTTCCCTTTAGTTTTTCTTTTGGGAAATAATTCAGTATCTACTAGGTGTCAGGCTCTGCTATAAGAGGAAAAGCACACACCACTGCCAGTGTCTGGTCCAGTTTTGTGATTAGAAAGCACAGTGTGACACTTATCGATTCAAATACTTTCTCTGAGCAGATTTCACCTAATGTTCCTATTGAGTGGCCAAGGCCTGCCTCTTCTTCCCCTTTCCCAAGGGAACAAACTCACCTGAGTGGAACTGAGGAGGGGTCCCATGGGGCAACAGGAAGGAATGTTTTACTCTTTCTCAGGCTGCACTGGCTGTACTTTTGAATCCTCCAGTGCCTTGTTAGTATCCCAGTTCTTTAGGCTTGCACAGTTTGCAAAGCCCCATCAACTATTTTCATTAATATTTGTGACAGCCCTGTGTAGTAGGGTGGGTAGGTGTTCATACCCTACTGTTGTATATGGGGCAGCTGAGGATGGGAGAAGTGAAGGATCTTGTCCAAGATCACCAAGTAAGTGGCGGCATTGAGCATCTGACTCCTAGTGCAGAACTGCTTCTGTGCTTTCCAGTACCACTCCATGAGCATTCTTGGTGCTCAAATATTTTGAGCACTTGGATTGAATATCCCAAAGGAGTGTGTGAAGAGTATACAGGGGCCCCATCTGAGGACTCATCTGGATGTAGAGGTTACCCCAGTCTTTGGATCCCCCAACCTTTGGATGTATGGAACTTTTTGTCCCCCCACTGCATCCTCTCACAACTCAGTGGAACCTTGAGTCCAACCTTGGTCCCCACCTTTCCATTTACAGCTGTAGGAGGGACCCCAAGACCATTTTGATTTGTACTTCAGATGCTGCTACTTGAAGGTCAGGAAGTCCATGGATCATCCACTCAGAAAGAAGAGAAGGGACCGTGGGAGGAAGTGACTTGTGGATCATCAGAGCTTCTGTGGGCTCTGCAGACAGCCCCTTCGCCAGCTTCCCACTGGCCCCAGAGGAAGAAGCTTCCATCATGGGCTACTTGAGCCTCTCCCATAGTGGGTCTTTCTAGAGGAAGCTCAAGCTCAGCCTCAGCTCACTGTTTCTGAAGGAAAACACAAGCATAAAAGCTCACACGCCAGAGTGCCTCAGCTTAGCTGTAAAATCCATTCTGTCACCACACCAAAGGGGCTGCCCAGTATTGCACTGGGTACCTGAAAAAATGGGCGTGACCAGTGGGAGACATGAGCCCAGCCAGGTCTTCTGTTTGCCAAAAGCTTTCCATTGCAAGGACTATCACAACCAGAAATCCTTATATATTCCATTCACAGTGTCTCTGTTATGAATCTTAATCACTCATCATGTTTGCCTTAGAGTAAAATGAGTTTTCTATAAAAAGAGTAGTAGGAGTTTATTGATTGTACATCATATATCAAGGAAACCTTCAGTTTGTTTGCATTTGGATGAAGCAAGGGAAAGTATCAATAGTTGTTACTGTAACAGAGACCAGGGAAACAGGCAGTCACTCTGTGTGTGTGTGCACGCATGTACACGCACACATGTGTATGTGCATGCACAAGTACCTACATCAGCTCAGCATAATTGTCAGAAATCAAATGTCTGCTGTAACTTCTGAGTTTTAATAGCTAAAATTTTTTAGACTGTCATGTAAGTAGTTTTAACATCTTCCAAAATTGTGTAGCCAGCCACCCTATCTATGGAGGGACCATCCCATGTCATACCCAAACATACTCCATTAAACTTGTGTTACGGCTGGAAAAAAATTGTACTGGTTTTGCTTTGGGAATTATTCTGCTGTGTGTGTATCTCACCTGTTTTATGGTGGGCTTGATTTCTCTATTGTTATCATGTGTCCTCAGGAATTCTTACAAAAGGAGAAAAATCTAAGCGGCCTCCCTATCCCTACCCCCAACTATAATGAAACTCTTATGAAAATTGAAACCAACAGTTCATGATGTTGACTTCATGGTATGGATTAATTACATAGTTATTAATTATGGTTTTTCAGTTTTCTTTTCATGTTTTATAGCCGATAATTTTAACTTATAAGGCTTCAGATATTTTTGAGGAGTCCTGGAACTGAGTTGCCTTGTGGAAAAAAGGCCTATGTGGTGACATCAAGAAACTGGGTTGAGACTGGCCTCAGAAAGGTCATTCTGAGAGTTTCACTGCTCAAATGAGTCATTTCACACACACACACACACTTTTTATAGTTGTTGAAATCACTGGAATCTCATGCAAAATCAACAGTGAGCCCTCTCCTGCATCTCCAGCTCACTCTGGATGATGCTGTGTGATGTCTGCAAATCTGGACAGGAAGTCTGGTTCTACAGGTGTTTGGGCTCAGAGATGCGGAATGAAACCACAGTTGGTACCTGTGATGTGATTCCTTGTTTATACACGTCAGCAGTCCTTTTCCTACAACTACATGGAACATTGATGCCATCCTCGGGGGTTGATTGAGGCCAACCTTCTCATTTTAGAGAGAAGAAAAGAAATGAGAACCAAGCAGGAAAAAAAGAAAAAAAAAAAAATCACTCCTGGGAGATTCATCAGAGACTTCCCAGGATGGAGAATTTTTCTAGTGCAGTCACTTTACCATCTGTGCGTTCCCAACTGTGTTTTCAAAGACTTGCCACATGTTTTTAAAAGATCAGGAATTTGGTGAAGAGAAGCAGAAGGGCAGTGCTGAGTATATATCTTGGCCAGGCTTGGTGCTGGCCAAGGACAGCTGTGATGCAGTGGGTGCCCTTGATGAGTCTGAACCATTACTCAAACACAGGATGCAGGCTAGAGACAGCGGCATGGGAAAAGCTGGGGCACAGACTCAAAGCCCTGCCACAGGTAGCTGGGAACTCTGAGCAGAGGAGCCAACGATGCCCTGTCACTGCAGGCCCAAGCTCGGTGGCCTGCAACAACTGGGTGTGGCCCAGGCTTGAGTAACCATGGCTCTGCCAGTGTCGTACTGAAAACCACCTCCATCCTCTTTCAGTCGTAGCTCTATTCAGTAGATGCTAATGGAGCACCTACCTCGTGGTGCGTTTTGTACCAGGATCTGGGGATCCTGAAGTGAATGGGAACAGCGTTGCCCTTGTGAGGGCAATCTTGTGAGGCTGCCCAGGAAATATAAATGTTAACTGAGTCATTATAAAATTGATGAAGGTGACCAAAAAGGGAATGCAGAGTTTGGTGAGCTTCAGCAGATGAAGGAGGGTGTTGGATTGTCAGTGGTCTCAGACGTGGTAGGGACCCTTTGATCTGGAATACAACCTTTCTGGGAAATTCAATATGTGAGGCATGAAAAAGCAGAGTTGTTTTGGTCCCATCCACATCCCCTTTATGTACAATGGTCCCTACTGCTGTATGGAACCCATTTTGAAAACTGGTAGGTGACATGGTCCCTGAGGAGCCTTCCAGGAGCCCTTGCTATTCTAAAATTCTGTCACTTCTCGCTGACAGGTGAGGTCCCTTCAGGATCTTGTGTCTGGAATCCTGAACTTTCGGTTGGGTAGGGGCTAGCATCTTTCTTTCTGTATGGATACCAGACTCATAGTCTTTATTTTTCTTTGGGGGGTGCTGGAGGAGCATGAATGTTGACGCTTCCATCTGAGGAGCCTGACTGCAGAGGAGAAGAAGAGGGATGATGTGGAGTCAGTTTCCTCTGTCTCTCTGGCTGTCCAGAGTGACTCTTAGCTGGAGGACCATAGTGGTGGTGCTGTTGCTCCTGCCATCCCATCTGCCACACTAGCCAGAGGCACTGAACCCCATCCTCATCAGAATGTCCCTGGAACCCACACCACAGTCAGCCTCCTTACTGGAGCCTCACCTTAGCTGTGTTCTCCACCTCCTCCTCGTCTCAGTCTATTCCTCCTGACACCTCAGATCAGAGTTGCTCTGATAGTATTGTTTCCCCTATTGGCTGGACGGTCAAGTCCAAACTCCTTATCCTAGCCCCCTAAACCTGCCTCAGTGGAACCTCTCTACCCTTCCAGGCTACCCTCACCTTTCCCCTGAACACTTTCATTCCTTATTCTAAGCTTATTCACAGGATATTTATCTGCCTGGAATGGCTCCTATCCTCCCCTGCTTTCAGCTGCACTGCCCCAAGCCAAGCCTTGCATCCATCCTGGAGTTTTCCCTTTCTTTGAAACCCTGCAGCATTTGCTTACTGTCTGAAACACTTCGGCTGTAGATCATATAAGTCCTTATGTTGCTGGAAACCTTTTGTTGTGACCGTGACCTGCCTCTCCCATTAGACCACAAGTTCTTTGAAGGCAGAGTCTGGATCTTCCAGTTCTTTTGTCTCTCTCTTTTTTTTTTTTTTTTGTACTCAGTGAAGCCATTCCTTGATTAGCTCCTCCTGAGTTGGAGCACAAACCAATGTATTCAATTAGAGCATTCTGATTGCTAAAGGTGACCAGAGGTGAAGGTGCTATCTTTGATCAATAAGAATACTTGATTTTAATTGGCCTATCTGATGTCAGATTGTATTTGACCACTTGTATCATAGATCAAGGGCTTCCCAGGTGTCACTAGTGGTAAAGAACCTGCCTGCCAATGCAGGAGTTGTAAGAGATGTAGATTCAATCCTTGGGTCAGGAAGATCCCCTGGAGGAGGGCTTGGCATCCCACTCCAGTATTCTTGCCTGGAGAATCCCATGGACAGAGGAACCTGGCAGATTATGGTCCAAAGGGGCATACAGAGTCAGACACAACTGAAGTGACTTAGCATGCATGCACACATCATAGATCAAACCAACAGTGACTTAAACATGACAGGGAGTTGGTTTTCCATCTTATAACAGTCAAGGCAGGTAGGCTGTCCAAGGTCGGGAAAGTAGTTCTATACCTCTTTCTGCTCTGCCATCCTTAGCATATGGTTTGCATTCTAAAGATACCCTCATGGTCCTAAGATGGCTGCTCCAGCACCAGTCATCACTTCTACATCTTAAGCATGGTGAAGAATGATGGAAGAATAGGGGGAAGGGTACCTGCCAGTGGAGTCAGCCTTCCTGTAATATTAAGGAGCTTCACTGATGCTTCACCCAATAATCCTGTTTTTATCTCTTTAACCAACAATTAATCCCTCAGTCGCCATTTTTCCAAGGGAGGCTAAGAAATTTAGTTATTTAGCTGGACATATTTTTCTCACCACTACTACCCAATCAGAGTTCTTTTAATAAGCAAGAGGGCAGGAAGGGATATTGATTGGGTTGGCAGCCAGCTGTTGTAGCTGGTTAATAACACTCTTGTGTTTCAGGCTGAGTGTGTTAGTCACTCAGTTGTGTTTGACTCTTTGAGATCCTATGAACTGTAGCTCTCATGACTCCTCTGTCCATGGAATTCTCCAGGCAAGAATACTGGAATGGGTAGCCATTCCCTTCTCCAAGGGGATCTACCCAACCCAGGGATCGAACCCGGGTCTCCTGCATTGCAGGCAGATTCTTTACCATCTGAGCTACCAGGGAAGCTGAGTAGGTGCTTGTCAAAGAAGGTCATGGATTTTTCCAGTCTGTGCATTGCAATTTTCTGCCAGTGAATCCAAAGACTTTAACGTTGGGTTTTTCCAAAACCTCATCCTCAGATGAGTGTTTCTTGAATGATTCACCTTGAGCCCCCAAAGTCATTGAACAGTAACTAGCCCCATTAAGAGCAATGGCTGACATCCTTATCATTGCCAGCTCAGCCTTTAGCACTGAGGAATGGTCCTGGGGTTCTGGATCATTTTAAAGATCTGCTAAAGCCAGGTCACAGCCTCTGCGTTAAATTCATTGTCTCTAGTATTTGATGATGAGCATAATCTTGATTCCACACAACTTTCAGCTTCAACACAGATTTAATTTATTATTTATGTAGGTTTTTGTTTAACTACCTGAATAATAAGAGTAAATTGTGATTTTTTTAAATGATCAATTTGCTTTTAAATTCATTTTGGTGGGTAAAGGGACTCTGAAAGAAATTAGCTTTGGACCAGAAAGCACTCCACCACGTGATTTTATGGTTGGGCCTTGTTTACTTCCAAAGGAATGTAGAGATCTTCCAGCATGGTCACTCATCCCAGCTCACTGAATATACCTTCTACTGAATACCACCCCAGTTTTTACCATTGCTTATGATGTTCTCTGCCTAGAAGGAGAGTCCTTTTTTACCCACCTTTGTTTGTAGGGCATTTATTGTTTAGAAATGAGAGTAGAGTGTCTTGTTTGTGGATTACAATGGATTGTCTCAAGGTTGAAAAGGTGGGCAAAATCAAGTATGATGGAAGCAAGAGATCCTTTATAAACAAGCAGATACTTCAGTGGGCCTGAAAAACCTATCTCTGAGGCCACTTGTGAGAGAAGTAGATGCTTCATTTCCTGGTTTTAGCGTTTTATAGGTTTGTCCAGCAAAGAAAATTGGAGGAGATTTGGTCTTGTCCTTGTCTTTGGATTCTTTCCAATGCATGTGATGAAACATCCAACCCAAACATTCACAAGAGGGAGATATAGTTCATGTAAATGAGAGGTCCAGGGACAGGGCTGCTGGATCACTCTGTCAGGTCCTTGTGCCTCAGCTGCCCTTGGTACCTTTCCACTGCACCTTCCTCCCTGTGTAACTTTATCTTCAGTTCATCTTCTCATGTGCTAGCCAGATGAGAGGCTGTCACTACCCTAGACTGGACTTCCTCATAGTATATCAGGAGGAGAGAATGACCATCCCCTTCCAGGTATCCCCGTAAACATCTGGTGCTCACTGGTTCTGAACAAGTGTTGGTTGGGCCCATCCCCAACCCAGTCAGTGTGGTACAGGAGTTACCCATGCTGGAATGAAATTTCCCCTGAAAGGAGAGTGGCCCAAGAGACCTGGAGACCAAACAGTTCCAACATCCAGGAATTCCAGAAGATGGAATTGGGGTCTGGAATGGGAAAGAGAGGATGCTTTGTGGAGCCCTGAGCCTTCAGCAAGAAAGTTGATCTTTCAGGGTATCCTGTGCTCTGTTCTCACCAGCATGTTCATTCACTCACTCATTTATTCAATTGTTTGATAATACATTCCCCCACCCCCACACAAATCTACTGAGCCCTGTTCAAGCCAGACCCTGGGCTAGGCTATGGGATGTGAAGATGAAACATTCATTTCCTGACTCTGAAAACTCACAGCCAAGCAAAGGAGACAGACAGGACACTTAGGCAAGCATAAGAGACTTGAATGTGGGGATTAGAGCACAGGAGGTTGGGAGGTAGGGTGGGGGATAAAGGAAGTTCTGTATTAGACCGATCAGGCTTGAGGATGGAAGCAAAAGGGCAGAGGTATGTTCTCCTCCCAGATTTGAATCGACTTTGGGCAGGTGTTGGGGGTGGGTCTTGAAGGGATGGGACAAAGTGCAGATGGAACAAAGACGAAACGGTGGGGAGAAGAAAATGAAGGGTGAGCTAGAGAGGCTGCCTGTAAGTGGGGAGATGGTCCCCCACTGCTGATCTGTGTCTTTCATTGACTATTTACTACCGTCTAAGAGTTTCACAAGGCATTATCTAACTCAGTCTTCACAGTAACCCCCTGAGGTATGAGCTGTCCTTGGCCTCTGTGGACCCAGTGAGGTCATGTGACTTGTCTCAGGTCCCATTGTTTCTAAGTAGCAGAATCGGGATTCATATCCAGGGCTGCTGAGATGGAGTTTGTACCTGTTCCCTCCAAAGCCTTGCACACAGAAAGGTCTGGTTGAAAAGGACTGAGGCTCCTGAGTAGGTTTTTGGCCAGGCCCTGGCATAGGTGGCCCTGAGATCCCTTTTGGTGCTGAGTTTATGATTTGGGGAAAGTTGGAAGGTCTGGGGGCTTCTCTGGTGGCTCCGATGGTCTGGATATGGGTGGGGCTGAAGTGAGAGGACTTGAGAGGCATCCTGGTCCAGAGCATGGCCTTTGTGATGGTCCAATTGAAAGGTTGTTGCTGAACCACGAAAAGATGCCGGGATTCTTGGCCTCTGGAGGAGAAGAATTCAATCCGGGGCTAGAGACGAGGCTTAATTGCTCAGAGCTTTTGTGTAATAAAGTTTTATTAAAATATAAAGGAGATAGAGAAAGCTTCTGACATAGACATCAGAAGGGGGCAGAAAGAGTACCCCCTTGCTAGTGTTAGCAATGGAGTTATATACTCTCCAATGAATCAAAAGACTGTCTGCAGGTTGTAAAGACCTCACCAGACCTACTTCCATAATTTGCATTTTAGACAGAAGGTTTAATCCAGAGACTGTCCTCAAGCAGGATACATTATTGTTATATAATCCGTGTAATTATATAACAATAATGATCAGTGGAGAAATAACTCCAGGAAGAATGAAGGGATGGAGGCAAAGCAAAAACAATAGCCAATTGTGGATGTGACTGGTGATAGAAGTAAGATCCGATGCTGTAAAGAGCAATATCGCATAGGAACTTGGAATGTTAGGTCCATGAATCAAGGCAAATTGGAAGTGGTCAAACAGGAGATGGCAAGAGTGAACGTTGACATTCTAGGAATCAGTGAACTAAAATGGACTGGAATGGGTGAATTTAACTCAGATGACCATTGTATCTACTACTGCAGGCAGGAATCCCTGAGAAGAAATGGAGTAGCCATCATGGTCAACAAAAGAATCCGAAATGTAGTACTTGGATGCAATCTCAAAAATGACAGAATGATCTCTGTTCATTTCCAGGCAAACCATTCAGTATCACAGTAATCCAAGTCTATGCCCCAACCAGTAATGCTGAAGAAGCTGAAGTTGAACAGTTCTATGAAGCCCTACAAGACCTTTTAGAACTAACACCCAAAAAAGATGTCCTTTTCATTATAGGGGACTGGAATGCAAAAGTAGGACGTCAAGAAACACCTGCAGTAACAGGCAAATTTGGCCTTGGAATACAGAATGAAGCAGGGCAAAGGCTAATAGAGTTTTGCCAAGAGAACACACTGGTCATAGCAAACACCCTCTTCCAACAATACAAGAGAAGACTCTACACGTGGACATCACCAGATGGTCAACACCGAAATCAGATTGATTATATTCTTTGCAGCCAAAGATGGAGAAGCTCTATACAGTCAGCAAAAACAAGACCGGGAGCTGACTGTGGCTCAGATCATGAGCTCCTTATTGCCAAATTCAGACTTAAATTGAAGAAAGTAGGGAAAACCACTAGACCATTCAGGTATGACCTAAATCAAATCCCTTATGATTATACAGTGGAAGTGAGAAATATATTTAAAGGGCTAGATCTGATAGATAGAGTGCCTGATGAACTATGGACTGAGGTTCCTGACATTAGACAGGAGATGGGGATCAAGACCATCCCCATGGAAAAGAAATGAGAAAAAGCAAAATGGCTGCCTGGGGAGGCCTTACAAATAGCTGTGAAAAGAAGGGAAGTGAAAAGCAAAGGAGAAAAGGAAAGAAATTAGCATCTGAATGCAGAATTCCAAAGAATAGCAAGAAGAGATAAGAAAGCCTTCCTCAGCGATCAATGCAAAGAAATAGAGGAAAACAACAGAACGGAAAGACTAGAGATCTCTTCAAGAAAATAAGAGATACCAAGGAACATTTCATGCAAAGATGGGCCTGATAAAGGACAGAAATGGTATGGACCTAACAGAAGCAGAAGATATTAAAAAGAGGTGGCAAGAATACACAGAAGAACTGTACAAAAAAGATCTTCATAACCCAGATAATCACGACGGTCTGATCACTCACCTTACCAGATATCCTGGAATGTGAAGTCAAGTGGGCCTTAGAAAGCATCACTACGAACAAAGCTAGTGGAGGTGATGGCATTCCAGTTGAGCTATTTCAAATCCTGAAAGATGATGCTGTGAAAGTGCTGCACTCAATATGCCAGCACATTTGGAAAACTCAGCAGTGGCCACAGGACTGGAAAAGATCAGTTTTCATTCCAATCCCAAAGCAAGGCAATGCCAAAGAATGCTCAAACTACCGCACAATTGTACTCATCTCACACGCTAGTAAAATAATGCTCAAAATTCTCCAAGCCAGGCTTCAACAATACGTGAACTGGGAACTTCCTGATGTTCAAGCTGGTTTTAGAAAAGACAGAGGAACCAGAGATCAAATGGCCAACATCCGCTGGATCATGGAAAAAGCAAGAGAGTTCCAGAAAAACATCTATTTCTGCTTTATTGACTATGCCAAAGCCTTTGACTGTGTGGATCACAACAAACTGTGGAAAATTCTGAAAGAGATGGGAATACCAGACCACCTGACCTGCCTCTTGAGAAACCTGTGTGCAGGTCAGGAAGCAACAGTTAGAACTGGACATGGAACAACAGACCGGTTCCAAATAGGAAAAGGAGTACGTCAAGGCTGTATATTGTCACCTTGCTTATTTAACTTATATGCAGAGTACATCTTGAGAAATGCTGGGCTGGAAGAAGCACAAGCTGGAATCAAGATTGCTGGGAGAAATATCAATAACCTCAGATGTGCAGATGACACCACCCTTATGGCAGAAAGTGAAGAGGAACTAAAAAGCCTCTTGATGAAAGTGAAAGAGGAGATTGAAAAAGTTGGTTTAAAGCTCAACATTCAGAAAATGAAGATCATGGCATCTGGTCCCATCACTTCATGGGAAGTACATGGGGAAACAGTAGAAATAGTGTCAGACTTTATCTTTTTGGGCTCCAAAATCACTGCAGATGGTGACTGCAGTCATGAAATTAAAAGACGCTTACTCCTTGGAAGGAAAGTTATGACCAACCTAGATAGCATATTGAAAAGCAGAGACATTCCTTTGCCAACAAAGGTCCGTTGTTTTTCCAGTGATCATTTATGGATGCGAGAGTTGGCCTGTGAAGAAAGCTGAGTGGGGAAGAATTGATGCTTTTGAGCTGTGGTGTTGGAGAAGACTCTTGAGAGTCCCTTGGACTGCAAGGAGATCCAACCAGTCCACTCTAAAGGAGATCAGCCCTGGTTGTTCTTTGGAAGGAATGATGCTAAAGCTGAAACTCCAGTACTTTGGCCATCTCATGCGAAGAGTTGACTCATTGGAAAGACTCTGATGCTGGGAGGGATTGGGGGCAGGAGGAAAAGGGAACGACAGAGGATGAGATGGCTGGATGGCATCACCGACTCGATGGACGTGAGTCTGAGTGAACTCTGGGAGATGGTGATGGATAGGGAGGCCTGGCATGCTGCAATTCATGGGGTCGCAAAGAGTCGGACAGGACTGAGCCACTGCACTGAACTGAACTGAATCCTTGTAAAGACCTCACCAGACCCACTCCCATAATTTACATTTTAAGATAACAGGATTAGCCAGAAGGTTTAATCCAGAGACTGTCCTCAGGCAGGATACTTTATTGTTATATAATCCTAAGGAGTGTAGAGGAAGAAAAAAAAAAGTTAGTCCTTTCTTCCTCCTTGAGAATTCCAGACCCCTCTCTCCTTGGGTCCCCTAGACTTCTTATCAACCTGCCTAGGAAATGACTCTCTCACAATGAAGGCATCCTAGAGGCAGATCTCTCAGCTATAGGAGACTCCCATGACAGGAAGCCCTAATTTTGACTGATAAAAGAAAATGCAATTTTCCTGGAGGCAGAGATCAAACCAACAGTGACTTAAACATGACAGGGAGTTGGTTTTCCATCTTATAACAGTCAAGGCAGGTAGGCTGTCCAAGGTCGGGAAAGTAGTTCTATACCTCTTTCTGCTCTGCCATCCTTAGCATATGGTTTGCATTCTAAAGATACCCTCATGGTCCTAAGATGGCTGCTCCAGCACCAGTCATCACTTCTACATCTTAAGCATGGTGAAGAATGATGGAAGAATAGGGGAAGGGTACCTGCCAGTGAGTCAGCCTTCCTGTAATATTAAGGAGCTTCACTGATGCTTCACCCAATAATCCTGTTTTTATCTCTTTAACCAACAATTAATCCTCAGTCACCATTTTTCCAAGGGAGGCTAAGAAATTTAGTTATTTAGCTGGACATATTTTCTCACCACTACTACCCAATCAGAGTTCTTTTAATAAGCAAGAGGGCAGGAAGGGATATTGATTGGGTTGGCAGCCAGCTGTTGTAGCTGGTTAATAACACTCTTGTGTTTCAGGCTGAGTGTGTTAGTCACTCAGTTGTGTTTGACTCTTTGAGATCCTATGAACTGTAGCTCTCATGACTCCTCTGTCCATGGAATTCTCCAGGCAAGAATACTGGAATGGGTAGCCATTCCCTTCTCCAAGGGGATCTACCCAACCCAGGGATCGAACCCGGGTCTCCTGCATTGCAGGCAGATTCTTTACCATCTGAGCTACCAGGGAAGCTGAGTAGGTGCTTGTCAAAGAAGGTCATGGATTTTTCCAGTCTGTGCATTGCAATTTTCTGCCAGTGAATCCAAAGACTTTAACGTTGGGTTTTTCCAAAACCTCATCCTCAGATGAGTGTTTCTTGAATGATTCACCTTGAGCCCCCAAAGTCATTGAACAGTAACTAGCCCCATTAAGAGCAATGGCTGACATCCTTATCATTGCCAGCTCAGCCTTTAGCACTGAGGAATGGTCCTGGGGTTCTGGATCATTTTAAAGATCTGCTAAAGCCAGGTCACAGCCTCTGCGTTAAATTCATTGTCTCTAGTATTTGATGATGAGCATAATCTTGATTCCACACAACTTTCAGCTTCAACACAGATTTAATTTATTATTTATGTAGGTTTTTGTTTAACTACCTGAATAATAAGAGTAAATTGTGATTTTTTTAAATGATCAATTTGCTTTTAAATTCATTTTGGTGGGTAAAGGGACTCTGAAAGAAATTAGCTTTGGACCAGAAAGCACTCCACCACGTGATTTTATGGTTGGGCCTTGTTTACTTCCAAAGGAATGTAGAGATCTTCCAGCATGGTCACTCATCCCAGCTCACTGAATATACCTTCTACTGAATACCACCCCAGTTTTTACCATTGCTTATGATGTTCTCTGCCTAGAAGGAGAGTCCTTTTTTACCCACCTTTGTTTGTAGGGCATTTATTGTTTAGAAATGAGAGTAGAGTGTCTTGTTTGTGGATTACAATGGATTGTCTCAAGGTTGAAAAGGTGGGCAAAATCAAGTATGATGGAAGCAAGAGATCCTTTATAAACAAGCAGATACTTCAGTGGGCCTGAAAAACCTATCTCTGAGGCCACTTGTGAGAGAAGTAGATGCTTCATTTCCTGGTTTTAGCGTTTTATAGGATTTGTCCAGCAAAGAAAATTGGAGGGAGATTTGGTCTTGTCCTTGTCTTTGGATTCTTTCCAATGCATGTGATGAAACATCCAACCCAAACATTCACAAGAGGGAGATATAGTTCATGTAAATGAGAGGTCCAGGGACAGGGCTGCTGGATCACTCTGTCAGGTCCTTGTGCCTCAGCTGCCCTTGGTACCTTTCCACTGCACCTTCCTCCCTGTGTAACTTTATCTTCAGTTCATCTTCTCATGTGCTAGCCAGATGAGAGGCTGTCACTACCCTAGACTGGACTTCCTCATAGTATATCAGGAGGAGAGAATGACCATCCCCTTCCAGGTATCCCCGTAAACATCTGGTGCTCACTGGTTCTGAACAAGTGTTGGTTGGGCCCATCCCCAACCCAGTCAGTGTGGTACAGGAGTTACCCATGCTGGAATGAAATTTCCCCTGAAAGGAGAGTGGCCCAAGAGACCTGGAGACCAAACAGTTCCAACATCCAGGAATTCCAGAAGATGGAATTGGGGTCTGGAATGGGAAAGAGAGGATGCTTTGTGGAGCCCCTGAGCCTTCAGCAAGAAAGTTGATCTTTCAGGGTATCCTGTGCTCTGTTCTCACCAGCATGTTCATTCACTCACTCATTTATTCAATTGTTTGATAATACATTCCCCACCTACCCCACACAAATCTACTGAGCCCCTGTTCAAGCCAGACCCTGGGCTAGGCTATGGGATGTGAAGATGAAACATTCATTTCCTGACTCTGAAAACTCACAGCCAAGCAAAGGAGACAGACAGGACACTTAGGCAAGCATAAGAGACTTGAATGTGGGGATTAGAGCACAGGGAGGTTGGGAGGTAGGGGTGGGGGGATAAAGGAAGTTCTGTATTAGACCGATCAGGCTTGAGGATGGAAGCAAAAGGGCAGAGGTATGTTCTCCTCCCAGATTTGAATCGACTTTGGGCAGGTGTTGGGGGTGGGTCTTGAAGGGATGGGACAAAGTGCAGATGGAACAAAGACGAAACGGTGGGGAGAAGAAAATGAAGGGTGAGCTAGAGAGGCTACCTGTAAGTGGGGAGATGGTCCCCCACTGCTGATCTGTGTCTTTCATTGACTATTTACTACCGTCTAAGAGTTTCACAAGGCATTATCTAACTCAGTCTTCACAGTAACCCCCTGAGGTATGAGCTGTCCTTGGCCTCTGTGGACCCAGTGAGGTCATGTGACTTGTCTCAGGTCCCATTGTTTCTAAGTAGCAGAATCGGGATTCATATCCAGGGCTGCTGAGATGGAGTTTGTACCTGTTCCCTCCAAAGCCTTGCACACAGAAAGGTCTGGTTGAAAAGGACTGAGGCTCCTGAGTAGGTTTTTGGCCAGGCCCTGGCATAGGTGGCCCTGAGATCCCTTTTGGTGCTGAGTTTATGATTTGGGGAAAGTTGGAAGGTCTGGGGGCTTCTCTGGTGGCTCCGATGGTCTGGATATGGGTGGGGCTGAAGTGAGAGGACTTGAGAGGCATCCTGGTCCAGAGCATGGCCTTTGTGATGGTCCAATTGAAAGGTTGTTGCTGAACCACGAAAAAAGATGCCGGGATTCTTGGCCTCTGGAGGAGAAGAATTCAATCCGGGGCTAGAGACGAGGCTTAATTGCTCAGAGCTTTTGTGTAATAAAGTTTTATTAAAATATAAAGGAGATAGAGAAAGCTTCTGACATAGACATCAGAAGGGGGCAGAAAGAGTACCCCCTTGCTAGTGTTAGCAATGGAGTTATATACTCTCCAATGAATCAAAAGACTGTCTGCAGGTTGTAAAGACCTCACCAGACCTACTTCCATAATTTGCATTTTAGACAGAAGGTTTAATCCAGAGACTGTCCTCAAGCAGGATACATTATTGTTATATAATCCGTGTAATTATATAACAATAATGATCAGTGGAGAAATAACTCCAGGAAGAATGAAGGGATGGAGGCAAAGCAAAAACAATAGCCAATTGTGGATGTGACTGGTGATAGAAGTAAGATCCGATGCTGTAAAGAGCAATATCGCATAGGAACTTGGAATGTTAGGTCCATGAATCAAGGCAAATTGGAAGTGGTCAAACAGGAGATGGCAAGAGTGAACGTTGACATTCTAGGAATCAGTGAACTAAAATGGACTGGAATGGGTGAATTTAACTCAGATGACCATTGTATCTACTACTGCAGGCAGGAATCCCTGAGAAGAAATGGAGTAGCCATCATGGTCAACAAAAGAATCCGAAATGTAGTACTTGGATGCAATCTCAAAAATGACAGAATGATCTCTGTTCATTTCCAGGCAAACCATTCAGTATCACAGTAATCCAAGTCTATGCCCCAACCAGTAATGCTGAAGAAGCTGAAGTTGAACAGTTCTATGAAGCCCTACAAGACCTTTTAGAACTAACACCCAAAAAAGATGTCCTTTTCATTATAGGGGACTGGAATGCAAAAGTAGGACGTCAAGAAACACCTGCAGTAACAGGCAAATTTGGCCTTGGAATACAGAATGAAGCAGGGCAAAGGCTAATAGAGTTTTGCCAAGAGAACACACTGGTCATAGCAAACACCCTCTTCCAACAATACAAGAGAAGACTCTACACGTGGACATCACCAGATGGTCAACACCGAAATCAGATTGATTATATTCTTTGCAGCCAAAGATGGAGAAGCTCTATACAGTCAGCAAAAACAAGACCGGGAGCTGACTGTGGCTCAGATCATGAGCTCCTTATTGCCAAATTCAGACTTAAATTGAAGAAAGTAGGGAAAACCACTAGACCATTCAGGTATGACCTAAATCAAATCCCTTATGATTATACAGTGGAAGTGAGAAATATATTTAAAGGGCTAGATCTGATAGATAGAGTGCCTGATGAACTATGGACTGAGGTTCCTGACATTGTACAGGAGATGGGGATCAATACCATCCCCATGGAAAAGAAATGAGAAAAAGCAAAATGGCTGCCTGGGGAGGCCTTACAAATAGCTGTGAAAAGAAGGGAAGTGAAAAGCAAAGGAGAAAAGGAAAGAAATTAGCATCTGAATGCAGAATTCCAAAGAATAGCAAGAAGAGATAAGAAAGCCTTCCTCAGCGATCAATGCAAAGAAATAGAGGAAAACAACAGAACGGGAAAGACTAGAGATCTCTTCAAGAAAATAAGAGATACCAAGGGAACATTTCATGCAAAGATGGGCTCGATAAAGGACAGAAATGGTATGGACCTAACAGAAGCAGAAGATATTAAAAAGAGGTGGCAAGAATACACAGAAGAACTGTACAAAAAAGATCTTCATAACCCAGATAATCACGACGGTCTGATCACTCACCTTACCAGATATCCTGGAATGTGAAGTCAAGTGGGCCTTAGAAAGCATCACTACGAACAAAGCTAGTGGAGGTGATGGCATTCCAGTTGAGCTATTTCAAATCCTGAAAGATGATGCTGTGAAAGTGCTGCACTCAATATGCCAGCACATTTGGAAAACTCAGCAGTGGCCACAGGACTGGAAAAGATCAGTTTTCATTCCAATCCCAAAGCAAGGCAATGCCAAAGAATGCTCAAACTACCGCACACAATTGTACTCATCTCACACGCTAGTAAAATAATGCTCAAAATTCTCCAAGCCAGGCTTCAAATAATACGTGAACTGGGAACTTCCTGATGTTCAAGCTGGTTTTAGAAAAGACAGAGGAACCAGAGATCAAATGGCCAACATCCGCTGGATCATGGAAAAAGCAAGAGAGTTCCAGAAAAACATCTATTTCTGCTTTATTGACTATGCCAAAGCCTTTGACTGTGTGGATCACAACAAACTGTGGAAAATTCTGAAAGAGATGGGAATACCAGACCACCTGACCTGCCTCTTGAGAAACCTGTGTGCAGGTCAGGAAGCAACAGTTAGAACTGGACATGGAACAACAGACCGGTTCCAAATAGGAAAAGGAGTACGTCAAGGCTGTATATTGTCACCTTGCTTATTTAACTTATATGCAGAGTACATCATGAGAAATGCTGGGCTGGAAGAAGCACAAGCTGGAATCAAGATTGCCGGGAGAAATATCAATAACCTCAGATGTGCAGATGACACCACCCTTATGGCAGAAAGTGAAGAGGAACTAAAAAGCCTCTTGATGAAAGTGAAAGAGGAGATTGAAAAAGTTGGTTTAAAGCTCAACATTCAGAAAATGAAGATCATGGCATCTGGTCCCATCACTTCATGGGAAGTACATGGGGAAACAGTAGAAATAGTGTCAGACTTTATCTTTTTGGGCTCCAAAATCACTGCAGATGGTGACTGCAGTCATGAAATTAAAAGACGCTTACTCCTTGGAAGGAAAGTTATGACCAACCTAGATAGCATATTGAAAAGCAGAGACATTCCTTTGCCAACAAAGGTCCGTTGTTTTTCCAGTGATCATTTATGGATGCGAGAGTTGGCCTGTGAAGAAAGCTGAGTGGGGAAGAATTGATGCTTTTGAGCTGTGGTGTTGGAGAAGACTCTTGAGAGTCCCTTGGACTGCAAGGAGATCCAACCAGTCCACTCTAAAGGAGATCAGCCCTGGTTGTTCTTTGGAAGGAATGATGCTAAAGCTGAAACTCCAGTACTTTGGCCATCTCATGCGAAGAGTTGACTCATTGGAAAAGACTCTGATGCTGGGAGGGATTGGGGGCAGGAGGAAAAGGGAACGACAGAGGATGAGATGGCTGGATGGCATCACCGACTCGATGGACGTGAGTCTGAGTGAACTCTGGGAGATGGTGATGGATAGGGAGGCCTGGCATGCTGCAATTCATGGGGTCGCAAAGAGTCGGACAGGACTGAGCCACTGCACTGAACTGAACTGAATCCTTGTAAAGACCTCACCAGACCCACTCCCATAATTTACATTTTAAGATAACAGGATTAGCCAGAAGGTTTAATCCAGAGACTGTCCTCAGGCAGGATACTTTATTGTTATATAATCCTAAGGAGTGTAGAGGAAGAAAAAAAAAAGTTAGTCCTTTCTTCCTCCTTGAGAATTCCAGACCCCTCTCTCCTTGGGTCCCCTAGACTTCTTATCAACCTGCCTAGGAAATGACTCTCTCACAATGAAGGCATCCTAGAGGCAGATCTCTCAGCTATAGGAGACTCCCATGACAGGAAGCCCTAATTTTGACTGATAAAAAGAAAATGCAATTTTCCTGGAGGCAGAGACCCTGGCTTGCCAGACTCTGTCTCTGAATGTCCAGGAGTAAATAGCCAAGGCAATAACACCTCATGGGCTTCCCTGGCGGCTCAGCAGTAAAGAATCCACCTGCAATGCAGGAGTCGCAGGAGATGTGGGTTCGATCCCTGGGTTGGGAAGATCCCCTGGAGGAGTGCGTGGCAACTCACTCCAGTATTCTTGCCTGGAGAATCCCCATAGACAGAGGAGACTGGCAGGCTACAGTCCATGGAGCCACAAAGAATTGGACATTACTAAAGCCACTTAGCACCCATAACACCACACCTCCATTCTGGTTCTGCAGAGAATGAAGACATTTGTCAGGGTTTCCTAGCACCAGACATAGAAATTGTGTATTTTTATGCGATGTTTTTATAGTAACTGTCATAACCAGCAATATTCCTAAAACTTACCAGAGGTAATCATAGTTTTATTTCATCCCTATAAAAGTCCTTTGTTTACAGCAGCGAATAATATCCTGTAAATCTCCATGTAAACTCTGCCCATTCATTTTTTGCATGGACCAGGTCGTATCTTCAGCTGATCACTGAGGACAGTTTGACTTTATTTATTGAAGTAGTCCTCCTAACCTGGGGAAAATTTAATTCAGTCTGAGCCAGTTCAATTTAGGCAAATTTTATTGAGCTGACTATAAGCCTCACACTGTTCTCAGCTAGGAGATATAATGTTACATATAATAGAATCTCTACCTTCAAGGATGTTTCAATTAACTGTTGCAGCATAATAAACCACTGCAAAATTTATGACTTAAAACACCTATTTTATTTTGCTCTCAACTTTGTGTGTCAGGGAGCTGGCAAGGGCTCAGCTGGGCAGTTCATCTCTGTTGTACATCTCTGGGGTAGGTGGGATTGGATGCCCAAGATGGTTTCCTTACTCACATATTTGGTACCTCTGCTTACCCATCTCTCTTTTCATAGCATCCCATCTTCCAGAGCCCCTCCACATGACTTGGAGGTCTTAGGGTCATTGCCCTTCTTCTGTGATGCTTGGCTTCCAAGAGGAGGAAAGTGAAAGCTTCCAGATCAATTCATGGCTGTCCCCAAAAGTGGCACAGCAACACTTTGCCATTGGCTTAAGCAGTCTCAAAGCACAAAGCAGGACTCACTTCCAAAGGAGTAGGAAGAATTCCACCTTTGGATGGGGGAGTTATTGGCAAGGTCGCACTGCAGAAGAACATGTGCGATGAGAGGGATTGTCCCAGCCATCTTTGGTCAAGTACGGTCTGCCACAAAGGACAACTAGATGTGCCATTTAGTGGAGTATAATGTAGGTTAACGAGAAGGCGATGGCACCCCACTCCAGTCCTCTTGCCTGGAAAATCCCATGGACGGAGGAGCCTGGTGGGCGGCAATCCATGGGGTCACGAAGAGTTGGACACAACCAAGCGACTTCACTTTCACTTTTCACTTTCATGCATTGGAGAAGGAAATGGGAACCCACTCCAGTGTTCTTGCCTGGAGAATCCCAGGGACGGGGGAGCCTGGTGGGCTGCCATCTATGGGGTCACACAGAGTCGGACACGACTGATGGGACTTAGCAGCAGCAGCAGCAGCAATGTAGGTTAATAGCCACTACAAGGAGCACCAGCAAGTTGAAAGAGGAGCCCAGAGATAGAGTAGCAGGGTCTTTAATGGGCTGGGGTTAGGGAGAGGGTCTGTGAAGTCTTCCAGGAGAAAGAGGGAACTGAATCAGGTTTTGAAAGATGACTTGGACTGTGCATTTCAGGGAGAGGGCATAGCCTGTGTGAAGGTGTGGTGGGGTCCTCATGAAGAGTCTACCTGGAAACTCCCCCAACACTTCATTACTTGTATTTAATTTAATATTTTGTGTGTATGTATGTGTGTGTGTGTGTGTGTGTGTGTGTGTAGATATGGCTGTATATAAATATGTGTGTATATTTACATATGTGTATATAAATATATGTATACATATATACATATCCATATGTGTGTATGTGTATATATGTATGTAATATGTATATATTTTTTAAACCAAGACTCTATTCAGTCTTTCACTTGGCAAACATGTCCTGAGTGTCTAGTGTATGTCAAACAGTGTTCTATGTGCTATTCTAGAATGGTGGTGAGGAAAACAAAGGTAGTGAACAAGAGGCTGTTTTTGGAGCTTTTATTTTATGCTGGAGACCAACAGTCAGCAAATGGACATCTTAATATGTGATGTGATTTTGGGTAGTGCTGAGCGGTAAGGTGGAGACCTTACCTGTTTGAGACAGAGCAGCTGGAAAGCCTCTCTTGGGAGGTGACACTTAAGCAGACGTGGGGGTGATCTTGGGCGGAGAATTCCAGGCAGAGAGAACAGCAGAGCCTGTGTGACCTCTGGCATTCTGAGGTCACAGGCTAGAGCCAGGGCGATACCCCATCCAGGGTGCTGGATCTGAGCCTGAGGAGGGCAGCTGAAGGTGGAGGATGGTCAGCTTCCAGGGCGATGGCTGCCCAGGGTGGTGAGCAGCCTGTTCTGTCCAGACATCTCCCTCTTTCCCCTTCCCCGCCCCCCACTGTTCTGGGACCAGGAGATTTGTTTTCACTTAGGGAAAACCTGTCCTCATCACCCACTGCATCGGTGTTGTTCTCAGGAAGTTGGCCCTTTCCCAAGAGGAGGAAAGTGGGGCAGTATCCTCTCAGTGAGCAATCTCACTAATGAGGAAATGTGGCTGGGATTCCAGAGAGGCAATGATGACTCAGAGGTAGGCGCGTAACAGGTTCCCTGGCTACTCATCTTCTGCAGGTGTGCATTCATTCATTCATTCCCCACACATGTACTGAGCACATAGATGGAAAGGTAGAGGTTCAAATTCAGCTCTCCCACCTATGAGCCATGTCATCTCAGCCTCTCTAAGCCATTGTTTCTTTAACTATAAAATGGTATAATACCTATTTTTCAGAGTTGTGAGGATTAGATGAGATGAAACTCTAGAGATTAGATTGCCAGATTTGGCAAATAGAAAGGATGGGATGCCAATGAAATTTGAATGTCAGATAAAGAAGAGGTATTTTTTTAGTATAAGTTATGTCCTGAATGTTGCATGCTTATCTGACATTTAGTTTTAACTGTGCATCCAGTATTTTAACCGGCTATGCTATCTGGGAATAAAGATGAGGGGAAAAAAATGCCTGACTTTGAGGAGCATGTGATAGTGGTCAGACAGGCATGAAGAATGCAATTGCCATTCTCTGGGTGATGTAAGTCAGGTCAGAGGGATAGAGTTCTGTGGAAACAGACATCACCCTTCGGGCTCTTAAGAAATCCAGGCTCACTCTTGCTTGTTGAGCATCCCCAGTACTGTGGGACTGACGCCATGAAATCAGAGTGCGAACACATTAAGTGAAACAGACAATTGAAGTTTGCTTTTCTATTGAGCAATCAGGAAGATGACCTCTGTTTTCTTCCCTCTCAAAGCAAAGAGTGATCTCTGTTGATCAGGAAACAGACAATCCATTACTTATACTTATTTTTTTCTATAGGCTATTCAAAAATAAAATGAAATTAATTCAGGGGAAAAAATTGTTCCCTGACTTTATGGTATGTGCATCTCTTGGATAAAATGCTAATAATTCATTATTCTGCTTCCCTGGAGATCTAGAGGTAAATTTGCCATGCACCACCAGGGATGTAATAAGAGAGACACAATGGGAGTCTTCAGCTCCAAACTACAGTCTATCCAAAGCCTCTCTTTGGGCAAAGCTGCAAGCATCAAAATACTGGGAGGAGAGTCTGGGAATGTTTTGTAGAAGGTAACATCTGCCAGACGCATTCTTGTCTTCCCTAGGAGATATGTGGCCTGGTATGAAGCATGGTCTGATCAGCATTACTGAAGGCTCCCTCTTCTTTCCCAGATGTGGTAGGGGATGTTAGATTGAGGGGTTTTTTGGAAAACCCTGGGAACCTCAATGCTATCTTGGAGTCCCATTAGCTGCTTGCAGCCAGTTCTAGAAACCCAGTCCCCTTGAGGGTTGTTTTCCATTGCACCGTGGTGAAGGATGTGTGTGTACTCATTCGTGTCCGACTCTTTGTGGCCTCATGGACTGTAGGCTTCCAGGCTCCTCTGTCCATGAAATTTTCCAGGCAAGAATACTTGAGCAGGGTGCCATTTTCTACTCCAGGGGATCTTCCTGACCCAGGGATCAAACCTGCGTCTCTTGAGTCTCTTGCATCGGCAGGCGGGCTCTTCACTACTAGCGCCACCTGGGAAGCCCAGTGAAGCTTGGGAGGGAGTCATAGATAGGATTTGTGCTCATGGGATTGATTGGCAAAACAGGGCTGGGGTTGAGTCCAGTGTGTATCACGGGGTTATAAAAAGCATTATTCAATTACAGGATTCATAGGTAATTTTAATAGACTGATAAGTGCCCAGCAGTGTGCTCAATGCTTGTCACACAACATTTCATTGACCCCACCCATACCTTGTGCAGTAGGTGCCTGAATTCCATTTTACAGATTGGAGACCCACTGTTCGAATTAGTTGCCCAAGGAAACACAGCTAATAAGTAGCCCTGGGCACTCTAATTATGCCCTTGTGCTTAACCATTGTGTTCTACTGCGTTTTGCTATCAGATTTTCTCTATAGTAGTGTCCCACGGGTTTAGGCACTTCTGCCCTCTCCATCTGTTATGGTGGGAGGAGGATTGGCCTGGCTTCTAATACCCTCTTCCAATGGACCACATGTGTGTGACCTGAGGAAAGTCGTGGGACCTTCCTGAGGTGTCAGCTTCCTTCTCCATAAAGTGATGGGTCAGGCTGAGTTAGTAGGCATCTTCTCCTGATCCAAAACCCTGTGTGTCCTACCAATGACGAGCCATTTTGTTTCATTTACTTACTCGTCATTAGCTGATATATTCATTTATTCAATAAATATCTCCTTTGTGCCAAGTACGTGCCCCAGATACAATGGCAAATTGATGAATAAGCATCTGGTTCCTGCCCTTGCAGAGGGAAGGTTCTGGGAAGAGACAGCAGAGTAAACAGACGATCATGGCACAGGGTGAAAAGAGCTGTAGGAGGGAGGTGCCAGGTAGCCTGGGGTCACCCTTCTAGGCTCTGGTGAAGGGAGGGACATCTAAGGTAATGGCTGAGGGATGTGCAGGAGTTGGCCGGGCTTGGAGGGAACAGTTTGTTCAAAAGGGGGCGCACACACAGAATTGTTTGGGCATTGAGAACTGTGCTGACTGGATGGAGGATGGCATGCAGTGGGGAGGGAACAGACGGGAGCAGGAAGAACTTGCAGGAAATAGAGGCGACATTGTTAACTCAGTAGTAAAGAATCCGCTTGCCAATGCAGGAGACATGGGTTTGACCCTGGATTAAGAAGATCCCCTGCAGAAGGAAATGGCAACCCACTCCAGTATTCTTGCCTGGGCAGAGGAACCTGGTGGGTTACTGTCCACAGAGTCACAAAAGAGTCAGACAGCAACAGCACACTGCGCAGGACCTCAGGGCCTCCCCGGAGGAGTTTGGTGTTTGTTCTCAGAGCAACAGGCAGACACTGAAGGTCAGAGCTGCCCTGGGTGATTTCCCAGGTCGTGTCCTGCACAAGGGTGCCAGCTAAGGGGAGCCCCTCCACCTCCCAGGCCATGGGTCTCAGTGCAGGGCCACTTTGTCTCCTTCTAAAATAATCGAGGAGCTTTAAGGGCTGGTGCCTTCCTTCATATCAGGAGAATGATGTGATCAGATTTGTGTTTTTGAGCCTGTTCTCTGGTTGTAGGATTTGCTGGATGAAGGATCAGGAGGAAAGTGAAGAATGGGCTGGGGAGGGGTCGGCATGAAAGAGAGAGTGGCAGCCTGGGGAGGCAGTTTGAATGGAGACCGGTGAACGGATATGAGTCTCAGAAGTCATGGCCTGTACAAACCACCTGGTTCTCATTGCTTCCTGTGACTTACTCAGCTGAAGACTTTCTTTCCGGGACAGAAATACTAAATCATGGAGGAACACAGCCTATGGGATTAGTGTTTTGCCCCCAGGCTCCTGAGAGAGCCAGAGTTCAGTGTGGCACCCTGCTCTCCAGCTCATGCTCAGCTATTTGATCCCGCTGTAGGAGGCCCATCAGATGGTGACTGTGTGGTCTAATGGACAGACTCAAGGCCGAGAGCCAAGAGACCCAGGCATGAACTTCATCGTAGGCTGCTCTTCTACATTTCCCGATGGCATTCTCCCTGCCTCTTTTTCTTTGCCCCCTGATCATACCCAAACATTTGTAGACTGCCTGCTAAGTGCCTGGCTCTGTGCCAAGTGCAGTGGGGGATACAGAGCCCAGAGGCACCACCTTGGCCCTCAAGGAACTCACCAGTGGGGCAGTCATGAGTGGACAGTCCCCCATCAAAGACTTCTGAGAGGTGCTCAAGGAATGTTCCAGATTATCAGAGTGGAGGGAGGCAGAGCACTATGGGTATTGGCATGGGATCTGGAATCAGAACTGAGATTAAAATCTGGCTTTCAAAAACACTTTCTAGTTGTGACCCTAGGCCCATCACATAGCCTCTCGGAGCTTCAGTTTGCCCATCTATAAAATGGGTATAGTAATACCTGAGTGGTTTAAGGATTAAATAGTTCAAGGTATATAAAGTGTTTAGCAGAGTGTCTACTAGATTAAAATTTTTAATAATTTAAACCATTTTTAATATTATTAGGACAGGCATCTTTTTTTGAATCTTTGGTGTACAGTTCTAAGTTTTGACAGAACCAGTTATGAGTTGTAACCAGTACCACAAACAAGATACACACTATTCTACTACCTACCCCCAAATTCCCTGGTCTTATTCCTTCTTCCCCTGCCCCAGCCCCTGAAAAACACTAATCTACTTTCTATGGATTTGCCTATTCTGGATACTTAGTCTAAATGGAATTACACACTATCTGGTCTTTCATGACTGGCTTCTCTCACTGAGCAGAATATTTTCAAGGCTCATCCGTGTTGTAGCATGTGTCGGTATTTCATTCCTTTTCATTGCTGAATGATAATCTATTTTATATATATTGCATTTTGTTTATCCATGTTTCAGTTGGTGGACATTTGGGTTGTTTCTGCTTTTTGGCCATCATAAATAATGCTGCTATGAACGTTGGTGTACAGGTTTTTATGTGGGTATATGTTTTCCCGTGGAATTGCTGGGTCATAGGGTAAGTATGTGTAACGTTTTAGAGGAGCTGCCAGGCTGTTTCCCATAGTAGCTGCACCATTTTGCTATCTCACAAGCAGTGTATGAGAGCTCCAGTCTCTCCACATCCTTGCCGATACTTATGATTATCTGTATTTTTGATTCCAGCCATCCCAGTGGGTATGAAGTGGTGTCTCAATGTATAGTCTTCTATATGTACCCTTCATTCCTGGCAACCACTGATTCACTCTCTGGCCCTCTCGCTCTGCCTTTCCCGGAAGGTGATAGCTGTAGTCATCATACATGATGCAGCCTCTGACTCTCTTCTTTCCTCCAGCATAAGGCACTGGAGATCCACCCGTGTGGTTGCACTCCTTTTCTTGGCTGAGTTGCATTCCCTCCCTTGGATGGATGTACCCTAGGTGCCTGTGCTTGTCTGCACAGTAAAGTGGACACTTTGCCCAGGGAATCAAATACTAAGCCTTATCCCTTGTCAGGACTTTTTATAGTTTTGGAGGCCTTTTTTGAGCCTCCCTGGGCTGCCAGTGTTGCAGGACACCCAGCCTGCTCCTCTTTTAGGTTCCTCTGAGCTGTAGAGCTGAGTCCTGTGAGCTGCAGTGCCTAGGAACCCACCAGCGTTAGAATTTCTGTGTTGTGGCTCTGACATACCATTTGTGGTGAGAGGGCTGAAGCCCATTGAGACAGATGGGCCCTGGACCACTGGGGCAGCTGCTGACAGGGAGCCAGCACCTCCCGCTGCCCGGCTGTCTCCCTTCTCATCAGGGAGTCCCAAAAGCTCCTTGGGCTCATTCAGTTCAGTTCAGTTCAGTCGCTCAGTCGTGTCCGACTCTTTGCTACCCCGTGGACTGCAGCATGCCAGGCTTCCCTGTCCGTCACTAACTCCCAGAGCTTACTCAAACTCATGTCCATCAGGTCGGTGATGACATCCAACCATCTCATCTTCTGTCGTCCCCTTCTCCTGCCTTCAATCTTTCCCAGCATCAGGGTCTTTTCCAGTGAGTTGGTTCTTCGCATCAGGTGGCCAAAGTATTCGAGTTATAACTTCAGCATCAGTCCTTCCAATGAATATTCAGGACTGACTTCCTTTAGGATGGACTGGTTGGATCTCCTTGAAGTCCAAGGGACTCTCAAGACTCTTCTCCAACACCACAGTTCAAAAGCATCAATTCTTTGGCACTCAGCTTTCTTTATAGTCCAACTCTCACATCCATACATGACCACTGGAACAACCATAGCTTTGACTAGATGGACCTTTGTTGGTAAAGTAATGGCTGTGCTTTTTAAGATGCTGTCTTGGGCTCATAAATAAAGCCATTTCTCATTCCCTTATCTGCTTTCATGGCTGGCTGGCAACTTTGAGCATTTGCCACCTCCCCACCCCTCTCCACCCTACCCCAAGTGTAGCAGTTTTCCATCTCTATTATATGTGCACGGAGAACAGGATGTAATGATAATAAACTAATAATGAATTTGTACCTACCAAGTTTATTATGTACAGCAGAATCCACGAGGTAGACATAATCACTTTATGCAGGAAGAAATCAAGATCCCAGGCTGGTAGATAACTCGTTCAAAGTTACCCGGCTTGGAATTTGCATCAGGCTTGGGATTTGAACCTGCCATCTGCACTTTCATTCACTTCCAGTGGGTCTTGGACCTCAGTCATCTGCACACCACATTCTTAAGCCCTTCTGCCACCTGAACTTTAGTTGTTTAACTTTTCTTTACTATCATCAACTTTACAAGAACAGTTTTTGTTCATCAAAAACAAGTCCAGAGCACAAGTGCGCATGACACAGTGTTTGATGTGCTAGTTGTAATTTTTGACTATATATGAAAATAAACACATAACTCAAAAATGTTCATCTATATGTCACTTAAGACCAGCTCAGTATATGGATCACACTTTGGGGAAGGAAACTCATGATGTGCAGTGATTTGCCTGCAGGTCTATCTTTCCCCTTTGATGGGGAGTGACAGGTAGGCTGTGCCTGTGGTTTATTCATCTCAGCATCTTCAGCATCCAGCACCATAATGGACCCATTATAGGGACTTGCTATGTGATTAATGGATAAATGACAGAATGAATGGAGTGAGAAAGGGAAAGAGTGAGTGGTGTTTCCCCTTCCTTAATGAGAAGACTAGAAGGAAACCTCTGGCCATTGGGGCCTTAGCACCAGGGGGACAAGAGTGCTTAGACGGTGTGATGGCTGTGGTCACCACGGAGATGTTGGGAGGCTCACTTTCTCCCTGTGAAGTCCTTCTAGCCCTCTCAAGCTTTTGGTTTGTGGGACTGTAGACATTGTCATCTTACTCTAGTTCATCCAGCCTCTTTGATTCCTGGATGTGGAAGGGTCAGCCCATCTCTGGTGGTTTCTCTTGCCAAAAGAGTCCCCACCCTGTGACCCAGTGGCCACTTTCATTTCTTCTCAAGCCTCTTCAAATGGTCCAACAGCGTACCAGGCAGATTCTGCACCATCTCCTCTAGCGGAAAATGCAGCAGTAACAAGCCTGGGAGCTGTCGCGACCACAGTCCTAGTTAGTAGCAGTGAACTTAACAGCCAACATTTATTGAGGACCTACTATGTGCCAAACACTGGGCTAAGGGCACCTGAAGTTTCTTCTTACTTTAGAATCAGACCATCTAGGCATAGACATTGAAGAGAGAACTTGATTTCTGAGTTTAAATGGAAAAAACTCAGCTCAACAATTATTTATTGTAGCCCAACTATGTGGGAAGCTTCCCAAGTGGTGCTAGTGGTTAAGAACCCACCTGCAACGTAGGGGACAAAAGAGATGTGGGTTCGATCCCTGGGTCAGGAAGATCCCTTGGAGAAGGAAATGGCAATATACTCCAGTATTCTTGCCTGGGAAATCCCATGGACAGAGGAGCATGGTGGGCTGCAGTCCCTGGGTTCGCAAAGAGTCAGACATGACTGAACACACAGTGTATAACTGTATGGGGACAGAGGGAAGGCTGAACTCAGCCTTGAGAAAACAAAGCTTCCTGCCCTCAAGAAGCTCAGTGGACCCTGAGGAATCTTGTTGAATTACAGCTTGGGAGGTTGCATGTGTGTAGGACAGGGTCTTGGAATGTCACCATACTTGTACCCTTAGACAACCAGAATATTATGAGCACATTGGACGGGCATACGTCATTCATTAATTCAGCCAACATTTATGGGGCATCTTGTGCAAGGGTGGCAAGTTCATGGCTCACGTGTGCTCCCATTCTCATCACCTGCCCCACGGTAGGGGCCCTGGAGATGGCCTCCTTCAGCATCCTTTGGTGCCCTAGGCATTCAGTGCTGGTATTTGAAGTGAAATCCACAGCCCTTTCTCTGTTACTTGAAAGGCACTGGTGCTAAAATGTTGTTTATTTCATGAGACACTGATGCTTAGAGTGCTGCAGGGTACGACATGTGCTGTGTATTGGTAAAGATAACCCCTGGGGCACCTTTCACTTAGGCTACCATGTGTTCAGTGGCCTCTGGTCCACCCCGTGGGGCCCTGAAGGTATAGGAGATGGTAATTGATGTTTCTGGGCTTTTAAAGCACTTACTCTGCAAAATAAAGTTGGCACCCCTATTGTTGATCTGAAACTATTACAAGAATATTACTTATCTGTGAAATTCTTTCTTCCTTCTTTGCATCCTTTCCCTTTCCTTCCTTCTCTCCCTTCTCTCCTTCCCTTCCCTCACTCCCTTTGCCTTTCTCTCTTTTCCTTCCACAAATACTAGATAATCTACAATATACCAGCATATTCTGGGATTTAGCAGTAAACAGAACGGACAAACCCCTTTGCCTTCATGGAGCCCACAGTCTTGTGGGGAAGACAGAAAGTAAAAAAAAAAAAAATCAATGGAAAACGTTTTAATTTAGAAAATGAAATATTTAAACCAAAAATAAATGAAATTAATGATATAAAATATATAGTATATTATGTGGGGGTAAATGCTACAGAGAAAAGGTAGGGAATGGGGATGGGAGATAGTGGTTTTAGATAGGGAGCAGGAGAAAGCATCACTGAGACAGTGACATTTTAGTATAGACCTTCAAAGAGGTGAGGGCATGAGCTCTACAGATAACTGTGTGTGCAAGCTGTCACTTCAGTTGTGTCCAACTCTTTGCAACGCCATGAACTGTAGCCCACCAGACTCCTCTGTCCATGGGATTCTCCAGGCAAGAATACTGGAGTGGGTTGCCATGCCCTTCTCCAGGGGATCTTCCCAAGGATCGAACCTGCGTCTCCTACATCTCCTGCCTTGGCAGGTGGATTCTTTACCACTCTCGCCACCTGGGAAATGCTACAGTTAGATAACTGAGGAAAGGCCTTCTAGGCAGCGGGACACATGCAGAGGCCCAGAGGTAGACATGTGCCCAAAATGTTTGAAGAAGAGTGAAGGAGTGGCTAGCGTGGGTCAAACAAGGGGAAAGTGTAGAAGATGACTTCAGGCAGGTAATGAGGGATGATGGCCGGACCTCAAAAGAGTCTGAGAATTCTGACCAAAATAAGCACACTTTCCTGATGGCTCAGATGGTAAAGAATCTGCCTGCAATGCAGGAGACCCAGGTTCAGTCTCTGGGTTGGGATCCAAAATGATGATTCTTGAAATGTAGTCTCTGAACCACCCCAGATCCACTGAATTAGAATCTCTGGGAGTAGGGTCCACAATATTTGTTTAAACAAACCCTCCAGAGGGATTCTGATGCCACTAAAATGTGAGAACCCCTGATAGCAAACACCTAAGCCGTGCCTGACCATTTCTACAGGGTCTGCTACTCCCTCCAGTGTGTGATATAAAACAGGGGGGTGATCATCATTGACCTAACCTCCTCACCCCAAGAAGCGCCATCATCTTGGTGTCTGGACATTGACATTCAGACTAATTGAAAAGTTAGATGCTGTGTCCATGCTCAAACTGATGTCAGGTGACTTTGAGGGACAGAAGGTAGGAGGCAGGGATGAGTGGGCCAGTGTTTCAGGGCTGGGATCATTGACTGCCAGTGTGGAGAGACCTTGAGGACATCAATCTTGTCCCCAAATTGATCAGAAAAGACTGAAGCCTAGAGCGGGGAAAGAGCTGCTAATTGGATACACGTGAGGTTCCTGTGGGTCCTCTGGACTTGAAGGCACCTTCTCTGTTTCATTGTTCTTCTAGGCTCTGAGCACAAAGACTGTAGGCTTGGTGGCACCCAGACAACATTGCTGCTGGATGGATGTAGGAGATGTCAGCTGTGTTGTGTAGGTGTAGGAGGCATTAGTGCTGTAGGTAACTGTGTGGGGGATGCAGGTGCTGCAGGATCAGAAAAAAGGGGAGGATAATGAAGAGAAGAAACATCCCATCAGGTGCTCTGAGGGACCAGGGTCTGGACAATTTGAGGAGTGGTGGGAGCTTTCTGTGTCTGGATCTGAGCCAGCAGGCTAAGCATGAGGACCTGATTCAAAAGCCTTGAATGCTGTGTTAAGTGGCTGGGACTTAAACCTTTGGCAGTGAAGGCCCCAAAGTCCAGGTGCCCATTTCCTGATAACTGTTTCCAGACTTTTCTAAACTCCTTGCTTGGGTCACCATCTGCCCTCCCTGGCCAGTACTGACTGTTCCACAGGGCTCCTACAGAACCCTACCCTGACTTTTATCAGAAGAGAGTCAGAGCAACCAGACCTCAACTGATAAGTCAGGGGAGACCCTGAAGGGTGTGAACACAGTCCTGTTTGCCTTGTGGCTGTTTCCAAGGGTTGGAGGGCAGGACCATCTGAGGCTGAGAAGTACAGGTTGAGCGCTCTGCAGGAGTTCTCTCCATCAGCCACTGCACACTTGGCTTTTGAAAAATGAAAAGTATTCAATACCTTCTTTTCTTATTTTTCAGGAAATTCATGTACATTAGGGAAAAATGGAACATTTCCATAAGCAATAAAAAAATTTAGATGACCCTCCATTTCACCCTCTAGAGATAGTGTTAATAGCTTGTATATCCTATCCAAATGTTTTTCTGCATTTCATGTTTTCCTTACGAGATAGAATCATCTTGTAGATATTGTTCTGTATTGGTTTTGTTCACTTAGGTTATGAACATCTTTCCATGTCGTTACACACTCTTGGCAGCATCGCTTTAAACGGCTGTATGATGTGCTATCTTACAGTGAGTTCCCTGATATTGGACATTTAGGTTGTTGCCCATTTTTCGCTTTTATAATCAACTCTGTTGTGAATTGCCCTGTAATGTCACATGTGATTGATTATATCCTAAGGTTAAATTCCTAAATGTAGGAACCAGCCAACTCATAAAAGGCCATGAATGCCCACCAGAAATATCGCAGTGACCATCACTGAGGTTGAAGGTAATCCAATAAACAGCACCTCTTTCTCTACACCAGTTCTGATATAGCTGAGAGAGACATAGGAGATCGGAAGATGGAGATGAAAACACTGCTTTTATTACTAATAAAGACTAGTTAGGAGAACATGGCTTAGATATGCATCTACAATGGGCTTCTTAATACTAGACCCTGCCACTAATCAGGGGTAGACACCTACTCGTGGACTGTACTGGAAAATTGCAGACCTCACCCTGAAAAACTATGGCAGAGCAGTTCAGAGGACCTCTCCCTTCCTGTAGGCAGCTGACTTCCAGGGAGAAGGTGGGAAAAGGGGCAGGGCTATGCCTGCCCAGCTCCTCCTCCCCAATTCACTAACCAGATGAGTCATTCCACCTCCCCAGAGAAGAGTAAGTAAAGTATGTGAAGAAAAGCCTAGACTGCTATACAAATACATGTCTCTCCACAAGGCAGGTAAACAGCAAGAGAGGGCAATAAGCTTTCTCTAGTGATAATTATGAAAATGATAGCTAATTTGTATTGAGTACTGTGCTGGGCTTTGTGCATGCAACTTCTTTGATTCTTTGCACAATGAAATAGACATTCTGTCCCTGTCTGTCATGCAAATGAGGAAACAGGCTTAGAGAATTAAGTAGTACATCCCCAATCTCCTAGCTGGTATGCAGAAGAACTGGGATTCAAACCCAGGCAGCCTGACTCCAGAGACCGTTAGGAATCTGCTTCCCACCGTCAGCATCATCTGACTTTTGAAAGGCTGACAACCCCTAAACTTAGAGGAAGAGTCAGCTAAGAGCCATACCTGCCAGCTTGTGAGTGTCCCCAGGTTGAGATGGCATGCCCCTCACTGGCAGACCTTCTGACCAGCCCTGTTCCCATAAAATTCATTAATTGCTTTTGAGAGAACCACTTGACCAAGTGTCCTGAATTACGACGAGCAGCGATTATGCCAGACCGCACAGGATAGAGAGGACCTTGACAAGTGTCCTTACTTCACAGAGGACTCAGACACCCTCCAGTTCACAGCGTGAGGTTTCTGATGGTTCCATTTCATCTTAAGGATCTCAGCCACTCATTAAGAATTTGCTTGGATTTAGGGAGAAAATAATGAATCTGTTAAATATTTTGTTTCAGTTAGAAAGGAAACATGTAATTGGGAAGATGGGGTGAGAACACTAATTATACTTTTAATTGTGTCTCTTGCCCTTTAGGGTAAACTCTAAGGAAGTGGGTAAAGAAAGAGAAACTGAGTTTTTCTTTAAGAGATTTTCTGCTGTTCCAGGCAATTTCCCAAAGAATAGTCGCCTCTGTTGTAACCCATTTTCAGTTTTAATTGCTTTACAAGCAGAAGCTAGACTTTTTTTCCCCTTCTTTTTTAAAGCAAGCAATTTTGGTGTTCCTTTAATTGTATGTTATTATAATTCTTTTACTCTTTAAACATTGGCTAAGATTTACCAAGAAACTTATAGACCTTGATATTTATGCACTAATATCTGACTGGTAAAACCGTTAGTGAGGAAATGAAGGGTACTGATTAAAAACATAGATTCTGGAGTTTCCATTCCCGAGGTTCACAGTTGTGCTATCTTTTACTAGTTGTGTAATCTTTGGCAAGTTGCCTAACTTCTCTGTGCTTTAGTTTCTTGTCTATAAAATGGGCTTAACAGCAGCACCCCCATCATAATTGTTACAAGGGTTCAAGATAGTCAAGACGGGCCATGTTACACTGCAGTGAAGTGAAGTGAAGTCGCTCAGTCGTGTCCGACTCTTTGCGACCCCGTGACCTGTAGCCTACCAGGCTCCTCAACCCATGGAATTCTCCAGGCAAGAAAACTGGAGCGGGTTACCATTAAATCCCAAATCTCAGAAGTTTGATGCAACCAAAGTTTATTTCTCACTCATGCAAAGTCCCCCAAAGATCTGCATGATTCCCAGTGCAGTTGCCCACTATGTGTCGGCTCAACATATTCCAGGCTGCTCCAGTTTCACAGCCCCTTCATATCAACATACTTCCATGCTTGCTACAGCAGAGAAGGTATGCTGGGGAATTACATACTGGCTCCCAAAGGCTTCGACAGGCAGTGACACAAATCACTTTTGCTTGTGTTTCACTGGGGAAAGCAAATTGCATAGGGATGCATAAATTCAAGGTGGCAGAAAAGACCAGAAGCAGAGGGAAACTGGGGACATGGGTGAGCAAGAGGTACGTCCACCACCGTGTGCATAGCGCTTGTTAAAAATAAGCGTGAAGTAAGAGTAAGCTCTCATTGCTGATGGTTCAGTTCAGTTCAGTTGCTCAGTCGTGTCCCACTCTTGTCACCCCATGAACCGCAGCATGCCAAAATACAATTTTAATTTTTATCGAGGCTATTTTTACTTTCTTTTTAGATTTGGTCTAAAGAATAACTCCCACATACTCAAAGAGGCCCAAATGGATGCCCCTGGGAGGTGGTAAGCTTCTGTCACAATAGTTGCTTTAGTGCCCTGTCACTTAGTAGGTATCACATATTTGAATGGTAGCATCAGTTGTGTTTGAGAACATGGGCTTAGAGTCAGGTGGACTTGCATTTGAATCTCAGAACTAACACCTACTGAATGTGATCTTGATGAGGTGATTTAACCTTTCCTGGACTCAGTGACTTCACAGTTATCATGGGATCATCTTTCTAATTTTGTTATTCATTTTTCATTATGTCCTTTTTAATACCCCACTTTTATTTTTCATTTTTCATTATTTTATCTTTTATGGCAAAATTGCCTTACAGCCAATTAGTTACGCAGTGAAAATGGGGGCCAAAATTGTTGGCAGCAAAGATGTTTACAGCAATGAAACTTACAGAGATAATATGGGACACAGCTTTCTGAACCCTCAGCTTGCTCATCTGCAAAGTGGGAATAATAATACTAACATTTTAGAGCTTTTTATCTTTTTATTCAACTGGAGTATAATTACTTTACAATGTTGTGTTAGTCTCTGCTGTACAATGAAGTGAATCAGCTGTATGTATACATGTATCCCCTCCCTCTTGAGCCTTCCTTCACCCCCTACCTCTTGTATCCTATGCCCTCATGCCCTGTATCCCACCTCTGTATGTCCTCACGGAGCACTGAGCTGAGCTCGCTGTGCTTTATAGCAGGTTCCCACTAGCTAGCTATTTTACACATGGTAGTGTATATACGTCAGTCCCAATGTTCAGTTCCTCCCAACCTCTCCTCCCCCGGCCCCTTGTCCACATATCTATTCTCTATATCTGCACCTCTATTTCTGCCCTGAAAATAGGTTCATCTGTACCATTTTTCTAGATTCCACAAAGAGGTGTGGATGGACCTAGAATCTGTCATATAGAGTGAAATAAGTCAAAAAGAAAAACAAAATGCCATACATTAACTCATATATGTGGAATCTAGAGCTTTGTAGGTCATATGCATAGATACTTAATACACAGAGTAAACACCAAAAACAATTTTTCCCTTTTGTCTCCACCTGCTTCATAATTATGTCAGACTGTGATCCTGATCTGGCTGTAGGGTAGCCGTTTGGGACATCTTCAACTCTTCTCTGCCTCCCAAGGTTGTTGCCAGGTAAACGAGCTGATATAAACATTTACCAATGTGGGTGCATGGCAGCTGCTCAGTAAATGTTGGTTTCCATCACCCTCCCCCATCCTACCATGTTCTCTTACTATGGGGCTCTTCCCACGATGGGATGGAATTATGGACATTGGGCAGAGAGATGATTCATGACCTTGGGTGGGTCCAGCTTGGCACTGCATACATCTCAACAGACAACTGCCCATTCCACCTGCTGCAGTGAACTGACCCACCACAATGTAAAAGGTTAGACTTCACTCACAAATGGGGAGCATTCATGGAATTAGCCTCTGAAGGAATATTGAACAGCCTCTGAAGCAACCACTTCACACTTGTTGTTGTTCAGTTGATCAGCCATGTCTGACTCTTTGTGACCCCATGGACTGCTACATGCCAGGCTTCCCTGACCATCACCAACTCCCAGAGCTTGCTCCAGAGTCAATGATGCCATCCAACCATCTCATCCTCTGTCATCCCCTTCTCCTCCTGCCTTCAATTTTTCCCAGCATCAGGGTCTTTTCCAGTGAGTCAGATCTTTGCATCAGGTGGCCAAAGTATTGGAGCTTCAGCTTCAGCATCAGTTTTTCCAATGAATATTCAGGGTTGATTTCCTTTAGGATTGACTGGTTTGATCTCGTTGCAGTCCAAGGGACTCTCAAGAGTTCTTCTCCAACACCACAGTTCAAAGGCATCAATTGTTTGGCACTCAGACTTCTTATGGTCTAACTCTCACATCCATACATAACTACTGGAAAGACCATAGCTTTGACTATATGGGCCTTTGTTGGCAAAGTAACGTGTCTGTTTTTTAATATGCTATCTAAGTTTGTCATAGCTTTTCTTCCAAGGAGCAAGCATCCTCTAATTTCATGGCTGCAGTCACCATTCACAGTGATTTTGGAGCCCAAGAAAGTAAAGTCTGTCACGATTTCCATTGTTTCCGCATCTATTTGTCATGAAGTGATGAGACCAAATGCCATGATCTTTGTTTTTTGAATGTTGAGTTTTAAGCCAGATTTTTCACTCTCCTCTTTCACCTTCATCAAGATGCTCTTTAGTTCCTCTTTGCTTTCTGCCATAAAGGTGGTGTCATCTGCCAGTCTGAGGTTATTGATATTTCTCCTGGCAATCTTGATTCCAGCTTATGCTTCATCCCACCTGGCATTTTGCATGATGTATTTTGTGTATAAGTTAAATAAGCAGGGTGACAATAAGCAGAGGGCCTTGGGGTACACCATTCCCAATTTTGAACCAATTCCATGTCCGATTCTAACTGTTGCTTCTTGATCTGCATACAGATTTCTTAGGAGTCAGGTAAGGTGGTCTGGTATTGCTGTCTCTTTAAGAATTTTCCACAGTTTGTTGTGATCCACATAGTCAAAGGCTTTGAAGTGAAGAAGTGAAGTCGCTCAGTCATGTCCAACTCTTTGCAACCCCATGGACTATAGCCTACCAGGATCCTCCATCCATGGGATTTTCCAGGCAAGAATACTGCAGTGGGTTGCCATTTCCTTCTCCAGGAGATCTTCCTGACCCAAGGATTGAACCCGGGTCTCCCACACTGTAGGCAGACGCTTTACCATCTGAGCCACCAAGGAAGTCAATGAAGCAGAAGTAGATTTTTTTCCCTGGAATTCTCTTGCTTTCCCTGTGATCCAGCTGATGTTGGCAATTGGATCTCTGGTTCCTCTGCCTTTTCTAAATCTAGCTTATACTCTGGAAGAATGACCTCACACTAAGATTGACCAATAGTTGGCTCAGGTGCCTGTGGGTACCCATGGGAGCTGATGAAGCCAGAGTGAGAGTAAGGCATCAGGAGGACACATCACACATGGCTGATGAGAGTGCAGCCACCAGCACCTTTCCACACTTGGTCTTCTGGAAGGCTTCTGAGAATGTGCTGCTTCTTCTCTGAAGCCCTTTCTTCCCCTTCCTTGCTGTGTGTCCTACTTGAACGCATGATCAGTATCCATCAGTGAGCCTTCCAAAGGGAAATTAGATCTCATTCATCTTGGCACTCCAGACACTAGCACACAGTAGGCAGTTAACAGGCGATTATTGAATGAATAATTGCAGGAGGAAATCAGAGACCTTGAAAACACCTATTTTCCAGGGAAAACATGTTACATAAGCTCTTTGAATATAATGAGTCTCCTGGGAAGAGTAGAGTGGGTATTTTCCTTCTCATTGCATGTCTTTTTTTTTTTTTTTTTTAAGAAAGTAAAGATGATAAACCTTACCACCAGGAAACTCTGCAGGGTACCATTTGAGGCTATGGAAAATGTTCAGTGATTGATTAGTCATGCCTGCTGGGGAGAGGGCAGAGAAGAGAGCAGCACTTATGCCTGACAGCTGCCATCTCTCTTAAACCTCTAACTAGCGACCAAATTAGTGAAAATGAAGCTTATTCAGTGAAGTATGGCCTTTTTTTTAATCTTTAATAGAGATATTTAGTAAATATGTTTTACTATTAAAATGAAAATGGGGTGGAAAATAGACTTCATCTTATCCATAATGACTATATATTTGTACCTTATCAACAGAAAAGATCCTTTTAGTGAATAAGAAGGAATGTAACCCCTGTATCTGAATTATCTGAATTATTCTTTCTGCCTATTAAGGGATCCAATGATAGTCCCAAAGACAGAGAGGAGGGACATTCCTTGTATATCAGGGGCCACGTCTAGGGGTGAGGGGTCAGTATCCTGGGTTATCCTTGGCCTTAAAATCAGAACATCTGTATTTTTCTCACAACTTTTTTTAAATTTATTCTTTTATTGAAGGATAACTGCTTTACAGAATTTTATTGTTTTCTGTTAAACCTCAACATGAATCAGCCATAGGTATACATATATCCCCTCCCTTTCAAACCTTCCTCCCATCTCCCTCCCCATCCCACCCCTCTAGGTTGATACAGAGCCCCTGTTTCAGTTTCCTGAGTCATACAGCAAATTCCCATTGGCTATCTATTTTATATATGGTAATGTAAGTTTCCATGTTACTCTTTCCGTACATCTCACCCTCTTCTCCCCTCTCCCCCTGTCCATAAGTCTATTCTTTATGTCTGTTTCTCCATTGCTGCCCTGTAAATAAACTCTTCAGAACCATTTGTCCAGATTCTGTATATGTGCGTTAGAATACGATATTTATCTTTCTCTTTCTGACTCACTTCACTCTGTATAATAGGTTCTAGGTTCATCCACCTCATCAGAACTGACTCAAATGTGTTCCTTTTTATGAAATGAAGTGAAGTGCAAGTCACTCAGTTGTGTCTGACTCTTTGCGACCCCATGGAATTCTCCAGGCCAGAACACTGGAGTGGGTAGCCTTTCCCTTCTCCAGGGGATATTCCCAACCCAGGGATTGAACCCAGGTCTCCTGCATTGTAGGTAGATTCTTTACCAACTGAGCTATGAGGGACACCCATTCCTTTTTATGGCTGAGTAATATTCCATTGTGTATATGTACCACAACTTCTTTATCCATTCATCTGTCGATGGGCATCTAGGTTGCTTCCATGTTCTAGCTATTGTAAATAGTGCTGCAATGAACAATGGGATACATGTGTCTTTTTCAACCCTGGTTTCCTCAGGGTTTATGCCTAGGAGTGGGATTGCTGGGTCATATGGTGGTTTTATTCCTAGTTTTTTTAAGGAATCTCCATACCATCTTCCGTAGTGGCTGTATCAATTCTCACCAAGAGTGCAACAGTGCAAGAGCGTTCCCTTTTCTCCACACCCTCTCCAGCATTTATTGTTTGTAGACTTTTTGATGATGGCCATTCTGACCGGTGTGAGGTGATATCTCATTGTAGTTTTGATTTGCATTTCTCTAATGAGTCATGTTGAGCATCTTTTCATGTGTTTGTTAGCCATCTGTGTGTCTTCTTTGGAGAAATGTCTGTTTAGGTCTTTTCCCCACTTTTTGATTGGGTTGTTTGTTTTCCTGGTATTGAGTTGTATGAGCTGCCTGTATGTTTTGGAAATTAATCTTTTGTCAGTTGTTTCATTTGCTGTTATTTTCTCCCATTCTGAGGGTTGTCTTTTCACTTTGCTTATAGTTTCCTTTGTTGTGCAAAAGCTTTTAAGTTTAATCAGGTCCCATTACTTTAGGAGGTGGGTCATAGAGGATCTTGCTTTGATTTATGTCATTGAGTGTTCTGCCTATGTTTTCCTCTAAGAGTTTTATATTTTGTGGTCTTACATTTAGGTCTTTAATCCATTTTGAGTTTATCTTTGTGTATGGTGTTAGGAAGTGTTCTAATTTCATTCTTTTACATGTAGATGTCCAGTTTTCCCAGCACCATTTATTGAAGAGGCTGTCTTTGCCCCACTGTATATTGTTGCCTCCTTTGTCAAAAATAAGGTACCCATGGGTGCATGGGTTTATTTCTGGGCTTACTATCTTGTTCCATTGGTCTATATTTATGTTTTTGTGATAGTACCATACTGTCTTGATGACTATAGCTTTGTAGTATAATCTGAAGCCAGGAGGGTTGATTCCTCCAGCTCCATTCTTCTTTCTCAAGACTGCTTTGGCTATTCAGGGTCTTTTGTGTTTCCATATGAATTGTGAATTTTTTTCTTCTAGTTCTGTGAAAAATGCCATCAGTAATTTGATAGGGATTGCATTGAATCTGTAGATTGCGTTTGGTAGTATAGTCATTTTCACAATATTGATTCTTCCTACCCAGGAACATGGAATATCTCTCCATCTGTTTATGTCATCTTTGATTTCTTTCATTAGTGTCTTATAATTTTCTGTGTACAGTTCTTTCATTTTCTTAGGTAAGTTTATTCCTAGATATTTAATTTTTTTTGTTGCAATGGTGAGTGGGATTGATTTCTTAATTTCTCTTTCTGATTTTTCATTGTTAGTATATAGAAATGAAAGTGATTTCTGTGTATTGATTTTGTATCCTGCAACTTTGCTAAATTCACTGATTAGCTCTAGTAATTTTCTGATACTATCTTTAGGGTTTTCTATGTACAGTATCATGTCATCTGCAAACAGTGAGAGCTTTACTTCTTCTTTTCCAATCTGGATTCCTTTTATTTCTTTTTCTTCTCTGATTGCTGTGGCTAGGACTTCCAGAACTATGTTGAATAATAGTGGCAAAAGTGGACACCCTTGTCTTGTTCCTGATCTTAGGGGGAATGCTTTCAGTTTCTCACCATTGAGAATAATGTTTGCTGTAGGCTTATCTTATATGGCCTTTACTATGTTGAGGTAGGTTCCTTCTATGCCCACTTTTTGAAGAGTTTCAATCATAAATGGGTACTGAATTTTGTCAAAGGCCTTTTCTGTATCTATTATCATATTGTTTTTATCTTTCAGTTTGTTAATATGTATCACATTGATTGATTTGCATATATTGAAGAATCCTTGCATTCCTGAAATAAACCCAACTTGATCACGGTGTATGAGCTTTTTGATGTGTTGTTGAATTCTGTTTGCTAAAATTTTGTTGAGGATTTTTGCATCTATGTTCACCAGTGATATTGGCCTGTAGTTTTCTTTTTTTGTGTTGTCTTTGTCTGGTTTTGATCTCAGGGAGATGGTGGCCTCGTAGTGTGAGTTTGGAAGTGTTCCTTCCTCTGCAATTTTTTGAAAGAGTTTCAGAAGGATAGGCATTATTTCTTTTCCAAATATTTGATAGAATTCTCCTGTCAAGCCATCTGGTCCTGGACTTTTGTTTTTTGGGAGATTTTTGATCACAGCTTCAATTTCAGTGCTTGTAATTGGGTTGTTCATAATTTCTATTTCTTCCTGGTTCAGTCTTGGAAGACTGAACTTTTCTAAGAATCTGTCCATTTCTTCCAGGTTATCCATTTTATTGCCATATAGTTGTTCATAATAGTCTCTTATAATCCTTTGTATTTCTGCGTTGTCTGTTGTAACCTCTCCTTTTTCATTTCTGATTTTGTTAATTTGATTCTTCTCTTTTTTTCTTGATGAGTCTGGCTAAAGGTTTGTCAATTTTGTTTATCTTCTCAAAGAACCAGCTTTTAGTTTTATTAAGGTTTACTATTGTTTCTTTTATTATTGCTCAGACCTTTATGATTTCTTTCCTTCTACTAATTTTGGGAGTTTTTTGTTCTTTTTCTTTCCAGTTGTTTTAGGTGTAAAGTTAGGCTGTCTAGTAAATGTTTTTCTTGTTTCTTGAGGTAGAATTGCTATGAACTTCCGTCTTAGCTTTTGCTGCATCCCATAGGTTTTGAGTCATTGTGTTTTCATTGTCATTTGTTTCTAGAAATTTTTGATTTCCCTTTTGATTTCTTCAGTAACCTTTTAGTTATTTAGAAACGTGTTGTTTAATCTCAATGTGTTTATGATTCTTTTTCTTGTAATTGATATCTAGTCTCATAGCGTTGTGTCAGAGAAGATGCTTGATACCATTTCAGTTTTTTTAAATTTACTGAGGTTTGATTTGTGACCCAAGATGTGGTCTATCCTGGAGAATGTTCCATGTGCACTTAAGAAGAAGGTGTATTCTGCATTTGGATGGACTGTCCTGAAGATATCAGTGAGATCCATCTCATGTAATGTAGAGATGTGTTCCACATCCACCTACTCCTCTGCCATCTTGCTTCTTCCCACATTGCACACTTTAAATATATTATAATTTTACTTGTCATATATTCCTCAATGAAGCCCAAGGACCTGGGGTGGCCAGAGACTGTCCAGGAGAGTCCCTCCCAGCTCCAGGAGCCACCACTTTTTTTAAATTAAGATTTTTCAAACCTGTGGAAAACCTGAAGAACTAGTATGATGAATACCTTCATACCCTTTATCCTTACCTTGTTTCACCAACTGTTAGCATTTTGTCACATTTGTATGCTCCCTTTCCCTTTCTCTCTCTTTACACATAAACACACACAGACATTTCTCTCTTGCCAAACCATTTAAAAGTAAATTTCAGGTATCATGACACTTCATCCCTCATCTACCCCAAATGCTTCAGCTGCCTTTCCTAACAACATGGACATTCTCCTGCATAATTATAAGACCATTATTGCAATCAAGAGCTGTAACATTAATACAATAATATTACCACACCTCAGAATATTAATATTAATTCAGTAATATCATCTGCTAGTCGATTCTTATTTAATTTTCCTGAAATGGACCAAGAGTGACTTTGATAGCTTTTAACAGACCTGCAACCAATGCATTACCTCTGATTGCTAAATTTCTTTAGTCCTTTTTAAATATAGAACAGCTCCCCTGCCTTTTTGTGTTTTCATGATAATGTTTTTGAAGAAAAACAGGCCATGTGTCTTGCAGATGTCCCCTTATTCTGGATTTGTCTGATGGTTTCCTCCCGGTTATGGTAAAATGAAACACATTTGGCAGGAATGCCCACAGGTATGACTTTATATTTGTTATAGCATTCTCCCTTTTGGAGCACGTAACATCAGGCTGTCCCACAGCTGGAGACACAAAGTTTGATTTCTTGGTTAAAGGAAGTGACAGCAAGAGCTCATCATTGTAAAGACACAGATTTCCTTTTTAACTCACAGGTTAAGTGAGTGATATTTTGACAGCACATGAATATCCTATTCTCCAACAGTCTTCCTCTCAGAAGTCTTAGCCTCCGTTGATGATCTTCACCTGAGTCACTTACTAAAGATTGCAAAATGGTGATTTTTCTAGTTCTATTGTTCCTTCCACAATGATTAGCTTGCATTCCAGAAAACTGTGGGTTGATTGCTTATCCTCTTTGAGCTTTATCCTACTTATCTATATAAAGAGCATAATAAAAGAGTATTGATATAAGGGTTAATCTTGACAGTGAATACAAAAGAACCTCGTATCAGATGTTTGACAGTTGAGAGGAATTACTATTATTTACATTCTAGGAGTTGGAAGTGGGGTGGCTCAAATAAAATGAGTAAATTTAAGTTAGTGGTTTCTAAAATAAAAATAATGAGAAGCATATAAACAGTTCAGTTCAATTCAGCAAATATTTATAAGCTTCTGCTGTGTGCCTGAACAGTGCTCAGCATGGAGATAAATACCTTAATGCTCTAGATGCCTCGGGGGAAGAAGGTGTGTAAAATAAAGATCATTGAAAGAAAAATTAATTTGTTAATCAGTTAATTAAGTCATTCATTCATAATTTTATTCATTCAATAAACATCTAAGGAGGTGCTGGGGATTTGTTGTTGTTCAGTTGCTAAGTCATATCCTACTCTTTGCAACTCCATGAACTGCAGCATGCCAGACTTCCCTGTCCTTCACTATCTGCCAGAGTTTGCTCAAACTCGTGTCCATTGAGTTGGTGATGCCATCCAACCATCTCATCCTCTGTCACCCGCATCTCCTCCTGCCCTCAGTCTTTCCCAGATCAGGGTTTTTTCTAATGAGTCCGCTCTTTGCATCAGGTGGTCAAAGTATTGGAGCTTCAGATTCAGCATCAGTCCTTCCAACGAATATTCAGGGTTGATTATTCAGGGTTCAATATTCAAGGTTGATCCTTTAGGATTGACTGGCTTAATCTCCTTGCAGTCCAAGGAACTCTCAAGAGACTTGTCTAGCCCCACAATTTGAAAGCATTGATTCTTCAGCACTCAGCCTTCTTAATGGTCCAACTCTCACATCCATACATGACTACTGGAAAAACCATAGCTTTGATTAGACAGGCCTTTGTAGGCAAAGTGATGTCTCTGCTTTTTAATATGCTGCCTAGGTTTGGTGTAGCTTTTCTTTCAAGGAACAAGTGTCTTTTAATCCCTGATCCCTGCCCCCAGAGAGCCAACAGTCTGGTAGAGACTCACAGTTTCTCCTTGGGGCACACCCTAAATTCAGACTCAGGTCTGCCTGACTCCAGGTCCAACCCCTTTATGGAACCCCAAGGAAAGGAAAAATGGCAGGGACCTTCTCTGGTGAACTGTTTGGGCTGAGCTGTGTTTGTTGCATAGTCATTGCTCTAATGTGTCTATGTAGTGGATTTCCAAGCCAGCCTACTCCTGAACCCCACATCCTCCTGAGACACAGCAAATTCAGGCTAAAAGCCTTGCATCATCTCCTGCAGTTGCAGGCCTGAGCATGCCTTGCTGGCTCGCCCACTGGCTGGCCATTTGTTCTCATCTGAGATTCTCTCAGGAGCTGGGATCACTCCCCACATGGAGGGCTGCAGCCCATCAATGCCATCGGTTGGTGCTATTCGGATCTTGCCTCTCCAGTCAGCTTGTTTGCTGCTTTGTTCCCTCATGGGGGCACATCTTCTTAGATCATAGCGAAGTGCAGTATGGGCAGTAGCTGCTGTGGCTGTCATCTTTGTACTAAGGAAGTGTGGTGACTATGAAGGTTGTGAAGTAAATGTCAGTCTGGGCCAATTAAAACTTGGTGGGGAAAGGGAAACTCTGTGCTTACAAGTCTGGTTGGTGTAAAGACTGATTGGCATAAAACGCATTCTGAAATCAACTAAGGAAAGTTATTTCGACCTCTTTCCCTTGCCTTTTCTTTTTGGTTCTCAGATATAAGAAGAGTTGAGTAATTCATACTCATAAGTTTATGGAAGTATCATCATGAGCATCGCCAGGTTTTCTCTCATCTTCTTAATTTTTTTCTCATCATCTGTGATCTCCACTTCCCTGTCAGTACCCATGTAAGGTGTCTATTACATGCCCTGGAGCGGGCATATGTTTGTAAAAAATACAGTGTGTGTGTGTATTAATGATTTATAGGAAAGATATTGTGCCAACAAGCTTCCTCTGTTCTTACCATTTTCACTCTTGTTCTCACTGTGGTTTTAAAATCTATCCATGTGTTTGGCTGTACATCTAGTTTATTGCTTCTAACATCTGCATAGTTATATCAATCAAGGTAAGCTAAGTTATGGTACAGTAACAACACCAGATTTTTAATGACTTGAAATGATAAACGTTTACTGCTTGGCCATACTACAGGTCCATCAGGTCAGTGGAAACTTTGCTTCACATCTCACTCAGGTCATAGTCTGATGGAGCCTCCACCATTCACCATGGCAGGGAGAGGAGAAAGTGGCAAATCACACACTGGCTTAATGTAAAGGCTCCAAAGGAGGCAGAGTGCATACTGATCCACAGGTGGCCAAAACAAGTCACGTAGCTATTCCCAGTGTTGTAAGGGATAGAAAATATAATCCTTCCATGAATTTTAGGAGGAAAGCTGGAAATGATTGTGAAATGTCCTAAAACTACCACATAGTAGGTGCCCACCATTTTTGCATTTATCCCTTCTTTAGCCATAGGCAGCTAGTTGCTTCCAGTTCCCCATCACCATGAGCAGTACAGTCACAAATATCCTTTGCTTATCCCCTTATAGACCTGTGCAGGTGTCTCTCTGAGCTCTGTACCCAAGCATGTGTTTGTTGGGTCATAGGGTTTACAGGCATTTGGTTTCAATAATCACTACCAGATGAGTCTCTAGAATGGCTACACCAATCTAGACTCCCATTAGTGATGTGTGGGTTCTCACTTACCCATATCCTCTCCAACACTCAATATTAAGCATTCTAATTTTGACAATTCATTGGGTATAGTGAGGAATTTCTTCATTTCTTTCATTAATAATGACTTTGGGAATTTTCTATATATCTTTTGAGCATGCTAGCATTCTAGTTTCCACTTTTTTGAACTGCCAATTCATATTCACAGACCATTTTTTCTGTTATTTCCTATTGATTTATTGGTGTTCCTAGGGTGGGCTAAATATTAATCCTTCATTGTGCTTAGAAATTGCACAATCTATATCTTTTTCCACTATGCCACTTCTCTGTTAACTTTGTCCATAGTGCCTTTTGTTGAATGGAAGCCTTTTATTTTGATTTAATCAAGTACTTTTTTTTATGGATTGTGCTTTGGGGAACTTATTTAAGAGGTTCTTCCATACCCTGAGTTCATGAAGATAATGTCTCCCACTTTATTCTGCTAGCTTATAGATTTCTTTTTCCACATTTATGTTTTTTAATTCATTTGGAATCTACCTTTATATGTGTGAAGTATGGGAGGGATCCAAATTCATTTAGTGAGCCAGTTTTCTCAGCATTATTAAAGAGTCAGTCCTTTCTCCACTGACATAAGAGGCAACCTTTATCATAAATCAGGTTCTTGTATGCATAGGTTTGTTTCTGAGCTTTTTCTTCTCTTCTGAGTTCTCTGAACCTTACCATCCGAAAACAAGCAGAACGAGGTTTTTGTTTTGCACAATCGGTATGTTGCATTCTGAGCAAGTCAGCCTTGACAGTTTCCTGTAATGCTGAGAAGTGGTGAGGCATAATGAAATGAATGTTGTTCTTGAGGTCAGAAGAACCTGTGCTCAGTCCTGGCTCCACCACTTCCCAGTCATGTGAACTTAAGCAACTTCCTCAACCCATCTGAGCCTCTGTTTCTTCATCTGTAAAACAGATGATAATATGCACCTCCTAGGATTGTTGTAGGAGAAGGCAATAGCACCCCACTCCAGTACTGTTGCCCGGAAAATCCCATGGATGGAGGAGCCTGGTAAGCTGCAGTCCATGGGGTCGCTAAGAGTCAGACACGACTGACTGACTTCACTTTCACTTTCCACTTTCATGCACTGGAGAAGGAAATGGCAACTCACTCCAGTGTTCTTGCCTGGAGAATCCCATGGATGGAGAAGCCTGGTAGGCTGCAGTCCATGGGGTCGCACAGAGTCGGACACGACTGAAGCGACTTCTCAGCAGCAGGATTGTTGTAAGAGTTAAATGCTACAATATATGGAAATGCATAATCCTCAATGAATGTTATTTCCCCTCAGATGATCAGCAGCAGACAATGACTTTGAAATATTTTTTTTTAATTGAAGTGTAATTGATTTACAATGTTGTGTTAGTTCCAAGTGTACAGCAAAGTGATTCAGTTGGATATGTATGTATGCATGTACACATATATATATTCTTTTTCAGATTCTTTTCTATTATAGGTTATTATAGTCCATGGGGTCGCTAAGAGTCAGACACGACTGAATGACTTCACTTTCACTTTTCACTTTCATGCATTGGAGAAGGAAATGGCAACCCACTCCAGTGTTCTTGCCTGGAGAATCCCAGGGATGGGGGAGCCTGGTGGGCTGCCGTCTATGGGGTCGCACAGAGTTGGACATGACTGAAGCGACTTCTCAGCAGCAGCATAAGATATTGAATATAGTTCCTTATGCTATACAGTAGATTCTTGTTGTTTATTTTATATATAGTAGAGTGTATCTATAAATCCCAGTATGCCTCTCATTATCACCTTTGGTAACCATAAGTTTGTTTTCTATGTCCGTAAGCTTATTTCTATTTATAAGTAAGTTCATCTATATCATTTTTTAAAGACTCCACATATAAGTGATCTCATACAATATTTATCTTTGATTTACTTAGTATGGTAATCTCTAGGTCCATCCGTGTTGCTGCAAATGGCATTATTTCATTCTTTTTTTATGGCTGAGTAGTATTCTGTTGCATATATTTACCACGTATTCTTTATCCATTCATCTCAGACAACACCTTTAAGGGTGCTCTGAGCTATTTCCCCAGGCCTCATCAAAGTGTGGGTTTAAGTGAGGGAACATGTTACTCCAACCCCCTAAATGTCATTGTCTCTTGCCCCCACTCTTCCACAGCTTCCACTCAATTATTTCTGGTGTTCCCGTGGTATCCCATGTGGACTCATGAAAGCTTCCACTGGCCTTCTCACCAGCACATTTGTGATCACCACCAAGGTCCCCATGGAGCACCTGCTCTGTCCAGCCCCTCAAGGCTCTGAGACAAGGGCCTGGCATGTGGCAGATGCTTAGCTGGGGATGCTGAAGAAGCCATCTGAATGCTCATCTTGCCTGACTATTTCTGCACGTGGGCTTCTGGAACATGTAGTATTTCTGCTTGGCTCCCCTTCCCCTTTCAGCCCTTTCTCCAGAAATGAAAATAGAAACAAAATAAAGCAAGGTCTTTGGGCTGCAGGTTTGAAGGCTTCACAAATGGGCTCTGGGCTGTTCGGCCTCTGACTCTGAAAACAGTTTAGTTTAAAGGTGGCATAAAGCTGGCTATGTGAAGGCACTTTTTTAGGTTGTCTTTCAAAAAAGGACTTTAAAAAAAAACACACACACACTTTTGTGACTTAAGCTTTTGATCTCTTGGTTGCAGCTCTGTTCTGTCTCCTTCTTTCCTGAGCCTTGGAGGGCTGTCCCTCTGAGAGGACACACTGGCCAGCAAGGTTGACCACCTCCTCCCAACACAGCAGCCCTCTGAGGGTGAAGGGTGAAGGGTGCATCTTTGAGGGATTCCCCTTACCTCGCTCCTCCCCCGCTCCCTTCCCATTGTTTGTGTCTTGAAGTACTGCTGGCACAGCAGAGCCAGAACACTCTCTCCCCACGTGCCTTCACTTTGTGATACTGATGAAGCAATTCCATCTCTCTCTGGATCCTGAAACCTGTGCACTGCCTTTACCTCAATCCCAGATTAACTAGCAAGTGGGAAGATCATTCTGGAGCTTTGTTATGTCAGAGCTAAACTTAGTCCCATCTATAGGCTGCTTCGGCCAGGCAGAGTTCTTCAACAGCGTGAACAAAAGGGCAGTGGATAGAATCCCAAAGAAAGGTGACTTGGGAAGTCAGCCCCCGAACTGTCACTGCACAAGCTTGCAAAGGTCCGGGCAGTCACAGGATATCTTGTCCTGTCTGTCCAGGGCCTGGCAGGGAAGGATTTGACTGGCAAATCCAGTTCCCAGAAGAGATTTCACTTTCTCCTGCCACACTCCTCAAGTCCACCTCCTGGTAGAGGTGGGCTGGGGAGGGGCCTGCAGTCCAGAGCTCACCTCCTGATTTTAATCAGTTTTTTAAAATTTTTTTAATTGAAGTATAGATTTTTTTTGTGTTTTGGCTGCACCACGAAGCATGAGGGATCTTAGGTCCCCAGTTCAGTTCAGTTCAGTCGCTCAGTTGGGTTCGACTCTTTCTGACCCCATGGACCATATCTCGCCAGGCCTCCCTATCCATCACCAACTCCCGGAGTTTACTCAAACTCATGTCCATTGAGTCGGTGATGCCATCCAACCATCTTATCCTCTGTCATCCCCTTCTCCTCCCACCCTCAATCTTTCCCAGCATCAGGGTCTTTTCAGATGAGTCAGCTCTTCACATGAGGTGGCCAAAGTATTGGAGTTTCAGCTTCAACATCAGTCCTTCCAATGAATATTCAGGACTGATTTCCTTTAGGATGGACTGGTTGAATCTCCTTGTAGTCCAAGGGACTTAGGTCCTCAACCAGGGCTCAAACCTGCATCCCTTGCAGTAGTAGCACAAATCTTAACCCCTGGACTGCCAGGAAAGTCCCTTGCGCCCTGGTTTTAAATGGTAAACCTTGGCTGAGTCTTGCTTGTAATTAGCCATTTAAAAGCAGAGAGCTCCTTACTCTTTCTCTTATTTCTTAAATACTCCTAGAGTTGAAGAGATCAGTAAACATGCACTTGATGTTATGAAATTGAGTTTCTTGCTGCTCCTCCATTTCCACTTCAATAGTGTTGCATATTAATTATATTTCTGTGTTAATCATTAAAAAGGAAGGACATAATTCACTCTTAAAGCTACATTTCCACTTATTTGGTCTCCACTTAAGCAAAAATACTAGGAATGTCAGCTACCTGTCTTCCCTGTTGGTGGCAGACCCAGATAATTGATCACAGCATTTTTTCTCACCGAGTTCACATGGGGTATCAGAATCCTTCTTAACATCATTCTAGGCACCACTTTGTACCTTATATTATTAACTATATATACATTTTAACTTTTCTACCCCTCCCCTATGTAAGCTGCTGGAGAGAAGAATCTGTGCTTGATTCATTTTTGCATCACCCGAGTTCTGCCCTATGGTTATCTCCAGTAACTATGTGTTGGATCCATGAATGGATACCTTTTCTCATTTGGACTAAGAGGCCAGTGTAAAAATTCTATTCACAACCAGCTCTAGGACTTGTGATTCCCTCTTCAGTGATACTTATCATTATATTCTCTCTCCTGAAATGATTGAAAGCCAACTAACAACTTAAACATGAAAGATGAAAGCACATTTAAACCCATTTCCTGCCCCAAACCAGAACAAAGTAGTGACAATGTGTCTTGTGCAAATTTCATAATACAGGAAACTGCCTGCCCTGAGCCAAAATATAAGTCAGCTTGGTGTCTTCCTCAGCTTGGTTCCATCAAGCATGTGGTACTGAGAGGTTATGTACAAAGGCATGACCTATGTCCTCAACGAGTGCACCGGCCCTGGGGGCCAGAAGATGTCCATGACTAACTAAACTGTCCCAGTCACTTTCTGACCCGATCTCCACCACAGGCTCCCGACTCACTGCAGTCCACCTGCACGGACCTCCTCCTTCACCTGAGGATGCTTGTGTGCCCTGCCACGGGGCTTTGGTCCATCACACCCAGCAGCTACCAGTTCATTCCTCACTTCCTTCTGGTCTCTGCTCAGTGTCCTCTTCTGTCCCCTTCTGACTCAATCACTCTTCCTTCTTGTTCTGCTGTATTTTTCTCCTCAGCAGACCCCGCCATGTTAACTTGCTATTTGTCCATTTTCTGTCCATTCTTTTGGAGGTACGCTCCAGGAACGCTCGTCTGTTTGGTGCGCTAGAGCAGGGTTTCTCAGCCTCAGCACTGTCGACAGTTTGGATAAGATAACCCCCCTTGGTGGGGCACTGCCCCGTGCTTTGTGAGACTTCAAGCAGCATCCCTGGCCTCTGCCCACTAGATGCCGGCATCACTGCCCATTTCCAAGTTGTGACAATTAAGAATGTCTCCAGGTGTTGCTGATTGTTCCCCGGGGGAGAGGCAAAATTGCCTCTGGTTGAGAAACACTGGCCTAGAAACATTTAGTGCTTAGTAGACACAACTGTCGGAGAAGGCAATGGCACCCCACTCCAATACCCTCGTCTGGAAAATCCCATGGATGAAGGAGCCTGGTAGGCTGCAGTCCATGGGGTTGCGAACAGTCGGACAAAACTGAGCAACTTCACTTTCACTTTTCACTTTCATTCATTGGAGAAGGAGATGGCAACCCACTCCAGTGTTCTTGCCTGGAGAATCCCAGGGATGGCGGAGCTTGGTGGACTGCCGTCTATGGGGTCGCACAAAGTCGGACACGACTGAAGTGACTTAGCAGCAGCAGCAGACACAACTGTGGGCTTCCCAGGGGGGCACTTGTAGTAAAGCACCTGCCTGCCAATGCAGGAGACATAAGAGACCCAGGTTTGATCCCTGGTTTGGGAAGATCCCCTGGAGAAGGAAATGGTAACTCACTCCAGTATTCTTGCCTAGAGAATCCCATGGACATAGAAGCCTGGAGGGCGATAGTCCATAGGTCACACAGAGCTGGGCGTGACTGAAGCGACTTAGCACACATGCACTCAGACACAATTATGTGTCCAGAGAATGAATTAACTCAACATTTATTCCCACTCCTACCATATGCCAGGCACTGTGCAAGGTCACTCCCATTTACCATTGCATCTGTGTACAGGTAGAGCAATTCCCACTTTGTAGGGTGATGGTAAGATTTAGGAATGATATCCATAAAGCATGGGAAGCAGTTCTGGACACTCACTACTAGTGGGAGATTGATAAATGGCAATTATGATATTATGCAGAAGCCTTGATCTGACCCCTTTTTGCCCTTTCAGGTTTTATCACTCCATAGCCCCATCCCTGTTCTCCCTATCCCCATAACACTCCATATCCCCATCTCTTTTTCTGTACAGGCAAAACCAATACAATATTGTAAAGTAATTAACCTCCAATTAAAATAAATAAAGTTATATTTAAAAAAAAAAGAAAAAGAACTGAAATTGAGACAGCTGGAGGAATTTGCCCAAGGTCACACAGCTAGGAAGGGATGGAGCTGAACTTGGATTCCAGGTGCTGGGCTGTCTGTCCTTGAGAGAGGGATGATCTTGTAACTCAGTATCCTTCACAGCCCCCAGCCCAGCGCCTTATTCGTGCTCAGTAAATATTTGTGGAAGAATTGAGCACACAACCCAGCAAATAAAAGTCAGACAGGATAAATGCTGGAGCAGAGTTCATGAGGGGAGCTCAGGATGTGCGGAAGGGAGACATTTGTTCGGCAGAGAGGACTTTTAGTGGAATTATGAGTGAGTGTCCTGGGCAGTGGCCCAGCCTCGGGTCCCCATGTGTCTCCATGGCAGGTCGGTGGCTGTTCAGCTCCTGTACCACCTGGCCCAGGTATCTGTGGGAGTCGGCCGGGGAGGGCCTGCTGGCAGCTCTGCCTCTGCTCAGCCGGCCTCCCCGACACCCCTCCCTCTGCTTCAGCAGAGCAATTCTTTCTTCTCCTCCCTCTGCTCCTTTTCCAAATGGGAGGCTTTGAGGTCCGCTTGGTCCTTTGCCTGTTCTACTTCCTGTCTCTGATGGCCCCTGCCTAACTTCCCAACAGACAGGCCCCAGCTTCAGAACTGCCCTACATGCCTAACCTACATTTCCTCCCCCTGCTGCTTGCACCTGTCAGGCCCCTCCTGGAGCTATGAGTGACTTCTGCCCTGTCCTACAGTGGGTGGGTAGATTCCAAGACCTCACTCATGTCCTCTCCCCACTCCTTACCCTCCGAGGCTGAGACCCTCCTCACACTGAGACCAAGATTGGGCTTTCAAATCTTTGCGTGTTGGTGGGCCAGGTGGGGAGAGGCAGGTGGGTCTGAGGGGACTTTCCTCACGCCCTCCTTCCTCTTCTATCTAAACGGGCTGTGTTCCTGGTCCTGGACATCGTAGCTCCTCCTCTGATGCCAGGATGGGGATTCTTGGCTGCCCTGCTTGCAAGTGATGCTTAATGTACAGAAAGTGATCCTCAGGAGCCTGTTTGCTTCCTGGGCCTTGGCAGAGGAAGATGGGCTCAAGCTAGAGGCTTCTTGGCTTGTGGTCCTGAATCTTCTCATGCTTTTTCTGCAGGCACCATGCAGAGTCCCTCTGTGATGAATGATCTGATTCACACACTGGAGACTCTCTGGAGTTCATGCTTATCTGAGAACTGGGATGTTTTCTTTCTTGGGTCCTGGGCTGGACTCAAGGATGGAGGAAGTAGGTGGCTACAGGGAAGGCTTAAGTCTTTCTGGCCTCCTCCAGTGTTTGGAACAGAGAGAGTCTGGTCAGAGGATGTAGAGAAACCATTGAACTGGCACCTCAGCTGCTGCAACTGAGGAACCTCTCTGAAATGTTTCTTTTTACAACCCACATTAGTGCCAGGGATTGCCTTAGAACAGAACAGCAGCAGCAGAAACCAAAGCCCGTTCGATCCCTGGCATGGGCTGGTGGAGCACTTCCAGAGAGAACAGAGTGTCCTGGTCCCTGTTCTGTCTCTCACTGACCGTGGGACCCTCAGCAGGTCTCCTGACGTCTCTGGGCTCAGATTCCTCATCCACAGTGTGGCGATATTCATCCTTAGTTTCCAGAAGGCAAAGAGCTGGGCCAGATACTCTCAGGAGACTCCTTACCACTCTGGGGTCTTGGATCCTCTCCCTTCTTCCTCCACTGACATAGACTCAGCTGGGCCATTTTTGTTTATGGACGTCTCCTCTTGTGTGTTAGTATCTCACGAACCCCAGCAGTGTTCCTCTCCTGCTCAAAAACTTGCCAAGGCCTTCCTTCCCATCACCCTTGGAGGAGAATCCAGAATTCTCACCTGACCTGAGGCTCTGTATGGTCCAGCCTGGCTGCCTCTTCAGCCCCAGGGCCTTTCTGCTTGTACATGGTTTTCTAATCTCAGGCCCCTTTTTGCCATTCTCCAAATATGACAGGCAGCTCCCAACCACCAGGATGGTGTCCCCCAGGCACCCAGTGCTCCTTCCTCACTTCCATCTGGAGTTTGCTTATTGCTTCCAGAGATGATTCCTTGGGCATTCATTCTGTCCAAACAACCCTCCCCTTTCTCCACCATCCCAACCCCTGCCAGCCCCCTCTGTCCTCTTGCTGGACCTGTATGTTCCTTCTTAGAGCCAAGAACACATTTGTTCTCTTGTTCCACTCAAATCCACTAGGGCCAGGCTTTCTCCATGGATCACCAGTCCTTCTGGGACCTGGGATTATTCCCTGTATATATTTGTAGGCCCTGAATACATTTCTGATGGATTTACATGTGTGCTGCAGACTCTGTGAGGCTAAGAATGAGAAAATATGACTGCTACGGCCAGGAGTAAGCAGTGTATGCCTTTACTGTGGGTTTGTGATAACGACCAGATCTGCCTTATATGGAATGACTACTGTGTCAAGGCGTGTGTGTTGTCTTATCCAGCCCTACAGTAGCTGAATGTGGGGATACTGTTAGTGGCCCCAGTTTACAGGTGAAGAGCTTAGAGGTAGAAGGGACAGGTCCTTCATTGGAGCCCAGGCCTGTCTGACTCCAGAATCCAACATATCAACCACTTCCCTGTTCTTCTGCTTTTCAATGGGAAAAAAAGTCAGTGGCTGTCACCAGAGCACCCTGACACAGAGGTGTGCCACTGAGTACCCTTTCAGGACTGAAGGCCCCTCCTCACTGTTTGAAGCATTGCTGGTACAGCCCTGGGCTTGCAGCTCTCTTTGAAAACTGCCTCTGTTCAAAGAGCATCCGGGCTTGTATGCTATTACTTATATGTAGAATCTAAAAAATGCAGCAAACTAGTGAATAAAATTTTAAAAAAGCAGACTCACAGGTATAGAGAACAAGCTAGTGGTTACTAGTGGAGAGAAGGAAGTGGGGAGGGAATTCAGAGGTGGGAAGAAAAAGGGTTATTATGGGAATATATGAAATCATGTGTGTGAAACTTTTGAAAATTGTAGAGCACTAAAGAATTTAAAGAATCTTTCATTCAACTGAAAAGAAAAGAATATCTGGGCTGAAGTCATATCCCTCTGTAGACAGCCCTCTCTCAGTGACTGTGAGCCTGCTTCTTTTTTGTTTTAGATTGGGGATATAAAAGCTGGGCCCCCATTCAGAAGTTCAGGACAGCTCTGAAGGTCACCCCAGCTTCTCAGCACTTAGTGGGCTGGGCTGAGGCCTCTGCTGAGACTGACTTACAGCCCATCTTCTCCTTCTGCCCAGTCTTGCTTCTTACCTTCCCTCACACAGGGGCCAAGCCCTGGAGCACTCCTTTGTCTCTGTGTATAAGTCCTATAGGTAAACCTCCACCTGCTCTTCAGCTTATCTGGGAACCCACCTTGCTGCATGGATCCCCTCTACATGCCCTTGGAGAGGTGTCTTGGGTCTTGGAGGGCCAGCTTGTGCAGCATGAAGACTTGGGACTATTCATTGGTAGTGGTGACCAGCGGGAGGGGACGGTTGAGTGTGAGACTCAGCATGGTTTCTCCTTGTGATTCTGAGTTGTGATGGCCCACTGATGAGATGAACAACTTTTTGCTGAGCTGCTGTGAGCGCATGCTGTGATCTTCTTAGGAAATGCCTGTTGAGAACTGGAAATAAGAGAGGCAGAAATGAGATTGTTCTTTTAAAATTTCACACAGAGCCCAAACAGGAAAGGGAAAGACCTGGTTTGGGGTGGGCAGTGGGATGTGGCCAGGTGTAATATATAATTCACCTTCTGGTTGTTAGAGCTTACGTCTGGTTACTGCAATTACAGCCCTGTCCCAGACTCCTTTTAATACTCTTCTAGTTTCCAGCAGGACTATGACATACAACAGATGCTCAAAAAGTGAAGGAAGAAGAGGATCAATGAATCAGCAGTGAGGGAAGTAATGGGAGATCAAGCCAAGGGAGAAAGTAGGAAACATAATCTCATCATTATTTTTGGGAGACCCGCCACTTGGATATTTCTCAAACCTCAGTGGAGTGCACACTCTGCAAAGCCGATGTCAGGGCTAGAAATATCGGATGATTCAGCCACAGTCCCTGCCCAGAAAATGCTGTGACTCAGCCTTGGGCATGTCCCTTGATGACGGTCTTTGCCTTGGCTGTATTCAGATACAGTCTCTTAACCTCCTGTCACTTAAAGCTTGGGGGTGATATGATTGCTCCCTCCTCACATCTTACCTGCCCAAGCTTTTTCCTCCCCTTATGTTTCACATCAGTTATATGACTGGACCATTACCACCACCACCGTTACTTGTTGAGCACTTCCCATATGCCAACCACTGTGCTTAAAGCAGTTTACCTACACTATTTATTTATTTTTTATTTTATTTTTTTACCTACACTATTTAATCCTTATAAGAATCCTATAAGGTAGGTACCATTATTATCCCCGTTTTGTATTAATAAATGAGAGCCTGAAGCTCTGGGAGGCCCAGGGTCTCAGAGCAAGTGCAGTCCAGTCAGTGCAGCCCATTCTCTTGGTGCTTCTTCATCCCTTGAACCTCCTGGTTCCAGCTCCACACCAGCCTATCTTCTCTGTCTTTCCTTTCTCATCTGTGTCCGGACTCTTCATGTCCAAATCTACAACTTCTGACACCTTTTGCTTTGGGGAATGAGAATGGATCTTCTGTCACTTATGCAAATGTTCCCTGACGGGGCTTTGGCTGCATGTCCCACCCTGTGGACAGACATCAGGGTCCCCAGGAGGCTGTGTCACAGGAGTCACTGGATGCTGCCTCCTCCTGATATGAGAGCTGCCCCCACTCCTACAGTGCAGACTAGCAGAGGTGCCGGAAATAATGGCTCAGGTTCTGCTCCCAGTGACAGGCAGGTGGTCAAGCATCGGAGCCGTCAGAACTGATGTTCCAGGTTGACCACCTACTTGCTGAGTGACCTTGGGCAAGTTACTGAACTTCTCTGTGCCTCTGTTTCCCCTTCCCTTTCTAAACAATGGGGACTGCAACATTGACCTCCCCAGAGGTTGTTGGAAAGAGTAGCTGAGACGCTGTATTTAAAGCACTGGTTGCAGCAGCTGATGTGAGGTAAGGCTCTGTGAATGGTTGTTTTTAGCACTGTTCTCAGTATCAGCAGACAAGCCATAAACTGAATCCCCCTCTCTCTTCTCCCTCCATTCCTTCCCCCATGTTAGTCACCTACTCCTACCTGCAAAGCCCTGTCCTAGGGAGTGGGAAACAGATGACAAAGACTGACCCAGCCTTGAGCTTACAGAAACTTCCAGAAGAACGAGTATTCATGGGTCAGGCTGTTGGGTAGCCTTGGCCTTGAGTCTCACCTTGAATCTTGCCTCCACTCCTCTCTGTGTAACTCTGGGACAAACTGATTTCTCGGAGCCCCAGATTCCTGAGCCTAACAATGGACTTTACTCACATCTACCCTAACCCCTCACAGGGCTGTCTGGCCACTGTCCAGAGAGCCAGCGAATCTCTACCGTCTACACACTCTGCAGCAACGGAAGTCCCAGGCCCCTGGCATCCCTGGCTTTGACAATGCTGAGAACCACCCGTGGCATTTAAAGGACTGGCCTTTAACCCCGGCAGGTGTGCAGAACAACAGGATGGGTTCTCAGCACTGGCAAAAGTGTTCTTAGCACGGGTAAATGGACCCAGGATTTATGAATGGGTGTCACTGGCCTGCTGAGTTGCGTTTTATCACCAAAGATTATAGAAGATTGGGAGCTCTTATTTCAGCAGATGCTTTATGGTTTTCATTACTCTCTTGAATCTCTGCATAATTTGCTGGGGTTAGAGATGGAGTGCCTTTGTTTCTTTGTTTGCATTTTTTTCCTTTCTGTGTGAACCAGTAAAAATCAATAAACGGCCAGCAAATGAAAGCCCTGCCCACACCAGAGCTTGCTGTGTGTTGCTGCAGGACCAAGTGGGCTTCCTTCTAGGTTGGGGAACAGTGGTTGGTTCAGGCAGAGGGAACCCGAGCCTGGGTCTCTGGGCCCGTGTAGACTCACCGAGGCCCTTGGGGATGGAGACCACACCCTGTGTTTATAGACGGAGAAACTGAGACCAAGGATTAGGATGTGACTGTCTGAGGCTGACTTACCTGGTGTCTAATGAGCCCCATTCCCTGAGTCACCTGACAGATTATTTTGGGGTGTCTGCTACATGTAATTTGCCAGGATCAGGAGTAGCCTTGTTTCTCTGTTTGTGTTTTTCCTTTTTAACACTAAGCCGAGCTGCAGTTCTGGCACGGGGGTCTTTAAGTCAGGGTACACGCACAAACGTGCAGGATGCTGCACCAAGAGGCAAGAGGAACATTCCAGAACGTCTCTTCCTAAGTCATTTTTTTTACTCATCTTTAAGGTATTTCTATGAAAGTGAAGTCGCTCAGTCGTGTCCGACTCTTTGCGACCCCATGGACTGTAGCCTACCAGGTTCCACCATCCATGGGATTTTCCAGGCAAGAATACTGGAGTGGGTTGCCATTTCCTTCTCCAGGAGATCTTCCTGACCCAGGGATTGAACCCAGGTCTCCCACGTGGTAGGCATTGTAGGCAGACGCTTTACCGTCTGAGCCACCAGGGAAGATATTTCTATATTTTATGTCTATTTTATAATGAACTGTGATAGAGTAGTACAGCAGTGATTAGGGGAGCCTGTGATTTTTCATATATATGTTCATATACTGTTTCAAATATATGTTCATATACTGGGGAGGTACCCTCAAGAATTACAGGGTATATGATCAAAACAATTTGGAGACCACTGGTGTAGTGAATGCACAGCCATTCCTGAGCCCTTTAATATAACCCTACCCCGTTACTCTCTCTCCCTCTCTTCTGCCTTTGCCTGCATCATTTTCCCTGACTTTATATTTTTGTTTCTTTCTTGTGTATCCCCTTCACTAGGATGTTAGGTCTTCATGGTTGGAGATTGTGGTTTGCACAGGGCTGTCTCCCTAGCACCTGCAAGGCTGGGCATGCAGTAAATATCTGCTAAGACAAATGAATGAGTGGGGAGCCACTGCAGATGGGGGAACACACATGTGCACCAGGGTGGACTACACACAGGGATTGGGGAAGTACAGGGTCCTAGGAGGACGCTGTGGGGGCGCCTGACCCAAGCCTTCAGGGAAGCCTACTGAGCTGAAACCCTGAACTGGAACCTTCAGGGCAAGAAAGCAGTTGGTCAAGAAAGATGAGCATGCCGGGTGGAGAACAGCAAAGGTAAATGGTGGAGACAACAAAGGGCAGGGTCTTCCAGAAGTTTCCATGGGACTGGAACTTAGTGTGTGCATCAGGGAATGGCCAGAATGAGGCTGGAAAGGAGATTAGATTTGATCTCATTGTGTAAGGGAGTTGAGGCTATAGCCTGAGGGCAAACCACAGCTACTGGACCTCCGTGTGGTGTGGAGCTAAGACTGGACAGCCAGACTGCCTGGATACTTATCCTGGATGTCATGTAGGCAGGATAGTTAACCCTTTCTGCCTTTGTTCGCTCATCTGTAAAATGGGGATGATAATTAGGACCAGCTGCATCAGGGTGATGTGAGGATTAAATGAGCTAATTCATGTTAATCACAGAACTCATTCCTGGCATGGAATAAGTGCTCTGCAAGTCTTTTTATAATTCATTTAACAAATATTAACTGCAAAACCTACTGTTCTCCAGGCTGGGGTTACATTGTGACCAAACCACCCTGGCATGGAGTTTGCATTCTAATTAGGGGAGAAAAATAATACATGAATAAATAACAAGAACAAATCAGTCAGTGATAAGACTAAGGGGACAGTTAGAGCAGGGATATACAGAGGTGCCCAGGGCTCCCTTGAGTTGGGTGTCCCTGAGGAGGTGACTTCCCCCAGAAGGGCCTCCCTGAGGCGGTGACTTATCTGCAGTGAGATTGGGTATGTGCGAGGGTCCAGGAGAATCAGAATGTCTGGGATGAAGTGGGGGAAGAGGAGGCCAGGACCTGGTCTGCAAAGGTAAAGCGTTCTGGTGGAAAGGCACTGGAGGGCTTAGGAGGTGATGAAATTTAGCTCCTCTCACGTGGCTCAGTGGTAAAGAATCTGCCTGCCAATGCAGGAGATGCAGATTCAATTCCTGGGGCAGAAAGATCTCCTGGAGAAGGAAATAGCAACCCACTCCAGTATTCTTGCCTGGGAAATCACATGGACAGAAAAGCCTGGTGGGCTACAGTCCATGGGGTTGCAAAAGAGTCAGACACAGCTGAGCGACTAACCAACAATAACAACAAAAGATCCTGTGGCTGGTGCCTGAACTCATCACATAGTGAGAAGCAAAAGTGAGAGAAAAAGATGTGTTCATCTGTGTCCTTCTTTTTTTTTTAAATTAATTTTTATTGGAGACAGAGGATGAGATGGTTGGATGGCATCACCGACTCGATGGACATGAGTTTAAGCAAGCTCCAGGATTTGGTGTTGGACAGGGAAGCCTGTCATGTTGCATTCCATGGGGTCACAATTACTTGGACACGACTGAGCAACTGAACTGATCGTTGTTTACATGGTTGTATTAGTTTCTACTGTACAGCAAAATGAATCAGCCCACATAAACACATTGTGTGTGCATGTTATTCGCTTCAGTTGTGTCCGACTCTTGGCCATCCCATGGACTGTAGCCCAGCAGGCTATTCTGTCCAGGGGATTCTCCAGGCAAGGACCTGGAGTGGGTTGCCGTGTCCTCCTCCAGGGAATCTTCCCAACCCAGGGATCGAACCCATGTCTCATATCTCCTGCATTGGCAGGCAGGTTCTTTACCACTAGCGCCACCTGCGAAGTCCACATAAACATATATGCCCTCCCTTTTGGACTTCCTTCTCGTTCAGGTCACCGCAGGGCAGTAAGTAGAGTGTGTCCCTCTTCTGATGACATTTTGCCCCTCACTCGAGTGACTACCAGTGCCACTGTGTCGTCCCCCTTCCCTGCCTGTCATGCACTGATGCTCATTCAGGCAAAGGTCCCAGTGACAGAAATAGCTTACTGAGTGGCTCTTGGTTTGGGGACAAGTTTGGCCAGCAAGTAAATGCCACATTTGAGGCTCAGATCCACTTCTGAAGCCGGGTCTGTGGGTCTTCCCCTCCCCTGCGTGTATAGCTGGCCTGAGACCGTCACCGTCTCTGGGGTGTCTTCTATCCACAGCCCTGACTTGCATTTGTCCCTGGTGCCACGTTGCCTCCTGGGTTTTGGAGGCCACTGGCTGCAGGAAGTGAGTGAGTAGGGCCCCCGGGTCAGGCCGCCTAGGGTGGAACACTGCTTTCATTCCTGCTGACTGGGTGACCTTGGCAAATTCCTGAACCTCTCTGGGTCCTAGTTGGCTCTGTAAAATGAGGACAACAATAGTAACCACCTCACAGAGTTATAAGTGAGTTAAAATTCATAAAGAACTTGAAATAGGGCCCAGCCCCCAATAAGCAGTTGGTAAGTATTTACTATTACTCTCAGCATTATTTTCCTGCCTATTCAAGGGGAGAAGTGCCTGTTCTCTGCCTACCTTTCAGAGATGGCTGTAGAATTAATGAGATAATGATTGTCGACTGTTTGGAGCTTTCCAGAACAAAGACACTGCATAAATACACAGGATTATTATTGTCATCTTTATGCTTTGCAGGCGGGCCGATTGTGTGGTTTGGTTGATTTATGGAAATGGCATGTCCCTAGTTGATCTGAATTAGTGATAAGCAAATTTCAGACAGTTCAGATAATAACAATATCTTCCATCTGCTCAGGGTCTTTCCTTCTGAAAGCTTCTGGAAGACTGGTAACGAGGAACAGCAAGAGAACACCCTTGCCAGCCTCACTAGCATCCAGGCATCACTCCCAGCATCCAGCATCCAGGCATGCACCATTTACCATCGGCCTTGTGTTTAGTATCAGGCTAAACACAGACCTGGCCGTGCTGGTCTTGCTGGGCTGCTGACCTACACACCTGCAGTCCTTCCAGGAGAGAGGAGACGAGCATACACTTTGAATAATCAAATCAGCCATGCTGCTGCTGTTCAGTCCCTCAGTTTTGTCCGACTCTTTGTGACCCCATGGACTGTAGCCCACCAGGCTCCTCTGTCCATGGGATTTCTCAGGCAAGAATACTGGAGTGGGTTGCCATTTCCTTCTCCAAAATTGGCCATAACTAAGAGCTATTGTGTCTGGGGCACTTGCAGAATGATGGGCACTATTCTGAAGATTTCCTATGTATTGATGTGTGTGATCTTCAGTGTCTCATGACAGAGAATTCTGTTTTATAAAGGAGAAAACAGAAAAGACTTGCGTAGGCTCATGTAGCCAGAAAACATGAAGCTGAGTTTCGAACTCAGGCAGCCTGAGTTCAGAGGCAACCACGTCCTTAGCTAGCATGGGAGCATTTCTATCCAGAAACAAAAAGCCCCCAAGTCTCACTGACTGGAAGTCAGTGGCACTGACCCCAAGTTGAGGTCCTGGTTGGGTTTCCTTGGTTTCCAGAGTGCATCTTAGGAGGTGTCTTAGGTTGGTTCTCCTGGAGGAGATTCAGATTCGAGTGCAGGAGGATGGGTGGGGAGTGCTCCTGTGATCAACACAGGGGAGCAGAAATGGACAGACGGGGAGGTTGAACTGCAGCAGAGGTCTCTGCTAGTGCCCTGGGGAGCTCTGAAGCTGGAATGTCCCTTCAGAGCTGCCTCCAGTTTGGGGAAGGGGGCCAAGCCATTGTACCTCCACATGTATCCATCATTAGACACAGCTGTCCTAAGATGCGACATGACCTTGGGCAAGGTCCTTCTTTATGCTCAGCAGTTCCTAGAAAGAATTTCAGCAGACAGGGGCTGAGTGCCTTGAACTTGAAAAGGGTGTGTTGGGAGGAAGCCCTGCAGACTCCATGTGCTACATGAGGCATTACTGACTCTGACCAATTTTGTATCTGTTATTCACTCTGGAGTCACTGTGGAGTCACTCTGGAATCAGGGGTCCTAACCAGAAACCAAGAGAGTAGCTTGGACTTTGTGTCTTTCTCAGCCCTGTGTTGCATCACCACGCCATGCTGGTTCTCCTGCATCACATCCCTTCTCACCTTCTCACCTTCTCACCCCATCAGCATCCTCAGGCTGGGCTCAGTGCTTCTCCCTGGACTAGATGTGGTCTGCTCACTCCCTGGGCAATGGGAACAAACCCAGCCTTTCAGCAGCGTGATGAGAGTTAGTGGGATAAAGTATAAAGTTTCCAATCCAATTTCTGGCAAATGGACAAACTCCACATGAGTTGTCTTCCTTCCTTGAAAGCAACCTTCTTTCCTTCCATCCTTCCCTTCTTTCTCCCTCCCTCTCTTTCTCTTCCTTCCTTTCTTTCTTCCTCTCTCCATCCTTTTCTTTCCTTTCCTTTTTTCCTCTTTCTTCCTTTCTCTTCCTTCCTTCCTCTCTCTCGCCATCCCTTTCTCTTTCTTTCTTTAAGTTTTCCTTCTTTCTTCCTTCCTTCTTCTCCCTCTCTCTATCCCTTTCTTTCCTTTCCTTTTTTCTTCTGTCTTCCTTTTTCTCTCCCTCCCTCCCTCCCTCCCTTTCTCTTCCTTCCTTCCTTTCTATTGTTCGCTCATCCCACAGCTCTTTTGAGTCAGTGCCAGGTTCTGGGATACAGCGGCGAGAAGGCGGGCAAGATGGGCTATCTTCATGGCATTCACCTTCTCCTGGGAAAACGGACAACAGACAAGTGAACACATGGGATAATTTCCAGCAGTGATAGTGCTGTGATGAAAATAAAGCAAGATATTGGGATAGTGACTGGAGGGCCTCTCGACGACAGAGACAAGTTGGTGGCTTGCATATCATTCCCTTCTGCCTACTGCAGTCTTCCCGTACACGACAAATATTAGTCATTTGAGTGTAACTGAATGCCAGGTTGGCTTAACTGTCATTGTCAAGGTTGGGAAGCCTGTATTTCCTTCCTGCCAGCTAGGGTAGGGTTCTAGGAAACTGCTCTGGGGGAGGGTGTGATGCCCGCTGACTCAGCTGTCCTCTGTCTGGCAGGGCTGAGATGTCCCTTGGAAAGCCTCCCACCTGGATCCTTGCCTGCCTACCCCGGAAGTAGGGATCAGAGCAGCTCTGCCATGATGAGAGTTTGTGGGGCTGCACAAACCCTCCCTACTCCCCCCACCCCTCCTCCAAGCCTAGACACAAGTTGGGCAGTCTTGTGAGAATGAGCGTTCTCTGCCATTTCCTGCTTCTGGCTGATCTGGAACAGAAATGCCTTGTGAGAACAGTCCTGCCCCCACCTTCCTCCCATCCCCATCAGCTCACCCAACCCAGCCTGAGCCAGGACCATGGAAGGCCCCAGAAAAGGCAAGCTGGAGGCTTTGAAGATCCATGGAGTTTCACAAAACCAGGTTTTGAGTCAGAAGTCTGAGTTCTGATCCTGATTCTGCTGTGTGGTTCTTTGGGTTTTAATCCCTCATCTGTGAAATGGGGATAAGGTGAACAGAGCCTTGCCAGCCTCTCAAGGTTATTCTCTTCTGTGTCAGGACCTTTGCACAGGCTCTTCCCTCTGCTAGAATGCTCTTCCTTATCTCTTTCCCTTTTATCTAATGAAGCCCATTCCTCCATCAGGTCTCAGTCAATCATCACACCTACCTAACCAGGTCAGCTCCCCATTATCCCTCTCATGGGCCTGCACAGAGCTGCCTTCTTTCCCTTGGTCAGTGTTGTCAGCTGGCATTTGTTTGTAGGATTCTTGGGCCAGTGACATCTTTATTGATCCCAGTGAAGGCAGGCACCTTGCTGTCTTATCCATGGCTATACCTTTAGCATATAGCAGAATGCTTGGCATACAGTAGATGGTCGATGCCCAATAAGTGTCTGTTGCTGAGCACCTATTCTGATAAGATTATGTAAGTGACGACTTTGTCAGTGAAAAACACTAAGCAAAAGGGAAATGTGTTTTTATCAACAGGATTGTAACATCGACCTGGAAGAAGCATCTCAGTATCTTCAGGAATTCGGATAATTCTTCTAGAATCTCAAAGGACACTTGTCCAAGTCTGTCCTGTGTCAGCCTGTGCCCAGTGAGCTGACAATACTGACCCATCATCCCTTGGCCTTTGTTGCGGACCAGGCAAGGGGAGGAGTTCCTGGGGTCCTGGCAGATTGGCTTGCTCAGCCTTGCCCTGCTCCATCCTTTGACTGCAGCTACCACACACAGCTTTCTAATTGTGTCATGTCACAGTGATATCCTTGGTGTGCCACAGCGGCCTGGACCTTCCGGGTGGGGGAGAAGTAGAAGGAAATGGAAAGTGTGTGTGTGCACACGTGTGTGTATGGCGTGAATAAGACAGGCAGCTACATTCCAAACCCATATTAAACCTCACATCCTTGCAAAATTGCTCCCGCAGACAGGGCTCTCCCACCCCTCTTGATATTAGGCAGTCTCTGTCCCTAAGTCTGTGAGTATCCGTGAGTACCGTGTGTCAGGTGCCTGACTGGGTGCAGAGGACTCTGGTGACAATACAAGCAGGATCCCTGCCAACTTGCAGGGGGCTATTTAGTGGGAAGCTTCCCTTATGGCTCAGACAGTAAAGAATCTACCTGCAATGTGGGAGACCCAGGTTCGGTTCCTGAGTTGGGAAGATCCCCTGGAGAAGGGAATGGCTATCCACTCCAGTATTCTTGCCTGGAGAATCCCATGGACAGAGGAGCCTGGTGGACTACAATCCAGGGGTCACAAAGAGTTGGACATGACTAAGCTACTAACACTTGCACTTTGATTCAGTGGGAACACAGATGTTAAACGAATCACCAGATGTGATGGTGATTCGGTATCCAATGTTCCAGGTGCTGTAAAGAAAGACGACAGGGTAGGTGCCTTGTTTTTGAGTCCATCCATTCTTTTGTTCAACAGTACCTTGAAGCACCCACTCGGTGCCAGTGGGTGCTAGATGTGCCCATCTCTGGCCTCTGTGGGTGTCTCTGTAGCAGCCATTGAGGAAACTGGTGATTGACATGTAGGGGACTCAGAAAATACTTCCTTGAGGGGCCCTAGGGGCGACTGGGGAGCCATGGGAGTTCCTGCTCTGCAAAATGCAGTCATTGCTCCTTGTCTTAAAAATAAATTTTCTATGGTTTTCTAATGAGGTCACGGGAAGAGTGCACTTTCTAGTAGGAAGGGTGAGCAGGGCAGGAAAGGAGATCTCTGAGTCTCATTTCACATCTCAGGCAGAGGCACACTGGGGATCAGGCGGGCCAGGAAGGTGGAAATCCTGAAGCATCCAGAGCCTGTCCTCAGCTTTTGTGCTACATTGCAATGGGAGCAGGAGACAACGAGTTCCAAGTGATAACTCAGACCCTGGACTCTAGCATTTACAGTGCTAGACATCTTCCCCAGTGATGTCGACTGTGGCCAGGCATGGTGTGATGCCTCCATTTAATTTTTTTAATATTTATTTTTATTTATCTATTTTTGGCTGTGCCAGGTCTTAGTTGTGGCACTGGGGATCTTTAGTTTTGGTAGGCATTTGCAGCATGTGGGACCTAGTTCCCTGACCAGGGGTGGAACCCAGGCCCCCTGCATTGGGAGTCTTACCAGTGGACCACCAGGGAAGCCCCTGTGTCATTTAATCATTTCCGCACTCCACCTCGCTTTACAGAATCACATCTGTCATGTGTCTGGGTCATAGTAAGTACTCAGTAAATGCAAAGGAATGAATGATAAAACCAAGGAAAAGAGAGGGTGAATTCACTTCCTCAGGTTGCACAGCAAACAAGGTTCAGATTCCCACCCAGGACCACCTGACTTCAAAGCAGCGTTCATAACCGTTGCTCCATCACTCCCTTCTGCAAGGAACTTCCACACTGTTGCTTCTTGAAGCCCCACAAATAACCCCCCCAAACTAGGATTTCTTCAGGCAATTTGTATATATCATCTTATGTAATTCTTCCAGTAGGTGTTGGACAGAGCCCACAGTGGCTCATTTTTTCCAGAGCAGAAAGCTAGAGCTTAGAGAGAGGTAATCCACTTACCCGAGTCACAGAGTAAGAGGTGATAGAGTTCCAGAGTCAAACTAAGACTTATAGACACTTCATGAGGGAAGTGTGCCTCCTATTAACTTGGTTCTTCTTCCTTGACCCAAATTTCTATCCATCCTGACCCTATCCAGCCAGCTCATGGTGGGTACAGCCCCATGCCATTAAGACCACTTGAGGCTCAAATGAGGACATGAATACATATGTGCTTTTGTTAGCACTTAGGTGCTGTTCAAATGCTAGCTGGTTTTTACAGCCCAACTCTTGGGAAATGGGCTTTCGAGCCAAATGATGGGATCCCAGCTGTTAATAAATCCCAGCGGTCTAACTTAACCTCTCTGTATCTCAGTTTCTTCCTCTGCATGATGATACTTTCCTCATGGGTTTGTTGTGCTGTTGAAATAAGTTAATGCACAAAAAGCATTTAGAACAATGCCCGGCACAGCGCACTCTCGGTAGGTGGTGGCTCTTATCATCTTCTCCATCATAATAATCATCAAGAACATGATTATTCCTTAAAATAGAGGCATGCCGGGGCTTCCCTTGGGGTAGCATGAAGGCCCCCAGCAGAGTCAGTATGCCCTGCAGTCAGCCTTGGAGGGTGTTCTATACAAAGGGCTGGGGACTTTTACCAGGCTCTTGTCTTACCCTTATGTTTTACTCTCCTCCAGCCTGTCTGTGCAGCTCTGAGCTCTGCACACGTGGCCCAGCCCAGTCTCTGTCCCAGGTCTTTGCCTTTGCAGCCCACCCCCATCAGCAGGTGGCATCTGGAAGTGCTCCTGTTGTCCTCATCTGTGGAATGAATTCTAACACCCACCTGCATCTGCATCGAGCTTTAGTCCCTGCCCCACTGGTTTACCTGTTTCATATCCTGAGGCTTCTGGGTGTGGCCTTTAGGTCACCTGCTAAAGCTGTCCATATGTGTGCACGCTAAGTCGCTTCAGCTGTGTCTGACTCTGTGTGACCCCGTGGACTGTAGCCTGTCAGACTCCTCTGTCTGTGGAATTCTCCAGGCAAGAATACTGGAGTGGGTTGCCGTTTCCTTCTCCAGGGGATCTTCCCAACTCAGGTCTCTTGCATTGCAGGCAGATTCTTTACCATCTGAGCCACTCAGTTCAGTGCAGTCGCTCAGTTCATGTCCGACTCTTTGTGACGCCATGGACTGCAGCACGCCAGGTTTCCCTGTCCATCACCAACTGGTCTATTTGCCTGTGGCCTTAACACCCACCCTCTCCCCACACACACCCCGCTGGGCATTCACCTGTGCTGTTTGTAACCCTAGCCAGTAGCTCCAAACTAGTTTCATTAAGCATGTTTATTGAACACCTACACTGTGCTGTTAACCACCAACTGTCTGTGCCAACTGTCCAAGTCCAAGTGTTCAAGCATTTCCCCAGGTGCAGGCACAACCCCACTCAGGTAGGTGCTGCCACTCACCCATCAGAGGACCTTCTGTGTATGCTTATGGCCTCCCAAATTGGCCAGACTCCCAGGTGCTGCAGGATAGCCACCCACCCATGGCAGGACCTGCCCTGGCCACTCCCCTCACTCCAGGCTGTCCGTTCCCAGGTGTCTTCCCTCTTGTACCCATTGTCCTTTCAGTTCCCGTGTTTTTTTTCCCAGAAGGGAGAGCTAAGGCACAGAGAGCATAAGTCATTCACAAAAGGCAGCATGGAAATCATGTGTGGGGCAGATGGATGGAGACCAGAGAATCTCAGAGCACCGTGTGTTGTGCCCCAGGAGGCTGCACTGGGAGGAATGCCGGGGGCCGGGACCTGGGTGCCATCCTGCAGTGGACAGGGAGCCATGAGTACGCAGAGGTGGCTCCAGCAGAATCTCCTCCTGCCCAAACCCGGGAGGTCCTGGGCCAAGCATGCCTGGCCTTTGCGTTTCAGACCCTTTACAACCCAACTCAACCTCCCTCTTCCCTTCATTGTCCTCTGCATGTTTATAATACTTTCCTCGTAGGGCCGTTGTTTTGTTTTAATAAGTTGTTGCATATGAAGAATTTAGAACAAGGCCTGCAGCTCGTGTGCTCTGCCATACCTTCTCCCCAGCCACTGCTTCCCCTGTAGCATGGATGCCCTGAACTTTGCCCACTCATGTGGAGTTAGAGCCAAGTTCAAAATCCAATAGCCTTGTGAGCTTGGGCAAATTATTATATCTTCCCAAACTGCAGCTTTCTCATCTCTACAATGGGTGTACTTCTAAGACTGTTGTGAGGACTAAATGAAGTGATGCATTAAAAAGGTCCATTCAGCCAGCACCCCAGACTGTGGCCAACACTCTGCTGAGCTCTGCATTTATAGCAAAACACCAGGTCCCAAGCTGTGCCCTCTGGGGAGGTGAACCTGAAATAAATAGTGACGTGGATAATTTTTTTTAACTCGATGAATTTTAATTTTACTTGCTTTGAGATTCATGTTCTGAAATTTTCAATAATTAAAAATGTAGAGTGTATAAAAACTACCCAGTAGAATTAATAATAGTTAAGAATTTCTCATATTAGCATGATTTTCTCAAATAAAAGGAGGAAAGCGTTTTAGTAAGAGTTGAAATCCCTCATGTTAGCCACACCCTCAGTCTTTCCCCCTTCCCTAGAGACAACTGTGATCTTGAATTTGGGGCAAGTCTTCCAATCTGTCTTCATATTTTGCTGTCTCTCAATCTGTTCATAAATCATGGATGGTCTTTTTTGTGTTACATTTCAAACATAACATCAACTGTGGGTGATACTCTGCAATTCAATGTTTTCACCCAGAGTTGTTCTTTAGATAGATTCATGTTAAAACACCGAGTTTGCACATTCATTCGATTGCTACATGCTGTTCTGTCAGTTGCTCACCTTTGCTCTCTCCCAGGGCCGCTGTCATCAGGCTGGTGTGCCTCTCTTCCAGCTCCCATGGGAGGTATTCCTAAAGGTGGAATTGCTGAATCATAGGGTGTGCGCGTTTGCAGCTTGGCTAGCTAGTGCCAACTTGCTTTCCACAGTGTTTGTACCGATTTACCGTGGCGACATATGAGAGTTCTTGTTTCTCCACATTCTCACCAGTGCTTGGTATTATTAGACTTTTTAATTTGTGCCAATCTGATTGGATGTGGAATGGCATCTCCTCCTTGTCTTCATCTGTGTATCTCTGATCACTAGTGAGCTGGACATGATTCTAAGCTTTCTGAACTTTCAGGTATTCAATGGAATAAAAAGTGAAAATGTTAGTTGCTCAGTCATGTCTGACTCTTTGCGACCCCATGGACTATAGCCCTCCAGGCTCCTCTGTCCATGGGATTCTCCAGGCAAGAATATTGCAGTGGGTTGCCATTTCCTCTTCCACGGGATCTTCCTGACTCAGGTGTCAAACCTGGGTCTCCTGCCTTGCAGGCGGTTTCGTTACCGACTGAGTCACCAGGAAAGCCCATTCAATGAAAAACCTGTTCATTTTCTTTACCCACTTTTTTTCTGTGGGAGTTCTTGACTCATCTTGGGGACTGATTCTTTATCTATTGTATATATTGCAAATGCCTTTTCCCAATGTGTTGCTTATCATTGAGCCTTATTTATTAGACTTTTTCTCGTGCAGAAGATTTTAGTTTGTTATGATCAGATTGGTCAGTCTTTTAGGATTACAGCTTTCTTGTCTTGATTAAGATTGTAAAGTTACTCTCCCAAGTTTCCTTCTCATAATTTTGATGTTTGTTGTTTTAGTTTCACGTATGGGTGGTTAATCCATTGGGAACTTATATTTGTATGTAGTGTGAGATAGGGATCTAATTTAATTTTCTCCTTCTAAGGAAAGCCATTTGTCCCAACACTAGTCTGCACCACCACTGTTCTATGCTGAACTAATATGTTTATGTGGTCTTTTTCTAGGCTCACTATTTTGTCCCCTCTATCTAGATATAAAGTATTACTTAATCATAATTGTGGCAAATGCCATCAGAGTAAAGCTCAGGATGCTATGAGAACATACCGAAGGGAAACTGGCAGGCCTTTCATTCCTTTGCTCTATTCTTTTGCTTTCTTAGCTTTTGTAAAAGTAATGGACCTTTTCATTGCACAGCCTAGCCATCTTATGTAAAATTGTCCGTCCTAGCACTGGGATGGGGCTGGGGTGGGCACCAGCTGGGCGAAGAAAGCCTGACACATTGAGCAGTGTCAGATACCACTCCACCCTGGGTGGCCATGTGCAGGCGAGGCCCAAGTTTGTTTGCAGAAGCCCGGTGTTTATGCACGCCTGTCCTCACCGCTATAGAGTCATTTTTCAGTGCAATTTAACCATGGCCACGGGCCTGTCCCCACAGAGATTAGATAACACCGATGAATGACTGCACAAGTTGGCTCCCAGAAAAAATATTTAAAGTCTGTGAGCTCATTGGCAGGACAAGTGGGGATCTTCCAACTGAGAAAGGAGGCCGGAGGTAAATTCCCAGGATGGGTTCTCCCATCTGTTCCCCAGAGCGGAGCCCATCAATTGAGAAGCAAGCATGCTGGCTGCCTTGGCCAGTTGGAGGCTGCATTTCATGTGCCATGGCCCTGCTGCAGCGTTGGCCTGGGCCTCGGGGCATTCAGAAACGTCTCTTCATTTCCCACTTCTGGTTCTTGCATCCAGAGTGCTGCATCAGCACATAATTCTCATGCAGCTCAATCTCACTTTACAGCCCCGTGTATGCAGCTTAGGAGACTGCTACACTGGGGCTGAAGGAAACTCGGAGTTGTGGGGGAAGGTGATTGTTTAAATTTTACACAGAGGGTCTAACTCATAAAGCAGAGGATTTACTTTGCAGGGCGTTCCAGGAAGCTCTGTACAATTCACGGGGTGCCTTCTAGCTTCTCTGTACCTTCTAAGAATCAGTACAATCAGTAAAACATTGTGTCTGGACTCTGGAGATCAGACTAGGGTTGAGTTCTGTGTTATCCTAAACAAGCTACAGTGAAGTCCCATCTTGCATGGGGTGGGAGCAGGGGACTAAGTCTAACATCAGTGCATTAAGTGAGAGTCTATGCTATGCTGGAAAAAATCCCTTACGTTGTCTATAAAGTGTGACCTATAGACATCCATTCACAAAACAGGTCTACTGCAGCTAGTTTTTCCTCTACCATTGGAGCAGATCACCACTTCTTTGGTGGAGCCCCAGCTGAAGTAGGTGGCTAGTGAGTTTAGGGGATGTGTTTGAAAGCCTTTAAACTTTCTTTAAGCAGAAGTACAGTTGGCTAGGGAATGCAAAGGGGCCCACCAAGCATCTTCTCTTAAGAGTGACTCCTTTTGACAATATTTATGTAACATAGCAGCATGATGGTTGTTAAGACCATGAACAAAGGAGCAGTGTGGAAACAAGACCCCATGAAGCTTCCCCAGCAAGGGCACAGCTTTCCATTCCCAAACCTGTTCCCTCTACTGTTAGAACCTGGCTTTACCTCTGTTTTTGAACCCTGGGCTGATACTCAGGGCCAAGAGGGGAGCCCATTCAGGAGGCTGGGAGCCCTGGAGGAAGCAGGAGACTCAAGACCCCCACCTCCCCAGGAAACACGGGGCATGAGCTCACCTGGATGACTGGGTGGAATCACCTGCCCCCAAAATGATGATAAAATCATACCATAGTGCTCATGCTACATGCCCAGCACTGTTCTAAATGCAGTCTCTGATTAACTTACTTGGTATTATGTATGTAATAAACATTGCAGTGTGCTCCGTGATAAGATCACCTGAGGCGTTCCTTCCCCAGACAGCTTGCCAGGCCTCTCTGCTGGGATATCTGATTGGGAAGATCTGGGTCAGGGCCCAGGAATCTGTGTTTTTAACAACTACTCCAGGTAATGCTTGTATGCAGCCTGGTTTCAGAAGTGCAGACTTATTTCCCTCTGTCCTTATTTGTTTGCTTTGCTGGCACTGTGAAGTTTGTGTCAGTTTCCATGCATATGGCTATTCCCCTGAACTGAGCCTCTCTCTCGCTCTCTTTTAAAAATATTTATCTATTATTTATTTTATTTGGTTATACTGAGTCTTAGTTGCAGCACACAAGATGTAATTCCCCGACCAGGGATCGAACCCAGGCCCCCTGCACTGGGAGCATGGATTCTTGGCCACTGGACCACCAGGGAGGACCCTGAACTGAGCCTTCCTCAACCAGAGTTTCCTCTTCTGTGAAAAAGGAGTGGTAATAGGATCTACTGCCCAGAGCATGTGAGAATTCAGGAAGATGAAGCATTCAAAGCATGAGGTTTGGTACTTGGTTAAGTGACAGACACTACAATTGTTACTCCTATTATTTAGAGACACAGGAGCCCAAAGAGGACTCACACCCTGCATCAGTGCTACCAAACAGAGTGGTCTTTACCCAGTTTACTGCTGGGATATACCCAAGCTAATCTCCCTTCACTGGTTCTCACATGTAGATTCAGCGCCCAGAGGGAAATGGATTGGCAGAGAATTGATTACTTCCTGACTCCCTCAGCAGTCCTGTTTCAAAAGGCCCCTGTCAAAATCAAAATGCATAGACTGTGTTTGTCAAGGAGCCACCGGCCATCTGGGAAGGCCCATGCCCTGCCTCCTGCCTGCCTGTGCCAGGCCGCCGACCATCCGCATTCACATGCAGGACCAGCAGCTCCAGCACTTTTCTTGTGGCTGTATCCTGGCTCCCATGGAAACCTGGGGTTTGGTTCTGAGCCTGGAGACAAATGAGGTGGCTGTCTGTACCATGTTCCCAAATGAGTTCTCTTTCATGTCCAATATTTTCCCTGCCTATTGTAGAGGCTCAGCCTCAGAAAGCAAAAGCACGAAAAGGCCAAACGGAGAAACGGACCAACGGAAAGGGAGCCAAGGGGAGGTGATTACATAAGCCAGCAGCCAGGCTGTCTGCAAGCCGTATGACTTATTTAGCTGTCTGTCTTTGCGGGATGTCAGACTCCATCCTTTCCAGCTGGCTCTCTGCTTCGGTGATTACATTAAGACTCAGTAATTATAGGAAATAGACACCTCTCCAGTCACCAGCATTCCCAAGTGGCGGGATGGCGGAGATTGAATACCAGGAACAGCCGATCACTGTTCTGTATTCTGGTCCCCTATCCTTGAGTAGGGGACAGTCTCCACCGTCTGTGGCAGAATGACACGGAAATAAGGGCAGAGTAGCAGGTTTTCCCCAAAAAACTTCAAAGTATGTACAGTTTAAAGGCTGATGCTTGATCTTGAGCTGATGTCAAAATGTCCTTTAAGAAATCAAAAATGACGCTGGTAATAATTAATGGTTGCCTCTGTTATTTTGATAGGACACAAAGTTGGTCCACTCAGAGAGAAATTCTAGATCTATGAAATCCTTAATTCTGAGACTCACTGCTTTACATATAAAGGAATAGCATAGAAAACAAGGCAAAACAATAAAGTAGAAAAGCAACCTCTCTCTTTTTTTTAAGTGCATAGTATTTTTAGCCCTGATCTCTGCTTTTTACACAATAAGTAACAATTGTGTAGGGATTGATCCCTAGTTGGCTCCTCCTGTCTTGTTTCTAGTGGCCCCCAACCCTGCTTTACCCAACACTGCTGCTGCTATGTCACTTCAGTCGTGTCCCAACTCTGTGCGACCCCATAGATGGCAGCCCACCAGGCTCCCCCATCCCTGGGATTCTCCAGGCAAGAACACTGGAGTGGGTTGCCATTTCCTTCACCAATGCATGAAAGTGAAAAGTGAAAGTGAAGTCGCTCAGTCATGTCCGACTCTTCATAACCACATGGACTGCATCCTACCAGGCTCCTCTGTCCATGGGATTTTCCAGGCAAGAGTACTGGAGTGGGGTGCCATTGCCTTCTCCAGCTTTACCCAACACTAGATCTTGAAAATAAAATTTTTACCTAATGACATCCTTGAACTTCTGCTAACACCTAAATTCCTCTTCTTCCTGGGTTTGTGTCTCTGTGTCTGGCCTAGAGGGTTGGAAATCCATGTGGCCAGGATAGTCCAGGATAGTAACTGCAGTTCCTGTGTTTGTCTGCTTCCCAAACTGTGCTGTTAGGGGTTGGGGAGGGGTGTTCCCCCGCCACAGCAGGCCTTAGGCACAATCCTAGCTCCTTCTTCTCCCCACTTTGCTGTGTGTTGCCCAGAGGGCTCCTGCAGGCCTTGGGTCCAAGTCATGCATCTATCTGTTTGTGTGGATGCCCTTTAACATGGCACCTGTGATGCCCTAGACGTGGTCTGTAGATCACATATGTGAGTCCTCCCGACTGCTTGTGAGATGGGTCTCCAATTTGACAGATGAGCACGCTGAGGCCTCATGAAGGCAGAGAGATTTGCAAATCACCCAGACCATTAGTGACAGATCTACATTTGCACAGTCTAAATATGCATGTCTCATGTGACACAGGCCAGAATGAAGCAGGTGTTTAACTGGGCTCCCTCAATCTCCAGAATCCATAAGAAAGCTTGAGGGATGGGGGGACCCAGCTCCCTACCAACTCTATCTGCCCAGGCTGTGCCTTTACCTCTCCAATGAACGTTGGTTTTTCTCATCTCTCAGGTGGGTCTACAAATACTTAATAACACCTCCTAGGATTGCAGGGAAAATAAAGAGAGATCCTGTCTGCAAAATGTAGACACTTAGTAAATGTTATTCTCTTTATTCTTGATTAAATCCCCCTCAATACAGCAACATTTTTGTTTAAAAAAAGCATACAGCTCTCTGAGGGCACAGGCTGGACTGGGTGGTCAGGGAGTCCTTTGTGATCACAGATTCCAAAAGTCTGAGGCAGTGCCAGGAACACACCTGTCCAAAGGCTGCCAATTTTTTCACTTGAAACTCTGAGGATCCCAGTGAGAGGACCTCCTTTCCTGGCCTCCTCCCCAAATCAGAAGTGCACAGATAGAGAGACCTACTAAAATGCATGAAAGTCTTTGGGATTTAGGGAGAAATCAAAGTCAATGGCAACCAGATTTTATTCTAATGATCCATGTCCCATCTGTTGGAAAGAACTTGTTTCCACAGCAAAATCTATGCTCTCTTGAGCAGAGCAAGAGGGGCCAGTGAAACTGCAGTTTGGGAAATTGACTCCATGAAGACATGATCTCTACTCAAGATAGGCAGAGTGGTGGCTGTGTCATCTCTCCATTGCCTCTCCTGTCTCTTTAAAACGTGTCGTGGAGACAGATCTGCTCAAGGTTGCCTTTGGAAACAGCTCCAGCATCTCATGTAGCACCCCAAAAGACGGAATATTTTGTGAACTACTTGCTGGATTTGGCTCTCCTGGGACGTCCTCTGGCTTCTAGGAATAATGCATACCTAGTTTTCCTCCCAGCTTGGGGAGCACTGATTAATGTTACTGTGATGCTCTTTGGAGGCAGGTGCTTTTTCACTGCCATAGCTGGCTTGATGAATGGCACAGCCTCTTCCCTGGCTGGGGCAGCTTCGATCAGAGATCCCTCTCCCTACTCCAAGCATTTTTCATCACAGTAGCTACTATGCCCCAAATGCAGGCTGTGTTTGAGGCACTCTTTAAGGGTCTTTGCTCCTGTAAACTTCATAATCACCCATAGGGAAAGCACTATTATTGTTGTCCATTTTGTAGTTGAGGATAGTAAGATCTGGTGAGGTTCAGGGCCTCCCGCAGGTCTTGTGTCAGTATAATGTGGCAGATCCAGGATACAAACTCATGTTGGTACAAGCCCACAGCCATGATATTTTGCTGCAACACTCTGATTTGGTGAGCAGAAACTGGGAGTGATATAGACAAAGTGCTGGTTCAATTTGGTAGCCTTAGGAGGCACTGCTGTCTGGGCCATGGCATAGAACTGGCGAGGTTGTGCACTGCACAACCACAGAGGGTATATTAACCACAGTGTCGTTTTTTATGAATGGCACCCTCTAGAATTGTGCAGTGTGCAAGATGCACAACCAAAATGACAGCCCTGGAATTCTGTTTTCAGCTGTTTACGCATGGCAGGGCTCAGGAAAATGTACACAATCCCATCATCTCTAGGTTTGACAGTTGTTGCTCTGCTTCCACTTGGGTGACCTAGAGAAAGTTCTTTAAGCCTCCTGTTCCTCAGTTTTCTCATCTATAAAATGGGAATGAGTTTTTGTTGTTCAGCCACTCAGTTGTGTCTGACTCTTTGTGATCCCATGGCCTATAGCACGCCAGGCCTTCCTGTCCTTCACCATCTCCTGGAGCTTGCTCAAATTCGTGTCCACTGAGTCAGTGATGTCATCCAACCATTTCGTCCTCTGTCATCCCCTTCTTCTCCTGCCTTCAATCTTTCCCAGCATCAGGATCTTTTTCAATGAGTCGGCTCTTTGCATCAGGTGGCCAAAATATTGAAGCTTCAGCTTCAGCGTCAGTTCTACCAATGAATTTTTAGGATTGATTTTCTTCAGAATTGACTGTTTTGATCTCCTTGCAGTGCAAGGAACTCTCAAGAGCCTTTTCCAACTCCACAGTTCAAAAGCATCAATCCTTTGGCCCTCAGCTTTCTTTATGGTACAACTCTCACATCCATACATGACTACTGGAAAAACCATAGCTTTGACTGTATGGACCTTTGTAGGCAAAATGATGTCTCTGCTTTTTAATATGCTGTCTCGGTTTGTCATAGATTTTCCTCCAAGGAGAACCCCATGAACAGTATGAAAAGAGAATGAGAGCACTGCCTTTCTCCAAAGGTTGATGTGAGGATTGCATGAGTTAATCCATGTACAGTGATTGGGACAATCCTGGCCCATACTAAATGCCCCATGAACATTGGCTGTTCCTGTTTACTGTTTTTTTTTTAAATATATATGGAGGAATGGTACAAAGAGGGAGGTGGGAGGAGGGTTCAGGATGGGGAACACGTGTACGCCTGTGGCGGATTCATGTTGATGTGTGGCAGAACCAATACAATGTTGTAAAGTAATTATCCTCCAATTAAGTAAATTTAAATTAAAAAAATAAAATATATGCATTATATCATAATATATTATATATATGTATATATATATTTTGACTGTGCCAGATCTTAGTTACAGCACTTGGGATCTTCAGTCTTCATTGCAGCATGCAAGATTTTGAGTTGCAGCATGTGAGATCCAGTTCTCTGACCAGGGATTGAACCTGGGCTCCAGAGCACAGAGTCTTAGCCATGGGACCATCAGGGAAGTCCCTGCTGTTGTTTTTATAATCTGCACAACTTTACTCACCATCACCCCTTTCTCTACCCACCTTCCAGCACAAATGAATTTCTCCATACTTTCCTGCCTCGGTGCCTCCTACCTTGTTATCTGCCTTATGTAGAATGCCATCCCTCATTCTTATTGTGTCCAAATTCTACTGTCAAGGTTTAGCTAGGGTGCAACCTCTTCTGTGAAGGCTTCCCTGAACTCTTCTCCCTTCATCTAATCTTTCTTATCACACAGTTTGTGTGTCTCTGACAGCACTGACATCACAGCTATGACCCTGTGTGAGGTGTCTCCCCCACTAGGCTTTGAGCTGGTTGAGGAGATGACCAGTTGATCTGGCCATACATCTTAGTGCCCCCGCAGTGCTTTGTCCAGGGCTTGACATGTAGTAGATCTTTAATAAATGGTCTGCAGTTTTAGTTGAATGAATAGATTAATATCCCCCTAATGGCAACCTACTGGAGAAGGTCACAACAACCCACTTCAGTATTTTTGCCTGGAGACTCCCATGGACAGAGGAGCCAGGTGGGTTGCAAAAAATTGGACACAACTGAAGTGACTGAGCATGCATGCACAGCACACGCTCACAACCATATATCTTTTCCTATTTGTATTAAAATATAAACAAAAAAGATCAGCTTTCTTTAGAGTCCAACTCTCACATCCATACATGACTACTGGAAAAACCATAGCTTTGACTAGATGGACCTTTGTCAGCAAAGTAATGTCTCTGCTTTTTAACATGCAGTCTAGGTTGGTCATAGCTTTTCTTCAAAGGAGCAAGCGTCTTTTGATTTCATGGCTACAGTCACCATCTGCAGTGATTTTGGAGTCCTCCAAAATTAAGTATCTCAGTTTCCATTGTTTCCTCATCTGTTTGCTATGAAGTGATGGGACCAGATGCCAAGATCTTAGTTTTTTGAATGTTGAGTTTTAAGCCAATTTTTTCACTCTCCTTGCTCAGTTGTGTCCAACTCATTGCAACCCCCTTGGAATTCTCTAGGCCAGAATACTGGAGAGGGGAGCTTTTTCCTTCTCCAGGGGATCTTCCCAACTCAGGGATCAAACCCCCATCTCCTGCATTGCAGGCAGATTCTTCACCAGCTGAGCCACAAGGGAAGTCCAAAATATAAACAGTTGTCATTTATTTGACCTCATCTCATTTCTCTTTTTGAATTTCTTTTTAATTTTTTAAGTGTAAAATTAAGTTGTTTTTATATAGTCACAAAGTTGAGCAGCACTCACTGTCTCATTCTAGACCAGTTCATAACCTCAGGAAGAAATCCCATTCTCATTAGCAGTCCATCTTCACCTCCCCACACCCTCCAGCCTCTGGCAACTGCTAATCTACATCTGTCTCTATGGATTTCCCTTTACTGGACTTTTCATATGAGTGGACTCACACAGTATGTTGCCTCTTGTGTTTGACTTTTGTCCCTTGGCACTGTTCAGAGTTAATCCATGTATGCATGAGATTGCAGCATGCATGAGAACTTCATTCCTTTTTATGGTCAGACAATATCCCCTTGGATAGATGGGCTACATTTTGGTTATTCTTTCCTTATTTGATGGACATTTGGGTTGTTTCCACTTTTTGGCAATTGTGAATAGCACCACTATGAATATTTACATGCAAATTTCTATGTGCCTTTTTCTCTTTGTCATACTGCCCCAACATCTCTACATGTTCAGGACAAAAACTTGAAAGGAGTTGTTGCAGAGATTGGTGAGAAGGAGGAAGCTTTGATTGAGATGGCCTCCCAAGTGCCAGGTTCTGTTCTGGGTGCTAGTTATCAGCTATCACCTCTCTCCTTTCATCTTCACAAAGCTCAGTGAGGATCTCAGAGAGGCTGAGTGCCATGCTTAGGGATGTGTCATGGGTAGGATTCAAACCCACACTTCTGTGACTTTGAAGCTATGTCCATGCCACTGCCTGGCCATGGCTGCCTCTGTGAAGTGAGTGAATCCACCTAATGAAAGATTCCCCTCTCCTCTTTCCAGAGAACTCATGCCTTTCCAGTCTTCCCCAGGCAATCTCAAATGGGATGCTCTTCCCCTGTTTGTCCTGGGCCACCCCAGCCGGTATCCTGGGCCTCTCAGGCTTGGGCCACCTAAAGCCCAACATTCAGGCCGCAGATGCCTCTGCAAGGCTGCTTTCTGCCAGCTTCCTAATGACTGGCGTAGGGTGGAAGAAACCAAGTGTCTGTCCCAGCCAGGAATGCCAGCTGTGACCCAGCAAGCAATGAAGATGCACAGCTCTGCCATCAGGAGCTCTGGGGAGGGAAGGCACCCACCATGTGCAGCAGGCACCATGATGACAAGTTTGTATGGCTTAACCTTCTGAAGACCAACACAGGCTGCAGAGAAAACTACTGGGTGTTCGGCACTGATGGTGGTTATTCTCTGTTTTGGCAAGTGGTTTCATTAATTGAGCATCTGAAAGGGGCTCCCTTTTCTCTTCTGTTTAAAGGAGGGGATACTGGAGGCCAGAGGCTGAGGGTTGGTAGCATAGTGCAGTAAGGGCCATCAGGATCCAGAGGAGGGCAAGGTGGGGTCTTGAAAAACGGACAGTTGCCTACATCAGGGATGTCAGAGGCCTGTGTGAAAAGACACAGACACGCTGAGGCCCAGTCTTCCACCGATGGGGGGAGGACAGCAGGCCTTTCTAGAATCCCTGTGAGTCCTCTAGGCCGGTACTAAGCTTCTTGGCCCAGGAAAAGCTTAGGATCACCGCTCCAAAGGATCCATTCGAGGTTGTAAAGGGAAGGAGATCTGTTCCCCAGAGGGTGGGTAGACAGGCCCACAGGTGTGTGTGTGTGTGTGTGTGAGAGAGAGAGAGAGAGACAGAGCCAGAGCCAGACAGACCCTAAAGCTTTTAGTGAATGCACATGGGCTCTAGAGAGGGCTCAGGCTGCGGCTCAGAAGCCGTCATAATGGCTGACGTTGGTTGGACACCCACTGTGTAACACGTCTTAGGAATGACACCACCTCATTTATTTCCTACAAACAACCCTATGTGGTGTTTACATTCATTTTATTTTACAACTAAGAAAAACGAGCCCCTGGGAACAGATCCTCTAAGGCAGCAGAAGCAATGGTGCTGTGATCCCAACCCAGGCTGTGAGGTGCCCTACCCCAGCCCCTTAACTATTACCCCCTCCAGTCCCCCACCCACCCTGGCCATGCCCAATGCTTTGCCAACCTGCTCTTGGCCCAGCTGACTAGAAGTTACCTGGGTCTGGTCCTAGTTTGGTTACTAATTTGCTGTGTGACCTTGGGCTAATCACTTCTCCTCTCTGAACCTTAGTTTTCTCATCTGTAAAGTGAGGGGTTAGGCTGGAGCAATGGTTTTCAAAGTGGGTTCCCCAACCTTCAAGGATTCTGTGGGAACTCAGAGGCTGCTGACACCAGAGAAGTGGCCTTGCTATTTGTTTTATCAGATTTTTGAGGGAGACTTTGATTAAAGGTTGCCAGTAGTTACAAATAAACGAATAAGCAAACATTTAAAAACCTCCCAACTAGATACAAAGGAATTTGACTACCTAAGATTCAGAGAAGCAGCTCTGAATGCCCCACCAGCAAGCCCCAAGGGAGACTGGACCTGTCTGCTGGGCTGTCCCGTTCAGAGGGGCTACATTGGGATAGGGGTGGGGCATCCCCAAGGAGGCCAGCAATGAATGGAACAGATCTTAGGGTGACCACAAGGAAGTGGAGTCACCTGAGTGGCCACAGGGAACCAGGACAGTGTTTCCCAAGTTCCAGTTATTTGAACACTAAGCTGTGACTTTTGCTGCATCTATGAAAAAGAGGTTATATGGCCTGATGGTTAGGAACGAGGCTCCCTGGGTCGTCTACTCACTCTCTGCTGCCTTGGGCAAGGTACTTAATCTCTGAGTCTCAGCTTCCTTCTCTGTACAACGGGAATGATAGCAGGACCTGTCTGTAGTGTTGTCATGATTTATACCTGCAGACCATTTGGCACAGTACCCAGCCCACTCTAAGTGCTGATTCTTACTGAAGCAGGGTGACCTGGCTCTTTACTTCAGTTTCTACAGCTATTAAATGGAAGTAATGATGCAAGCAAACTATCAGATCATTGTCAGGATCAAACAGTAAGTCATCATCAAATGGCTGAAATGGTCATTATTTTTATTGTATTTTTTTAAATCTATGCACATCTTCTTTGTTTAGCCTCTTCTTTTTCTTCCTTTTTTAAAAAGACTTTTGCTTGGATGTGGGCCATTTTTCTAAAAGTCTTTATTGAATTTGTTACAGTATTGCTTTAGATTTTATGTTTTGTTTTTTTTGGTCCCAAGGCATGTGGATCTTAGCTCCCCAACCAGAGACTGAACCTACACCCTCAACACCGGAAGGTGACATCCTAACCAGTGGTCTGTCAGGAAAATCCCTGCCTCATCCTGTCTTAAAGGCAACCACCTTCTGAGCAGTGGGGACAGGCGAGTGGTCAGTGCTGGGATGGGTGCCCAGGGTTGTCCTGCCTGGCAAAACAGCAGATACAGAGATCCACGAGTCTGGGCTGGAGCCACAGCGGTTGTTTGACCCGCCAGCTCGTGCTGGAAGGGGAGGCCAGTCCCTGGGGGGCTGTGCTGTAAATAGACACAGGCCTGGCATGGACACTGGCCAAGGAAGTTCTCCCTGCCTGGAGTTGGGGGAGCTGGCTTCTCTGTTTCACTGCCCTTCTGGGGCCCATCGTCCACAGGTCCATGAAAGGGGGTTGAGCTGGGCCGCTAGAAACCCAGTGCCAATCCCTGCCCTGCTTCTGACCAGCACCCTGTCTTGGGCAGGATGCTCCCACTCTTAGTCCTCAGTTTCTCCAGCGGTAAATGAGGGCATGGTCCAGATGACCTGGGAAATGCTCTTCTTTCTGCACTCTGGTTTGTTTGAGGGGCAGCACAGTGTAGTGGTTAAGTGGAGTGGAATCATACATACTCCTGGTTTCTAATTCTGGTTTTGCCACTTAGTTGGAAGACAAGTTACTTTGCCTCTCTGGGTATCAGTCTCCTCACCTGTAAAATGGGCTAGCGATGTGGTTATGACAGTACCTGTCCCAGAGATTGTTGTGAGGATTAAGTGCTCATACACACAGGATACCTAGATAATGCCTGGCACCAGCAGCACTACACCATTGGAGCTAGCTACTCTCAAGCTGCTCCTTAAAGATGCCCTGGTTTTTACCACTTGAGTTAGTCCCACCATCCCAGGTCTCATAGCCTAATTGCCATTAAGCCCAGACTTAAACCATGCCCAGGTGGTCTCATGCAGCCACGGTCTCTATTCACCAAGCACTCGTTCAGCGCTGCTTAGTGAGCAGGCGTCGCAGGCCTTAGTGGGGTGTGGCAGATCCTGTTCTAGGTACTGGAGATGTGTTTGTGACCAATACAGGCAGAAACCCCTGTCCTTATGGAGCTTCCAGTCTCATGGGGGATAACAGACCCCAGCAAGTAAGTGAGTAAAATATAAGCAGAAGTCTCCAGGTTTTGCTTTGGGGAAACTGTAGGTGACTTTCTGATTTCTACCATCCCCATTTCCAGTTGAGATTCACTGCTCTATCAGTAGAAGGCCCTACTGTATTCCTCTGGGGATTCTGAGCCACCCTCCTCCAGACTAGGCCCTCACTCCATTATTCCCCCTGAGCATGGGCTCTGGAGTTGGATGGGCCTGGGCTTTGAGTCCTAGTTCTGCCCCTCCCTGGCTGCTTTACCATGGGCAAGTCACCTGACCTTTTCATTCCTGTTTCCTCATCTTTAAAATAACAATGCTCACATTCTAGGACTGTCTGGAGGATTCAAGGAGTTAATACACATAAAACATTTAGAACATCGCTTGCCCTGTATGACCTTGGGCAAGTTACTCTTTGAACCTCAATTTCATCTGTAAAATGGGTGTAAAATAGCTCCCTGATCACCGTGGAGGGCTTAGATGTGACCGTGTACATAAAACATTTGGCTTAGCACAGAGTGGTAGCTCCTCCTCCTCTCCTGTATTGATTCATTATCACTGCATAACCAATCACTCTGAAACTGGATGGCTTATAACAACTATTTATAATTGCTTCCGTGTCTGTGGGTGAGATAAGGCAGCTGAAATATTCTAGGCTAGACTGGGTTGCTGTGCTTTGAGGCACAGATCTAGCCGGACATGTCTTTTCACTGAAGTTTGGGCTCAGGTCTGCTCCACATGTGGTCAGTCTATCTTGGGGCTGGTCTCAGAGAGTAGGAGCTACCCATGGAATACATACGCTTTTCACTGCGATGCAGAGATGCCAGAGGGCAAACATGCAAGGCCTCCGAAGGCTCGGGCTGGGGCAATACTGTCCCTCCCACCTCATTCTGTAGGTAAAAGCAACCACAGGGTCAAAATCAATGTCAAGAGTTAGAGAAATAGATTCCCATCCTTTGGTGGAAGGAACTGCAGTCACATGGCAAAGATATGAGATATATATATCTATGTAGGCTTCCCAGGTGGCACTAGTGGTAAAGAACCCGCTTGCCAATGAAGGAGACCAAGAGATGCGTGTTCCATCTGTGGTCAGGAAGATCCCTGGAGGAGGGCATGGCAACGCACTCCAGTATTCTTGCCTGGAGAAATAGATTCCCATCCTTTAGTGGAAGGAACTGTAGTCATATGGCAAGTAGTGGGTGTGAGCAGCAGCAGGAATGAAGGATCTCAGGACATTAATGGGCCCTGCTGTGCCTCCCAAGAACCCACAGGAGAGGACTAGTGTAAGAACTGCCAGTGAGAGTCAGTGATCTGAGGCGTCCTTTATATTTTCAATTCTACATGGGGACACTAGCCCTGAAACACTCACTGGATCATTGCTACAGAAGGTTGCTCCCATCTTATACCCAGATTGCCTGGGATTGTAGCCTGGGATTTTTCTTCCTAGGAATGTTGTGCCAGAGGTGGAGGAGGGTGCAGAAGGCTGGAGTGCAAAGCCCTGGAATGCCTCTCTCCTGACCCCCCTCTCCATCAAACCTGTCTTTACCATGAAATAAATAAAACTATCAGCTGGAAAAATGAGGGGCCAGCCGACCAAATATGATAAACTGTCTCTTGCTGTGTATTGTACTCTCCACAATAAAACCCCAACGGATGCTAAAAATGCATGCAGCTTTGTGAGGAGACAGGCGTGCTCTGTGTGGCCGAGATTTTCTGAGAAAGGTAATTTAACTGCAATGTGCACAAAGGAAAGAAATGCAAAGAGTGGTAATTTGGAAATTGTACAGCAGGTGCTTTTGAAAAATTGATATTGTTGGTTATTTTTCTTTTATTAAAAACCCAGAGTCCTGCGGTCTGCTGTCCCACCCTTATCTAGCTCGTTGGAGGCACATGTTGACATTTCTAATTTGCACATTTAAAGATTGTCAGGAAATGGTTTAAACATGCAGCAGAGTTGGGGAACTCTGTTAGTGAGGAGAGCACCTCGAGAAAGATGGATGGAGATGCTGGGCTGGATTTAGGGGACTTGGGAATAGCTAACACTTACTGAGCACTTAGTGTCAGACATTGCTCTAAGTGTTCTACTCATTGTATTATATTTTATTTTAATCTAATTTCCATTTTGCAGATGAGGCCAATGGAAGGTTAAATAACTTCCCCAAGGTCTCACAGCTTCTAAGTGGCAGGGCTGGCATTGAAACCAGTCACTCCAGTCCTTTCCCTGCCTTAGTATTAGTTTTTCCCTCTGTGTAGACATCAATACCTACCTAGTGGGTAGATTAATTGCATCGAATGCCATGTATGTAAGGCACCTACTACATGCATTGTTGTTTAGTTGCTAAGTCATGTCTGACTCTCTTGTAACCCTAGTATGTGCCCATGCTGTGCTAAGTCACTTCAGTCGTATCCAGCTCTTTGTGACCCCATGGACTGTAGCCCACCAGGTTTTTATGCCCATGGGATTCTCCAGGCAAGAACACTGGAGTGGGTTGCCATGCCCTTCTCGAGGGGATCTTCCTGACCCAGGAATTGAACTCATGTACCGTACGTCTCCTGCATTGGCAGGCAGGTTCTTTACCACTACTGCCATGTGGGAAGCCCTGGGAAGTAAGTGCCTGGCTGTTCTTAAATATTGCCTGAGTGACTGGAATATTCACTCGGTAGGCACTCAACGCACATTGGCATCCCCTTCTTTCACTTTCCCTCAGAACTTCCAGAAGGCAAGCTCTGATGTCTTGGTGAGTCTTGTTACCCCTCTGGTCCTCAGTTTTCCCATCCGCAGGCAGATTTTCAGCTGCTGGGCCACCACCTCTGATACCATGGTCTTTCGGCTCCAGGATGCTGACAGATTTATGCCCATGGCTCCCCTTCACCTAGGCCCTCGGCCCTGCAGGAATGACCAGTGGTGCCCAGTGGGGTGCATTTTAACTGACTGACAAGTGGATGACGTAGTTTATGACCTGAGCTCCAACCAGCCGTGTTAAACTGGTGATTCTGGCAGCTGAGAATGAGAGAGTCCTAGCATGGCCTGAAGCCCTGGGAGCCACAGAGCAGTGACTCACTTGGTGTTGGGAGCATTTGTTCCTGAGTCAAGGATGCCAGGGCCCTAGCAAACCCTGACTCACTGGGAGAGACAGCAGCTTCAGTGTTGTTTGGAAATTGTGGGCCTTATGACCGCTGTCAAATGTGTTTAGAGGGCAACCCTCTATTCCTCTACTTCATTGCCATCATCACCAGCAGACATTTATTAAGCTCTTAATGTTTGCCAGGCTCCCTGCTAATAACACTGTGTATATAACCCCTCCTTATTTTCTGGCAACAGCCCGTGTGGTGTGCATAATACACCTGTCTCCATTTTGTAGATGCAGAAGCTGAGGTTTGGCAAGTTCAAGTTACCTGCTCCAAGTAACTCGTGGTTACACACAGCTCATGGTCAGAACCTGGTTCACATGCCTGAGCCCACACACTTCCTGTTGGATATTACTCATCCAAGCAGGATGCATCAGTCTCTCAAGGTTGTAAGAGACCGTAAAGGGGAGCCGCTTGTACTTGGCATCTTCCGAAGACTGGTGCCTTCATGAAAATGCATTAACAGAGGAACTCGGAAATGTAGGAGATCTGCACAGGACCTCAGAGATCCTTTTGTTATTTTTCAAATGAAAAAACCGGGGCCCCAGTTGATGAAGGACTCCAAGGTGATACATGGATAATGAAGACCCTACCCTGACTGTATGGTCAAACTTGCAGCCTGGTCCCCCACTCAGTTAGGGTGCTCTTGCTGGGGGCAGCAGCATGGGGTCGAGGTGGAAGGAAGGTCAGAAGCCCCCGTTTTGGAGAAGCTCTGAATTAAGGGACTTCACCCTCACGTGGTGGCCTCCATCTTCCACCCTCCCCTCTGGTGCCTGAATTACCTAGATGGATGGCCCTCAAAGTCATGAGATCATTAGACTCACACAGGGGACCTATAAATTTATTTCTGGCTGTGCTGTGTCTCCAGTGGGGTGCACAGGTTCTTCATGGTGGCTTCTCTCTAGTTGTGGTGCATGGGCTTAGTTGCCCTGTGGCATGTGGGATCTTAGTTCCCCGACCAGGGATTGAACCTGGGTCTCCTGCATTGGAAGGTGGATTCTTAACCACTGCACCACCAGGGAGATCACCCTGGTGATTCTAACATGCAGTCAAACTTGGAAACTGCTGCCTTAGTCCAGCTCTTCCCGAAATGTGTTCCATAGAACACCAGCTCAGTTCCATGGGGAGATGAATAGGTATATATAAAACAAACAAACACTTCCAAGCAAGTTAAGTCTGGAAACGGTTAAGTTAGAAGAGTTATTCCCAACTGTGGCTGCACATTGGAACCACCCGGAAAACCTCTGACATCTGCTTCTGTTCAGGCTGAACCCTTGAGTCCCTCTTTAGAGGCAGGACTCAGGCATGAAGGTTTTATAAGGTTCCCTAGCCACTAGGCTAGACAAAGTTAAGTGGAGGTTTTTATAACTGCAGAACTTCTCAGGGCCTTTAATACCCAATGTGCATTGTGGATCTCCAAAAAGAAAAATAAACGGATGATTTTCTGATCTGGTGATCAGGAACATAATAGAGAAAAAAAGGCATGACTGGGAAAAGAAGGACCATTTTCGGTATGGAGAGAATTTGTGTTGGTAAGAGGAGGTGATGGTAGGTCACGTGAAACTTTAGAGGTCAATGGAATTTTTAAGCTCAAATGAGCGTGAATGTTTTTTGTTAGACTGTTTTTGTGTAATGGGCATAATTTGGTAACTGGTAATAGTTCTAATACCTGTTAGGCTATCCAGACTAGCTTTTCTGTAAGCAATAAGTCTAGTGTTACCTGGGGGACCCAAACACACTGGGTTGGTCATATGGACCAGGAAATTTGCTCCATTCTATAAAGAATGATGCTTTTAAAATATCCACCAGCTGTTCTCATTCTCCTTTAAAACTCTTGAAAGGCTCACCATCCCACTCTCTTTTACAGAGCCCTCCATTAGTGATGTCCAAAACTGTTTTTTTTTTTTTTTATGCTATATAACTGCTTTTAATTTTCCACTAGAAATATATCATCACTTCATTTTACATTGAATATTAATTATGCAATTGTTCTAATCCAAACATTCTTCATTGGTTTGTATTTTTAGAAAAAAATTTTATTTTTTTTTTTTTCTCTAATTTTATTTTATTTTTAAACTTTACATAATTGTATTAGTTTTGCCAAATATCAAAATGAATCCGCCACAGGTATACATGTGTTCCCCATCCCGAACCCTCCTCCCTCCTCCCTCCCCATACCATCCCTCTGGGCCGTCCCAGTGCACCAGCAACCAAAAGACAAAGACTGGCTGAATGGATACAAAAACAAGACCCCTACATATGTTGTCTACAAGAGACCCACCTCAAAACAGGGGACACATACAGACTGAAAGTGAAGGGCTGGAAAAAGATTTTCCATGCAAATAGGGACCAAAAGAAAGCAGGAGTAGCAATACTCATATCAGATAAAATAGACTTTAAAACAAAGGCTGTGAAAAAAGACAAAGAAGGTCACTACATAATGATCAAAGGATCAATCCAAGAAGAAGATATAACAATTATAAATATATATGCACCCAACACGGGAGCACCGCAGTATGTAAGACAAATGCTAACAAGTATGAAAGGAGAAATTAACAATAACACAATAATAGTGGGAGACTTTAATACCCCACTTACACCTATGGATAGATCAACTAAACAGAAAATTAACAAGGAAACACAAACTTTAAACGATACAATAGACCAGTTAGACCTAATTGATATCTATAGATCATTTCATCCCAAAACAATGAATTTCACCTTTTTCTCAAGCGCACATGGAACCTTCTCCAGGATAGATCACATGCTGGGCCATAAAGCTAGCCTTGGTAAATTCAAAAAAATAGAAATCATTCCAAAACTGTTTTTACATACGCCCACCCAAAAAATTTGAGCATACACCTTCATTATATGCCTATTCTTTAGAAATTAAATACATGTGCTGCTGATACATAGTGAAACTCGTTGAGTTTAATTTCCCTCTTAGAACTTTAGACTCACAAATCAACGTAGTTAGATGTTCTCATTTTTTCCTGCACTTTGGATATCAGAGCGTGCACCCCATTTTGAAGCCCCCATGTGATCTGGTCCCTTCCTTTTTTCAGCATCATCTTTAACCCTTTTACTCTTGCCCCCTGTACCCCAAGCGCACAGCTTCTATCTGAATTTCCAAGCGTGACACAGCCTTCAGGCCTCTGCACTATTTCCCTTTCTTGGAATTCTTCCTTCCTTCCTTTTTGTGTAACTGGCTGCTTCTTGTCCCTTGGATCTTATTTCCAATGTCACCCCCTCCTAGAGGCCCTTCATAGCCATCTAAAGCTGCAATCCAGCCACTCTCCCTGCTCCTGCCCGTTTTAATTCTCAGAGTAACGCTTATAACCATCTGGTAGTTTTCTTATGTTTGTTTCTGACCTGCCTCCTTCAGCAGAGAGGAGCTGGCCACTGGGTGAGAGCTCAGTAACTGCTGAGTAAACACACAACTGAGACTCAGAGGTTGGAACACTGGTATAGGCTCTGCCATCAGTAAGTGCTGGAATTAGGGTTTGAACTCCAGCCTGTGTGACCCCAAGTCCAAGGTTCTTTGCATCGCGCCAAGCGGTCTCTTGTCCTTCAGAGGCTGGCTGAGAAGTATCTGAGCCCAGATTCTGACAGTGTGAGTCTGAAATCTGTTATGATGTCAGATGACTGTGGAATGTGAGAGAGACAGAGGGGAAAAAAAAGAATGATTGGCATGTTATGCTCTGTTTCACAGCCAGCCAGTAATGGGAGTTTGGAAAAAATTCCAGAGTCTGAAAGAATTCAGGCAGGCCCAGCTGCAAATCGGAAAAGACTGTGGTCAGAAACAGTAGGTAAATGCAGCTTGAATAAATGTCTGACCTGTGTGTCCTGTGAAGCCCAGAATGCGAGGAGGGGCGCCGGGGTCCATGTATTTGACGCAGTGAGAAGAAAATCCCTCCATCTTCCCTTCTGTTTCTTGTGCAGTTTTGTGGTTTTGTTTTGGCCACACAGCATATGGAATTTTAATTTCCCAACCGGGGATCAAGTCCAGGCACCCTGCAATGGAGGCATGGATTCTTAACCATTGGACTTTCAGGGAAGTCCCTCTTGTGCAGTTCTGAAACATGATGCCAAGATCTGAGCCCTCAAAACGTCATTCCTTCCTTTTCTTGAACACCTGCAGCTTGAGAACATGTACCAGCTTCTGGAAATCCAGTTGACTGGCCCTTTCTGTAACCCAGAGCCTCCCCATCCATCCCTTAGGCCTGAAGAAGGAGACAGTGAAAAAAAGGATGAGCTCCTGATGGAAGAATGAATGATTCTTTGTGATGGGAAACCTGTCACTTCTCTGCATGGCCTCTTTCTCTCCTTCCAGGGATGACCTGGTCACATTTGAGCTGAAAAGCAGTTTATTGCCTGGCCCAGGCCAGTGTTCATCTTGTTTCACTCCATGGTATCTTCATGCAAAGCCTGCTGTTCTCTTCTTTCCTAATGATAAATGAACAGGCAGCATTAAGAGTGTCAAATGTGACACCTGAAAGCAAAGAAATGATGCAATTGAATTTTTTTCTTTTATTTTGGCCTGAGTCTCCCTCCGCTCCATCCTGTCATGGAAATAATATTGGTCCTCTGCTGTAATGGGTTTTCTTTATTCCTTCCTTCCTTCCTTCATTCATTCAAGTATGGCGTTTATTCACAGTAAAGAGCACAGTAATTGAAGTTGAACAGGTCCACTCCTTCCACCCACTAGTTTTGTAATCTGCATAAGTATCCTAGGGCTGCTGTGACCAATTACCACAATCTTGGTGCCTTAAAACAATAAAGATATATTCTCCCAGTTCTGGAGTCTAGACATCCAAGATTAAGGTGTCGTTGCAGCGCCGAACTCCCCCTGAAGGCTCTGGGGGAGAATCCTTCCCTGCCTCCTCCAGCTTCAGGCAGCTCCAAGTGTTCTTGGCTTGTAGCCACATCTCTGCAATCCCTTCCTCTTCTTATCTTCTGTCTCTTAAAAGGACACTTGTCATTGCATTTTGCACCTCCCAGAAAGTCTAGGGGCTTCCCAAGTGGCACTGGTGGTAAAGAACCTGCCTGCCAATGCAGAAGACATAAGAGACCAAGTCCAGTCCTTGGGTCAGGAAGATCCCCTGGAGGGGGGCATGGCAACCCACTCCAATATTCTTGTCTGGAGAATCTCATGGACAGAGGAGCCTGGTGGGCTATGGTCCATAGGGTCACAAAGAGTCAGGCATGACTGAAGCAATTTAGCACGCATGCAGAAAGTCCAGGATCTCACCTCAAGGATCTCATCTCAAGATCCTTAACTTCATTACCTCTGCAATGACTCTTTTTCAAAAAAAAGATCACATTCATAGGTCCCACCATTCACTCCACGTACAACCTTAGACAGGTTATTCGACCTTCCTGAGCCTCAATAACTATAGCTGTGAAATGGAGGTGCCCTTGCTCTATACCTAGTAGTGATAAGATATGGAAAGCTTTTTCAGTGCCCATTCAGAGCTCATACTCCATTGATAGCAATTGCTCTTACTTATGGAGTGTCCGTTGTATGCTGGGCTCACACGGTGTCCCCTGATACCCTTTCTGATACAACCTGGAAAACCTGTGTATAATTTCTATGTGCATTCCTAACTATGTGAGTGCCCAGGAACTTTGCAAAACCCAGTTTTCCTATATGTGTGTGGAATGACCCACTTGTAAGGGGCAGTTCGAGAAAAGTCCTCAACTTATCCTAGGATACCTTCCAGAGGATTGCCAGGACAGAGAAAACCAGCACCTGACTTACAGAAATTGCTCCAGCCCTGCATCCTGTCCCCCCACCCCTCCCACTCACCCTGTTCCCCAGGGACTTTGCTGTGTTTGGCATTGATAAGGACATTTCTCATCCACCACATGGTGGGTATGGCACAGATGACAGGGCTGGGAACACTCCAAGAACAGGAGGGGCATGTTATCTCCTAAAACTGGACAGAGAAGAAGGAGAGTTAGCCTGATGGAGAGCTGGCAGAAGTGTTCATCTCTGCTTGGCAATTTCCTTGTATGACATTGGGCAAGATTCTGAACTTCTAAAGCCCAGATACTCAGCTAGAGTTCAATGGGGCTGATTCAGAGCAGGTAGTTCTCCTGCTTTTCAAAACAAAAACATAAAGCTGCTTTAAAAGCTTTTCAGAGTCCCAATTTGTGTCACCAGATGTCACTCAGGGCTCCCTGGCCTCAGTCCTACCCCCTGTGAGAGTCCATTGCCTTCCCGATGATTTTTTTTTTCAATTGTCCACACTGGCTTCCTTATTTTCAAGTACCTCCCTTGGTATCAGAACGCAGAATTCACCCCACTTCCCCTCTCACAAGCACTCCCCTCACTCCAGTTTCTATGGACTTTATTGAATGTGTATTAGGGCCCTGAGGAGGAGTCACTTCCCAACCCGAGCTAGACTGGCACCCTCCAAATGCCTCACCCTTACCGTTTCCTCTCTCTGCTTTCTGTCTCAATGCCCTCCCATCACCCCCTGTCTCAACACCCCCTCACCATCTCCACTCCCAATACCTGCTACCACTCCACTACTAAGGGAACTACCACACTCCTTCTGTGGCCCCCTCAGGGCAACTCCACCCATGCACTATCCCCACTAGCAGGCCCGGAGCAGTCATGACGAATCCATCACAGAACTTCTTCCCACGGAGGCTGGATGTGAACACAACCCTCCAGGCGGTCCTGGAGCTGGCCCTTCAGATAAACCCTCTCTGCCCTCCCATGACTGGGAGGATGGGGACTGGAGTGGGGACACACTGCAGGGCTGCAAGTTGGCCTCCAGAGCTTGTCAGGAAGAGTTCTCCTTGTTATGGGCCATGAGCCCCAAGTTATGGATCTTGGGGTTCCTTGTGCTTTACCTCCTTTCTCCTCATTTTTTCCTTCACACCATTTTCACTACTGTTATTAGAGTTCTTTCCCGAGTACTGACCTGATCAGCTCACTTCCCCACCTTATCAGGCTTAAACATCTCCTGGCATTCCCTAGTGCCCACAGAGATTTTCCCAAGTTGCAGACATGGCATCAAAGGTCCGGAATCCCCAGCTTCAAATACTTTTCAGTGTCACCTCCAGCCAATCTCTGCATGTACCCTAAGGCCAAGACCCCTCTTGGTTTTCTTTTTTTAAATACCTATTTATTTATTTATGCCTGCACTGGGTCTCAGTTGTGGCACACAGGATCTTCGTTGTGGCATGCAAGATGTTTTGTTTTGGCACACAGACTTCTCTCTAGCTGTGGCTTATAGTCTCAGTAGTTGTGGCACATAGGCTTAGTTGCCCTGGGGCATGTGGGATCTTAATTCCCAACCAGGGATCAAACCCGTGTCCCCTGCATTGGAAGGTGGATTGTTAACACTGGACCACCAGGGAAGTCCCCCTTCCTCTTGGTTTTCCAAACCCAGCTGTGCCTTTTAGCTCCCTGTGCCTCTGTATGTGCTGGTCCTCTGCCTGGGAATGCCCTTCCCTACTGCACTAGTTTCCTGTTGCTTCTGTAACATATCACCATGGACTCCGAGGCTTAAAATAACACACTGTATGTATGATCTTACAGTTCTGGGGCTCAGACATCCCAGGTGGGTCTTACTGGGCTAACATAAAGGCACCATCTAGGCTGTGCTCCTTTTGGAGACTTTTGGGGACACTCTGTCTTTTGCCTTTTCCAGGTTTCCGAGGCTCCTGCACTCCTTGGCTGATGGTCCCTTCCTCCATCTTCAAAGCCGCAAGGGCCCATCTAGTCTTTCTCACGTGACAGCTCTGTAACCTCTGCTTCTATCATCGTGTCTCTTTCTCTGACTCTGACTCTTCTGCCTTCCTCTTATGGATTGCATTGAATTTGCTCAGAGGATGATCTCCGTATCTCAGGATCCTTAATTTAATCACATCTGCAAAGTCCCTTTTGCCCTGTAAGGGAACACAGTCCCAAGTTTCAGGACTTAGGGCATGGGCATCCTTGGGGGGCATTGCTATACTACCCCATGCACCTATTCTGTCTGTTGAAATAGCCCTTAGGGGCATTTCAGATGTTCCCTCCTGACTATAGCATCTCCTGTTTCCTCGACAGAATTACTCTTCATCTTTTTTTCAATCCATGGCATTTGGATATCATTCTGTTAGAGGACATACTTGCCTTCTATTATGGTTCTTTGTATATGGTCTTGCTCCCTTGGCAGAATGTGAGCTTATTGAAGGCAGAACCCTCAGACCATCGTCTTGGGGCAGAATCAACAGTATGAGCAAAGACAAGATGCAGCATTGGCAGCTGAGCGAGTCCAGCTGAGTGGTATTAAGAGTGTGCAGTGCTTGAGGAGGGAAAAGGGAAGTGAGGGTTGGGGAGTCACAGAAGCCCTTGTTAGCTAAGTCAGGATGTTGGCTGTAGGGTACCAGTGAAGGGTTTTCAGCAGGGAATGTTGAGGCCAGATTTGTGTCAGGAATGATGGCCCTGAACCATTTTCCCCACACAGAGATGAAATCCAAGATCAGGATCCCCATGACTTCACTGCTCTCTCTGGTACCCCAGTTTGCTAATCCAGTTTTGGGTTTTCAGTGATGTCCTTCTTGATCTTTCTATCACACTTGATAGTTGACCACACCACCCCTAAGCCTTCCACATCTTTGATGTCCCTGACCTGTTCTTAGGTTTCCCTAGGGTGGGGTGGGGTGGGGGGGGGCAGTGCAGGGTGATGGAGAGAGAACCCTGACCTTTGTCCTCAAAATCACAGCCCCACCCCTGTCTCTGCTGTGGGACTCAGGCAAATCCCTCTCCTCTCTCCTTCAGAAGCTTCTTCATCCTCAGAGATGAAAAGAATTGCCTGGGGATTAACAGGAAGTAAATAGAGGTCATTCCCTGGCATCCTTTTCTCTTCTATCTCCTCCTTTCTCTTCCTGCCCCCAAATGTAGGTATTCTCCAAGAGAGCTGCCTGAATCAATACTGTTCAAATTACATAAGCCTTGGTTCCCAATTGGGCTTGTCTTCTCTGCCAACTTTTTAAGCTATTATAAAAGAGGAGTGAGGTCTCAGAGCCCCTTTCCTGGGAGAAGGCCACTGAAGGGTTATTGCCTGAAGTTCACTCTGAGATTTTTTTTTTTTCATGTGCATCTCTTAATGTGCTGAGTCTGTGGAGGAGAATGTTGCCTCCGAGAGAAGGTGCAAGAATAGGCAAGAAGCACAGTCCTACTGAGAGGCTTTTTAATTAGCCTCATCCACAGATCGATTTGCCTTTCCTATTTAAACCTAACATCTCTGTAGTTTTAGAGAAGTTTGCCAATTTCTCTAAATTGCATGCGATAAAAGAAAAAGGAGAGATTTGTCCCCAAGTGAGGGAAGGGATTTCCCTTAAACACCTGAAGCACGAGGACTCCTCTACTGGGACCTTCCATAGCAGAAGAGGTTGGTTGGCAAGTAGCCATCAGATAATATATCGGCACCTGAAGCCAGTAACCCCTCTGTGCTTCTTTAATAAAGAGAATCTGCTTAAACTTTCTCAGAATTTAAGGCAAAGAGAAAAAGCCTGCAAAGCTCTACTGCTCAGAGAAAATGTAAAAAGTGCTGAAATGACTTAGAGAAATGGGAACCGTGGGCTTGCAGGCCTAGCACTGAAATCATCTGAAAGACCATCCCAGCCCCCTTGTAACAGCGGCACACTTTCATTTCTTCCGCGGAACAATATATGTAAAAATAAAAATTGAGCTGCTCCATCAAAGCCGGAAGTGGCCCGAGAGTGCCCCCCACCCTCCTGAGTCTAAAAGTGAACTATACTTTGAAAGCCGTAGATCTCATCTGATCTCTTCCTTCACATACGGAAAATTGATGGACCAGAGAGGCTGTTAATCACCCAAGGTTATTCGGCACACGTTTAGCACTTACTCAGGCTCCTGACAAAGATTTATTGAGTGCTTGCAATGTGCCAGGCATTGTTCTGGGCCCCAGGCTACAGCGGTGCATAGGACAGACTAAGTCCCTGCCTAAATGGTACCTCCATTCCAATGGAGAAGACAAGCAGTATACAAGTGGAAAAACATGACATTGGGTAGTAGAAAGTGCTACAGAATAAAGTCAGGCAAGGGAATAAGAGTAAGCAGGGCTTATTGGTTTCAATAAAATTGACAGTTCACTCACCATAAGTCATCTGTGCATCACTCTGTCCAAGGAAATGAAATATATCGATTGGTGCCCTGTGTCATGTTCTCAACCTAGAATCAGGGGTGGTGGCAGAAAGACTACTTCCCCTTCCCCACAGAAAATAATTGTGCATCAATAGAAGAAGGAAAAATGGATGCCGTGTAGGCAAAAATAACCGATTTACACTACCCGGGCATAATAAGATTTTTTTTTAAATAAATGAGAATTCTGCCCTCTCGTTTTTCTTGTGTCACACAATATGCTTTCCTGGAGACACAAAAAAGTAATTGTAGCAATGAGAACTACAATATGCTGGATACCAGTTTTCAAAGAGCTTCCCCATACATGATCCAGCTGCAGAGCAGGTTAGCTCCATGCCAAGAAAAGGAGCTTGAGCCTGAAAAGCTGACAGTCACATGTTCTCTAGCCACCTGATGAGCCCAGTGAGAGCAGAAAGAAGCCCAGTATTTCGTGCATTCAGAAGGGATAGAGCCCTGTATTGTGTAGGCAGAGTGGAGAATCATATCAGCAATGAGGTGGGATGTGGTGGGGGCGGTGGCGCAGGAGAGGAACTGACTCAGACAGTGGTGGGGACCGTGGCACAGAGGTCCAGATTTTGTAGCCTGTGATGCCTAATGACTCCTGGACATCAGGTTTTCAGTTTCTTTCTTTTTTAAAAAAAGATGGCTGAGTAAATTTGAATTATTCAAATGCAAGTTCAGTGACAGCCAGATAACAATTCCAAGCCTGGCCCTAGGCGGCCTGGGCTGTTTGGCCTTGAGAATACAAGCTGGGCTCGTTTAAAGAAACACTCCAAGAAGATGCTGTTCTTGCTTCATTAAAATAATGGTTCCTCCATTACCTTTCTTGCTTTGAATGATACCTGATCACATCCCTGCGTTGTCTTCTTTGGATAGTTTTGTTCTTGCCTAGGTTTTGTTTGCCTCTAGGGCTGCTTTATTCGTGTCAGTTAAGAAGCTCCCCAAAGCCCCAGATTTGCCCATGAAATTGTTAACTTGCATCTTCCTCCCCACCATGGCATCATAAGCTGAGCCACGTGACAGGGGGAGGGAATCAGCTAATACCATTACTTTGAGAGGCCAGAGTGGGCACTTAAATGGTGTAAAAAAAACACAACGGTTCTGCCTCTCAGCCTGGGGGCGTCTCCCTGGTTACCTTATCTGAGGCTGCTTTGTCTTCAGACACTGGGGTCTAATTCAGATTCAGCAGTATCTCCAGTGCATCCTTGGGAATTTTAAGTGTTTACTGGAAAAGCACTGTCTTTCTCCTTGTCTTTCCCTTTTCCAGTTCCTACCCACTGCACTTGATGAACATCAAGTAGTATCAAGATGGCAGAATTGCTGCTCTGTGGTATGGTCAGGCTGATATTCCATCTCCCATGGATGTGCTGAGTGGATTTAGAGCTTGGGGAAAGGAGTAGGGGCTGTAGGAAAAGGATTAAAAGGCAGCTGGGCTTAATGGAAAGTTCAGAGGTTTTGAAAAGAATGTAAAAGTGAAAGCATTTTTCACTCAGTTGTGTCCAACTCTGTGACCACATAGACTGTAGCCTGCCAGGCTCTTCTGTCCATGTGATTCTCAGAGGTTTTATGATCAGCCAAATAGGGGTTCACACCCCACCTCTGCTATTAAAAAAAAAAATCCAACCCCCACTTATTAGCTCTGTGGCTTTGGGTATGTGGCTTAATCTCTCTGAGTCTCCTTTTACCCATCTATAGAATGGGAATCATGTCTATTCTAAAATGCAGGCTTCAATAAGGAATCAATAGAGTGAGAGATTCATGAACCTTTCTCTTCAGCCTTCCTCCTCTCCTGACTCAGACCTAGGTGCCACCAATTGCTGCTAGAAGGGTCCACCTGGACGACCCACAGAACCCTGAAACCCAACTCGCTCACAGCAGATTGCCTCAGCTCCTCTCATTTACACCCTCAGGATGTCTCCTCCTAGAACTCATCTGAGACTCCTGCATCCCATGTCCAAAGTGCGTGGGCCAAGTCTGCTAGGTTTAACACACCTGCAACTGGTCCCTCCTTTGTGCCCCCACAGCTCCTGCCTTAGCCCTGGCCCCATCACCTCCCGGGAGCCGCCCAACTAGCCTATCCGCCTCTGTGGTCCATGCTGCAGCCGAGACTTCTTTTCTAAAATGCAAGCCTGGGCATGTCACAGCCCGGTTGCCTTCCAAGGCCCCCATCGCCCCAGCAGAAAGCCCCTTAGCCTGCTAGGCCCTGCATACCTTCTAAAATGTTGTTTCATGCCTCTGTGATTTTGTGGATATCCCCTCCCCCACCACGAATGCTGTTCCCCCTTGGTCTCCCTGACGTGCTTACAGCTACTCATCTTTCAAGATCAGCTCAAGAATCAGAATCACCTCCTCTATTTTTCAGCCACGGAAAGGAGTCAAGTATTGATATATTTTACAACATGGATAAACCTTGAAAACATTATGCTGCGGTGGGAAAAGCCAGACACAAAAGGTCATCAATTGTTTAATTCCATTTACATAAACCAGAAAAGGTTATAAAAAAAAAAAATTCCGTAGGGACAGAAAGCAGATGGGTGGCTGCCCAGGCTGGGGATGGGGATAAGGGGAACGGGATCTCCTTAATGGGTATAGGGTTTCCTTCGGGGGTGACGGAGATGTTTGAGAGCCTCGTAAACGTTGTGGTTGTGCAATATTATGAATGTTACTAAATGCCATTGAATCATTCACTTTAAAATGGTTCATTTTGTGTTGTGTGCATTTCATCTCAATTAAAAAGAATCTTCTTTAAAAACTCTCTGAATCACCCAGGTGGAATAGACCCCTCTTTCCAGGCTGGCTCTTCTGTCCATCATATGCTGTCTATTAGATTTTTATCAGACCGCCTCCCCCCAGGACTTCACTGCACTCGTTTATTTCCCTGTTTGTGCCCCCAGCGGCCTGTGAGCATCTTGAGGGCATCTGTCCAGCTCCATCCAGTCTGCATCCTCTGCTCTAGCACAGGGCCAGATCCCAGGTGATGCTCCCATGTTGACCTTCCCACCCACTTTGTCTTCCTAGAAGGTTGTAACCTTTCGAGTCCTCCTGTTCTGGAGAGAGGAAGCCCCCCTTTGCCCTCTTGGGTCGGACCATCCATCACAGCCTTAAGAGATGTCCAGAATACAGCCTTCTGAGGATCTCCTGCACGGAGAAGGCATTTGCATCTCCCACGCTGTCTGTCTTCCCAGCCCCCTCCCACCCATCCTCTGGGAGGGGGATTCACAGAGCTCTGGCCTAGTTGCATAAATGCTGGCATCTCTGTTTTACCTCCTCTCCTGGGTGTTTCTTTTTTATTTACTATTCTCTCCAATTTTGTGCCATCAGCACTTCACAGCAGAGCTCCCTCCCTCTTTCTGGAGCAGTTTAAACTGATTAGGACAGAACTAGGGCCAAGTAGTGGCCCGCTGGCCCCATTGTGTCTGGACAGGCTGAAGGTAGATGGATGGGGACAGGCAAATGGGAGGGGAGACTCCGTGCCTGCAGTGGTGGCTGTGAGCTTGCTGTGACTCAGTGCACATCCCTCCGGGCCGCTCTCCCCATCCCTGAGAGGACCCAGTCTGCAAATCCATGTGTGGACTGATTCCAGCTAGAGGCCTGGCGTGGACTCCTGACCTGCTGTGCAGGGTCAGCTCCAGAGCTTGGATCCAGGGGTGCTGCTGGCCTCTCTTCCTGCTCTCCCCACCCAGATCCTCTCTGTCTCCTTCCCTGGTCACCCAGGAACCATCCAGAGGCACTCCTGCAGTCTCCCACTAGGGTATCTTGCATAATTTGACTAGGTTGGTTTTCTGGATTAGCTCCCTGGCATGCGGAGACCTTGCTGAGGGTCAGGGCAAAGAGAGGCAGCCTCTATGGAGAGGGAGGGTCAGCACTGCCTTGACCCAAGGGAGCAAGAGGGCTGGAACTCGAGTGTCTCCCCCTGGCAGACCTCAACCTTCTCTTCATCCGCTTCACCACTTTCTGCTCGTTCACCCAAACCAAAAACCTGGGCCTGACTTTGCCTCCACCATCCCCCTACTCTCCCACCTCTGTCAAGCCCTGGGGGTCCTGTCCTTCTTATTTCTTTCCAGTCACCCACTCTCCCTGTGTCTGCTGTGGTTTTACCATCTTCTTAGGTCACCATCTTCTAAGACCTGTCTGTGGCCCCCTTACTCTCTCACTCTCTTCTCAATTTCATCTATCTCCCCCACTGCCCCCAGAGCCTTTGTATCAGTTTTTTGCTGCTGTTGTAATGAATTATGACAAACTTTATGGCTTTTTAAAAATCAATTAATTAATTAATTTGGCTGTACTGGGTCTCTCTTGCTACCTGTGGACCTTCTCTAGTTGCAGTGAATGGGGGCTCATCTCTAGTTGCACAGGCTTCTCATTGTGGTAGTTCTCTTGTGGCACACAGGCTTAGTTGCCCTGCACATGTGGACTCTTCCAGAACAGAGATCGAACCTGTGTCCCCTGCATCAGCAGGTGGATTCTTAATCACTGGACCACCAGGGAAGCCCAACTTTGTGGCTTAAAGCAGCACAGATGTATTCTCTTACAGTTATGAGATCAGCAGTCCAAAACAGGTCTATGGGCCCAAAGTCAAGGTGTCAGCAGTACTGGTTCCTCCTGGAGATTCTTCAGGGGGCACTGTCCTTTGCCTCTTCCAGTTTCTAGAGGCTGTTGACATTCCTTGGCTTGCAGCTACATCACTCCATCCTCTGCTTCCCTCATCGCATGGCCTCTCTGACCTCTGACCCTCCTGTATCCCTCTTATAAGAACCCTTGTGATCACATTAGGTCCACCTAGAAAACCCAGGACAATCTTCCCCATTTCCAGATTCTGAATTTAATCGTATCTGTGAAGTCCCTTTTACCATGTAAAGTGTTAGTTGCTCAGTAGTGTCCTACTCTTCGCAACCCCATGGATTGTAGCCTGGCTCTTCTGTCCATGGGATTTTCCAGGCAAGAATATTGGAGTGGATAGCCATTCCCTTCTCCAGGGTATCTTCCCCATCCAGGGATTGAACCCAGGTCTCCTGCATTGCAGGCAGATTCTTTACCATCTGAGACACCAGGGAAGCCCATGAGGTAACATATTGACAGGTTCCAGAGACTAAGATGTGGGTGTCCTTTGAGGCAGGGGATGGAAGGTGAACAGTGATTCAGCCCACCACAGCCCACCCGTCTTCCTAAAATACCCACCTTTCTCTTCTTAGAGTCTGTGGTGGCTCTCTGTTGCTTACAGATCAAAGGTTCATTCTGACAGCTGGATGGATGGAGTGTTCACTGTATGCCTGGCGTGTCCCCAGCCCATTAGCTTCTTCTCACAAGAGTCAGAATCCTCCAGAACAGCCTTAAGCCCCTTGCCCTCCTTGTCACCACCTCATTTTTTGATATGTCCCAGGTCCAGCCAGACTAAACCACTTGCTCCCTCCTCCGTACCATGGAGGCTTCTCCTCTCAGTCTTCGCTGGGCTGGCGCCTCTATGTGAAATGACTTTCCCACTCCTCTGCCTTTCAAAACCTACCTCCTTCCTCTAACTCTCGTGGTGTGTCTGGCACAGCAGTCAGTAGGTACTCATTAGGTGCTTTGTGAATGGGTGGATGAAGGCTAGAAGAAATGAACAAAATATATAAATGGAGTAGGAAGACCATTATAACTGGCTAAGCCCCAAAGTGACTTGCAGATTTCAGCATAATTGACATTCAGGGACTGCGTTGGCCAACACACTTCCCCACCTTAACACGTGCTGTCAACACCCTACCTGTGTCCTCAGCCCCATCTTGAATACTGCGTGTCTTTCCTGTGTATCCTCTGGCCTCTGGGGTGTGTTCAACCCAGCAGGAAATATGGGAAGTTAATGCCCAGGAGTGACCCTTCATCAGTGAAGGATGGGAATTAGTGGATACCCCCTGCAGCGTCCTCACCCCCCCCTCCTTGGTGGGACAATTCTGGGTGCATTCACAGCATCTCAGAGGGTCCTCAGCAAGGCTGAGCCCCATTTCCCTATAGTGTAACCCTCTCATTAGAGCAACCTTTCCTCCCCACTTCCAGAATTGCCCCCATTCACCTCCCAAATCAAACAAAGTCTTGTCTCAGGGTCTGCTGTGGGGGGAGCTCCAGATGAAAATACTATACTGTGAGGAGGCAGCATCAGGTTAAAATAATAAAACCTAACATTAGGTGCCAGGTACTGTGATAAGCCACCAGCAGTCATATCACTTGATCCTCACAGCAACCCTGCAAGGTGGACACTGTTGTCCTCTTTTTTCTTCTTTAAATTTTTATTGGAGTGTATTTCATTTACACTGTTGTGTTAGTTTCTTCTGTACAGTAAAGTGAATCACTTATACAAATATCCACTCTTTTTTACATTCTTTTTGCATATAGGTCGTTACAGAGTATTGAGCAGAGTTCCTTGTGCTATATGGTCCTTATTAGTAGTCCTATTTTATAGATGAGAAAATGGAGGCTGAGAGAGGTGATTAGACTTGTTCAAAGTCACGTAGCTGGCATGTTTCTTCACTTAACCTCCAGTCTCAGCATCCAGAGCAGGGAGGTCCAGAGAAAGGGGATGGGGTGAGGAGGGAACCATCCTTCAAGGAGGACTTGTTGCCAGGGGGAAGGGATTATGGGGTTGTTCTTCTGGTTTAAAGCATAGAAAGTGCTGATCTTCTTTTAGCTTCAGCAGGTAGGTGTCCACTCCTTCAGTCTCTACTCTGTGTCTGAGTTGAGTCAGCCTTACTGAGCCTGGGTGGTGTCTGTCCAAGGGGATGGGACCAGCTGACTCTTGACTACATCTCTCCCAAGGCCTACACTATCGTCCCCTCCTTTCAGATTTGGGTGCCCAGGTCAGGAGGCCTCTGGGTCTCTTCCTTCCTCTGTGTTTGAGATAAGACCCTCTACTGCCGTCTGCCTGGACAACAGGTCGACCACACTTCTTAGCCCACTCAGCCCTTTAAAGGTTTTCATTCTCTTGTCTGGTCTGCCCTCCTTACCGGGAGGCTGAGAAGTGAAGTGTGCAGTGAATCACAGCTGTCTCATCCTCTCACCTGGGCCAAACAGTTCCCAACCCTGCAGGCTGGGTTCTAGGAAGTTCTGGCATTTGTCCTCACCTGCCAGGTTCAGTGGAGAAGGCAGTGGCACCCCACTCCAGTACTCTTGCCTGGAAAATCCCATGGACGGAAGAGCCTGGAAGGCTGCAGTCCATGGGGTCGCTGAGGGTCGGACATGACTGAGTGACTTCACTTTCACTTTTCATTTTCATGCATTGGAGAAGGCAATGGCACCCCACTCCAGTACTCTTGCCTGGAAAATCCCAGGGACGGAGGAGCCTGGTAGGCGGCAGTCCGTGGGGTCGCACAGAGTCGGACACGACTGAGCGACTTCACTTTCACTTTTCACTCTCATGCTTTGGAGAAGGAAATGGCAACCCACTCCAGTGTTCTTGCCTGGAGAATCCCAGGGACAGGGAAGCCTGTTGGGCTGCTGTCTGTGGGATCGCACAGAGTCGGGCACGACTGAAGTGACTTAGCAGCAGCAGCAGCAGCCAGGTTCAAATTGCAAGGTCAGCTCAGTGGGAACTGCTGATTTCTTATAACTCCATGAGCTTCCACTTGGTGAATGGCTGTTTATGAGAGATTTGGTCATTCGGCTAGGTTTTCTTCAGGGCTCAGCACACAAGACAGTCTGTTTATGATTGTGTATACTGTTTTTTCTTCACAGATTTATGGGGTCTGAGTCAGCCATATTGCAGAAAAGGCTGTTGGCTTGTCACTGACCAGGGGTATGGGTTGCCATGTCTTTGGGTTCCCACTGTGTGTGTGACCTTCTGAAATAGAGCATGGCAGACAGTACTTATTTCTTAAAAAGCACGTTTTCTTTTCTAATTACTTACTAACAAACACAAAGAAAGGGTAAACAAAACCAAGATAATCAGTTTTCACATTTGCCTGGGAGTCTCTCTAATCTGTTTTCTATTCGCTGTAATTTACAGAATCAGATTATCCAAAGTCTACTGTTTGTATTATGCCTTTTTCATTTAGTGATATAGCATGACCTCTTTCTCACAATAAGTATTGCTCTCCTAAAATATAATTTTAAAGTACTGCTTTATATTCCATTTATCTCCTGGGGAAACCATAATTTATTTATTCAGTCCCTTTTTGTTGGACATTTGGGTTGTTCCTACTTTTGTGCTTTTATAAATAGTATAAATGTTGAGCATCTTTGAACATAAATTTACCCATGCATCTCAGATTTTTTTCCTGAAGAAAAATGTCTATTTTAAAAGGTATAAAAAAGACTTTTGCTTTTGATTATTGGTTTAATATTATACTTGAAAATTTTACAAATTTATACTCTCATGATCAGTGTTAAGTACCCGCTTCCCCACACTTTTGACTTTCTGTATCATCAGTCACCATACTTGCGTGTAGTCATGACCTGTGCCCTGCTTTCTAATGTTTGTCTTTCTTCCCTCTATCCTTCTGCCCATCCTTTCCTCAACTGTAGCCAGTCGGCTACAATTTCTAAAATAAAAAGCTACACTGAAATGTCGCTTATTCTTGTTTCTGAATTTAGTAGGAATCTCTAGTGTTTCATCGTGTGGTATGATAGTATTACAGCCATTTCCCATAACAGTAAAAGAATGTCCTGTGCTCTTAGTTTGTCAAATCTTAAAGCAGAGAGTGAGATATCTTTTATTGGTGGCTCAGAGTAAAGAATCTACCTACAATGCAGGAGACCTGGGTTCAACCCTGGGTCAGGAAGATCCGCTGGGGAAGGGAATGGCTACCCACTCCAGTATTCTTGCCTGGAGAATTCCATGGACAGAGGAGCCTGGTGGGTCCAAGGGGCCACAAAGAGTCAGACATGACTGAGCGACTAACACTTTCATCTCACAGAGAAAATTGATTGTGTGTCTCTTTGAATCAATTGGTGTGATTGAGCCACATTATCTTCCTAACATTAAACTACATGTTATTAGTGGGATAAGCTCTTCTGAGTCAAGACATATTATTACGCTCTTTAGAACATACCACTGCATAGGGTTTTTAAGGTGATGTTCAATTAACTTTATAAAATAAATGCAAAAGCTTCCTGGCTGTCCACTCTTATAAACACCAGGAACATGTGAACGCATGAGCGCTTGTGCTCCTCCCAGTAAATGAATCAGGGTCTACTTGACCTGGATGAGTGACAGGCAAAGCCTGGCAGACCCCAGGAGTAGGGGAAGGCGGGTGCTGTGCTTCTGTGCAGGAAAAAAAAATGACTCATTTGATTCGATTTCTGCTCCTGTTCCTGGCTGACCACTGGGTGCCAATGCACAAAGGATTGCATAAACGTTCATTCCATCCCATAAGCAGGCCTGGCTTAGTTACCTCTGTACCCCTGGGAGTTGTGGCATGTAGTAGGTACTTTTAAAAAGTCAACACAAAGAGCTGTAAATGATGACCTTTTCCTGAGCACCAAGTAGTTAAGTCATGTCCCTGTGTCCAGATACATCCAAGTTGGATCACCTCCCTCCAACTCGATTCTCCTTCCCTTATGTAGCCAGAGGTGGTCCTGAGGATGGAAAGCCCTAGAAGACAAAGTCATTCTGAGGCTGGAGGGAGCTGATGGGTGTTGAGAGAGAAGGAAGAGCCATTTTTGTTTGTAAGAGAATGGTAAAGGATGTAAAGAAAGTGGGTTATGAGCTGATTTTGTGTAGAAGACCCTCTGATACATTTTAACCTCATTGTTGTGTTCAGTCACTCAGTCGTGCCCAACTCTTTGCAACCCTGTGGGCTGCAGCATGCCAGTCTTCCCTGTCCTTCACCATCCCCCAGAGTTTGCTGAAACTCATGTCCACTGATGCCATTGGTGATGCCATCCAATCATCTCACACTCTGTCGCCCCCTTCTCTTGCCCTCAGTCTTTCCCAGCATCAGGGTCTTTTCCAATGAGTTGACTCTTTGCATCAGGTGGCCTCTCAGAGACACATAAAACTATTGAGTCCTCAGGGAGGCAGGCTCCCAAATGCCTTTCTTTACCCTGAGAAGGTCCCAGCAGTCCTTGAGTCTTCACTGAGTGTGTTTAATGCCGGTTCCCTATGTGTTGAAAGCAGCAGCTATGGACCCTGTTCTCAGTTGGCCGATATTACGGTAGTCCCAGTGCACAGCTTCGTGGCTGAGACAGGGGAGGTGTCCAGTGAGAGATGTTGGATGGATGATGGATGAGTGGATGGATCAGAGTAAACTCTGATCCAGTCACTGGGCCACTTGACACTAGTGCCCAGAAAGGAAAAAAGGAGCACGTTTCTCCAAGTGTGTCCTGGAAGGGGTGGAGGCTCCTCCTGCTTCAGAAAACCTTGGGAAAGTTGCTAAAATGCAGATTCGATGCTCTGTATCAGAGTCTCTACAGAGGGACCCAGGATTACGCATTTGTAATAAGGTTGCCTTGAGAGGTTCTGACACACCCTTCACTTTGTCATCCATGCACCAGGTGATCTTCCTTAATGAGACTATGTTGTGAAAAGCTTCCTGTTCACAGCCCACTCATTAACAATCACACCTCTTTCTGCCTCTTTTTCACAGTGGAGCGTGGTGAACACATTCACGACAAGATGAGCAATGGAGGTTTGTCAGAGGTGGCTCTGAATGAGTTTATCCAAATCATGAAGATGAGTTATAATTAGAGTCTGTAATTACCCATCAGCTGCTGGGGACATAGTGGAGCATGTCAGGGGCCGCCCAGGAAGGCTTTTCAGGGCTCAGTGGACAAGATGATGTGGGGAGGAGATAGAACTGGAGTCAGGGGAGCCACCTGCAAGGAAGGGAGGGCTGATCTTCTCAAGTGCCTACTGGGTGTACTCTGGCTGTGTGATAGCTATTCTCTCTGAATGCTCATAGCAGCCTTCTATAGGATAGGTTTCTAACCTAACCTTGTCTTAGGTTGAGTTTCCTCCAGAAGCAGATCCTAAGTGAGGATTTGAGTGCTAGAAAATTATATGAGAGATGAAAGTAGAAGAGTGAAGACTGACTCAAGGATGGGAAGACCACCACCAAAGGGTATGTTAGCAAGCCAGCTACCATGGTGGGTGCCTGGGGCTTATTCCCACCAGGCTGACTGGCAGTTGGTCAGAACATATATCTCAGAATTCTCCTTGCTGTGGGGAAAGACTGCTGGGGTATTTATACACCAGCTTCTGTCAGGCTCAATTGCTGCATCCAAATAATTAAGGCAGACCCAGGAGACAGACGCTAACTCTAATTCAATGTCCAAGAACCAAATGAGTGTTAGGAAAGAAAAGCTGATGGGAACATGGAGGAGGAAAGAATTCATTGTGCTCAGGACGGGCAGCCTAGGAAGTGGCAACTGGGCTCTGGAATGTGACCAGAGCTACCCCTACATGACCACCATGTGCCCGTGGACATACTGGCATGCTCCTAATTTTGGAGCTCTTTATACTTGGCTGATGTTTCTTCTTTGACACTGTGAACTTCAACAGCATTACCGAAACACAGACCAAAACCATGCTTTGTTGTTTAGTCACTAAGTCACATCTGACCCTTTTGCAAGAATCCTGGAGTGGGTTGCCATTTCTTCTCCAGGGGAACTTCCCGACCCAGGGATTGAACTCGCGTGTCCTGCATGGCAGGCAGATTCTTTATCACGGAGCCACCAGGGAAGCCCAGAACCATGCTTGCTGAATATTAATTAAACGTAAGTGCCTCTGAATTCTCTTCACGTGTTGTTGCTTCACACACACATGTTTCTCTGGGAGTTTAGTCCATGCACACTGGCCACTCCTCCTGTGCTTACACGTGACATTGTGGGCCCACATTCCCAGGCCCTGACTATAACCCACATTCTCTGGGAGAAGCCGCTGCATCTTTGCAGGGGGAGGGAAGTAATACTTATGAGAACCATTTGTCAATAGCACCTTTCTCTCAGTCCTCATCACTCTCTGTGGCTTTATGCTTTTTATATCTTTGATGTACTTAATACATCTTTAAATAATCTTCTTAGTTCATTCATTGACTTGTTTATCATCTGGCTCTTCTGCTTTGGCTGGAATAAAAAGACTGCAAGGACTTTGGCATCCATCTCCTGCTTGACACAGGGTCTGGTGCACAGTAGGTCCTCAATAGATATTTGCTGATTGAGTGAACAAGTGCAAATATGAGGGTCATTATTGTTTCCTTCGTGATAATTCAGTTTGCTTCCGCAATGTCCTACATGGAAGCATTTGGGATGTTTCCAGTTTCCCTTTGTTTTAGGCGGTGCCCTCTGTACAGGATACGTTGCTCTTCCTTTAATGTTTCCCCAGGATGTAATTCCTGAAGTGGAACTGTGGGGCCTGGAGGGCATAGCCCTGTGCTGGCCAATAAAGCCTTCTGCAGTGACGGAAATGTTCTGTAATTGTGCTGCCAGTGCAACCGCCTTTTGCCATATGTGGCTATTAAGTACTTAAAGTGTGGCTAGTGTGACTGAGACATTGAATTTTTAACTTTTTAAAATTTTAATTCATTTAACTCGAACTAGCCCACGTAGCTAGTGGGTGCCACACTGGACAGTGCAGGTACAATCTGTGTTTAACTCTTCCTGCATTTGCAGAGCATCCTCCTCAAAAATGCAACCAACCCACTGGGCACCCGCGTCCCTACCTCTGCCCACATGGAGAGTGGATGGTTCTTCCTAAGCCAAGGTGGAAGGAATGGCAACAGGAGCAGTTCACTGGCTCATCTCTTCATTCAGAAGACATCTACTGAATGCTCTCCAAGGTGCCATATATGGTGCTGGGAGAATTCAGAGCTGACACCCCTCCCCTCCCTCAAGCAGCTTATCCATGAGTCACCACCTTCCCTTTAGGAAATATGGGACAGACACAAGAGAGGCTTAATCAAAGACTGATGGGGGTACTGAGGAGGGATGGATGAACTGGGCTTGGGGATCTGAGTGTGGCCCACAGTCAGCTCTGGGACTGTGTTTTTTGCCCCATAAATTGGGTCACATTGTCTAAACAAGGATCAGGGGGCCACTTCTGGGTAAGGCAGGCAGTCTCGAGTGTGGTGGCCATAGTGGAGTTTCAGGAGCCTTGGGAGGGTGTGCAGGCTTTTGCATAGCAACAGTCAAGTCTATGACTGACTCAGAGTATCCGGGAGGCTCATCCTGCCTGCCACACTCTTCCAGATGCAGTGAGTCCAGGCCTAAAGGAATTCAGGCAGAAAATCCAGATGTTGAGCTCTCTCTGTGTCTGTGTTCTCCCAGCATGCAGTAGGACGTCTCCCTGCTCTGCCTGTTGAGTGCACAGCTGTGCACCTGGCACACTGAGCACTTATAAGCCTCTGCAGGATGATTTCTAGAACATGTGAGGGAATAAGTGATGAGCTCTGTGACCCTGCACAGCTCCGGGCCTGCAGGGAGATCCGTGTTGTTTGGTACTCTCTGGGTCCTGGTCCCATTTGACAATCTGTGGACAGTTTCCCACTTTCTGTGTGACTGTTTACTTAGACAGAGTTTGTATATGACTTCATGGGTAGAAAGCCCTTGTGAGCTCCTAGAGGTCCACAGGTCCTTCCTGGGAAAGCCTGGGCTTTAAGTAATGCTAAGCTCCTTTGGGTGGGCTTCCCTGGTGGCTCAGACAGTAAAGAACCCACCTGCCAAACCAGGAGACACAAGAAACACAGATTTGATCCCTGGGCCAGGAAGATCCCCTGGAGAAAGGAATGGCTACCCACTCCAGTATTCTTGCCTGGGAAATCCCATGGACAGAGCAGCCTGGCGGGCTACAGTCCATAGGTTTGCAAGAGATGGACACAACTGAGTGACTGAACACACACACATACACACACACAAGCTCCTTTGGGTTACATCATCTGATTGTGTGTATTAGTTTCCAGTAGCTGCTATAACACCTTACCCCCACCTGAGTGGCTTAAAACAGTCAAAGTATGTTCTTTCCCACTTCTGGAGGCCAGAAGTTCAAAATCAAGGTGTCGGCCAGGCAGCTCTCATTTGGAGCTCCAGGGCAGAACCCTCAGTTCTTTGCCTCTTCCTGCTTCTGGTGGCTGTTGGCACTCTTTCTCTCATGGCTGCATAGCTCCAATTTCTGCCTCCCTGGTCACATTACTTCTTCCCCCTTTGTCTGTCTTCAGCCTCCCTCTGCTTTTCTCTTATCAGGGTGCTTGTCATTGGATTTAGGGCCTGCCTGGATAATCCAAGAAGATTCCTCATCTCAAGATCCTTAACTTAATTACATCTGCAAAGAACCTTTTCCCAAAGGTCACATTCACAGGTCTGGGAATTAGGATGTGGATGTATGTTTGGAGGGTGAGGGACTATTAAACCTGTTATAGTGAGTATGGGGGTTTGTTTGCCTTTTCTTACTGTTGTCCGAGTGCTACCTCCAAACGGCCTTGACCTTGACTGAAGGTGTTTTAGTCAGAACCACAGGGACCGGTTTGCATTTTTCCTGTTTCTTCTGGCGCCAGGGAGTCTTGTCTGAGGATATTCTCTAATGGGGAGGCCATTCAGGGGTGACAAAGAGACCCCAAGCTGAGCCAGGCTCAGCTCTAAAGTGGTACAGCCAGGCCCAAGGCACTGGGTTGCTCTTGAATCCCTGATTCTGCTCTGGGTTACAGTTTCTGCAAACACTCTGTGTGATGTTATTTTTCAGAAACATGAAAGGAGATTGAGCTGGGGGCTCGTATAGCACCCCCTTTTCATGCTTGGCAAGCATGGATGGGACTGTCTGCAGGCCATCCTCCTGAGGATGGGGCGTCATCGAGTCTTGTGTTTTGAGGCCACAGAAACAAGATTGCCTTTTTTACATTGTGTTATATCAACTCTGGTGAACCTTGTGATGGATTCCTTTAGGTGGGGGTGTGGTACTGAACTCCAGTGGAGCTGTGTGAATGAATGAATTCTCAGATGAAGCCTGCCCTTTTCCAGCTTCTCTGCTCTGTTGAAAACTTGAGTGCTGCAGCTTTGAGAGATGTTAGAATATTCTTTACATGCTCAATGCTTTGTCCTCAGGAAATGCAAATATCCATGCTTTCTGGAAAAACATCTTCTAGCAGATAAAAGGCATCAGCCCTCTGAGAACTTCTCCCTCTAGGTCTCTCTTTTTTAACCAGTAAACTGCTGTGATTGCCCCACTCATCCAGTGAGTTCTTAGAGACAATCCATTTAGTAACCCAAAGTTCTCACCAAAGATGGGACAAAATGACACATTAGCATCGGATACTTTGTAGTTGATTATCTCGATGGAAAAATAAATTCCATCCTCAGAAGGCCACAGCTGCTTGCCTCTCAGAAAGCAGTTGCTCCAGGAAAAATAACTTTGAATGACAAGCCATGGCTCCACCTTTCAAAAAAGTCTTCTTTAATATCTGTTTAGCTGAAGAATGCACCCTTGCTTGTACCAATATTAGGCAATTAGCAAATGGGAATGTGTTTTGCAAACACAAAGCATCCTTCATTTTATTTTATTCTTTTGGTTGTTAACAGCTGTGGAAGTGTAGCTAATGTTTGTCCCTTGAAGAACAAACAGCTTGTTTGTGGCTTGAACATAAAGACCGTCACCCACACGTGAAGTGCTAATAATTGCAAGTCTTTAATAGTGCTGTAATTTGCAGATAACAGCTCTTCAAATGTCTGTGTGTTTTCTTCTTCCAGGATTTAACCTTAGACAGACATGCCTGGCTTAATAATAAGGTTGACTCTCTCGTTCTGACAAGAGGCAGGTCTGAACTTTGGCTCAAAAAATGTTTGAATGAGGCAAGAGGCATTCAGATCAATTAGCCTCTCACTTCTCACCCTAGGCCTCTTACTTCTGGGGAGACATCTGCAGGTCGGAAATCGCACCTCTACCCATCTGTCTGCTTGCTGGCTGGGATGCCCAGGCCACACCTCCTCTGGTGAGCCCTTATGGCTGCCTGGGAGCCCATCTGTAGGGTAGAGCTCCAGTGCACCTTGGGTACCACACAGGCAGGGCTGAGACTACCCAATGGCCCCGCCTGTCCTCCTCCACTGCCCCCTCCCTGGCCCCCTATTTCCCCTGGACCAGCACAGAGGCCTTCTCCCTGCCTCCCCTCCCACTCCAGCCCCTGCCTTTCTTGCGCACACAGCAACCAGGGTGGGCTTTTAAAAACATCATCCTACTGGCATTATTCCCATTGCTCTGCCTGTCGGTCACTTCCTGTTGTGCCTGAAATAAAATCTAAATGCCTTCATGTGACTTATTTGATGGCCTGATATTCATCTGGTGTCCGTTGGTTGATACGGGCTATTAGAAGTCTTGTCTGGCTTATTGCCTAGGGACTCCTCCCTCCTTCCACAGCTTCACATAATCCATCAGTGAAAGGTTAACACCTGGCACCTTGGGGCCTCTGGCTGGGCTTCAGCAGTGTGGTCAGCATCCCTTCCGATGCTATGGCTGTTGCTAAATATTCCACCATCATGCAGCTAATAAGATTCTACATCTGATCTCAGCTTCCCATCCCCGGGTTTACACCTTTGTCTTCTTCATCTGGCCACACTGACCCCTTTCAGCTTCCTGAACACCCTAAGCTCATGCCTGCTTTTCAGAGCATTCGCCAGCTGTGCCCTCTGCCTAGAATGTTCTCATCTTCAAGCCCTTTTTATCCTTCCAGCCTCCATTTGGCTGTTGCTTCTTTAGAGAGGTATTCTTTTACCCTGCATCCTCCTCAGGGTCCCTCCCTCATGCTCTGCCTCTGTGCTGTCTTTATTTCATTCATAGAAGTCAGCCCAGCCTTGATTATCTGGTTTACTCACATGTTATTATAAACTCTTCCCTGTGAGAATGTATGTTCCACCCGGACTGGAACCTTGTCTGTGATGATCACTTTTGAACTCTTCGGTGACCTAACACCATGCCAAGAACTTACAGGTCAGAGGATGAGTCTCTTAAATAGAAGAAGGAAGACACAGAAAGGAAGGTGCAGGAAAAGACAGTGGGAGTGAGTGGAGAGGGTGAGGCCCACCAGACAGGAAGACAGGAAGATGACAGCTACACAGAGTGAGTGCTTGCACCATGCTAGACCCTGGGCTGAGGGCATGATGACCACAGCCCTTAAACTCTAACCATGACCTTGTGTGTGTGTGCTTAGTCACTCAGTCATGTCCAACTCTTTGTGACCCCATGGACTATAGCCCGCCAGGCTCCTCTGGCGATGGGGATTCTCCAGGCAAGAATACTGGAGTAGGTTGCTATGCCCTCCTCCAGGGGATCTTTCCAACCCAGGGATCGAACCCAGGTCTCCCACATTGCAAGCATATTCTTTATGGTCTGAGTCACCAGGGAAGTCCAAGAATACTGGAGTGGGTCAGTTCAGTCACTCAGTCGTGTCCAACTCTTTGTGACGCCATGGACTGCAGCACACGAGTCTTCCTTGTCCATCACCAATTCCCGGAGCTTACACAAACTCATGTCCATTGAGTAGGTGATGCCATCCAACCATCTCATCCTCTGTCATACCCTTCTCTTCCTGCCTTCAATCTTTCCCAGCATCAGGGTCTTTTCAAATGAGTCAGTTCCTCGAAGAAGTTGGCCAGGGTATTGAAGTTTCAGCTTCAGCATCAGTCCTTCCAATGAATATTCAGGACTGATTTCCTTTAGGATGGACTGGTTGGATCTCCTTGTTGTCCAAGGGACTCTCATGAGTCTTCTCCAACATCACAGTTCAAAAGCATCAATTCTTTGACGCTCAGCTTTCTTTACGGTCCAACTCTCACATCTGTACATGACTACTGGAAAAACCATAGCTTTGACTAGATGGACCTTTGTTGGCAAAGTAATGTCTCTGCTTTTTAATATGCTGTCTAGGTTGGTCATAGCTTTTCTTCCAAGGAGCAGGCATCTTTTAATTTCATGCCTGCAGTCACCATCTGCAGTGATTTTGGAGCCCAAAAAAATAAAGTTTGACACTGTTTCCATTGTTTACCCATCTATTTGCCATGAAGTGATGGGACCAGATGCCCTGATCTTAGTTTTCTGAATGTTGAGTTTTAAGCCAACTTTTTCACTCTCCTCTTTCACTTTCATCAAGAAGCTCTTTGGTTCTTCTTTGCTTTCTGCCATAAAGGTGGTGTCATCTGCATATCTGAGGTTGTTGATATTTCTACAGACAATCTTGATTCCAGCTTACGCTTCATCCAGCCTGGCATTTCATACGATGTACTCTGCATATAAGTTAAGCAAGCAGGGTGACAACATACAGCCTTGACATACTCCTTTTCCTATTTGGAACCAGTCTGTTGTTCCATGTCCAGTTCTAACTGTTGCTTCTTGACCTACATACAGATTTCTCAGGAGGCAGGTCAGGTGGTCTGGTATTCCCATCTCTTTCGGAATTTTCCACAGTTTGTTGTGATCCACACAGTCAAAAGCTTTAGCATAGTCAATAAAGCAGAACTAGATGTTTTTCTTGACTCTCTTGCTTTTTGGATGACCCAACGGATGTTGGCAATTTGATCTCTGGTTCCTCTGCTTTTTCTAAATCCAGCTTGGACATCTGGAAGTCCATGGTTCACATGCTGTTGAAGCCTGGCTTGGAGAATTTTGAGCATTACTTTGCTAGCATGTGAGATGAGTGCAATTGTGTAGTAGTTTGAGCATTCTTTGGCATTGCCTTTCTTTGGGATTGGAATGAAAACTGACCTTTTCAAGCCCTGTGGCCACTGCTGAGTTTTCCAAATTTGCTGGCATATTGAGTGCAGCACTTTCACAGCATCATCTTTTAGGATTTGAAATAGCTCAACTGGAATTCCTCACCTCCACTTGCTTTGTTCATAGTGATGCTTCCTAAGGCCCACTTGACTTTGCATTCCAGGATGTCTGTCTCTAGGTGAGTGATGACACCATTGTGGTTATTTGGGTCATAAAGACCTTTTTTGTATAGTTCTTCTTTGTATTGTTGCCACCTCTTCTTAATCTCTTCTGCTTCTGTTAGGTCCATACCATTTCTGTCCTTTATTGTGCCCATCTTTACATGAAATATTCCCTTGGTATCTCTGATTTTCTTGAAGAGATCTCTAGTCTTTCCCATTCTGTAGTTTTCCTCTACTTCTTTGCATTGATCACTGAGGAAGCCTTTCTTATCTCTCCTTGCTAGTCTTTGGAACTCTGCATCAAATGGGTATATCTTTCCTTTTCTCCCTTGCCTTTAGCTTCTCTTCTTTTCTCAGTTATTTGTAAGGCATCCTCAGACAACCATTTTGCATTTTTGCATTTCTTTTTCTTGGGGATGGTCTTGATCACTGCCTCTTGTACAATGTAACAAACCTCCATCCATAGTTCTTTAGGCCCTCTGTCTACCAGATCTAAACCCTTAAGTCTATTTGTCACTTCCACTGTATAATTGTAAAGGATTTGATTTAGGTCATACTTGAATGGTCTAGTGGTTTTCCCTACTTTCTTCAATTCAAGTCTGAATTTGGCAATAAGGAGTTCATGATCTGAGCCACAGTCAGCTCCCGGTCTTGTTTTTGCTGACTGTATAGAGCTTCTCCATCTTTGGCTGCAAAGAATATAATCAATCTGATTTCGGTATTGACCATCTGGTGATGTCCATGTGTAGAGTCTTATCTTGTATTGTTAGAAGAGGCTGTTTGCTACCACCAGTGCGTTCTCTTGGCAAAATTCTGTTAGCCTTTGACCTGCTTCATTTTGTACTCCAAGGCCAGATTTGCCTGTTACTCCAGGTGTCTCTTGATTTCCTACTTTTGCATTCCATTCCCCTATAATGAAAAGGACATCTTTTCTGGGTGTTAGTTCTAGAAAGTCTTGTGGGTCTGCATAGAACCATTCAACTTCAGCTTCTTCAGCGTTACTGGTCAGGGCACAGACTTGGATTACTGTGATATTGAATGGTTTCCCTTGGAAACTAACAGAAATCATTCTGTCATTTTGAAGATTGCATCCAAGTACTGCATTTCAGACTCTTGTTAACTATGATGGGTACTCCATTTCTTCTAAGGGATTCTTGCCCAGAGTAGTAGATATAATGATCATTTGAGTTAAATTCATCTATTCCAGTCCATTTTAGTTCACTGATTCCTAGAATGTCGATGTTCACTCTTGCCATCTCCTGTTTGACCACTTCCAATTTGCCTTGATTCATGGACCTAACATTCCAGGTTCTTATGCAATATTGCTCTTTACAGAATCTGACTTTACTTCCATCACCAGTCATATCCACAACTGGGAGTTGTTTTTACTTTTGCTCCATCTCTTCATTCTTTCTGGAGTTATTTCTCCACTGATCTCCAGTAGCATATTGGGCACCTACCGACCTGGGGAGTTCATCTTTCAGTGTCCTATCTTTTTGCCTTTTCATACTGTTCATGCGGTTCTTAAGGCAAGAATACTGAAGTGGTTTGCCATTCCCTTCTCCAGTGGACCACATTTTGTCAGAACTCTCCACCATGACCCGTCCGTCTTGGGTGGCCCTAAACAGCATGGCTCATAGTTTCATTGAGTTAGACAAGGCTGTGGTTCATGTGATCTGTTTGGTTAGTTTTCTGTGATTGTAGTTTTCAGTCTGCCTGCCCTCTGATGGATAAGGACAAGAAGCTTATGGAAGCTTCCTGATGGGAGAGACTGACTGGGGGGGAAACTGGGTCTTGTTCTGATGGGCAGAGCCATGCTTAGTAAATCTTTAATCCAATTTTCTGTTGATGGGCGGGGCTGTGTTCCCTCCCTGTTATTTGACCTGAGGCCAAACTATGGTGGAGGTAATGAAGATAATGGCGACCTTCTTCAAAAGGTTCCATGCATACACTGCTGCACCCAGTGCCCCCAATCCTGCAGCATGCCACCACTGACCCACGCCTCTGCCAGAGGACACTCACAGGCAAGTCTGGGTCAGTCTCTTGTGGGGTCACTGCTCATTTTTCCTGGGTCCTGGTGCATACAAGGTTTTGTTTGTATCCTTCAAGAGCCTGTTTTCCCAGTCCTGTGTAAGTTCTGGAGGCTGTATGGTGAGCTTAATCGTAACCTCCTCCAAGAGAGCTTATGCCATACCCAGGTCTGCTTCAACCAGAGCCCCTGCCCCTGCTGACCTGTACCTCCACAGGAGACACTCAAACACAGGTCTGGCTCAGTCTTTGTGGGGTCTCTGGATCCTGATGCACGCAAGGTTTGTTTGAGCCTTCCGAGCATCTCTGGTTGGTATGGGGTTTGATTCTAAATGTGATTCCACCCCTCCTACCATCTTGCTGGGGCTTCTCCTTTGCCCTTAGACATGGGGTATCTTTTTTTGGTGGGATCTAACATTCTCCTATCAATGGTTGTTCAGCAGTGAGTTGTAATTTTGGAGTTCTTGCAGAAGAAAATGAGTGCATGTCCTTCTACTCTGCCATCTTGAATGCAGTGGGTAGCCTGTCCGTTTTCCAGGGGAACTTCCTGACCCAGGAATTGAACCAGGGTCTCCTGCATTGCAGGTGGATTCTTTACCAGCTGAGCAACCCAGGAAGCCCCACCATGACCTTAGCAAGTTTTTACTATTTCTCCTATATTGTGAATGAGGAGAATGAGGCTCCAAATTGAAAGTGGCAGAATGCACCTACAACGCAGTAGTTGCTCAGTCGCTTCAGTCGTGTCTGAGTGCAATCCCATAGACGGCAGCCCACCAGGCTCCCCCATCCCTGGGATTCTCCAGGCAAGAACACTGGAATGGGTTGCCGTTTCCTTCTCCAATGCATGAAAAGCAAAAGTGAAGTCGCTCAGTCTTGTCAGACTCTTAGCGACCCCATGGACTGCAGCCTACCAGGCTCCTCCATCCATGGGATTTTCCAGGCAAGAGTACTGGAGTGGGGCATCTCCCCACTCTGGAGTGGGGCATCTCATATGCCCCACACTGCCCATTGCCTTCTAGACCCCGGTCCAATTCCTGGGTTGGGAAGATCCAATGGAGAAGGGATAGGCTACCCACTCCAGTATTCTTGGGCTTGCCTGGTGGCTCAGCTGGTAAAGAATCTGCCTGCAATGTGGGAGACCTGGGTTTGAGCCCTGGGTTGGGAAGATCCCCTGGAGAAGGGAAAGACTACCCACTCCAGTATTCTAGCCTGGAGAATTCCATGGATTGTATAGTCTACGGGGTCACAAAGAGTTGGACACAACTGATCAACTCACTCACTTGCCCAAATCCACAGCTAGGCAGTGCAGAAGATAGAGTTCAGTCTGGAGCTGGCCGGCCTGCCTGCTGCTTGCACCCTTAGCTGGACGCTGGAGGAAGAGACAAACCAGCCTCAACCATGATGGGTCAGTGGTTCTCAAACTGTTAAGATTCTTAAGTGCTTAAGAATCACCTGTAGTGTTTACTTAAAATGGAGAATTTCGATTTCATGCCAGAAGTTTGCTTCAGTAGGCCTTGGATGGGGGGCCCTAGAGTCATCTTTTCAGTATCCTCTGTACAGGCTTTTTTTTTTCTTCTTCTTGCTCTTGAGGATGACCAGGGATCTTCCTACCTTTACATTTCCAAGATCCAGTATGGGGTACAGAGCTGGTGTTTGGTAAGCATTATCTCAACAGATAGATGACTGAATGAATGAATGAGTGAATGTTTTCATTTTGGATCATTTTTTCCCCCAAGTAAGACAAATTTTGAGAATAATTCAGGTCGTATTGGAATTTAATAGGGTGTTAACTCTAATCACTTTCCTCCTCTCTGGACTGTAACCTAACTGTGTTTGAAAAGTAGAGAAGACTGTAGATTTCATTTCCTTTTTTGCCCACTGGAAGCCAAACATTTGTTGTTGTTGCTGTTGAATTGTGTCATACTAATGGTGAAGGATTGATTTTGATGGCTTATTTGATATTATTTATTTGGCCAAATATCCTAACATCTGCCAGCTTTTCTTCTCAAGGCTCCAAAATTTTAGGAAATGGAGTAGCAGATAAATAGGTCCCGCTTTTTTCCTTCCTTTCTTTTCCTCCCAGCCAGTCATGGTTCCAGGATAGGTGATAAGGGACTCATGAAATGCTTAAAGCATGTAAACCCTGGGAGAGAACCATGCTTCCTGGGGGCCCAGGAGGACTCTTAGGTAAAGAGCGTGGAGGAGGGGCGGAGTCACTGGGCCTGCTCACCATCCTGGATCTTCTCTCCTTGACTTGGTGTACATACTCCCCAGGGCGGCCACATTGTTATTAAAAATCTGCAAGGCTGGGGGTGCATTTGGTCAGGAGGAGTTGGAGAAAATGAAATGGCATGGCTTGTCTTCTTAGGTTTCTCAAAAGCAAAGGAGACACTTGGGAGGACTGAGCAGCAGGCAGGGTGGAGGGACTAGGATGCCCCACACTGCCCATCAGGGAAGTCACATACTAGAAGAGTCAACTCAGGAAGCGTGAGACCAGGAGGATGAGCACTCGTTCAATCATTCATTCCACAGTTGTTTATTCCACTCCACTATGTTTTGTTCATTGCTGTAGCCTCAGCGCCTAGAAAAGAATACAACCGTGAACATAACAAAGTCCCTGCCCTCTTGGAGCTTATATTCTAGTCGAGGAGAAAGAATATATATACGTGCATTTTTTTTTTTAATTAAGCAAATAAATTGCAGACTATTGGATGGTGATGAGTTCTATGAAGAAAAAGCAAGAAGTGGGGAAGCAGAGAGTTTCTGGGGCGGAGCAAGTAGACATTTTACTAGGGCAATCCACAAAAGTTCTCCTTGAGAAGGTGTCATTTGAGCAAAGACCCTGTAGGAGATTAGGTTCCTGGGAAGCCAACTATGAGATTCATAGAGAATGGTCACAAATTTAGTAATGTTTAAATAACATGAATGTATTATTTTACAGTTCTGGACATCAGAAGTTCTAAATTCAAGGTATCAGTAGAGCTATGTGACTTCTAGATGCCTTAGGGAGAATCTACTTCCTTTTCCAGTTTCTAGACACCACCTGAATTCCTTGGCTTATGGCCTCTTCCTTCACCTTTAAGACCAATAGCATAGTATTTTCAAATCTCTCTCTGACTTCTGCTTCTGTCACTCCATCTCCTTCTCTGTCTCTGACTCTCCTGCCTCCCTCTTATAAGGAACCTGTAGTCACATTGGACCCACCCAGAGAATCCAGGATAATCTCCCCTTCTCAAGGTCCTTCCTGTAATCACATCTGCAAAGTCCCTTTTGCCACACGGGGAACATATTCACGGGCTCTGGCCCCATCTTCGGGGGTGATAATTCTGCCCAGCACAGATGGAAGAGCGTCTCAGGCAGGAGAAACCGCTTAAACAAACCATGATAAACGTAGTGCCATGTGCTATGTGAGTGCACAGGAAGAAAAATTAGAGCCTTTCGGGCCCTCCTGCTAGGTGAGAAGTGGTTTTCGGTTCTGGGGTCTGACATAGGAGGGGCCAGGGGTTAGTCTGAGTAGAATGGTAGGCCAGGGGTGTGTTCTGAAGCTGCCATATTGTGTGATGAGCACACCGTCTTTACTTAAACGATGTGTTTGTTTGTGGAGGCTTGTAGGGGGAGGAGTGGTTTAGAGACTGGGAAAGGCCTAACACCATGCTGACTGGGAGGGGCAACGGGTACCCCATGGTCAGTTTTATAAATTATAGAGACTATAAATCCACTGTCTGCTAGAGCATGGACACTGTAAATGAGACACCCCAGAATCCAGGGTCACTTCCTCCTCTGTCCCGAACCATCTTGGTGGGGAGGTGAACCCTAGGTGACCACAAGAAGGGCAGAGCAGCTCCTGGGTCCCTTCTCAGGTCAGCAGAGCTATGGCTTGGGCTCCTGCTGCCTCTGTGTCTGTCCCCAGAGTGACCACCAATGCCGACAAAGTTCCTAACCCCAGAGAAAAGAAATGCCTCTGTCACATGGAGTGTCCAGTAGACATGGGATCATAGGAAGAGGCTGGATCCAAATTCTGAAGATGTATGCAGATCTCAGCCGTCTTGCTGGCAGACGATGCAGACCTGGGCATTACTTAACCTCTCAGAGTCTCAATTTCCTCATCTGGAAAGTATGGTTAATAACTTCTACTCCACAGGGCTGTTGAGAAGATTTGATGACATCATGCTTGGAAAGTGCCTTCCAAATAAAGAGCTTTATAATTTTTTAAGTGTTGAGTTTTGGGAAGCAGATTCTAGCTTGGAAGGTGGTCATCCTCTTAGAATCCCATAGCCCCTCTCAGTTAACCAGAAAACACTGTTTTCCAGAGCAGACTGTTCCAGAACATTATGGGGAAACAGAATGTATGGTCCCAGGCATCTGTGCCCTGGCTAAGAGGAGGTGGAGGCCCTTAAGATTGACCTTTTCTCCCTCTCTCTGCGCCCTGCCTGCTTCTTCATGTTGGTGGTTACCTGAGAATCCAGGTCCCCCGCACCTGCACCCCAAGTTGGTGGCTGGAGGCGGGTGGTCAGTGTAGCAAGACAGTGAAATATACTCTCTCCTACACACGGGAATGCTTCCAACAGCTTGGCCATATTTGAAATTCAAATAGCTGCAGCACTTCCTGCACTGTATTAACTTCCATGATTATTAAGGAGAAAGGCTCCTGACAGAACTCGCAGGTCGACCATGTAATGGTTTTGTCTATGGAGCCCATCTTGGGTCTATTCTGCTGAGAGAGTAGGGGAGAGGATCAGAGGCACCAGGCACAGCCTCTTTGTTAAGGCCTCCTACAAACTAAAAGCACAATTTTGAACTTGCTTATTCAAACCCAGAGAGAACTTGAGTCTCAACCTCTGACCCACAGCCAGGTAGGCCCAATGTTCTTGGCCAGGGCAGGTCCCAGGGGCCCCGTGCTCAGCACAGGTTCAGGGTATTGTCCCCTCCTCCCAAATATATACCAAGGGATTGATGTGCCGAGCATGGGCTAAGTGCTTCTCCATAACTATCTCCAGCGCACTTCAGAGCAACCCTGTGAAATCAGGTTCTATAATTCCCATTTTAGAGGCTGGAAGAATAAGGCCCAGATGGAAATGGAGTCAGACTGACCTGAGTTAGAAATCCATCTCCCAAACCAGGTCCCATCTCTCAAGATGAGTGTGTGATTTTCACCATATACTGATCCTCTCAGTTTTGGTTTATTCATCCGCAAAAATGGGGATTGTTTACTGACTTGAGGGGCTTCTGTGAGAAATAAATGAATGAAAGTGTGTAAATTACAGGTAGGAACTCCATGAGCAGCAGCTATGCAATGGATTTACCTGAGTCTGGTGATTCTGTGGGGCCCTTATCTTTGGCCTGGGTTCGATCCCTGGGTTGGGAAGATCCCCTGGAGAAAGGAAAGTCTGCTCACTCCAATATTCTGGCCTGGAGAATTCCATAGACTGCATAGTCCATGGGGTGGCAAAGAGTCAGACATGACTGAGGGAATTTCACTTTCACTTTTCCATGCTCTGCCCCAAGGGGGCGCCATTCAGAGTCTGCTCTCCAACACCCACTCCTGTCTCTCTAAAAAGGCTCCCAGAAAGGGAGTTTCCAAAGAAATTAGAAGAGACTGGAGCAAAATAATTTAAAGTGAAACTCCAAACTGAGCCCAAAGCAAGGCCTTCTTAGCACACTCCATCAGCTACCTCTGAGAGGAGCACTAGGGCTGGGGCAGAGCCTACAGTTTGCTTGCTGTGGGGCCTTAGGATCTCACAGGGTAGTGGTTCAGTGGGATTCTTGAATAATAGATGAATGAACTCAAGCAGTGTCTGGAGAAGCATGAGGAAGCCCAGTACTGAGAAGTAAGAGGCATGGAGAAGGAGGCTTTGGCCAGGTGACCCTGGGCCAACCTTGTGTTGCCACCTGCCAGTTGGGTGACCTCAGATGATGCAGTCATGTGTCTGGGCCCTTAGGTTTCCTGCTTGTAAAATCGTAGGTGGGGGCAGTCTAGACTCCAGCACTTTGGCACCCAGTGTCTGGGTCCAGGAGGCCCCAACAGCACCATAGGGAGAACCTCTGCAGTGAGACTTCTCTGCATCCTGTGATGGGTCTGTTTCCAGAGCACAGACAGGCTGCATCACTCTGATGAGGCAGACTCTTTTTCATATACTTTTTATTTTGTGTTGGGGTAGGGGTATAGATGATTAAATCTTCCCTGGTGGCTCAGACAGTAAAGAATCTGCCTGCGATGCAGGAGACCCGGGTTTGATCCCTGGGTCAGGAAGATCCCCTGGAGAAGAGAATGGCTACCCACTCCAGTATTCTTGCCTGGAGAATCCCATGGACAGAGGAACCTTGCGGGCTACAGCCCATGGGATTGCAGACAGTCAGAAACACTGATGAGCGACTAACACTATACCCGATTAACAATGTAGTGATAGTTTCAGATGAACAGGGAAAGGACTCATCCAAACATATAAAAAGAAAGGAGGTGAAGTCGCTCAGTCGTGTCTGACTCTTTGTGACCCCATGTACTGTAGCCTACCAGGCTCCTCCGTCCATGGAATTTTCCAAGCACGAGTACTGGAGTAGGTTGCCATTTCCTTCTCCAGAGGATCTTCCCCACCCAGTGAACGAACCCAGGTCTCCTGCATTGCCGGCAGACACTTTACCATCTGAGCTACCAGGGAACCCATGTATCCAAATTCCCCTCCCATCCAGGCTGCCACATAACATTGAGCAGAGTTCCCTGTGCTAATATAGTAGGTCCTTGTTGGTTATTCATTTTAAATATAGCAGTGTGTATGTGTCCACCCCAAGCTCCCTAACTGTCCCTTCCCCCCAATCCTTCCCCCTGGCAACCATAAGTTTGTTCTCTAAGGCTATTTCTGTTTTATAAGTTCATTTGTATCATTTCTTTTTAGATTCCACATATGATATTTGTCCTTCTCTGTCCAACTTACTTCACTCAGTATGACAATCTCTAGGTTCATTCATGTTCTGCAAATGGCATTATTTCATTCTTTTTAATGGCTGAGTAATGTTCCATCATTTATATGTACCACATTCATTTCTCTGTTAATGGACGTTTAGGTTGCTTGATGAAGCAGAACTCTTAAGTCTAAACTGCCTACATCAGCACTTTATCTCCAGAGGGCATGTGAGACCACTAACATAAATGGACATCCCAAAACATAGACATGTAAGGCTGCAGGGAACTTTTCCCCTCCTTACTTCACTGCCATTTCATTTTCTTCCCAGCCCACAGGGTGCCAAGCTTCTGGAGGAAGGAGCCCCACCTTCCACTCCTTTGGGATCCCTCCAAGCAGTGCACTGTGTTGACCATGGGGCATGATAACACCCACGGTCCCGTACAGTCTGCGTACCTAAGCCACATCACCTCATTTTTCAGGCCTCTGTTTTCGCATCTGAAGATAAGGGTATTAAGACCTCTTCATTTCTAAAGGAAAGATGTGAGGGTTCACTGAATTGATGAGTTTAGCACAGTGCCTGGTGTGCAGTAAGTGCTCAATAAATGTCAGTGCTCTTCTTCCCTTAATAGTAGATCTTCGCTGTACAAATGATTAATGTGTGGTTGCTAGAACTCTTAGTTCTGAACAGTCCATGGGGACAGGGAGGAAATGATTTGAGTGATTTCTTGGGGCTGGCTCACTTGTCTCTGGTCTATATTATGCTTACTGATTCTCTCTCTCTCTCTCTCTCTCTTTCTCTCTCTCTCTCTCTCCGTCCCTCCCTCCCTCCCTGCCTTGCCTTCCCTCCTTCCCTCCCTCTTTCTTTCTTTCCATTTTCTTCTCTTCCCATAATAGAGTGGAAGAAAAATCTAATTACCACTCTGGATTAAGAAATTTTTTTTAATGGAGTATTTTTTAAATCTGGAATTTTTTTTATGGTGTCTCAGGTCAAGGAACTTAACGTTGGAAATGGTGCCCTTTTTCAGAGCAGATGGACCCCATATAGGAGCTCCTGAGATGTTATGCAACAGCACATCTGGCTTTGATAGGTTTGAAAGGAGTGACATTAAAGAGAGAAAAATATGGCACCATAGAGGATGGGTTTTCTTCCTCTTGCTCACAACATAACTTGAGATGAGATTGGTGTGCTATGATGGCTCTTTTTGCTCTCTTCCTTGCAGTGTGCAAGGTGGAAACCTCATTTCTTTTTCAGCTGAGTGTTGAGACTCTGAAGGTGAACTTGTTTCGAGCATGTTGAAGGCAGGATTGTCTGTGACACCCGCCACCCTCTCTCCACCTTCTGTGGTCCTGAACACTCCTAAGGGTTGTGTGAAATGGACACATGTGCTCGCTCCCTGGAGCCTATAAATAACTGTCTTCGCATGCCCCTTCTAATTCATCCTCCACACACCCGCCACAACGCACTATTAAACACAGAACATGTCTTGCTTTAAATTCTCTGTAGGTTTCCCACTGCTCTCAGAGTCCAGACCCCTTATCATGGCTGACAAGGCTTGGGATTGGACCCCTGCCTGCTTCCCCAGCCTCCTCCCTGCTTCCCCAGCCCCCTCCCTTACTGCTTTCCCTCTACCCAACCAGGGCTGCTTCCAAACAGTCGGACACATGTGCTTCTTCCTGCCTTTCTGCTTTTCCACCTATTCATTCATTCATTTAGCAAACAAGTGAAAGTGAAGTTGCTCAGTCGTGTCCAACTTTTTGCGACCCCGTGGGGTGTAGGCCACCAGGCTCCACTGTCCATGGGATTTTCCAGGCAAGAATATTGGAGTGGGTTGTCATTTCCTTCTCCAGGGGATCTTCCCAATCCAGGGATTGAACCCAGGGTCTCCTGCATTGCAGGCAGACGCTTTACCCTCTGAGCCACCAGGGAAGCAGACAAGCAGTGAACACAAACTATGTGCCAGGCACTGTATTGCTACCAAGGTTGAGAATGACACAGACAGATCAAAAGGGCTCTGCCCTCATAGAGCTGACAGTCTCCAGGGGTAGACCGTGGAAGGGAGATTCTTAAAAATTTAGAAAGATGCATCAATCAAGTAATTACCAATTGCAATGAGTGATGGATTAAAAAGGATAAGATGTGATATGGGACACTGGGACTGGGCTGAAACACATTTATACATGGTAGTCAGGAAAGGCTGTTACATTTCTGTTCAGAAAGTACTACCTCATATGGAGCAGCAAGGGGAATGTGATCTAGGTCTAAGGAACAGCATGTACAAAGACCTATAGATGGGAATGAGTTTGCTGTACTCGGAGAACTGAAAGGAGAACAGGTTGTCTGGATAGTTGTGAGCAAGAGGAGTTGGAAAACTAGATCCTGGGGCTTGAAGATAAGGTTATGAGCCGAGATTTTCTGCTGGGAGCAGGAGTAAGTGATTAGAGGGCTTTAAACAAGGGAGTGATATCTTATTTATATTTTAATTCCTGCTAAAAGAGAATTAAAAGACGCTTCCTCCTTGGAAGAAAAGTTATGACCAACCTAGACAGCATATTAAAAAGCAGAGACATTACTTTGCCAACCAAGGTCTGTCTAGTCAAAGCTATGGTTTTTCCAGTAGTCATGTATGGATGTGAGAGTTGGACTATAAAGAAAGCTGAGTGCTGAAGTATTGATGCTTTTGAACTGTGGTGTTGGAGAAGATTCTTGAGAGTCCCTTGGACAACAAGGAGATCCAACCAGTCCATCCTAAAGGAAATCAGTTCTGAATATTCTTTGGAAGGACTGATGCTGAGGCCAAAACTCCAGTACTCTGGTCACCTGATATGAAGAACTGACTCCTTGGAAAAGACCCTGATCCTGGGAAAGATTGACGGAAGAGAAGGGGATGACAGAGGATGAAATGGTTGGATGGCATTGCCAACTCAATGGACATGAGTTTGAGTATGCTCCAGGAGTTGGTGATGGACAGGGAAGCCTGGTGTGCTGCAGTCCATGGGGTCTCAAAGAGTCAGACACGACTGAGCAACTGAACTGAACTGAAGAGAGAATGAATGGGTTGGGGCAAGAATAGAAGTGGGAACCCCCAGACGAGAGGATGTGGCCTGGAGGAGAGGTACCATTAGAAATAAAGAGAAATGGGGATGGGAGCTAAATTTGGAGGATAAAACAGAACTTTGCAACTGTTCTGAACATAGTAGGAGAGAGTGGAATCCAGGTGACACTTTAGTTTCTGATTGGAGGGACTGGGAGCACAGTGGAACCACTTACTGAATGGGAGAGGTTCAGGGCAAGAAGAAGGGAACAGGTTTGAGGGAAATTAAGTGTGCAACTGGAGTGTGCAAAGTTCTTGTAACACAAACCCCTATGTGTTATTCACTGTACATACCCCAGCTCTTAGCCCCGTGTCCAGGATACGATGTGTGTGCTCAGTCACTCAGTCGTGTCCACTCTACATGACCCACGGACTGTAGCTCTCCAGGTACCTCTGTCTGTGGGATTTCCCAGGCAAGGATACTGGAATGGGTTGCCATTTTCTTCTCCAAGGGATCTTCCCAACCGAGGGATTGAAGCTGTCTCTTGCATCTCCTGCACTGACAGGTAGATTCTTTACCACTAGTTCCACCTGAGAAGTCCAGCTCTTAGCCCTATGCCCAGCGCTCCTAAATGCTTGTTGAATGAATACATACTCAAGTCTACCTAACTAGTGGGACTACAGCTTTGGTCCTTGGAGCTGTAGATCTGCCCTGGGATACCCAGAGAGGCCACACTTGAATAGGCCCAACACAGACAGGCTATAAGGCTCCCAGGGCCTACTGCCACATGAGAATGTAGGCCCCTTGTCCAAAATTAAGAAATTCAATCTAGTGACGGGATAGCATTAAACCAAGCCCGAGGTGCTGTGCAAACGCACAGGTCACACGCCCATGGAGCTGACCTTGCTCCTAAGTAGCCAGCCAAATTCTTGAGCACAAACATGGGTTCATCCAGGGATTTTGAGATAAAGCCTGATGCAGAACTTTCCTAGAGGCAGCAGAAGGAGCCCAGATGTTCAAGGAGTCCAGTGGGGACAGACTGTGTGCAGCCTGCAAATCCTGGGGAGCAGTTCAGACGTGCATGTCTCCTTGAAGATGTGTCCTCCCTGCCTCGTGGGGCAGCCCTGGTGCAGCCGGCAATAGCCACATTGGAGGTGGGAAGGCAGAGCTCGTGAGGGTGTGGCTGGCGTGGCAGTTGGCTCCTGCTCTCTGAACTCCAGGCCCCAAAGGCATGAAGACCCCAGAGCCCCCGTGCTGGGTGGGGAGGGGAAATATTTTCACTCCTTTCCTTTACTCTCTTTTTCCTGTAATCTTTGTATCTGTTCAGTCAGGTTGCTTTGAATTATAATTATTTGTTGTTATAAATAGTAATAAATTATCAATAGTAATATGAAAGTAATAAATAACAAACAGCTGCTAGTTGCTATTATAAATAATAATAACAAATAGCTTGATATGTGTCACCTTACCTGCAGGTCATGAACCTAGTAAGGGACCAAAAAAAAAAAAAAAAATAGTGGGGATTTAAACCCCTGTCTCTCTGTTTCCAAAGCTGGGGCACGATTCCATATTGGTGGGAGATGACCCATGCCAACTCTTAACTCTGTGATTTTAGGCAAGTCTCCTAATTTCTGAAAAATCTTACCACCCAAGTTGTTGAGATGATTACTTGACTCTGTCTAAAGTGCTGAGCTCTTGTTTACTCAGAGAAGGTTACTTGGTATTTGTTTTTCCTCCCTATTCCTTCACTGTTGAGGGATGGGATGCTCAGATTCCCTGCTGATTGGAGGATGGCCTTAGGTGGGAGAGATATGCTTTATGCCTCTGTGCCTTCTTTCATGCTGGTCTTCCTGCCTGGACTGACCCTTCTCCTTCTTGAGAGGGATCCTCTAAGAGCCAGTTGTGATGGGATTCTTTTCATTTGGTGTTGTTTCCCCAACTAGACAGCAAACCACTGAAGGTGTGAGCAACATCTCATTCACCGCTGTTTCCTCTTCCAGTCCTGTGGCCATTGCTGAGTTTTCCAAATTTGCTGGCATATTGAAGAGCAGCACTTTGAGAGTTCTCTGTACTCCATACTGTACCGGTTAGATTCTGCTGCATAGCAAATCACCCCCATACTCTAAATGACTTAAACAATAAGCATCTCTTAATGCTCACAAGTCTGGAGAGAGTGCAGGACCGTTCTTCTGGTCTCAGCATCCTCAGAGTCGGTTGTCATTTGCTGCATCAGCTCTGCTTTCTGGGCTGGGCCCTCTCACAGGTTTGGGAGTTGGCTGGCTGCAGGCAGGTCTCGGATGGCCTCAGATGGCACATCTGATGGCCCAGAGCCCTGTCTGGGCTCTCCTCACAGGCACTCCTCCTGCAGCAGGCTAGCCTAGGTTCATTCACATGGCTACACTGGGGCTCCAGGAGAGGGAATGGAATTGAACAGGATTTCTTTAGATCTAGGCTCAGAATTGGGGCACTGTCACATCTTCTGTATTCTATGATGATATCACAAGGTCCAGCTCAGAATCAGTAGGGAAGGGTACTCCCAGAGAGTATGGATCAGAAATGTGAAAAATTAGAGATACAATGCACAATAAATATTTATTAAGTAAACATATATGCACATCCTTATGGGGACCATTCTAAGCCTTTTCCATTGCTGTAGGTGAATGTTTGTGTCCCCCATAAAATTTACACGGTAAAACCTAAACTCATAATGTGATGATGGTATTTGGAGGTGGGGCCTTTGGGAGGTGCTTAGGTCATGGGGATGGAGCCCTTTTGAATGGGATTAGTGCTCTTATGGAGAAGGCAATGGCACCCCACTCCAGTACTCTTGCCTGGAAAATCCCATGGACGGAGGAGCCTGGTAGGCTGCAGTCCATGAGGTCGCTAGGAGTCGGACACAACTGAGCAACTTCCCTTTCACTTTTCACTTTCATGCATTGGAGAAGGAAATGGCAACCCACTCCAGTATTCTTGCCTGGAGAATCCCAGGGACAGGGGAGCCTGGTGGGCTGTCGTCTATGGGGTCACACAGAGTCAGACACGACTGAAACGACTTTAGCAGCAGCAGCAGCAGCAGTGCTCTTATAAAAGGCTTCCCTGGTGGTTCAGTTGGTAATGAATCTACCTGCAATGCAGGAGTCCTAGGTTCAAACCCTGGGTAGGGAAGGTTCCCTGAAGAAGGGAATGGCTACCCACTCCAGTATTCTTGCCTGGAGAATACCATGGACAGAGGAGCCTGGCGGGCTGCAGTCCACAGGGTCGCAAAGAGTCAGACATGAGTAAAACTTCCACTTTTCTAAAGAGACCCAGGAAAGCTCCCCTGCACCTTCTGCCATGTGAGGTTATGGCAGAAAGATGGCCATTTATGAAGCAGGAGACCAGTCCCTGCCAGACACTGACTCTGCCGGTACCTTGAGCTAACAGCCTCCAGAATTGTGAGATTTAATTTTCTGTTTATATGCCACCTAGTCTATGGTATTTTGTCTTAGCACCCCAAATGGGTTAAGACATCCATATTAACACATCTGATCCTGACAACAACATCCTGAAGTAGTTACTAAGTTTTATCCCCTTTAGAGATGAAGAACAGAAACATAGAGTTTGTGTAAGTAGCCCAATATCACACAGCCAGGAGGTGATAGAACCTGGATTTGAACATGGACAGTCATTTGGCTGCAGAGACCATGTAAATAGCCAGAAAGGTAGTCTTATCGCCTCTCTCTCTCCATAATCCTGGGAAGACCTTAATATTGTTCACAACCCCTTCTATTAGCCTGGAATAGCTGTTTGACAAGGTCGTTGTTGATGGCTATGGTGCCTTTTAATCTGAGGGTGTGGGACTTTGAGATATGGCACTCACGGCTCATCTAAATACAAACTGCTTCAAAAGCTGTCCCAAATTTTACTGCCTGGCAGCAGAGCCGGCTTGTCCAAAGATAGACTCGGAAGTTTTATTAACTGTCACCATGGCGATTTCAAAGACATTGGTTATGCCGAAAGATTTCCTGACACTTCTTATTCATAATGGCACTGGCAGGTCCCAGGCATGCTGATCTATGGCTTTTAATCAACTAATGGACAGGGTCTCCAGGTACAGATTCCCAGCATTCAATCTTGTTAGAGCAGAAAGAATTCTGCAACCACAGAGCCATCCCAGCTCCCAACCCATAACCAGAGTCCTTTTGGGCAGATGGCAGTAACATGGCCCTCTTCAGCTTGATGACAATCAGCAGTGTCACCCGAAACCCTGGAGACATGGCCTAAGATGCCTGGTGCATGCCACGCCCCACACCCTGTCCCTCCTTCTGTACCTCCTGCTTGGTCGAGTGGACCGAGAGAACCAGTGGCTCAAGTGTTCACCCCAGAGGCAGTCAGAACGTTGACAGTTACAGTGAAGGCTTTGGCAACAGAAAGCAATGAGGTTGGGTTCCTGCTATGTCCACTAGTGGCTATGTGACCTTGGGCAGCTTGCTTGACCTTGCCAAGCTTCAGTTTTTTCCTCTGTAAAATGAGACTAAAAGTGCTGTGAAGATTGAAATGGGTGATATATTTAACTTTGCAAAGGTTGGGTGTAAGAACTTGATAATTTCTCTGCTGCCGGCTTCATTTTCTTCCACCTCCTCACTGAGACTGAGGCTGTCTGCTCCTCCCAGGCTGGAGGAGAAGGGAAGTAATAGGTACCGGGTCCCTGCTGTGTGCCAGGCACTATTTCATGCAGGCTCTTTTATTTCACTGTCACAATTCCCTGTGGGATAAAGGGATTTTATTGTGATTTGACAGGTAAAGAGAATGGGATCAGAGAAATTAACCGACTTTTGTCAGGTCATTGAGCAAGCAGGAGCAGAGCCTGCTCTGAAGCCCAGTTCGTGCTGAGACCAAGGTCCACACCCTTTGCGCAGTTGGCAGTAGGACTCAACCCAGATCAGCAACCTCACCGATACTTGTTTAATGAGACAGGGCAGAATCTGGTGGGATGGTCCTCCTGAAAGTCTCCAAAGGTAGAAACTCAGCATGGTCAGGCTGATGGAGACCACCAAGGACCCAAGAGTGTCCTAGCTCAAAGGGGGCTCTACTTCCTCACATGGTCAAGGGACTTGTTCCAGAGACACGCAGCCAGTTGGGGGCAGGGCCAGGACTTAAGCCCAGATGTCTCAGGGATTTTTGTGGCCAGAAGGGCCCATTAGGGTGAGGGTGAGCTGACAGACAACTCACTCCATCTGGACACACCCTCCCCAGCTCCTCTCACCACCGAGTTATCAGCTGCCTTGCACGAATGAGGCCACAGAACGGGGAACCGTCCTGTGTCAGGAGCCCTGGGATGAGGCCCTTCTTTTTGTTCTTTTGCCGCCTTCTTCATGCCCACTCTGTGCCAGGCCCTGGGATAGTGGTGGATGCCTTGAAGTGCTAACTGCACTGAGGATGAGGTCAGTCTCTGCTCTCTCATCCTCTCCTGCAGAACTTTGCAGTGTTCTGCCCCAAATGATAAGAAAAACCCAGCAGGAATAAAAATAGCCGATGTATATATGTGGGGAGTAGCACCACGCCGGGCATTTTAGATTCATCTCGTTGATTCTCCTCATAACCCTGTGATAACAGTGCTATTATCCACTTTTTACAGATAGGGAAACTGAGGCCCAGAGACAGTAAGTGATTTGCCCAAGCTCCCATGCCAGGCTGTGAGGAGTTAGCTTTGGTTCTAGAGAATCTGCCAGAACCTTGCATTGCTGCACTGAATCCTGTTGTAAATGTTTTCATCCATGTATTGATTTATTTAACAAATGTTAACTGAGCGCCAGGTAATATGACAGACACTAGAGATTCAGCAGTGAATAAAATGGACAAAAATCCCTGCTCTCATGGACCTGACAATCTGGAGGGATAGGCTATAAACAAAATTAAAACTAAGATACATAAGATGTTAGAGAAAAATACAAGAAGGGAGCTAGGGATGGCTAGGGTCAATTTTTAGAAGACTGATCAGAGGTGGCCCCCATGATGAGGTGATTTTGAGCAGAGCCTTGAAGCAGGTGAAGAAGTGCCCGTATACCTGTCTAGGGAAAGAATTTTCCAGGCAAGGGGAACAGCAGGTGCAGTCGCCATGAGGCAGGTGGGGGCAGAGAGGCCAGTTTTCATGCTCTAGGTTATTAGGCATTCATTAAACCACAGGATAATGCCTGCTCTTTTTTCAGAGGGAAACCCAGGCTTGCAGGCTGACATTCATGGCCCTTGGTGGTCCAGCCTGTGTGATGCAGTGTTGAAGGGACAAAGCTGACCCACCAGAGCACCCCCTGCAACCTGGCTGGGTGAGCACAGTGCTCCTACCCTCCAGACACACATCAGCCCCTAACTGTCATCTCTTCCAAGATTAAAGCTGCACTCGTGGGGGGAAGGGCATAAAAAGGAATTAGCACAGTGAACCTGTAGCAGGATTTGAGGAGAGCCAATCTGAGGAATCGATGGGAAAGGGGACCCAGCAACATCTGGCTTCTCTTGAGTTTTTAATGGAAGATGAGCTGGCCCCCTCTACCCTGCCAGAGCTCTGCTGCTGTGTCTGGAAAGTGACAGTTTCTCCCCAGACCCTCAACAGGTTTCCAAGTCAACTGTTTTCTGGTACAAACTCACCAACCCTGTTCTTTCCTTGGTAAGAAAATGAGGAGAGAGAAAGAGCTTTGGACTGGGGAGAGAAGGCCTGGGTTCTAGGCTCAGCTTTTCACCTCGCAGCTTTGTGACTTCAGGCAAGTGACCTAACCTCTCTGAGTTGTTTCTTCATTGGGCAATGAGAAAGTCCACGGTCCCTCTATGGTCATTATGAGGTTATACTGGCATACTGATGGGGGAAAATAGTTTGAAAACTCCATGGGTTCCCTCAGAGGGGCCACAGCATTGCTTCTGTTGCTCACTTGGCATCTGCTTTGCCATCTTACTTTAGGGCTACTCAAGGCACTCAGAGAGAGGGTCCTAGTGTGGGCAGGGTACTAAACCATTTGTTTAAACTCTTGCCCCCTCTCCTGGGTTGAGTAATATCCCTGAAAATTCATGTCTACCTGGAACCTCAGAAAATGAAGGTGTTAGTTGCTCAGTCATGTCTGACTCTTTTTGACCCCATGGACCCCCTGCCAGTCTCCTCTGTCCATGGAATTCTCTAGGCAAGAATCCTGGAATGGGTTGCCATTCCCTGGGGACCCTAGGGATCCAGGGGATCTTTTCCAGGGGATCTTCCTGATCCAGGGATCATACCCAGGTTTCCTGCATTGCAGGCAGATTCTTTACCATCTGAGCCACCAGGGAGCCTCAGAATGTGATCTTATTTGGAAACAGTGTCATTACAGATGTTATGAGTTAAGATGAGGCCATACTGAACTAGGATGGGCTTCTAATCTGATATAACTGGTGTCCTGATAAGAAGAGTAGGCACACAGAGGACAGACACAGATGGGAGAAGGCCACGTGAAGGCAGAGGCAAAGATGGGAAAGATGCAGTTCTCAGCAGAGGAATGAGTGCCAGGGCTGCCGGGAGCCCCCATACGCTGGGAGGGGCCTGGGCAGATTATCCTTCCCAGTCTCAGAAAGGAGCCAACCCTGTTGACACCTTGATCTCAGACTTCTGGCCTCCAGACCAGGAAGAAGGAGATTTCTGTTATTTAAGCCTCCCAGTTGGTGGCAATTTGTGAGGACAGTCCTGGGAAACAGATAGGCCAGCTCTCCTTGGTTTTCAGATCCTTGATTCTATGGCTTCTGAATAATCAACTTCCTACTTGGGCTTTCTCTGGCAGATCTGCACAGAAAAAGAAAGACGTTTTGTGGATGGGGAAGTGAGGGAGGAAAAGGGCATGGATTAGCCTAGAGTAAGAAACCCAAACATTAGAGGTTCACAGCAAGCTTCCAGAGAAAGAAAATAAACCAGGCCTGGAGCCGGGAGCCTAGAGTGTGGCGCTCCAGGCGTAATCAAGTGTTCCCCCTGGCGATATTCCAAAGTCAGCTAGACTTAAAATGTGCTAATGAATAAATAAGGAGAGCCAACCCGAGCCAAGGTTTCTCTGGAGAGTTTCATTGATTTTGCATAGCAGGTGGGGACAGAGAAGAGGGTGTCCTGGGAGAAGACTGTGGGGAAAAAACTCTGAGTCCGTCCTGGTTGATTGTTTCTCTTTGGGGCTCCTGGGGATTTCCTGAGATTGAAATCAGCCTCAGTTTAGAAATCCCTTTAGTAGAGGACAGAGCAGGGCTTAAAAGTCCTGGGGATCTTTTTTGCACTGACTTTTTATTTGCAGAAAATTTATTATTAAAAAATGTCTTGCCAGTCCAGGTTCGATGCACGATACTGGATGCTTGGGGCTAGTGCACTGGACGACCCAGAGGGATGGTATGGGGAGGGAGGAGGGAGGAGGGTTCAGGATGGGGAACACATGTATACCTGTGGCGGATTCATTTTGATATTTGGCAAAACTAATACAATTATGTAAAGTTTAAAAAAAATGTCTTATTTTTATTGATGCCTTTAAAAAGAGGTGAGATTTTAATATTGGTCTAATATTCAATGAATAATATTATCTTGAGTGCATCTTTCAGCCCTCCTCTTGATCTCTCTTGTGTTTGGAACGGTTTTTTGTTTTTGTTTTTTTTTCTTGAGAGTTGAGAAATCCTCTAAGCAAACGTTTGGGGAAGAGCCAAAGCTTTCCTGGGAATCAATGGGTAGGACTTGAAAGTCAGTCAACAAGTAGATTTGTGGACCCTTCTGAGGGCCTGACACTCTGCTGGAGCTTCATGGCAAGATAGAATGATGAGAATGGTGATAATGAAGTTGATGGTGATGGTGATGATGGAGGTATGGGTGACGGGCGTGATAATGATTGTGGTGATAACAGTGATGGTGACAATGGTGATTGGGGGGATGGGAATGGGGATGGGGATGATTGTGGTGTTAGTGATGCTCAAGATCACGGTCATGATGATAATGGTGATCATCACCTCTCATGACTGGCCATGTCCTGGCCACCTGCTAAGCACTTTTCACACATGAGCTCATTTCATCGTTACAAGGTGACCTGGTTATCTGGGGGAGGAGAACCCCAGGTAGACGGAACCACAGATGCCGAGATCCAGGGCTCTGGGTGGTATTATTTATTTGAGAAACAGTGTGTCTAGAGCAGTGATTCTCAACTCAAGTCCTTTTTACCTGCTCAAGGGATATTTGACAATGTCTGGAAACATTTTTCGATGACACAACTTGTGGGGCAATACTTCTGGTGTCTAGAACCCAAGGATGCTATTAAAACTTCCTACAGTGCACAGGCCAGCCTCACCCTGCTCCATCAAGCCATCAGCCACTGTAGCTGCCCCTCTTGGTGCACCCTGAGGGGACTCAGGAGGAATGTTTATGTCTTTTGTGTTCTTGTATGAAACAAATCTTCTCTGAACTTCTGCCTCTCAGGGCTGTTCATCATTCATTCATTCATTTCTCAATCATGTATTGAAACTCTATTACGTGTCCCCAGTATTTGCTAGAGACGGAGGACACTGAGCTGAACAAAGCAAATCAGTGTGGGGAAGATAGACAAGTAAACAACTGTAATAAGCTGAACCATATTTATAATTTTAGCTTCTGCCTTTAGCATCCTCTGGGCAGATGCTGCTTACTTTGAGGAAAAGCCTTGATGAGAGGCTTGTGATAGAAATTGGAGCTTGAGGCCCAGGGGATGGGGTGTGAGGGAATTAGGAGGGCCTAGCAAAGAAAAAGCTGGTCAGTTACCTCTCTAAGGAGGAAACAGGAGTTGGACCTGCTCCTAAGAGGGTGCAGCAAAGACAAGAAGAGAGCAGAGTAAAGGAGGAGGGGAGGGAAGGGGAAGGCAAGGACCAGTGAGACGAAGAGGCTTGAGACATGGAGAGCTGGGGGTGGGGTGGAGGGCCAGGAAACTTTGGGAGCATTTAAGAAGAGGACCCCACATTCGGTTGGGTTGTGAACGATCCCTTTTCTCCAACAGTTCAGTTCAGTCGCTCAGTCGTGTCCAACTTTTTGCGACCCCATAGACTGTAGCACACCAGGCTTCCCTGTCCATCACCAACTCCCAGAGCTTACTCAAACTCATGTCCATTGAGTTAGTGATACCATCCAACCATCTCATCCTCCGTTGTCCCTTCTCCTCCCACCTCCAATCTTTCCCAGCATCAGGGTCTTTTCAAATGAGTCAGTTCTTCGCATCAGGTGGCCAAAGTATTGGAGTTTAGCTTCAGCATCAGTCCTTCCAGTGAATATTCAGGACTGATTTCCTTTAGGATGGACTGGTTGGATCTCCTTGCAGTCCAAGGGACTCTCAGGAGTCTTCTCCAACACCACAGTTCAAAAGCATCAATTCTTCAGCGCTCAGCTTTCTTTATAGTCCAACTCTCACATCCATACATGACTACACCCCAACACAAATGTCCAGCAAAGACTTCTGACACAAGCTTTGTGGAGTGGATTCAGGTGGGCATCACAGAAGGGTCTAGTTATCCTGTGAATGAAACTCAGTGGGAAAGCAGCTGGGGACTGCAGTGAGCACACATAAGACCCACCCCTGGGAATCTTTGGACAATTTGAGGAAGTGTCTTTTGACTTCCGAGGGGTGTGGAACTGGGCCTTGGTTCCTTGCTTGTCCAGATTCCAAAGAGCAGATGGGGTCCCCTGGCATCTGGTTAATGCTTAGCAGAAAGGGCTCCTGGTGAGTTAACAGGGAACCATGAAGCCTCTGGGCAGGGTCAAGAAGTACACAGCAGTTCATTCTGGGCCAAGTGGGATCTGCATGTGTCTCACTAAGGAAGGGACATTTGAGTGGGTTTTGAAGGATGAATAGGAGTTGGCCAAACAGGGAGAACTCTTGATGAAAGTGAAAAGAAAGTGAAAAACGTGGCTTAAAACTCAGCACTCAGAAAACTAAGATCATGGCACCTGGTCCCATCACTTCATGGCAAATAGATGGGGAAACAATGGAAATATTGAGAGACTTTATTTTGGGGGGCTCCAAAATCACTGCAGATGGTAACTGCAGCCATGAGATTAAAAGACACTTGATCCTTGGAAGGAAAGCTATGACCACCTAGACAGCATGTTAAAAAGCAGAGACATTACTTTGCCAACAAAGGTCTGTCTAGTCAAAGCTATGGTTTTTCCAGTGGTCATGTATGGATGTGAGAGTTGGACTATAAAGAAAGATGAGCACCAAAGAATTGATGCTTTTGAACTGTGGTGTTGGAGAAGACTCTTGACAGTCCCTTGGACTGCAAGGCGATCCAACCAGTCCATCCTAAAGAAAATTAGTCCTGAATATTCATTGAAAGGACTGATGCTGAAGTTGAAACTCCAAAACTTTGGCCACCTGATGTGAAAAACTGACTCCTTGGAAAAGACCTTGATGCTGGGAAAGATTGAAGGCGGGAGGAGAAGGGGATGACAGAGGATGAGGTGGTTGGATGGCATCACCGACTCGATGGACATGAGTTTGAGCAAACACTGGGAGTTAGTGATGGACAGGGAGGCCTGGCATGCTGCAGTTCATGGCGTCTCAAAGAGTCGGACAAGACTGAGTGACTGAACTGAACTAAACTGAAACAGTGAGAGAAGCTTGGGCTATTCAAGGCAGTAGGAAAAATCTGCGAAAGCCAAAAGGAGTGAAAGATACTGGTGTGTTCCAAATCCTGTATGACGTGCTCCTCAGGTGGGAATGGAAGTGTATGAAGAGCTGTTGGTCTGGGGAGGTACTATGGGACCAGGACCTTTGCATCTGTGAAGATGACTCTTTTGCAGTGCTCACATGTATGTACGGGAGGCTGTGCAGTGTGCAGGGCTGAGAACCCGGTTCCAGAGTCGGTTTTCCTGGGTGTGAAGCTTGCCTCTGCACTCATCAGCTTCACTCCTCACGTTTCACCCTGCTCTGCAAACAAGGCTTCATACTCCATTATCTGTAATTGCAAAAGCCCCAGAGGTCTGGAAACCAGAGGATTTTTTTTTTTTTTCATGAACCTGGCACAAAGTCATCTGGCAGCTGAACCTGGCCCAGCGGGCGGGAGGCTGTCTGCAGCCTTCTTATTCCAAGTGGGGACAGTCCTAGGAGTGTCTGCAGGAGCATTAAGGTGATGGATCCTTTGAGTGTTAGTAATCTACCCGCAATATCATCTTTCTAAAATTTAAAAATTCGTTAATTCTCAAACACATCTGGGCCCCAGGACTGTGGAAAACGGATTGTGTATCTGTGGCATCTATCTCATGGGATTGCCAAGAGGGATAAAAATCAGTTTATTCAAGTGGAGTGCTAAGAACAGTGCCAGACAGCACGTGGGTGACAATAGACGGGAGCTCCCTGTGTCATTAGTTGGATGAACTATCAAACTCTAACATCCCCTGTCTGCAGAGTTGGGGTGCAGTGAGCAACCAGGAGGGAAGAGAGCCAACTGCGCAGACATTGGCCTGAGCTTCTCGGGGGCCACATGAAAGCAGGCCTTTGTGTGTGCTGTTTCAGAGACCAGCAGGCTTGCCCACTCTGGCCAGTGCTCCCAGTGGGCACCCTGTGTCTGCAGCAAGCTCGGCCTGGCCTGGCATGTGGCAGACAGCCTGCAAGCTCCTGGCAGCCCGAGGCTGTCTTGTCATTCTCTTGTCCTCAGCACCAGCTGGGACATTCGATAATTGTTCACTGAATTGAATCCATCTATTGACTCTAGAAGCAGCTAAGTCAAGTCTTGCTTGGAAAGCTACGTTATTCTCCAGCCCAAGAGACACGCACACAGGCATACACACATGCACACACACCCCCCACACACACCTCAAGACCCAACCTATATTTTGACCCACTCAGGGCTCCAGAGAAACCAGTTTCTTGAAGCAATGCTCTTTTTCCTCCTGCTTTTCTTTATTGGAGACTTTGGAGAAAGGACCAGGAGAACAGGCTTTGTTTTACGTCAAAGGTCATTCCCTGCTTTGGTTTATGATTTCTGGAGCCGCCTTGCTGCCTGCTGCCCACCAGTACAAAGAGCAGAGGCATGGCTGGCTGCAGGGGCTCCAGGTGTGGTCACCAACCTTCCCTCCAGATGGGATCTGCCTGACCAGGCCGAAAGTGCCCGCCCTCACCACTTGCCAAAGCAAAAGGAGGCGCCTGCAGAGACCCTTAACCCCCTTGTCTTTGCCTTGACTTGAGAGATTCTTGAGCTCTGCTAAAACCTGTCCAGGCTTTTTACAACTGGGACATGCCAAATCTCTCCTCTGCCCCTGCATTTTTACATAGGATCCCTTCTCGCAGGAGCTGAGGTCAGCTGAATTGAAAACAAAACCGCGCCCCTCAGAAAAGCTGAGCATTGGGGAATTAACCTTGTATTAATCAAGCAAAAAAGGGGAAAATCTGAAGAGCAAGTCCTCCCTGGCAGCCGTGAAGGTGGAGCTGGAGCCAGCCAGCGTGGGCTATTTATTCTTCACTTCTGTGGGCCTGGCAGGGGAAAGGCGCTCCCAACCCGACTCACTGGGAGAGAGGGAAGCTGGCCAGACAGTGACCTCGTGAGTGGGCCGAGTTTAAGGGGCCTCTGGCTTGTGGCAGGCCCCTGCCCAGGGCCATAGGAATTACAGATGGCAAGGAAATCTCATGTGAGCAACATACTGTGAGGGCCTGCAGGGATGGGCAGGGGTCCTTGAAGGGTGACCTTGAAAATAAACAGCGCCTCTTCAAAGACACACTGTGGATGGGGCCGGGTGGGAAGGGATGATGTATAAAGATGAGCTGCTCGGGGTGGTTTGTGAGCTGAGTGATGCTTCATACCCGATGAAGGGAACGACTTGGTTGTTTCCTAATATACAATGAGTATTTGTTGAGTACCTACTATGTATTAGGCATTCTTTTAGGCATTCTTTTAGGTGGGTAGAGAAATGAACAGAGGGCCCTGCTTTGTGGGGCTTACATTTTGGTGGGAGGAAGATAAGTAACTAAGTAAATCCATAAACACTATGTGTTCTGTGGAAAAAAGGTAGAACAGGATGGTGGGTCGGAGGAGGGGTGGGTGTTCTTCCTATTTCCCTCCTCTCTGACATTTAGCATTAACTATTGCATCAAACGGGGCTTCCCCAGTGGTTCAGTGGTAAAGAATCCACCTGCAATGCAGAAGCTGCAAGCTCAATCTCTGGGAGAAGATCCCCTAGAGGAGGGCGTGGCAACCCACTTCAGTATTCTGGCCTGGAGAATCCCATGGACAGAGGAGCCTGGCAGGCTACAGTACATTGGATCTCAAAGAATTGGACACAAATTAAGGGAATTAGCACACACGCACACATTGCATCAAAGTTTTCAAGGAGTCTTGAAATTATGATATATAACATCTAACTCTCACAGTCACTGTGTGATCTGAGTGTTGTTGTTCTGTGTTACCTTTGGGACCTTGGCCCCAAGGATGGCCCCACCATCCCCCACCCTCACCCACTGAACAGCAGGTATGAGAAGCACAGTCACAGGAACCAGTGTGAACATGGACCTTTGCAGACCTGGATGCTTCCAATTTATCACTCAAAGCTGAGTGGGCAGCCATCTGTGGGGTCACCCCTGGGCCTCATCACTTAGCATGTCTGCTAATTAAAGGCAAGATTAACCAACCCTGGTCTTGTGGCACCTCTCCCAGTGCCTGGCTCTGGCTGGCTGGGCCCCAGCTGGGAGGGGCTGCTTGTGCTACTTGGGATGGTGGCCAGAGAGAAGGAAACCCACCCAGAATGGAGACTCGGGGGAGGAAGCACCAAGCCATCTGGAAAGCTGTGGCCTGCCTGATGCCTCACTGGCCACCTGGGTGAAATGAGATCTTAGTCTAAACCGGGAGTGACAGGGGTGGGAGGCTGGCATGTGGGCATCTTATTCCCATTCGGATCTCCAGCACCTTAGAACAGTTGTTGGGAATTGTTGCTGTCAGAGAGAACAGATGTGAAGTACCTAATGTGCCAGCCATCGAGGAGGCGTTTAATAAATAATAAGTCGTTGAATGGCTTGATGTGTGGATGGAGGGGCTATAAGTACACAACCGTTCTCTGTAAGTGTTTTCAGCGTAAATTATAAAAGCAAACTTATATAGTGCTTTCAATCAAGTGTTAATCTAAGCATGTATTTATTTGTTTACTAACCTACATACTTATTTACCTACTCTGTATTCTCATGAGAACTCAATGGAAGTTATTATTACCCCATTTTATAGATGAGGAAACTAAAGCACAGAGAGAAGTTCAGTAACCATTGTAATATACAACTAAGAAGTATTAGGGATAAGAGATCACAAAATTTGGAGATCTGTAGGGATTCTCTGAGTGAACTTAATCTTCTTCCAGAATCTGTTCTTCATTTACCTAGAATCTTAGGGTTGGTAATAGAAATAGAGGCTCCCAGTGCAATTTAAAGAGAGAAGACAAAAAAAAAGAATAGAGGAGAGGAAGTAGTTGTATTTTTATTTTCAAAAGTGCCTGGGAGATATTGAGCCCTTTCTGTGTCCTGAGTTCTATACCAAGCCCTTGAGCTGGTTCACCTTATTTAATCCTTAGAGCAGCAATACTTTGAGTTGGTGTGAGTTCTGTCCCCAGTGTGTGGTGTAGCTTTTACAAATAGGATGCATGGCAGATGGCCCTGGAGACCCTGGAAAAGAGCAGCAGCTCCTTCTTCTTCAGTCCAGTGGGTCAGGCTATAAGACAGACCACTGGGGCTCCCTGGGCTCATCTGTCCTGACGCCACAGTGGGTGATTTCTCTGTGTCTCAGTATCTTCATCTCTGAAGTGGACCCAAGAATGCCTCTCTCTCAAAGACTGAGGTTCAATGACACAGTGGCACTAATTCATCCTAGTACCTTGAGTTGTCAAGAGTTGGTTCCCTTGCCTTAGAGCTTTCTGTCCAATTGCAACATTGACCCCAGCCATTGAGCTCCTGGACTTTTCCTCTTGGACCTGATAATCACCCTGTCCCCCTGCAATAGACATAGCAGACATAATCTCCCCACTTTTCAGAGGCAGAAACTGAGACTCAGGGGGTGACTGGAACCCAAGGCTCCTCAATATCTCTTGAACCAGGACTTCCCTGGTGGTCCTGCTCCCAACGCAGGGGACCTGGGTTTGATCACTGGTCGGGGAACTAGATCCCACATGCCACAACTAAGAGTCCGAATGCTGTAACTAAAGATCTCACATGCAGCAACTAAGAACCAGTGCAGCTGGGTAAAGAAATAAATATTAAAGAAATACATCTCTTGAACCTAAAGACAGAATAGCTGGCCATTACCAGGTGGTGCTAGTGGTAAAGAACCTGCCTGCCAGTGTAGGAGACTAAGCTGCAGGTTCGATCCCTGTGTCTGGAAGATCCCCTGGAGAAGGGCATGACAGCTCACTCCAGTGTTCTTGCCTAGAGAGTCCCATGGATAGAAGAGCCTGGCAGGCTACAGTCCTTGGGGTCACAAAAGAGTCAGACACAGCTGAGCATGCATGCACGAGGAGGGATATTGGCACCAAAGAGAAAACACCAAGGGGCCTCTGAACATATCTCATGTGATGAAGCCCAGAACACAGCCTCTCCATCCATCTCTATTATTTCAGGGACACATCAAGGCAGTTACAATGATGAAAGGCTCTGAGTGGCTATGGACAGGTAAACTGGGTATGGACAGGTGAACCTTAAAGGCCTCTTCAGTCTAGAAGGATAAAGGCCAAAAGGGGCAATGATGGAAGCCTATTCAAGGTGGAAGGAAAAGCATGAATGGAGCACACAGGATAGTGGTAAATCAATGGCCAGCCAGCTTTAAGGAGATTGTGAAACACACAGACTCTGGAGCCAGACTTCTTCAGTTTGAAACCCCACCCTGCCATTTCCTAGCTGTGTGACCTTAGGCAGTACAGTCAGCCCTTCTGTTTTTCAGTTTATGAGTGTAAAATGGGCTGGTAGATAAAACCTGCCTGGAAAGGGCTTAGAACAGTGCCTGGCGCAAGCACAGTAAGGACTGTATGTGCGTGGGCTGTTACTGTTACCACCACTGCACCTAGTGGGACATCAGCAGTTCAACACAAGTGTATCTGATCCTGTACTTAGAACTGGGCCCTTCTGGTACAAAGATGAATGAGCTTTGGAGGAACTCATAGGCTGGTGGGACAAGACATAATGACAAAATCGAGCATCGAGAATCCCATAAGGATTAGCAGACTTCAGAGATGGTCTCTGGGAGTGTTAGAAGAAGTCAGATGTCTCTGTCGTGTGACCTTGGCCTTTTGACCTCTCTCAGCACCATCAGCAGAGACAGTCTTCTCCAGACCACAGAGGTCTCCCATCCCAGTGCCTCTGTTCTATAAATGAAGGATGACACTCAGGAAATGGGAGGCCCAGGGACCAAGGTGAGGCCCCAGCAAAGCAGTAGCCAAAGAGGGACAGAGAAATGTCACATGGAACTTTTTGGACCCTTTGTACCTTTTTTTTCATTCATGAATATCTCCGGGGTGAGGTTTTTTCACTTGAAGTGTAACAGATATTCAGAAAATGCACACATCAAAAGTGTACAGCTCAGTGAATTTTCTCCACCTGAGCAGACCTGTGTGACTGCTGACTCCTACAGCATAGATTAGTCTCACCGCTCTGTGAACATCCCATAAATGGAATCACACGGTATGTACTCTTTTGTGTCTAGCTTCTTTTGTTCAATATTATGTTTGTTTGATTCACCCATGTTGTTAGGTGTAGCTGTATTTGATTGCATGGGATGAAGAAACCACACTCGGATTTATCCATTCTACTGTTGTGGACATAAGGTGGTTTCAGATTGGGGCTCCCATGGACAGTGCTTCTGTGAACATTCTAAAATGTGTTTCTAGAGGCGGTTTGCCTGTGTCCTGCTGGGTCTATTTCTGGGAGTGGGATGGCTGATTCCTCTGTACTTGACCTCCAGCATAGGGCTCGAAAGGAGCCCTTCAGCCCACATTTATTGGACACAGATTCTAAGCTAAACCCTTTGCAGGCTCCCAGCCATCCATCCACCACAGCTGAAAGTTACCTTCTCTAATGAGGGTGTGACCCTGAGTCAAACCCCTGGAATGGAGCAGCATAAAAGATTTATAACGAGATATCGACACATTTAAGGGAGCACTGCTCCAAACAGCAGACACTTTACAAATGATTAAAAGTCATGGGAAACAGGGATGGTTGAGCAAAGGCATCAGAGCCTGTTTTCTTAATGGGCTCAGCCCTGGGGCAAGCAGGCTGAAACCTCAGACCTGTAGCTGGACCAGTGAGGCTGAGAAGGGTAATGGTCAGTCACACAACAGGGGTGGGGCATTCTAGAGAAATTCAGAAAGATTAAAGGTTAGGATGCTCTTGGCCCTGGAGGGATGGGTAAGGAGGAGATGGCCAAACATATAATGAATTAGAGACTAATACAATGAACCTCCACTTTTTACCACCATTTACCCACCTTTCACTCAGTGCATGGTTCCCAGTCTCCCAGGGCAGCAGAAGTCTGTCCTCCACCCCAAAATTGAGGTTAAAACAGACATCTGGTCCACCACCTCCCACTGAATCATATTCTCCCAGGCTGGGGCCAGAGGTGCAATATTTTTGTACAAGTCCCAGTAGTGATTCCGATAATAGATCTGAAAGCTACTGTTTTAAGGGACCAGTCTCTTTGGCCCACACTGGGCCCCATAGCAAAGGGACTCAGCTTTCCTGACTCACCATTCACAACCTCAGCTCACTTCCTGACTTGCTCAGCTCCCCCCAACTCCAAGTGTACCCTTTGCTCTCAGGAAGACTTTTTACCATGCACCCTATCTGACTGTAGCTTTAGCTCAACTTTGCATGTAAGTCCATCCCAGATTAGCTTCTTGAGGCTGCTTTTCTCCCCTACACTTGTAACAAAAGTTTATTTTTGTTTTATTGTTGAGTAGTATCTCATAGTCTGATTATACCACAATTTTTTATTGAGGTATAGTTGATGTATAATATTAAATGTTTCAGGTGTACAACACAGTGAGTCACAATTTTTAAAGGTTATATTCCATTTACAGTTATAAAATATTGGCTGTAGTCCCTGTGCTGTGCAATATATCTTTGCAACTTAGTTATTTTGTACATAGTACTTTGTGCCTCTTAATCTCCTACTCCTATCTTGCCCCTCCCCCTTCCCACTCCCCACTAGTAAGCACTAGTTTGTTCTCTGTATCTGCGAGTCTGTTTGTTTTTTTGTCATATTCACTGGTTTATTGTATTTTTTAGATTCTATGTATAAGTGATGTCAAATGGTATTTGTCCTTCTCTATATGACTTGGAACAACAGACTGGTTCCAAATAGGAAAAGGAGTCCATCAAGGCTGTATATTGTCACTCTGCTTATTTAACTTATATGCAGAGTACATCATGAGAAATGCTGGGATGGAGGAAGCACAAGTTGGAATCAAGATTTCCAGGAGAAATATCAATAACATCAGATATGCAGATGACACCACCCTTATGGCAGAAAGTGAAGAGGAACTAAAAAGCCTCTTGATGAAGATGAAAGAGGAGAGTGAAAAAGTTGGCTTAAAACTCAACATTCAGAAAACTAAGATCATGGCATCCGGTCCCATCACTTCATGGGAAATAGATGGGGAAACAGTGGAAACAGTGTCAGACTTTATTTTTGGGGGCTCCAAAATCACTGCAGATGGTGACTGCAGCCATGAAATTAAAAGACATTTATTCCTTGGAAGAAAAGTTATGACCAACCTAGATAGCATATTGAAAAGCAGAGACATTACTTTGCCAAGAAAGGTCCATCTAGTCAAGGCTATGGTTTTTCCAATGGTCATGTATGGATGTGAGAGTTAGACTGTGAAGAAAGCTGAGCACCAAAGAATTGATGTTTTTGAACTGTGGTGTTGGAGAAGACTCTTGAGAGTCCCTTGGACTGCAAGGAGCTCCAACCAGTCCATTCTGAAGGAGATCAGCCCTGAAATTTCTTTGGAAGGAATGATGCTAAAGCTGAAACTCCAGTACTTTGGCCACCTCATGTGAAGAGTTGACTCATTGGAAAAGACTCTGATGCTAGGAGGGATTGGGGGCAGGAGGAGAAGGGGACAACAGAGGATGAGATGGCTGGATGGCATCACTGACTCGATAGACATGAGTCTGAGTGAACTCCGGGAGTTGGTGATGGACAGGGAGGCCTGGCGTGCTGTGATTCATGGGGTAACAAGAAGTCGGACATGACTGAGCAACTGAACTGAACTGAACTGATATGACTTATTTCACTTGGCATAAAGTAAAACAAGTCCATCCATCTTGTTGCAAACAGCAAAAGTTCATTCTTTTTTTTATGACTGAATAGTATTCTACATTTTCTTTATCTTTTCATTTGTTGATGGACACTTAGGTTCCTTCCATATCTTGACAATTGTAAATAACCCTACTATGAAGATTGGGATGCAAGTATGTCTTCAAATTAGTGTTTTCGGGGGTTTTTTGGATGAATACTCAGGGGTGGAATTTCTAGCTCCTATGCTAGTTCTATTTTTAGTTTTTTGAGAAACCTAGTACTGTTTTGTGTAGTGGCTGCACTTTTAAGTAACAACACCCCTTCATGTTGACCTCTCTCTGGTACCTTTTAAAGGGCAGTATCTTCCTGGGTGCAAGGTCAGGAGTAATTCTCCACATATGGTGGGGTTCTGAATGGACATCTGACTTGATCTTGATCTTCTTCAGCCTCAGTTTCATCATCTGTAGACAAATAAGACCTAGATCAGCAAGTTGTCATGATTTCCAATAGATATAGTTGCTGAGCATGGTTTATATAACCAGTTAGGTCCTCAGAGCAGCCAGAAGAAGACAGAACCCAAGAGTAATTTCCTGTCTCACCAGCCTCCTGCCTGGTAACCCTGTGTTCAGTCTCGTCCCTTCTAGTCTTTCTCCACACAGCTCCTGGTGGGATCCCAGTAGAACCCAGTTCTGACCTGGACTCTTCCTGCATGGCAGCCCCTCAGGAGCAAGGGAACTAAGGTGAATCCTACAGTGTCTCCATGCCAGACCCTGTGGTATAAAGACTTTAACGTGGATTATCACATTTCCTCTTCACAGCAAACCTCTCCAGACAGTATAATTGTTCTCTCCATTGTTAAAAACAAGGAAGCAGAGGTACAGACAGGTCAGCAATAAACATGGGTCTTGCACCCAAGGCTCCTGACACTGAAGCCCACGTTCTCTCCAGTTGGCTCTCAGGCCTTTCTGGGTACTCCAGCCACTGCGGGTGAATGTTGACAGCAGCACATGCCACCCTAGCTCAAGGTAGTCAGATAACTCAGGATAGGACCGCCTGGCCTGGCCAGAGAACATCTTATAGCCCCCAGTCTCGTGTTGCCATCTGAGATATCATTTCTAGGTGACTCAGGATTAGAGTGATAGCTGGCATTTCTATAGGACAGGGCAAGATGAAAACATTCCCCCAGCAGCTGCAGGCCTGATTTGCCTATTTTGCAGTCAAACCACCACTTCCTCCAGTAGGCTAGAGAGAGAGATTAGCAAAGGAGGGGCCCATGCCAGGTAGAGGTAAGGCAGAGGGAGCTGGCTGGCCAGGCCCAACAGAAGGTGTTCAGAGCTGACTCAGGCTGCTGGGCCCACTGCCTGCCCATCCCTGGTGAGACTTCTGGGGCACAGAGAGATGTCAAATGGAAGCAGGGAGCTACCCAGCTTGGTATCCATCATCCGCACATCCTCCTTCTAAATTGTGAGCTGAGATTTCAGTTTCCTGAAGAATCATCTAATCATTGAATCCCTCATTTTAACCTCTGGGTGTCAGGGGCCCTGGATTCAGTCCCAGTTCCTGCTTTGCTTGGAGGTGAAACCTGGACATGTCAGTCTCCTAGGGTCTCATCTGCACCTCTCTTTGCCATCTGCACCTGGGCTTCCTGGGCTTCCCTTGTGGTTCAGCTGGTAAAGAATCCGCCTGCAATGTGGAAACCTATGTTCAATCGCTGGGTTGGGAAGATCTCCTGGAGAAGGGAAAGGCCAGTATTCTGGCATGGAGAATTCCATGGACTATATAGTCCATGAGGTCGCAAAGAGTGGGACATGACTAAGCAACTTTCACTTCACTAAATGGAGATAGTAATAGTTTCCAGCTTGTAAGGCACTTGTGGATAAAAATTAAATAAGATAAGAGCTGAAAAGAATTTCCCACCATGCACAATAACTGCTCAGAAAGGATAGTTCTAGTTCTGTGTTGCTATGGAAACAGCATTTATTCATTCACTCACTCATTCACTCCCTCATTCTGCAGATATTTATTAGGCACAAATTGCATGTCAGGTGTACCCTGTAATCCCAGTACTGTCACCAGACCCAAGAGACACCTGACCTGCCTTGGGTGGGGGAGGCACGGTAGAGGTATCAGAACAGGCTTCCTGGAGGAGATAAGGCTTAAGCTACCTTCTAAAGTCTCTGTAGAAATTAGTGAAATATAGAGAGCCAAGATTGTAGGCAGGTGTCTGTCCCCCTATCCCCAGCTGGTTGGTGAGTTGCTTGAAGGCAAGAGAATGTATAGGGATGAGGTATGCATGCTTGGATCTACTTGCTAACTCACTATTTGTGCATACACACACACACATCTGTACTCATTGTTCATTTCATGTCTGTATGCTTGTATATAATAGGATGTTTACATAGTCGGTGCTCAAGAAATATTTGTTGCATTGACTGGAGAAAAGCAATTTGGGGGACTTCCCTGGAGGTCCAGTGGCGAAGACTCTGTGCTCCGAAGTCAGCATGCCCTTATCCTTGGTCAGGGAACTAGATCCCACATGCTGCAACTAAGACCCAGCCCAGCCAAATAAATAAATATATGTTTTTTAAAAAGCTACTATGTTTTCCAGTTGGGGATCCAGCTTTTGGAAGAAATCCACAACAGCAGTGTCCACAGAACTGCTAGTGCTCAGCACTGGTAATGCAGGAACATTTAAATAAAACTGTGTCTGGGCCTTTGTGCTTAAAAAAAAAGCCAGGCACTGGTGCTCAGGCCTTGAAAGATTGCAAAAAGCCGCTTGTATCTCTGCCTCTGAAGTACAGTCAAGGGGCCTGTGGCCTCTCTCCTGCTGTTGTCTCTGTCACGTGTGCATGATGCAGAGTTCAATGGGGAGGTCAACAGACATCACTGTGAAAAACAAAGGACCAGAAGGCCAACTCCCTCTTAATGCTTGTTAGTGGGAAAACGGTGATGAAAGCTTTTTTTTTAATTGGGAATGTCATGTGGGTTAGCAGACACATTGACACTAAAACTTGCTCCTGCCAAATACATCAGTTGAGATGGGAATATATACCTATCAGTACAGACAGGCCTTTAGAAAGAAGATACTAGAATATGCTCTGAATTTTAGTGTGAATTCTAGAGGTTAGTGTTAAGGTAGGTCTGTAATTTTTCAAAATTTCAAACTCAAAACCAACTCCCGGAGTTTGCCCAAACTCATGTCCATTGAGTCAGTGATGCCATCCAAACATCTCATTCTGTTGTCCCCTTCTCCTCCCACCTTCAGTCTTTCCCGGCATCAGGGTCTTTTCCAATGAGTCAGTTCTTGACATCAGGTGGCCAAAGTATTGGAGTTTCAGCTTCAAAATCAGTCCTTCCAATGAACACTCAGGACTGATCTCCTTTAGGATGGACTGGTTGGATCTCCATGTCTTCTTTAAAAAATGTATCAGTTCAGTTCAGTTGCTCAGTCATGTCCGACTCTTTGTGACCCCATGAATTGCAGCATGCCAGGCCTCCCTGTCCATCACCAACTCCTGGCATTAACCCAAACTTATGTCCATCGAGTCGGTGATGCCATCCAGCCATCTCATCCTCTGTCGTCCCCTTCTCCTCCTGCCCCCAATCCCTCCCAGCATCAGGCTCTTTCCCAAAGAGTCAACTCTTTGCATGAGGTGACCACAGTATTGGAGTTTCAGCTTCAGCATCAGTCCTTCCAGTGAACATCCAGAACTGATCTTCTTTAGGATGGACTAGTTGGATCTCCTTGAAGTCCAAGGGACTCTCAAGAGTCTTCTCCAACACCACAGTTCAAAAGTATCAATTCTTCGGTGCTCAGCTTTCTTCACATCCAACTCTCACATCCATCCATGAGTACTGGAAAAACCATAGCCTTGACTAGACGGACCTTTGTTGGCAAAGTAATGTCTCTGCTTTTTAATATGCTGTCTAGGTTGGTCATAATTTTCTTCCAAGGAGCAAGCGTCTTTTAATTTCATGGCTGCAGTCACCATCTGCAGTGATTTTGGAACCCAAGAAAATAAAGTCTCTCACTGTTTCCCCATCTATTTCCCATGAAGTGATGGGACCATATGCCATGATCTTCGTTTTCTGAATGTTGGACTTTAAGCCAACTTTTTCACTCTCCTCTTTCATTTTTATCAAGAGGCTCTTTAGTTCCTCTTCACTTTCTGCCATAAGGGTGGTGTCATCTGCATATCTGTGGTTATTGATATTTCTCCCGGCAATCTTGATTCCAGCTTGTGCTTCTTCCAGCCCAGCGTTTCTCATGATGTACTCTGCATATAAGTTAAATAAGCAGGGTGACAATATACAGCCTTGATGGACTCCTTTTCCTATTTGGAACCAGTCTGTTGTTCCATGTCCAGTTCTAACAGTTGTTTTGTGACCTGTATATAGGTTTCTCAAGAGACAGGTCAGGTGATCTGGTATTCCCATCTCTTTCAGTATTTTCCACAGTTTATTGTGATCCACACAGTCAAAGGCTTTGGAATAGTCAATAAAGCAGAAATAGATGTTTTTCTGGAACTCTCTTGCTTTTTCCATGATCCAGCAGATGTTGGCAATTTGATCTCTGGTTCCTCTGCCTTTTCTAAAACCAGCTTGAACATCTGGAAGTTCACAGTTCACATATTGCTGAAGCCTGGCTTGGAGAATTTTGAGCATTACTTTACTAGCGTGTGAGATGAGTGCAATTGTGTGGTAGTTTGAGCATTCTTTGGCATTGCCTTGCTTTGGGATTGGAATGAAAACTGACCTTTTCCAGTCCTGTGGCCACTACTGAGTTTTCCAAATTTGCTGGTATATTGAGTGTAGCACTTTCACAGCATCATCTTATAACATATACCTAAACTCATAGTTCAGTTTGTAAAGAATCTGCCTGCAGTGCAGGAGACCCTGGTTTGATTCCTGGGCTGGGAAGATCTGCTGGAGAAGGGATAGGCTACCCACTCCAGTATTCTTGGGCAGCCCTTGTGGCTCAGCTGGTAAAGAATCCACCTGCAATGCAGGAGATCCCAGTTTGATTCCTGGGTTGAAGATCCCCTGGAGAAGGGAAAGACTACCCACTCCAGTACTCTGGCCTGGGTTGCAAAGAGTGGGACATGACTGAGCGACTTTCACTTTCAAACACCAATAGTTTCCGCAAGGATTCCTGTGCTAAACCAGCCCGACTCATTTAGCAGGAGCAGCAGAGTTGGTCATCTGAATCATAACGTGGCCCTCTGAATGCCTCAAATCCCCTCTTATCTCACCTCTTGATGAAAGGACCCTAGTTGCATCATTATCTAGAATCCAGGAGTAGTTTCCTGTCTTAACTGGGTGGATTCCCACTGTCTCAGCCTCTGACCCTGCAGAACAGCCTTGAGCTCAGCCAGCTTCTAGGTTTCCTGTCTTAACTGCTTGGATTCCCACCGTCTCAGCCTCTGACCCTGCAGAACAGCCTTGAGCCCAGCTAGCTTCTAGGTTTCCTGTCTTAACTGCTTGGATTCCCACTGTCTCAGCCTCTGACCCTTCAGAACAGCCTTGAGCTCAGCCAGCTTCTAGGTTTGCTCTCAGACACACTGAACCAGGAGCAACCTTTGAACTGCCTGATCCTTCAGAATTTTGAAACTAATAAGAGAAATGGGATTTCTTTGAGAGTCTCCCCAGGATGTTCTTTCTAACTCTACTCCCCACCCACCTTCTCCCTCCTTCCTACAAAGTATTTAAAATGCTTTGAGAAGCAGCAGGTTTTGAAAGTTGTGCACACATTTACTCAGCTCAGGGAATGATGGACACATCTGGGCCTCAAATGTTTTCCAGCCCTGCAAAGTAGTAGCTAGTCACAAGTGGTTATGCACGGAGCTCAGACTAAACAGCAGCTAGCCCTGCATAAAGGCACCTTTCAGATTCCTGGGTGGTCTTTGCCACTGTCTTCTCCAGATATAGGAGAAGAACTTCCCAAGGTCTCTGTCCCAAGAGACATCACAAATGAGCAGCAGCAGGGTGTACTCTGCTAGGACAGTCATGTGACCTGGTTTTGACTCCCAGCTCAACTGTGTGATCTCAAGCAAGTTATTTGCCCTCTCTGTGTTACAATGTTCACATCTCTTAAACAGAGCTCATGGTCTACACCTTATAGGGCTGACAATGCCTGACCCATACTCAGCACAAAGTAGGTGTTATTATTTCCGATTTCCTCCTTCTCTGGGGCCACTTAGGAATTAAAACTTGGTCCTGTCCTTTAATTGGTAGTTATCACTTTAGTCCTATAGAACAATCTTTTTTCCTAATCTCTCCCCAGGGCATGATAATGATGGCTCTGATTGTACTGAAATTTATGAGTGCTTTCTCTGTGCCAGGAACTGTGATATAAGCATTTTGTATATACTTACTTGACATATATATCCCATCTGAGATCCTGTACTTTGGCTCCATGCCTGACAGAGTTTAATGCACACAATAATTCTCTGAAGTAGTCACTGTTATTAGCTCCATTTTTTGGCTGAGTAAAAGAAGGCTGATTGAGGAAGCAAGTGGTATCCAGGACTTGATCCCAGAGAGTCAACCCCAAATCCTGTGTTCTCCACTACTACACAAAGGAAAGTCCTTAGGTAAGAAGCACTGGTGTGGTATTAGGCAAAACGAGTGATGCCAAGTGCTATAGGAACTTGGGGGTAGGAATAAGCTACCTACAGAGGAGGTGGCCTTAAAAGGATAGACAGAGAAAACACCAGGTGAGGAAGCATCATGAGCAAAGATATAAAGGTAAAACCCCAGAAAATGTTGAAACAGAAATAGCTAGCTCTAACTGGAGTTTAGGCAGGTGGAAAGCAAACACAGACCCGACGGTGGAGGGCATTGGATGACAAGATTGGATGTTAGCCTCTAGGAAGTAGGGAGCCATGGAGCACTTTTGAGCAGAGGAGGACATCCCCACAGCTGTGCTCCAGGAAGATTAACCTGGCAGAGGAATGTCAGGTGGAATGAAAGGTGGGGAGAATGGACACTGGGAGATTACTGGACATGATGATGTCTGTTATTTCCTTGCAACTTGAAAGCAAAGATACATTCCGAATTTTCTAGAACTGAGGTCAGAGCCCAAACTCCAGTCAGGCCTTCTGACTATAAATTCTGGGTTTATTGCTCCTCAGGCTAAGTCATGGCTGAACCTGTTAGAAGGTTTTAAAAGGTCAATTCAGTTCAGTCGCTCAGTCATGTCTGACTCTTTGTGACCCCATGGACTGCAGCACGCCAGGCTTCCCTGTCCATCACCAATTCCTGGAGCTTACTCAAACTCATGTCCATCGAGTCGGTGATGCCATCCAACATGGCTCTTGGAATAAGGGGTCTGAAGACTACCTGACACTGTAGGAAGAATGATTGTGTGTGTGTGTGTCTTTCCTAGGAATGTGCACACAGTTGTCACTTGAGTCAGGAGATGGTCCCCTGCATCAGCTTCTTAGGGGAATTCACAGCCACAAAAACAGTGATGAACCGCTGAGATTCATCAGGGGTCACACTCGAAGGTGAAGCCCAGGATTCCGTAGGAACAATTCCTGAAGTCTAAAAGCAAGGATAAATGGAAAAAAGGTGATAGATAAGTAGATAGACAGAAAGGTTCTGGAGGAAGAAGGACAGTTAGAGGTGAAATGAGTGCTCCAGGCCTAGGAACCAAGAGTTGTCCTCTGGCTCGTCAACATTCCGTAGAACAGTGATTCTCTACGGGGTGATTTTGCTTTCCAAGGCAACATCTGAAGACACATCAGGCTGTCACAAGTAAGGGAGATTGTGCTATCCGTGTGTCACTGTTAGAGACCTGAGATGTGCTGATCATCCTAAAATTGCACAGAGCAGCCCCCACAACAAAGAATTTTCCAACCCATGTCAGTAGCGCTGAGGATGAGAAACCTACTTTAGAGAAAAAAAGAAGTCTTGCCTTATAAGTATGCATAGAGGCTCAGCAGGACCACTGGGTTTGTGCCTTCCACTGTAAGCTTCCAGGAGAGGCTGAGGACTAACTGACCTCCTATGGAGTGACAGACTTATATCAGATGCAGGTACTTAGATGACTTTGTGATATCCATTAACCCTCCTTAAAAAGGGGACTGTGTAGGACCCAGACCTGACTCAGGAGGCCCTGACCAGTGTCCACTTGGCCTGGTTCCCTCTGGACACTAGGATGAACCTCCCCCTCATTTTTGGTAATTTAGGACTTGTTCCCCCACAGCCCCGCCTACCCAGTATTGAGAGAGGAAGGAGCTGAATCCCTGGGAAGTGATCTGACTTGCCCTAGCCTGTGACTATGCAGCCACACAGACTCCTTTGTCCAGAGGAAGCCTGCTCAGGTTGGATTAATTCAAGCATCTTCATCCAGTAATCTAAACATCCAGGGTTCCAGCTTCAGCCACAGCTGGATGCAGGAACCCTGGCCATGTCACTTCTTCAGTCCTCAGCTCTTCTCTCTCCTTGCCATTCTGAGTCTTGTTCTCCTGTGAGGTAAGAGAGTTGCTGGGTTTCCAGGCTATCTGTTCACAGCCCCCGTGAGGAGTAAGTAATGTGCCTCTCTCTCAATGGCCCCTGCATGCACATTTTGGGTCTGAATTAGGGGATATGTCCACCCCTGATCCAGGTCTTGTAGCTGGAGGGGAAGGGTGTTCTGAATGACCAGTCAAAGCAGACAGGAGGAGCCACAGTGCCTGCTCAGGGGCTGGAGGTGGGGTGGGGGAGTACTCCAGAGGAAGTTTGGGGGTGCTGCTACCAAAGCAAGGAGAATGGACACTCATGAACCAAATGACACATGGTCATCAAACCCAGCTAGTAAGTGGTCAAGCAGACACTCAGCCCAGGTGTCCTGTTATCAGCATGATCTTTCATCTCTGCCATAGCCTCCTAAGGCAGGCAGAGTGGTTGCCTCCCAAGGTCCCACTCATGGTGCTGAGGCTTGGCCCCAGGGAGTGGAGGTGGAGGAGATGGGGGAGAGGGTGGGCCAGGGCTGAGAGCTCAGCCTAGTGGAGTCTGAGATTGGACCCTGCTCTCTTCAAGGCTCGGACTTGTGCTAAGGGGATAGAGGCCAATGACTGATGAGGCAATGACTCAGGAAGAAAGAGGACAAGAGGGGCCTGGGTTCAGCACTTAGGAAGTCAATGACTTCACAGTCATTGACTGCCTTCCTCCCAGTAAACAGGACTTGCACGCCTACTGTCTGCTCCCTTATCTTCCCCTCCAGGCCGAGGGTCTGTTGTAGGAGATCTCCTCCTCTTCCTGGCCCCTCCAGAGCTCACTTTGATGCTGACTTTAATCCCCTTTCATGTGTCAGGCATGTCGGAGAGGATGGCTCCCACCTGTGGTTTCCCTGCTCTTCCCGGGACCTGTGGGTGGTCAGACCCTCTGGCATTACAGGCACTCCCCGCCCATTCCCGGGCACCCTGCCAGGTGCCAGGCTCCCAGCCTCCGTCCTGCAGCCTCCTCCCCTTCCCCAGCAGCCTCTGGCAGCTACCTGACTGGCATCAGCTAGAAGCAGGATGAACTCGGTTGCTCTGATTTGGAAATGCCTGCCTGAGCTCTTTCCTGATGTAGAGGAGCCGGCATTGGTGAGACGGTCCAGGTTGTTTGCTTATAATCCAGTACAAACCAGGCATATCGAGGGTGCTTCTGCCTCTTAAATAAACAGCTGTAAGTCCTTCTGTGTGTGTCCACTGAGTCTTTACTCTGTGCCGGACATTATTTTGGGATCTGGGGATGGTGACGGAAACACAAGATAGCCCTCCATGCCTTTGCAGAGCTGCCCGTGAACATATAAGTTGTCAGGTAGATAGTACGTCAGATTGGAAAGGCTCAGTGGAGAAAAATAGAGTGGGCTGAGGATAGAAGATAGAAGCTGCGAGTTCAGACAGGGAGTTCCAGAGCCTCTGAGAAGGTGACATTTGCACACACACCTGATGGAGGGGAGGGAGAGAGCCCTGGGATGTCTGGGGAGAGGCTCCAGGAAGTGATGAGTCCACGTCACAGGGCGAGGGCAGGTCATGGAAGTGGCAGCTGAGCCCCAGAGGTGAATGGACCCCATTCCCAAAGGGATTGTAAGAATTCAGCCTTTCCCCCAGGGAGGTGGCAGCCACTGAAGGGTTTTGAGTGGAGGAGGGACCTGGTCTGACTTTTTCTGTCCGAATCACTCTGGCTGCTGTTTCAAGACAGGGAGACCACTCCTGATGTCAAGCAATAACCCCTCAGAGATGAGATGGCGGGACTGGGGGTAGCAGTAGGGATATTGAGAAGAAGCAGTTGGATTCTGAGCTTATTCTGAAGGAGGTCACAGGATTTGCTAAGGGACTGAACGTGGTGTGTAAGAGAATGAAGGAGTCAAGGCTGACTCCCAGGCTTTTGTCCTGAGCATCAAAGGATGGAGTGGTTGTTTCCTGAGATGAGGAAGATGCTGAGGAGCAGGCTGGGGGATGGGCATTGATCAATGGTCAGTGTGGGATGTATTATGTGTGAGATGCCCTGTGACATCGTGGGAAGATGTCCAGTAGGCATCTGCTAAGATGGAGAAGGCTGCTGGCGGCATGCTCTGGTGTTTACAAAAGGACCTTCATACAAGTTCTTTCTTTTAATGTGGATAAGAGTCATGGACTGGTAGATCAGATTATACCCATTTTGGAGATGAATAAACTGAGGATCATATGGGGCAAATAACTAATCAGAGGTCACAGAATGCCTATGTGACAAAATAGGTCAGACTCCTCTGATTTCAACTCCATTTCCTCTTTCCTCTTTGTCATACTGGGTTCCAAGATATTTTAAAAATTGATGGGGAAAGACTTCCCTGGAGTCCAGTGGTTAAGACTTCACCTTCCAATCAGGGAGCGTGGATTCAATCCCTGGTTGGGGAGCTAAGTTACCACATGCCTGGGAGCCAAAAAAACAAAACATAAGACAGAAGCAATATTGTAACAAATTCAATAAAGACCTTTTAAAAATGGTCCACATTAAAAAAAAAAATCTTTAAAAATATAACCAGTGGGGAAAAGTATAACCAGTGAATGTTGTCGTCATCTCGGGCTGAGAACAGAAACCCCAGCTGCACCTCAAGACTGCAGGCCTCCCTGGCTCCTGCCGTGCCCAGGGCTGTCTGGGTTGTGGGTGACAAGGGCACAGATACCATTCCCAAGATGAGAGTATTGGGATGTTTCATTCACGTGAATGCTCTTCTGTTAATGCCTCTTTCTTCTGGCTCCCTGCCACTTGCTTCTTGACAAGAAAGCTCTTCTGGGGACTCTGAGTTTGTCTGTCTGTGTTTCTGTATCTGTTTTTGTACACTAGAGGTTGGAATGGTGAAAATAGCAGAATGCTTGAACTTGGGAAATGAATAACCCAACCTTGCAAATAAATCAGCTAGTCTACCAGCTCAAGAGGGATTACACCTGTTGGGCAAGAAATGAGTTCATTGTTTTCTTCTCCTTCTTCCTTTTTTTCAATACTCTCTTGACATACAACATAACTTTCTCTGGAAAGCAATGTTTCCAAGGCTGGAACATGAAAGAAAATATATTGTCTCTCTGGTTAATCTGAAGAAATGACTTTATGAATCTATTTTATTCTGTTAAATGTTTCTCTGAAGCTTGCTGAGGTGGCAGGGATTTTTCTGATTCTAGGTTCCTAGTAACAGAATACTTGAGCAGTGCAGGGAAGATACCCAAGGCTGGGGCATGAAAATAACTGGTTGGAAGGTGTATACCTAGAGCATAAAAATAACTGAGGTTCTTGGATTTTCAGTAATGTGTTTGACGTTGTTACTTGGTGTCCATTACCTCATTAAATTCTCATAACAACTCATTTTACAGGTAAGAAACTGAGGTTTATAGGGAAGCCCTGGGTTACTGACCTGGTACCTGGTGAGGCTAGAATTTGAATCTGATGCCAAAGCCTTGGATTTTTCTATGGTACAACACATTTGTAAGTTGGGGCTCTCTGGATGTCATTTGAAAATTCTACCCAATGTGGGTCAGGGGTCACAGTGAGTGGCCCTGACATGGGCAGACATGTACATTAACCCCCAAGCCCACCCTTCCCATGAAACACCCCTCCTCGAGGGGTCATGTATTGAGGACTTCTGGAAGAAGTGGCTGTCATGCCATCCAAAGCTACCATTTCAAAACTCCTTGGTTGCCAGGAATGATGTCAGGGAGGACAGACATTGGGATGTATTCCCTGGCATGGCCCAGGATGCAGCCCTCTCTCTCTCAAATATACACACACAGCACAGTGATGTTTATCTGAGCATTAATTTCCCCTCTAGTTGGTTTTAAGAATTTTAAAACAAATGTTTACAACTCAGCTGTGGGAAAGAGCCATGCCTGAGGATCAATTCTGCAAAAAACACCATTAATCTCAATGGGCCTGGCTGGGTCTAGTTTTACCATAAATCTGGGTTTGTGTCCCCTTAGTCCTCTAATTCAGGGATTGGCAAACTATGCCTAAGGGCCTATTTTTGTAAATCAAATTTTATTGGAGCATAGCCACTCTTATTCAACAGCAGAATTGAGTAGTTACCACAGAGATTATATGACCCATAAAACTGAAAACATTTACTGTCTGGCCTTTTATAGGAAAAATTGGATAACCTGTGCTCCAACACACACACACACACACACACACACACACACACACACACATGAATTTTATCTAGCAAACTCCTATGTATCCTGCAAGGTCCAACTTAGGTTTATCCTCTACTGAGAAACTTCTATAGCCAGCCTAGCCCAAAACAAAGAACCACATCCTCCTCAGGCTCCCAAAGGATTTTGAATAAGCAAATAATCATGGATGTTCATAGAACATCACGTGCCAGCCACTGTTCTGAGCATGTCACACAGACTGTCTTAACTTTCACTGCAACTCTAAGTAGTAGGTACTTTTTAAAAAAAATGTATTTATTTATTTTTGGCTGCTCTGGTCTTCGTTGCTGTGCACAGATTTTCTCTAGTTGCTGCAAGCATCGGCTACCATCTGGTTGCAGTGTGTGAGCTTCTCACTATGGTGACTTCTCTTTTTGCAGAGCACAGGCTCAGTAGTTGCGGTGCATGGGCTTAGTTGCTCTGTGGTGTGTGGAATCTTCCCAGACCAGGGACTGAACCTGTGTTCCCCTGCATTGGCAGGTGGATTCTTAACCACTGGACCACCAGGGAAGGCCAGTTCAGCTCAGTTCAGTCGCTCAGTCGTGTCCGACTCTTTGCAACCCCATGGACTGCAGCACACCAGACCTCCCTGTCCATCACCAACTCCTAGAGTTTACTCAAACTCATGTCCGTTGAATTGGTGATGCCATCCAACCATCTCATCCTCTGTCATCCCCTTTCCTCCTGCCTTCAATCTTTCCCAGCATCAGGGTCTTTTCAAATGAGTCAGTTCTTCACATCAGGTGGCCAAAGTATTGGAGTTTCAACATCAGCATCAGTCCTTCCAATGAATATTCAAGACTGATTTCCTTTAGGAAGACCAGTAGGTGCCTCTATTATCGCCGTTTTACAAATGAGGGGACTAAAGCCCAGAGACATTAACTAACTTTTGCACATTCACACAGCTGGTAAAAAGATGAGCAGGAAACCCAGGAAGTTTCTGTAGAGACCAGGTTGATCACCACGTGTCATAGATACCAGTACTATCCCCCGTTTTACAGATGGAAACAACAGTTACACAGTGCATATTCCATCGTGTTATAATAAGGTACATCTGTGTCTGCATCTTCACAGGATTTCATCGAGGGCAGAAACACTCTTCCTCTCTCCAAACCCTAATGCATGGCACACAGCATATGCTTAGTGGCCAAAGGCTTAAGTGGGGTCACTTTCCAGACTGTGAGCCCCTCAGAGCCAGAGAGGTTGTGTCATTTATCACCAGATCCCCAGTGTCCAGTGCTGTGCCTGCCTCATAGAAGTGTGCTCAGCAAATGGACAAGAAAGAAGGAGTTTTTCTGGGAATAGGAAGCTCTCTTGTTTGACTGCCTGTGCTTTTCCATTTCTTTGTTCCTTTAAGCTCATCATTTACATTGTACATGGGTGTTGGCGCCTGAGACCTGAGGCCTCTGCCTTCTGGACTGATGGCCACTAGGAAAAGTGTCTGTTTAACTTTGCCAGGAGCATCTTCGGAGAAGGAAAGGATGTTACCTGCCATGTTTACTGGTGTTTAATGTGACCTGACCACTTGGCCACCTTTTCAATGATTACACTTAAGGAGTTGTTCAGTTGCTAAGTCATGTCCAACTCTTTGTGACCCCACAGACACTCCAGGCTTCCCTGTCCTTCACTATCTCCCAGAGTTTGCTCAAATTCATGTCCGTTGGGTCAGTGATGCTATCTAACCATCTCATCCTCTGCCACCCTCTTCTCCTTTTGCCTTCAATCTTTCCCAGCAACAAGGTCTTTTCCAATACTCATGTAGCCAAAGTATTGGAGCTTACTTAAGGAGTAAGTCAGCATAAATTCTGCCAGCACCGGCAAATATTTCAGCAAAAATTAAAAAAAAAAAATTACCCCTTTTCATTCCAGTGAACCTGATCTTTGAGGAAACCTGTTGATTGACAAAGACCCAAGCTACATTTTTACAGTCACAAAACCACAGTCATTGCTAGAAAGACCCTCAGGGGTCACTTGGTTTATTACAGGGAAAGGACAGGTTTAAAAAACAAACAAACAGTATTTGATTACCATCAGCTGAGTATTTATTTGAGCAATGAGCAAAGTGTGACACAGATAACAAGGTGGTGGGCATCCAGGGAGGGGGAGCCTGCCTTTGGGTTGGCTGGGTCAGGGCAGAAATACTTCTGGAGGAGAGAGATTAAAGCCAGGCTCCCAGGGATGCGGAGGACCGGAGTCCTTGGAGTGCCCTGTCCAGGGTGCCCCTCAGAAAGGCAGAGAAAGGGTGTGCACTTGGCTCTTCCCAGCTCCAAAGCTGGACAATTTCCCGCCCTCACCCCAGCATGCTCGTAACACCAGTGGCACTTTGGTGTCCTGTGCCCCAGGCCCTCGCACTGCCCCTGCCTCTCCTCTCCTCGCTTCAGCCTCCCTCCATTGCAGGCCCTCCTCCCGCCTCCCCTGGGACTCTCCCAGACCCCCTAGAAGAGGCCAACCAACCGCACTCCACACAACCAAAGAAAGCAGTGTCGCTGTTCAAGCCAGCACACGCAGGGATCGCCGCGGGGAAGAACCTGTGCTGACTTCTCTGCTTACTTATTAGCTTTCTGCCCTTGGGCAGCCACTCGCCTTCCCAGAGGTAACCCGATGGGCAGCTGCCGTGCAGGAACAGAGGGCAGAGAAGGAGCTTTGTGCTAATGAGTGCCACCCGGCCTCAGTGTTTATAAGGCATTATTTTCCCAGGGCTGCTGTGAGGATCAGAATGACATTAGACAAACAGGAGGCACAGTAGCGCCCGGGGCTGGAGAGGTGAGCTAAGCTTCCCCAGGGCCAAGCCACAGAGAAAAGAATTTTCTTCCATAATAGAAAATATACGGGGAACCAAATCCAGCCCAGAGGAGTCACCTGGGGACTGAGGTGGTTCATGGGGCCTCCCAACTCAGGGTCCCTGCAGGGAAGGGTGGGCAGGAAAGATGGAGAGTGAGTTGACCCCTCCCTCCCCCATCACAGGCAGCGGGAACCACCATGCAGAAGATGCCCTGGGTGTGGGGCAGGGAGGTCCTCTCTGGGGCAGGACACCCCGATGGGAAAGTCTGGCTGGAGCATGAAGGTGGCCCTCTGATAGCACTTGCCGGTAGCAGCAAGCAGAGCCTGCCTCCATGAGCAAAGCACCGTCAGAGTGCTAGAACCTTCTCTCAGCCTCTGAAGCCAGCTCCCCTTTCATGGGGAAGCCAAAGGGTCTGGCTTTTTTTTTTTTTTTTTTTTTTTTTTTGAGAATCCATCCTGTGCTTTGTGGCTTCCCCTATGTGTTACGGTTTGAATTGTGTCCTCCCGAAAGTCTCATCCCCCAGCACTTGAGCATGTGACTTTTCCTGGAAATAAGTTCATTGCAGATGTGGGTAAAGATGAGGTCATGCTGGAGTAGGATGGACCCTTAATCCAATATGACTGATGGCCTTGTTAAAAAAGGGAAATGTAGACACAGACACGATGCACAAAGAGAGAACAGCACGTGAAGGTGAAAGCCCAGATGAGGGCGATGCTTCTTCACGTCAAGGAATGCCAGTGAAGCCCCAGGATATAGGGGAGAGGCATGGAACAGATTCTCTGTCACAGCCCTTAGAAGAGACCAGTCCTCCCAATACTTTGTTCTCAGATGTCCAACCTCTAGAACTGTGACATAATGAATGTCTTTGTTTAAGCCACTGAGCTTGTGGTATTTTGTTATGACAGCCCTAGCAAACCAGAACTGTGAGTTACCTTCTTAAACCTCACAACAAGCCTGCAAAGGGAGATATTATTATCCACACTTTACAAACATAGGAACAGAGGATCAGAGGGGTCAAGTCACTTGTCCAAAGCCACAGAGCAAGTAAGAAAGAGGACAGGTATGAGCCTAGCTCTGTTTAGCTCCAAGCACACAGACTGTGGTAGACACACTTGAACGCTGAATCCTGGGTCTTGGTTGGAAGCAAAGGAGATCTGAGGAGCACTGCGAGATCCCAGGGGGTCACTCGGCAGCGTGGAATTCCTGGCCCGCAGAATGAGTCCCACCAAGACCTCCACCCTCCCACAGTAAGCAGGCTGGGAAAGAAAAGCCAGGACAAGCCTAGAGGGTGTGGAACTGAGTCACTGGTGAGAAGTCTGGGGCAGTCAGGGGTGAGGAGCTGACAAAAAGCTGACAGAGCCCTCAGCCAGCTGCTTGAAGGTCAGGGGCTTCCCTGGACGAGGCCAGGTACTGTCAGAGAGCCGAGCGGCCCCAGCTATGAGACTCTGCTTCACCGGAGTCAGGACCCAAGAGGTCATCGAGGTGTCCTAGGCATATCTGCCTTTTGCGTCTTCAGTGCTCTTCTCCTGCAAGCCTTCAAAGCCTGGGCCTCTCCCTGCTGCTCCAGAACAAGTTATTCCCCAAAGGCCTCCCTCATCCCCCTGCCATCTCCCTCAGGCTGGAGCAGCCGTCCCCAGGCAGCGCCTCCCTTCCCTGCTGTGGAGGGCTCTGCAGTGGCCCTCCTTTCCTGTATCCTGCAGTTAGGAGAGCTCAGCCTCTCCCTCAGAAGGGCCCCAGAATCATTCTTAATCAAGGAACAGAAAGATGGCACCGCAGTCCCCCTGGAGCCTGCAAAATAGGCCTTTCAAGCTTCATCTCCTGGCAGGAGACCATAGGGACCACAGGAGAGTTGTCACTAACAGAGTCAGAGAGATGCAGAGATAAGGTGCAGACTGACAGTCACTTCTCAGGACCCAGGGGAAGGCGGGGGGCAGCCGGGACCCCCAGCTGCCTGAGGGTCCCCTTCCAGGGGTGTTTGTGAGTAAGGCCGCCTGCACCTTCAGCCGTCCTTGGGACCCCCCACCCCCTCTCCTTGGTGACTAGGAAGGGGGAGTAGAAGGGGGTATGACATGTTTTGCAGGCAGCAGAGCCAAACTGCACTTGGGGTCCACCTCCTGCTGGACCACTTGGCGGGCATCCAACCTAGGCATAGGGTGGGGCGGAGCCAGGCCCACTTGCAGGGGCTCAGCCACTCTGTGGTGTGAATGGTCCTCTTTCCATGTGCTCTGCAGGTAGACCAGACCTGAGGCAGGTGGCAGAGGGGCTCAGAGTCACAGCCCAACCCCCATACCCTGGGGGAGATGGCCAGGCGAGGCACCCCTAGGGGATGGGGGCCTGCAGAGGGGGCTCCTGGCTGCCCCTGTGTGCTAATCCTAGACCCTGGCCTGTGTATGGCTACAACGGGGCACAGCCATCCAGGACACCATCTCTGACTGGGGCCAGAGGGACATCAGAGTTTGGGACTGGGTGCCCCCCTCAATTACCACCTCCAAGGCTCAGCCAGCACTCCACAATCACCTCTAAGGGGCTCCCCTCCCTGAGTGCTCCCTGAACTTTAGGGAGGGCCTTCCTGTCCTCAGCTGGAACTGCCAAAGATACCAGTGCCCCTTAAGGTATCAGTTCCGATGTCCATTTCCCAGGGGTCAGCCAGTCAGGGCAGCTCCTCAGTGTACTTTATGCAGTCTTTAACAAGCATCTGGGTCCTGGGTCCTGGGTTCCAATTGCAGCTTTACTCAGGTCAGATAACTCTATCCTGCCCCTGGTTTGTCATCTGTAAACGGGGATGATAATGGTTGCTGCCGCATATGGTTACTGTGAGGATTAAGTATGATAAGACTCAAAAGTATTTGGAATGGCACATAGTAAGTACTAAATACAAGTAACTATAAGCGGCTTCCCTGGTAGCTCAGGGGTGAGGAATCCACCTATTAATGCAGGAGACACGTGTTCGATCCCTGGTCCGGAAAGATCCCACATGCCTCAAACCAACTAAGCCCACGTACCACAGCTACTAAGCCTGTGTTCTAGACCCCAAGAGCCACAGCTATGGAAGCCTGCACACCCTAGAGCCCATGCTCCACAACAAAAGAAGCCACCGCAATGGAAGCCCACGCACTGCGACTAGAGTAGCCCCCACTCACTGCAACTAAAGAAAAGTCCAGAGCAGCAACGAATACCCAGCTCAGCCAAAAAAAAAAAAAAAAACGGAACTGTAAGAAAGATGATGGTGATGGTGCTCTGAGTGTTCACAATGATGCTGCTGTTACTCCCACCACTATGATCACTGCTGTGACTATTAACATCATTATTACTACTACAACTGCCATTTGAGCTGGTAATAATGCTACCCCCAGGGTAAGCACCGTCCTCTATAACAATTACGGGTTTATAAAGCTTTGGAAATTTTAGTGGCTCCCACTGAACCTGTAAAATGTGAATTTGCTGGTCAAGGGTTTTCATCCTGTAGTTCTGCCTCTTGCCACCTCCTTATCCCTCGGCTCTGCCTGCTGCCCCACCTTTCCCCAGGAGTCCCCTCTCTCCCCTGCCTTCCCCCTCTAGCTAGATCAGCTCCTTCTTCTTCTTTTTTTTTAATTAACTTCCTCTCTTTTTAAAATTACACCTTCCTAAAGACTCAGCTCAGATGTCATCTGTTCCTTGAAGTCTTCCTCGGCTGGAGAGAAATAAAGATGCAAACAGGAGATCAGGTGTGGGGATTTTATTGGCCAGAATGGCAATGAGAATGGAGGCAGCAAAGACTCCCAATTAGATGCTGAGAACTAGTCTAGGAGAGAAGCCAAAGTAGGAATCTGAAGCAACCAAACCTGCCTTGAGTGGCTTAGAGGAATTCTGCTGAGCACCTTGTAATAACAAGAAACAGTTACTGTGCTGTGAGCCAGGTACTGTTCAGGTATGGGTGCGTGCAAAACAACCCTACGAGGTAAATGCTCTTCTGATCACTGCCCCTTTACAAATGAGGAAACTGAGGCACAGATAGATTCATCCATTTGGCTAGCAAGGTAGTAGGAAATAGAGCTGAATCTAAACCCCGGCTGTCTGACTCTGGAGCCCGTGTGCGTAACCACAGCTCTTTTCCTATCACAATTATTGTTTCTATTTCCCCTCACCCATCTTCCCTTCAGTCTGTTCTGTCACTCCCTACCCCTGGCTGTGAGCTTAGGGAGGTAGGGACCAAGTCATTCTCTATTCATTAATTCAGCACATATTTCATATGCGCCACCTGAAGATATAAAACGTGAGTATATTTGAGAAGTACTTAGAACAGTGCCTGGTACATTGTGGGTGTTAGCAGCAGCAGCAACACCATAATCATCCCCTTCATCATCTAGACCCCACCTCCCCCCCCGCACAAAACCTGGCACTAAGATTTTCAGCGAATGTTTTATTGAAAGCTGGATGGTGAGGCATTTCTCACAATCACTCACATTCCCAGAAAGGGACAGCTTTTCAGTGTCAGGAAAACTGATGCTCTTATTCTGAGTCCCCAGAGGAGCCATTTGCTGCCCATCTCCCCTCCTCGAGGTCATGGATGCATCCTTCCTTCTCCTGGGAGTGGCTCGGTCCCACATCACCTCTCTGACTCCAGTGGGCAGAAGTGATTCCTCCTTCTTACACCAGAACACAGAGCCTGGCCCCACTCTGTGAGCCCCTTTCCCTTCCCTCTGCATTAGGAGGACCTTGAATCATAAGCACATCCCCAACGCGGAAGACAGTCTCCAAACAGAAACTGAAAAATGAAAGGAAGGTGGGGGGCACGGGGCGGGAAACCTCGGCCCTCAAGGTCACTTCTTCAGTGGGCTCCAAGGAATGAATACCAAGAGCACTTCTGAAAATAAAATGCCAGAGATAATGATCTAAAAGTAGAGAGAGAAGTGTCTGGAAGAACTGAGGAAGAAAGTTATGAAAAATGGCATTCTTTGGTATCTCTATTTCTGCATTAACCACTGGAATTTACCCAGAGGAGAAAAAGGCAAAGGCTGAGAAGGTGTCCAGACTGAGGATAGATAGTACTGAGTTTTAAAGTGAAATTAGATGTCTGGACTTCTAGAAAGACACGTGATGTTCATTTCAGAATGGCGCTGTCAGGTCCCCGGCGCCCTGAGGACTTTTGTAAGGCTGTCTCCTGATAGGAGGCATAGGTCTCCTATGTCTGCTGTAACAAATTACTACCAACTGGGGGGCCTGAAGTAACATAAATGGATTCTCTTACAGTTTTGGAGGTCAGAGTTCAAAATGAGTTTCCCTGAGCCAGAACTAAGATGTCAGCAGGACTATGTTCCCTTCTGGAGGTTCTAGGGGGAAACCCCTTTCCTTGCCTTTTCCAGCTTCTAGGCCTGCCCACGCTCTTCAGCTCATGGTCGCTTTCCATCTATAGCCAGTCCAGTCTTTCTCCCACTGAATCACTCTGACATGGGCTCTTCTGCTTCTCTCTTCCCTATTTGAAGGACCCTTCTGATTACACTGGGCCCACCCAGATAATCCGAGACAGCCTCCTAATCTTAAAATCACTTGATTAGCAACCTTAATTCTTTCTGCCACCTTAATTCCTTCCACCCTTGCCAGGCAACTTATTCACAGGTTCAAGGGATTAGAACGCGCACATCTTTGGGGACCATGATGTGGCCTACCACATGGTATTACAGATTTAGGATTATATGATGATTCTTTCAAAATTGGTAATCCATCTGGACTATTACTCAGTCATTAAAAAAAAGGATGAAATAATGCCATTTGCAGCAATATGCATGGACCTGGAGATTACTATGCTAAGTGAAGTAAATCAGACAGAGACAGCTATCACATGATATCAGTTATATGTGGAATCTAAAAAATGATACAAATGAACTTACTTATGAAATAAGAAATAGATTTACAGACATAGAAGCAAATATATGATTACCAAAGAGGAATAGGGGAAGGGATAAACTGGAAGTTTAGGATTAACAGATATACACTACCATATATAAAACCGATAAATAACAGGGAACTATTGTATAACACAGGGAAACAGGGAACTGTATTCAATGTCTTATAATAACCTATAATAGAAAAGAATCTGAGAAAGAATATATATGTATGTGTGTATGTGTGTACGTAATTGAATCACTTTGCTCTATACCTGAAATTAATACAACATTGTAAATCAGCTATACTGCAATTTAAAATTTTTTAATTGATAATTTATTTCTGGAAGTGGTTTTTTATGATTCAGAAATTGGATTAAACTAAGTTAGTGTGACCTCAGGAGAGTTACTTAACCTCTCTGGTTAAACCTTTGTTTTCTCATCTCTAAAATAAAGAGTTGAGCAGTAAACTCTCCTAATGAGCAACTATGGCTTCACTATCTCATGCCCAGGGCCTGGCACATAATAGACACTCAGAAAACATGTGTACTGACTGGGGGCACTGGATTTAGTGGTGTCAAAGGCTTCACCACTTTAAAATGGTTTCACTACTCATGGTTCTAAGTAATAAAACAAAACACAAGTTTTCAAAATGGATATTCACATCTGTCAAGAGAACTCCTCCCGAGCATTTGTGTCATTTTTCTCTGTGACACATATCCTTGTATGAGAAGGCACTCAATTACACACACATGCATGCACACACATGCACGCACACAATAAATGGAAGGATGGACAACTGAATGTGTGTATGTACATGTATGTGTATATATACATATGCATGTATATATACACGCACAGAGGGAGAGAGAGAGTGTGTGTGTGTGTGTGCACAGCTCAGTTTTGTCACCTGTAAACTATAACAACAATAATAATATCAACTGTGGAGAACTGCTGTAAGGATTACAATAGTTAATACACACAAAGCACTTAAAATAGTGGCTGGCTCATAGCAAGTGCCGTATAAAATCTAAACTACTGTTTCTCATCAGCATCATGAGTCTTTGCCACAGCCCTGAAAGGATGTGGAAGTTCCATACGTCACCCTGCTGTGGAAAGAGGAGGGGTCCCAGCCCCTCGAGGAGATCTGAGGCAGCTGCTGAAGGAAGTGGCATTTACCTTGTGCCTTGAAGGAAGGGGGACTCGCTGCCTGTGAAAGCCGAGCGAGGGGCGTTCTGGATGGGAGGAGCTGTGGAAGCAGAGGTGTGGGGGCGGGGCGGCGTCATACCGAGGAGAGTGAGTCCCTCTGTCACTTGGGGAGTGGTATGAAATTCGATTGGACAGCTAGGTTAGGTAAAGATCGCAAAAGTGAAGAAGTTCCCATCTTATCCTCTAGGCAATGGGAGCCTCTGAAGGTTGTTGGAGTGGAGAAGGGTAGCCATGGGCTAAAGACTGCTCTAGGCAGTACAAAACATTTAAAATCACCAACTGAGTAGACAGTTCTAAAAGACGTGGTGAATATAGTAGAGGTGGGGGTGGGGAGGGAAGAAAATGTCCAAAAAGTCTTATAGGGAGGGAGCCATAAGTTTTTTAAGTTCAGAAACATTGACTTATATTTGGGCTACATCATATATTAATATTTCTTGATGGAACTCCCAGGACAGGTGCTAGGAGAAAGAGTCTCCCCATAAGCATCCTTAACCAGATGCATAGCTGGATAGGGCCCTTTTTCGCCAGCAAGGACTGTGAGCTTTCTTCCCCAGGGGCCCATGGCCTTGTTGAAAGTGCAGTACCTTTAACAGCAGCAACAAATGAGAATTTAGAGTCCTCTTGAGGTTGATTTTGCTCTGTAATCAGCTGCTGAGTTTCTGGCCTAATGGGATTCTAATGTTTTTAAAAGCCAATTTAGTAATCTTTATATTTTCAATGGATTGTGAAAGCCCTATTAGTTATTTATATCACCGTACACATGCGTGGCTGCAAATGGCAGATTTATGCTTTTATGTGCCATTAACATCTACACTATGTTAACAGCACCATTTAGCCAGCTCTCAAAATGTTGGCCTAATCTCTTCCATGCCTGTAGACACACACACACACACACACACACACACACACACACACACACACCTCTGTCATTCTGTGTGGTCAGCCATAGGGTATTTCAACTTATTAAATATCCTAGTGAATAGTTCCTCACTATATCATATCAAATAAGTGATAAGTCTGTAGTCACCAGGCTATTTAATTAAAGATAATCAGTCTTTGAAGAGTTAGAATACAATTAAATATACTTAACACTAAAGCTCGGTTGAACATGATTTAATCTTTCTTGGGTGATTCAGGATCTCACAGGCCTTGGAGGCCTTTGTTATGAATATAAATGATCTTCATGCTCTTACTCTGCAGAAGTTCCATTGGAAAGAGATTTCCAGTTGGAATTTTGCCCAATGCACAGACTTCTACTGTAGAAGGTACCCTCGCAATTACCTGGAAATGGTTCCTAGACATCCTGGGGAAGACAAACCTGTGAATATTTGTCCTTGGCATAAAAATGTTCTGACAGCTGCTGTGAAATCCATTTTCCAGCCCCTGTTCTTTCTCTAATAGGGAGAAATTCTCAGTGGGGTGCTAATGTATCATTAACACCTTTCTTTAAAACATACTAATCTTTCTTTTCCATCAAGAACTCTACCCAGGCCTCATTCATTAATTCAACTTATGTTTTTTAAGGAAATCTCAGTGAAAAAGAGTAAAACAGAAGAGTTGGCAACAGAGAAAGGCACAGCTGGGCACATGCTGTATATTCAAAATAAATCTGCTGCTGCTGCTGCTGGTGCTAAGTTGCTTCATTCGTGTCCGACTCTGTGAGACCCCATGGACTGCAGCCCACGAGGCTCCTCTGTCCGTGGGATTCTGCAGGCAAGAACACTGGAGTGGGTTGCCATTTCCTTCTCCGATGTGTGAAAGTGAAGTCGCTCAGTCGTGTCCAACTCTTAGCGACCCCATGGACTGCAGCCCACCAGGCTCCCCCGTCCATGGGATTTTCCAGGCAAGAGTACTGGAGTGGGGTGCCATTGCCTTCTCTGAAAATAAATCTAGGAGGTCTCTTAAATGGATATATACTGCCTTACCACTCCTGCTGCCTATCAGTTCCTTCCTTCTTTTTCTAATGTCATCACCTGCACTAACTAAACCATTTTCAGATACTTAATGATTCCGAATTTAAATTAATCTGGGAAAGCAGCAGCTTGAAATAACTTCAACATACCTTGTAATAAGAAAAGGCAAAAACTGATAGGACTGAAAGGAGAAATAGATAAATCCACTTTGATTGTTGGAGACTAACATTCCTCTATCAGAAATGACAGATCCAACAGGTAGAAAATCAGTAAGGACAGAGTTGAACTCAGCACCTTCAATCAACTGGACATAATGGACATCTATAGACTACTTCATTCAACGTCAACAGAATCCTTCTCAAGCTCACATGGAACATTCACCAAGATAGACCACATTCTGAGGCATGAAGCACACCTTAACAACTTCAAAAGAATAGAAATTATACACTGTCTGTTCTCAGACCTCAACAGGATTAAACTAGACAACAATAGGAGAAAGATAGCTGGAAAATTCCAAACACTTGGAGGTTAAGCAACACACTTCTGAATATCACTTGGGCCAAAGGAAAAAAATCTCGAGAGAAGTTTTAAAAATATTTTTAACTAATAATAAGTGAAAACACAACATAAAAATTTATGGGATGCAGAAAAAGCAGTGCTTACAGGGACGTTTATAGCAGTAAATTCATGTATTAAAAAAGAAGATATATGGCAGAAAACAACCCAATATTATAAAGCAATTATCCTCCAATTAAAAAAAATTATTTAAAAAAAAGATGTAAAATCAAGAGTCTAAGTTTTGTGTTAGAAAACTAAAAAGAGAAGAGCAAATTAAATCAAAAGCAAACAGAAATAGTAAGAATTAGAGCAGAAATCAATTAAAAACAGGAAATCAATAGAGAAAATCAATGAAACCAAAGCTGGTTCTTTGAAAAGATTGATAAAATTGATGAGCCGCTAGCCAGACTAACTAAGAATAAAAAGAGAAATGACTGAAATGAAGAAGGAAGCATCACTATAAATCTCATGGTCATTTAAGAAATACTGTGAAAAACTTGGTGCTCACGAATTTGATAACTTAGGTGAAATGTACCAATTCCTTGAGAGACTTAATCTCCCAAGGCTCACAACAAGAAGAAATCAACAATCTGGGGAATTCCCTGGTGGTCCAGGAGTTAACGTTTCTCGCTGCCAAGGGCTCGGGTTCAATCTCTGGTCAGGGAACTAAGATCCCACAAGCCATGCAGCACAGCCAAAAAAAAGCAATAGACACTCTGAAGAGGCCTATGTCTATTAAAGAAATTGAATCAACAACTGATAACCTTTAAAAACAGAAAGCATCAGGCCCAGGTAGTGAACTCTGCTGCTGCTGCGGCTGCTAAGTCGCTTCAGTCGTGTCCGACTCTGTGCAACCCCATAGACGGCAGCCCACCAGGCTCCCCCGTCCCTGGGATTCTCCAGGCAAGAACACTGGAGTGTTCTTGGGTTCTTAGGTTGCCATTTCCTTCTCCAATGCATGAAAGTGAAAGCGAAGTCGCTCAGTCATGTCCGACTCTTCGAGACCCCATGGACTGCAGCCTACCAGGCTCCTCCATCCATGGGATTTTCCAGGCAAGAGTACTGGAGTGGGGTGCCATTGCCTTCTCCAAGTGAACTCTACCAAACATTTAAGGAAGAAATTTTACCAGTTCTCTACAACCACTTTTGGGCTTTCCTGGTGGCTCAGTGGTAAAGAGCCCCCATCCACCTGCGGTGTGGAAGACTTGGGTTCGATCCCTGGGTAGGAAGATCCCCTGGAGGAAGAAATGGCAACCCACTCTAGCACTCTTGCCTGGAAAGTTCCATGGGCAGAGGAGCCTGGTGGGCTGCAGTCCACGAGGTGGCAAAGAGTCAGACATGACTGAGCGACTGACCACAACAAAACAACCACTTTCAGAAAACGAAAGCAAAAGGAATCCTTCCTAACTCGTTCTGTGCATTTGATGAGTCTGCATTACTCTAAATACCAAAACCAGACAACAATACTACAAGAAAACTACAGATGCGTATCTCTTGTGAACGTAGATGCAACAATCTTGAACAAAATATTTGCACATCAGATCCAGTAATGTATAAAAAGAGCATATTACAGTCCCTTCAACACATCAGTTTTCTCGCCTCTGTGCTTTGGCTTTCGCTGCTCCCTCTGTTTTGCCCTTTCCTACACCTTTCTCTTCCCCACAGCCCATCCCATTCACCTAGTAAACCTCGCCTCATCTTTTGGTACTGATCCTAGGACAGTTCATCCGTGAATCCTTTCCTGTCAACGCCACTCAGGTAGACTACCCAATTTCTATGTGTGCCATTAGTGTAGCGTGTACGAGCTTCTCTTACCGCTCCTGTACATAAGTACACTCATAAGCGTGTGTACTTATCCCACTAGATTATGAATTTCTTAAGGAGAGGATCTGTGTCTTTTCATTATAGCCTCAGTCTGACACATTATGTGGGATGGATGAATGGAGGAATGGAGGGGTGGGGAAATGGATAGATGGATGGGAGAGAGGGAGGTTAGGTGGCTGGATAAGTACATAGATCAATGGAGAGCAACTACTCCGTATTGTTTCCTTCTGTATCCCCATTGTATTCGTTGTATTGGATACGTCCAATACACAATGCATTGGATAGTAGATGCTCAAAAAATAATTAATTAATTACCCTTTAATTAATTAAAGGATGATCCATAATCAAAGTGGAAGTTTGGATGGATGGATGGATAAATGAATGATTGATGAATGCATTTGAATTATAAGTATTCAAGAGGAAGCAGAATGGCCACCTTGATGTACAGCAGGAAAGCCTCCCTTGTCCACAAAGCTGCCTCCTCATTATTTTACTCTGGTCTGTTGCCATGTGTTAATTGAAATGTCAAAGACTAGTTTTTAACTCAAAACACTCTAACACACAAGTTCCCTGTCTGTCGCACCCAGGACTGGGTTATTACCCACTGGGGTATTACCTTGCTGGGTTATTACCACCACATGACTCTGTGCCCACATGTGTCACTGCTGTGTAGGGGAACAAAGAAGACAGATGCTTTTCAGAGAACTTCCAAATGGCCACAGTCTGTGGTCCCAGGAGCCAGATTGTCTCCTAAATCTGGACCTTTCCACAGCTCACAGATCTTCCTCTCTGGGCTAAGAGCTTCCTAAGAATAGAAACTTCTTTAGTCTTGGGGTCTCAGAAGTGACATCTGAATTAGGCCTTGAAGGACGAACATGAATTTGCTGGGCATCCATCAAAAGGTAGGTAGTAGGTGTAGAGATAATAAGGGAGAGGAAGAAGTGGGCATAGTGGGTATTGACCACTCTTCCTAGAATTTTGGCTGAGAAAAGCAAAGAGAGAGAAACAGGCTAGCTGGAAGGTAAAAGTTTAGTTTTTAAGAACAAACTTTTTTTGGCCCAGTGCCCTCCATGGTCTGCCCCTACTACCCGATCCTGCTCCTTCCCCCAACTTCTGCACCCTCTGTGCCAATCATGTACCCTCTGTTCCAACCACTCTTGTGGGCAGAGCACATACCCTGGGCCTTTGCGCTTCCTTGGAATGTCCTTCTCTAATCACCAACATTATCTTCATCATCATCATCACCTTTGTTGAGCTATGTATAGGGTCCAAGATTTACATGCATTAACTCATTTGATCTTCCAGTGGCCTTAGGAGCATATTATACAGTGACCATTCCCATATTATTCACAAGGAAATGGAGATACAGGAAAGCTAAATAGCATCCCTAGGTGACGTTGCTCTGAAGTACCACTGGTGCAATTCAACCTGAGCATTCATTCAGGCTCCAGAATCCACACTCTTTCAACTTTGCCATAAGATGTCTGCTTCCTCAGGTCTCCTAAGCTGCCCTGGGAAGTTGCCCTGACACTTCCAGGCCAACTTGACTCACCCACCGTGATCCATGAGGACCTCATGCACGCCTCTGCTCTGCTGTTTCTCCCATAGTGATTCAGTTGGTGGAGGGGTCTGTCTCCCTTGCCCACCAGGAGCCTTTGAGAACAGAAATGTGTCCTGCTGTCTGTGGTGCTTAGTGTTGGTGAATGAATAAATGATCCATAGATACCTTCATAGTCTTTTAGTTTTTTTTGTTTTATTTTATTTATTTTTATTTTGTTTCTTATTGGAGTATAATTGCTTTACAATGTTGTATTAGTTTCTGCTGTACAATGAAGTGAATCAGCTATATGTGTACATATATCCCCTCTCTCTTGTACTTGACTCCTACCCACCCCCATCCCACCCATCTAGGTCTTCACAGAGCATTGAGCTGAGCTCTCTGTGTTATACAGCAGATTCCCACTAGTTACATATTTTATGCACAGTAGTATGTATATCGGAGAAGGCGATGGCACCCCACTCCAGTACTCTTGCCTGGAAAATCCCATGGACGGAGGAGCCTGGTAGGCTGCAGTCCATGGGGTCGCGAAGAGTCGGACACGACTGAGCGACTTCCCTTTCACTTTTCACTTTCATGCATTGGAGAAGGAAATGGCAACCCACTCCAGTATTCTTGCCTGGAGAATCCCAGGGACAGGGGAGCCTGGTGGGCTGCCGTCTATGGGGTCGCACAGAGTCGGACACTACTGAAGCGACTTAGCAGCAGCAGCAGCAGTAGTGTGTATGTGTGTGTGTGTATCTCGTGAAGTTGCTCAGTCGTGTCCGACTCTTTGTGACCCCATGGACTGTAGCCCACCACGCTCCTCCATCCATGAAATTTTCTAGGCAAGAGTACTGGAGTGGGGTGCCATTTCCTTCTCCAGGGGATCTTCCCAACCCAGATATTGAACCCAGGTCTCCCGCATTGTGGGCAGACGCTTTACCGTCTGAGCCACCAGGGAATCACTATACACACACACACACACACACACACACACACACACACACACACACACATATATATATAAATTCTAACCTCTCAGTTTATCCCTCCCTCCCCTTCCCCACAGTGTCCACATGTCCATCTCTACGTCTGTCTCTATTCCTGCCCTGCAAGTAGGTTCATCTGTACCATGTTTCTAGAGTCCACATATATGCTTTAATATACGATATTTGTTTTTCTCTTTCTGACTTATTTCACTTTGTATGACAAACCCTAGGTCCATCCACATTTCTGCAGATGACCCAATTTCATTCCTTTCAATGACTGAGTTATATTCCAGTGTATCTATGTACCACATCTTTTTTATCCATTCATCTGTCTTTGGTTATTTAGGTTGTCTCTATGTCTGACTATTGTAAATAGTGCTACAATGAACACTGACGTACATGTGTCCTTTTGAATTATGATTTTCAATGGCTTAGTGGGTAAAGAATCTGCCTGCAACACAGGAGACACAGGAGATGCGAGTTTGAACCCTGGGTCAGGAAGATCCTCTGGAGAAGGAAATGGCAACCCACTCCAGTATTCATGCCTGGAAAATCCCATGGATAGAGGAACCTTGTGGGCTGCAGTCCATGAGGCTGCAAAGAGTGGGACATGACTGAGCGACTAACACTTTCACTTTCAGGGTGTATGTCCAGTAGTGGGATTTCTGGGTCATATGGTAGTTCTATAGATATCTTCATGTTCTTTTAAGGTCAGCATGCTTATTCCCCCTGGGCACTTCAGCTGCCAAGGACCAGCATGTTATTGAACTCATTTCTGAAAATTCTCCATCTTTGTGTTTTCTACCTCTTGTTTCTTTTGATGGTTTAGCTTCAGACTTCCTAAGAGCTTTTCCCACTGAATGTAATTCATAATGGGGGAAAAATAAACTGTGGTCTGGGTGTATCCTAATTGGAATATGGCATGCCTCTCACAGATGTATGTGCTCACCAAGCCAGCCATGAATTTGTTTCCCACTGCCAAATTTCTTAAAATAAAAAGGAGTTTCCAAGCCTATTGTGCAAACATTTTTAAAAATCTGATAACTTCCTACCTTATTTCTTAATAAATTAAACAGTAGAAGAAAGCCCTCTAGCAGCGTGTTATTGAATTCCTAAATCTTTCCCTTCAAAGAACTTCACTTGGATTATTAACAAACATTTATCGACCCCTTTTTCTGTGACAGGTTGTCCATGTAGATTATCCCATTACGGCCTCCCAAGCACACTAGGAGGTAGATAGCATCAAACAAGTTTCAGAGAGAGAAACAGAGGCTCAGAGGGGCCGGGTCACAAGTCCCAGGCCTCACAGCTGGGAGACGGTGAGGCAGGAATCTGAACCCAGCCAGGTCTGTCCAATGCCAGTTTGAGGGCTGGTGTGCTGCACCCCAGCTGCTTCCTTCCCATTTTTTAAAGCTGGGACTGGTGCCAGGACCCTCCACTTTAAATTCTGGGGACAACCTAGCAGAAAACAAGGCTTAGCTTGGCAGGCAGAACACAGGACAGTCTGTCTCCTTCTCACAGCCAGAGACAGACAAGGCAGAACCCAAGCCTGGGTCCAGGATGCCAAGACCTTGTGTAGCCCCCTTGTCTCCCATCACCATCATCACATCAAGGGGAGATTGGATGAGTGCTGATGGTTGTCTTATTTGGTTTTCTCTTGGTGGGTAAATAGCATCCTGATCCAATGATAGAATGGAGACACAGAGAAGAGCTGAGTGGAGGGAAAGGATGGCAGGGTGTTGTATTTGCCTGGTATGTATACCTCTATACCATCCTATAGAGGTAGGCATTTAGGGAGGCAGAACTGCCTGGATCGCCGCCAGCGGAGACAGAATGCCAGATCAGTGGTTGGTCCAGGGGCCCACCCAGAGGAGTGGTTCTCATATTTTCTATCCTAAATGACCTAACCAAAAAGTTGTCTGTCTCCAGTCACACAGGATTGTGGAAGGATGATCTGCAGGACTATTTGAATCCAGACATTAGATAAACAAAGCTGCACATTGGGGGAAGAGGCCATTCAGTTAGGCACTTACTATAGGTTGGAGGCCTTAAATACTTCTTTTCTTGAATCAACACAATAAACTGATGATGTGGCTACTTTAACCCCTCTTTGCAGACATGGAAGCTGACTGAAGGTCTGGGAAGTGCTTTGTCCAGGTTGCCCAGGGGACTGGGGCAGGACTGAAGCCTGTCTCTGGCCTCTGGCCTCCCCATGGTTAGTCAGTCCCAGGTTGGTTATGGCTGGAAATGTGGACATTCAAAGACACTGGTTAATCATCTTTTAGCACTTGCCAACCCCTTTGAAAATGTGAATGGATTTCCCCTTAGACAAATGTATAACCCACTCCACAGTGATAGATTTCAGTAAGACGGTGACCCCTTCAACATAGTAGCCACTCCCCAATGGTCACCTGCTCTCCAAGGTGACCATATTCCTTTAGATCCAAAGTCATATTTGAACCTTAGGTCTCCCCTGTTTTGAAACTTGGGTCAGTCACCAGGCTGCGACTGTCCTTGACTCCAATAACAGAAATTGATGAGTATTCCAAAACACTCAAGCCTGTATCTGGAACTAAAATATGCAGCTGGGACCTTCTTAATGACCTAGTTGATTTTTATACACAAAAAAATAACTCTAGTTTATGTGTGTACCCCATACAGAGTCGTCAAAACAAAAGAAAAAAAGGAAAACCCTGGTATATAATCTTTGCATAATAGATCAATTATAGATTTCTCAAGTCCTAGTACTCTAGCTTTCAAAGCTTCTTTGAATAATTATATTTTCACATTTAAATTTCATAATGCTCTAAAGGAAGGATGAATAATTCTGAGGGAAATTATTTATTCTCATGATGAAGCATAAGGCAGTTCAAAGTTGCGTTTATACACGTTGACCAATTTTCATCTCAGTTAACATATGTCAAGCATGTACTATTGCTCAGCACGTGCAAAGTACTTTACTACACATGGTCTCATTTCATCTCCCACCCTCAGCATTCTTATGACTCCCATTTCACAGAAGAGGAAACTGAGGTCCAGAGAGGTTCTCTGACCTGCCCAAAGTTAAACATGGGTAGGAAGTGGTAGAGCCAAGACTGATGCCCTGGGTTCCAGATTCCAAGTCTGGAGTCACATTTGAGGCACATTTGCTTGTACATCAACCCATGTGTGAAGCAATGTTTCAGATGCCAGCCTGGGATAAGAACTTGCTGTGTATAATGCTATTACCAAGAAAGCAAACCTGTGAGTACATGTCAGGGCCTTTTGTATTGTTCATTAGAGAATGTCATCCTCCCTGACAGTCAAGGCTCACTCCCAGGTCTCCTTTACTGTGAAGCTCCCTGACTACTACCCCTCCCCAACAGAGGGCCTCATCCCCTGAAACTTGGGTCACTTGTCCCACTGGGTCATGGTCACCTGCTATCATTTGCCATATGCACTTTTAAGAGTGGTAAATCTCTGAATTAGAGTCAGGAACTTCAGAGGCATCAGATGAAGGGTTGGCCCAGCATTCGTTGCCATGGCAATGGCTACTTGACCTCTGACCAAATGTCTGGGCAGGTGAGCAAACAGGAGGAACCGAGGATGACTCAGGGCGTCCCTGCCTGGGGTGATTGGGGGATGACTCAGGTGTTAAAGGAAAAGGACAGGCAGGAGGCCAGCCTTACATGACGGGCATTTCTGTGAAGATTTTGCCTTTCCTGAAAAGATGGGGGTCCCTGAAGTGTGGGGATCACCTCTCAACCTTCTCTATAGTCGCCGATGTGGAGCCCAGCCCAGTGCTAAGTAGTATCCAATAAATCAGCAATCTGTATTGTCCAGTTAATGTCAAGGTGTGAACCAGCCTGGCTCACAGAGTTTTTCAAATTGCTAGTCACGACCCACTAGCGGGCCATGAGATCACTTTTGGTGCTACACTCAGGATTTTTTATTGGTAAGATAGAAACGAAGTGAAAAGAAAAAAAATGGGGCATGCCTCATACATAGTAAGGATTAATATTATTTCCGTGATTTTTCTTCATGGAAAACAAGAGAATTGGGTGTAGTAGTGGTGGTGGTGATGGTGCGTGTGTGTTTGTGTGTGTGTATTGGTGGTGGTGGTGTAGATGCTGAGTTGTATCTGACCCTTTTATGACCCCATGGACTGTAGCCCGCCAAGCTCCTCTGTTCTTGGGATTTTCAAGCAAGAATACTGGAATGGGTTGCCATTTCCTTCTCCAGGGGATCTTCCTGACCCAGAGATTGAACCCACGTCTCCTGCTTAGCAGGCAGATTCTTTACCACGGAGCCACCTGGGAAGGCTGTGTGTACTGGGTTGTGATATAAAATATATTCTTATTGAGTCTAAGATTTTTGAAAAACAATAGTTAGAAAACAATCTCAGAAACTCATTTGACCAGTTTCCTAATTATAAGAACATTAAACTCTAATGGTCATTTGTACTCTTTATCCATTTATTTATTACTCAAAAAAATCTGTTATGGTTGCCTTCTCCACTGTGTCAGCTTGTTAGGTATGAAAGTAAAATATTCAAGACGAGTGACTAGGTCAGTGTGGCTGGAGCCACTAATTATGCAGCAGGGGGCAGAAGAGGAGGAGTCTTTGTTTGCTGGGCATTTGTGGTTCAAACAGGGCGAGGAGTAGACTTGAGTTTTGACCTTTGCCTTCTGTCTGTCCCCTCGCCCTGACAGTTGGTTTAAATAATTCCGCACCTGTGTGTTGATACTGCTTCATTGTACTCCAGCTGTTTTGTCATTGGCAGTCTTGTTTCTCCAGTGAGTTTATTCTTGAATACATCTTCTGCTTCTTTTGCATTTCCAAAATGCCTAGCAGAATTGGGACTACTGTTGGCACTCAATAAATGCTTCCAACTTATTGACAACTACTTTTGTTCAGGTCCCTGCTAATCTTCTCATCTTCTCTTACCATAGAGCATGTATGGTATGGCTTTGTGGTTATGTGTATAATAGTCCATCTCCTTCACTTAGACTGTGAGCCCATTGAGAACTGGAGTAGGTGTAGCCTGTCTATCACCATATCCTCAGTCCCTAATGCAGGACAACACATGCCTGCCTCATTCGTTGTCTCCTCTGTGATTGACATACAGCAGGTGTATCTGTTAGTCATCACCATAATGATACTGAGTAACAAACAACCCTGGGTATCTCAATGGCATATTAAATTAACACTTGCTTTTGTGGGGCAGCTCCAAGCTACAGATTATACTGGATCGGCTCTGTGGGTCTCTCACCTTCCTTACACCAGCAGGCTAAGCAGGGTGTGTTTTTCTCATGACAATGCAAAAGCGCAAAAGAGCAAGTTCAACTGCACAGGTGCTTTTCAGACGTTTGGTTCCATCATATCTCTTAACATACCTTTAGCCAAAGTTTGTGAAACCAAAAGTCAAGGAGCAAGAAAGCACACTCTGCCTATGGAGGCTGTGGTGATGACAGGAACAGTGAATATTTCTGAGTAGTTAATCGAAGTAAGTTCTCAGGTTCTCACTAAATGATCATGGAATGGAAAGGACGGGATAAAAATAATTGGACTCCAGGGATCTCCCATGGGTATTCACCATACAAGCTACAAAAGCCCGTGGGGACTTTTTAGCTCCTGAAATACAGCTCTATGGAGAAAGTCAGAGCTTTGTCTGACAGATAACAGCCCAACCACCCAGAGTGGAATTTGCTGGGGAAGTAAAGCGAGCCCTCAGAGGACTGCCAGGAGAGATGTCTTCCAGGGCGCTTGGGGTGGCAGCTGCCTCAGGAAGGCTGGTGGGACCATGACCACTGAGTTCTCAAGAGGTGGTCTGAGTCTCTGAGACCCCACTGAGTCTCTGCACAGGTGGGGTCCCTGCCAGTTCTGAGGAAATGATTTTCTTCTGTGTCCTTTGGGCATGTGCACATACAGAAGGATGTTTGTTAAATCAGGAGACCTTTGGAAAGACCTAGACATCATTTCCAAGAGGATGCAGAGCCTTGGTTCCCATGTTTCCTTTGCATTACCAACTCTGGTGTGGTTTGAGGCTGTGCATGGGGTTTGAGGGGTTTTGCACCCCTCCTTTGGGTAGCAGAAAAATGACAATCTGTTTTCCTTTCACCCTCTGTTCCCACCACCTGCAGGAGTGCTCTGCCTGCCAGACAGCCTGAACCTTCACCGGGACCCGCAGCGGACCAGCAAGCCGGGAGAGCTGCCCATGTTTAGCCAGTCCGAGCTGAGGACCATCGAGCAGTCCTTGCTGGCCACCCGCGTCGGCAGCATCGCAGAACTGAGTAAGTGGATGCTGGTTCTCTGCCTACTCTGTGCCCAAGGGGCTGACTGTGCTCAGGGCAGTGTTCTGTAACCTATCTGGTGGCTCCTTTTATTAAGCACCCGCTACGTACACAGGTCAGTGATGGCCGTGGTGAAGGCGAGGGCTCTGGAGTCAGGTAGACTGGTAAAGACTGCCTCTGATGGAGGTCAGCCTCCTACCCTTTTCTAAGCCTCCATTTCCTTTTTTATAAAACAGAGAATATGGTAATACTTCACTTAGAATGTAGTTGTGGTAATTCAACAAGCTGACACCCACCAGGGAGGTCTCTGCAGTCCCTCGCACCCTAGTCCCTAGCACTACATTTACGGTAAATGCTGTAAAGACTGTTGATTTCCACAACGGGACCACGTCTGTTCAGAATCCTCCACTGGCTTACCATCTGATCCACAGGAAAAGCCCAAATCCTCAAAATTTCATCCAGGCTCCCCACCTGTATCCCTCAGACATCTTCCTCCACTTCCTCCCCAGGCCTGCTGAACTCAGTCACACTGGTACCTCTTGTTCCTTGAACATAGCAGACATACCTCAGGGCCTTTGCACATACTGTTCCCTCTGTATAAACCACTCTCATCCTCCAGATATCCACATAGCTTATTTCCTCATTACCTTCAAGTCCTCACCCAAATGTTGTCCCTTAATGAAGTTTTCCCTGACCACCCTATGTAAAATTATAACACCCTAAGAACTCTGTTCCCTCTTCACTGCTTTACCTTTCTTCTCAGCTATTACCCTATGACATGCTCAATATTTCTTTTTGTTTTTCAGTAACAAGTCCACTGAGATATAATTTATATCCTGTTCACCTACTTAAAGTATATCATCATTCAATGGCTTTTAGTGTAATTCCAAGTTATGCAACCATAACCACAATCAATTTTAGGACATTTTCATCACCCCAACAAGAAACCTGATAGCCATTAGCAATCATTCCCCTCCCTCCTTCCCCCAGACACCCTCAATAGTTGACTCATTTTTTTTAACTATCTGTTTCCTGCTATTAGAATATGTTCTCACAGAGAGAAGAGATATTTGTTTTGTTCACTGTTGTAACCTCAGCACCATGAATACTGCTTGGCACATAGTCAGTCCTTGGAAAATATGAAAAAAGGGAGAGACAGAGACAAAGAGAGGGATGGGAAGAGAGGGAGAGAAGGGGCAGAAAGGTGGAGAGAAGAAGGCTGGGGTGTCCCAAGTTTGAGTAACGATTGCTGTGCTTCTACACCTCCTAATTTAGGTCTGGGCTGAGTCTGGCCAACCAGAGGAATATAAATCTGTATTTACTTATGATCCAATTGATTGTCAAATGACACAGCTGTGTGTTAGCTCCAGATGGAACTAGAGTAATGATCACAGAAATGCTAGAGTATGTTAAAGTATGAGGTAGTGTGAAATTTTAGAAAATTCTGAACTATAAAAGACTTAAGGACTCATAAAGCAACTTGTACCTCTTCCCAAGAATTCCCTGTATACCCAGGACAGTCATCCTACCTTGAGTACATGGCTTGCACCTCTGCAAAGGGAAGCAGTCGCTGATTCGAGCTGAAGGGGCTCCTTATGTTCACTAGAGCTACTTTCTTGGCACCTGAATTTGGAAATTCCCATCAAATCCCCAAAGTCATGAGATGCCTTTGATTACAGGGTCTTCCAGCCACTGGTCAGCTGTATGATTGTTCTTAAACTTAAGGATTCTGTGGACCCCTTTGGCAGCCTGATTAAGCCTGTGGACCCTGCCTTAGAACAGTATTTTTAAATGCATGAAATAAAGTGTACCAGTTTGTAAAGGAAGCTAATTATATTAAAAGACAGTTATCAATATATCTTAGCTAAACTGTGATATAGTCATTATATGTTTTTATTAGAACATTATAAAACAAGATCTAGCAGCAACTCTGATGACCTATTATTTTGAGGTGGTGATGTGTGTGAATGATATTTTGAGATATCTGCAACAGTTGGAACGGGAAAAGGAAAGGTCTACATTTTAACAGCCCCCCCAGAGATTCAGATGTAGCTGGTCCAAGCAGATCCCTTGGGGAAACATCTCAAAGAAGAAATGCCATGTTGTTTGGAACTCCACCAATTTCCAAGACATGCCCATGACCTTGGAAAGGCCGATTCTGGCTACAGGGTTGGATCATGTCTACATGGGTGCCACCTTGGAAGAGGCCCCCACACGTTCTCCTCTGGGGTCTCAAAGGTATGTCCTGAAGTATTTTAAGGGCCCCTCCTAGCACCTGGGCTGGAGCTCCGCTCAATTCCAGTGCTTCTCTTGAAGAAAAGGATTTGCTAAACAAATCTGCATTTTACCTAAGCAGGCAGTCCGCAGGAGCAGCTTGCCACGTAAATTGTTTTTAAGGACAATTTGTTCTGTAAATTAAATGCTGTCGTTGCTGTTGAATATTGACTTTCGCATATGAATTGTTGGCACACAAATAGGTGCTGCTAATTATGAATAGGTTCCCTCCATTCATTAAGTCAGCCCCGTAGAATGTGTGTGCAGAGGCATGTTGATAAGCCACGTCGGTGATGGAAAGTAATAAAATTGCCTTCTTTTCTGATCTGACTGTAATTTAGACTGACTTGCTCTATGGTCTGAATCAATACAGCCTTGCCCTGTCTGTGTACATAGAGAGCTGTTCTTCATATTCAAAGGTTACTCTGCCCGTGCGGATTCCAGAAACCACTGTTGTTCCAGCAATGGCGGGATGGAGAGAGTTTGTTCCCAGCTGTCCCTGTTCTTCTTGAACCAGGCTGCTCGGGGTTGAGGGCAGAGCCCCTGACTATAGCCTTCTTAATAGCCAACAATAATAGATGTTAATCTAGGGAACTATGAAAAATCTACATGAGCTACTTCCAATGTAACCATTATTATCCACATAGATGTGGGAATGAAGGTAAGAAGGGATAAATAACTTGTCTAAGATCAACCACACCTGTGAGTTGATGAGTTGAAATTGAATCCAGTTCTCCAGGCAGAGCTCTCATCACTAGACTTGACTCCCTGTCTCTGGAGGAAGCCTGGGTATTTCTAGATGATATGGGTAGACTGTATCTGCCTCTATAATATCAGAACGTTAGTCAGACCTTTGTTCCTTCCAGGTCTGAGGATCTACAGTTTGCTCTGTACCAGGTATTGTGAATGCTGTCCTCAAAACTAAATTGGAGATGTGAGAATTCACAAAGGTTACCCAGTATTTCACCAACAGGTAGATGACAGACCCACCCCCACTCTCCCACCCGCCTCACCCTGCCCCTGCCCACTGAAACTTCTGTATACACCCTGCTTCTATCCTCAGGGCATCATATTAAAACCCCAAACTGCCTTCAGTGGTGATGTATAGTGATGTTATGGCTTGGGGCAAAAATACATCCACTATTTCCAGACCACCTGCTGTGTGCCAAATGCTTTAAGCACATGAAAGGTATTATTATTCTCATTTTATAGATAAGAAAACTAAGACTTAAAAGGATAAATGTTTTACCGAAAGCCACACAACTCCTAAGTGGCAGAGTCCCATTTCAAATCATCTTTTCTTTTTCTGCTTAACTGTGCTGTGTCCAGTTGAGTTCTGCATTCTAAGCACCTAACACATTGCCCTTAGCTTGGGAAATACCTGTTGAATGTCCAATGAATACACGAATGACCCATAGTGAACTAGTCTGTGAAACAAAAGCTGAAGAAAATGCTACAGGGGAGGGGAACTCAATGAAATTCTTGTCAAATATTTAGTGTTCTATTGAACTGAATTTTGAACTCAGAGGGCTAGAACTGGAATCTCTGTATGTCAAATTATTTGAAAGTGAAAGTGAAAGTCGCTCAGTCTTTGCGACCCCATGGACTGTAGTCCTTGGAATTCTCCAGGCCACAATACTGGAGTGGGTAGCCTTTCCCTTCTCCAGGGGATCTTCCTAACCGAGGGATCGAACCCAGGTCTCCCACATTACAGGCAGATTCTTTACTAGCTGAGCTGAGCCACTCACGTTATTTGAGTGAGAAGCTAACTCACAAAGGTCCCCAAACTGACACAGGCTGGTGATTCTTAACCGTGAGAACCAGGAAATTAGCAAGACAGTACTTAGAGTCCAGTGAGCAGACCAGGCAGGCCTCCTTACCTGATCTAGGTAAGATCCCCATCTCCAGGGAAAGCAGAGGCCCTGGCTGTGCTCATTTTTGAATCAACTCGACTCTTCATTTGGTCCCATCCATCCCATATTTGTGTCCTCTGAGACCTTGTTGCAGCTCTTCTGCCCAATGTTCCTTGCCTTGCCCCCAAGCTCCCAATTAACCTGCATTGGACAGCCATTAAGTAGAGTAATTGCTTTCTGTTATTTAAAGGGGAAAAAAATGAGGGCTTCATTGAAAATGCCTCTTTCTGTTTTCTTTTTACACTAAACTGTGAACTTGCAGTTCCCACTCAATGTGTTACTCGAAACAGGACCATTAATTTACAACTGTGCATAAAAAGGGTTTCTGGGTTGTCTCTCCTCAGTGTCACCAGGAAAAAAAAAAAAAAAAAGCCCTCTGCTTGGACAAGGAGCCTCTCAAATGTAAATGGGGAAATGGGGTCTTTTCATAAGGTCCTGCTGCCTCTAGCCACTAGAATGTACCTGTGACCCTTTTCAATGGTAAAGTGTCACTGGTCTTAACCCTTCTGTGACTCAATCTTCTCATGTATAAAATAGGGAATGAGTTGTCTTTGTTCAGTCGCTCAGTCACGTCCAACTCTTTGCAACCCACTGCGGCACGCCAGGCTTCCCTGTCCATCACCAACTCCCAGAGCTTGCTCAAACTCATGTCCATCGAGTTGGTGGTGCCCATTCAATCATCTCACCCTCTGTTGTCCCTTTCTCCTGCTGCCTTCAATCCTTCCAGCATCAGGATCTTTTCCAATAAGTCAGTTCTTTGCATCAGGTGGCCAAAGTATTGGAGTTTCAGCTTCGGCATCAGTCCTTCCAATGAATATTCAGGACTGATTTCCTTTAGGATTGACTAGTTGGATCTCCTTGCAGTCCAAGGACTCTCAAGAATCTTCTTCAACACCACAGTTCAAAAGCATCAATTCTTCAGAAGCAAGGAGCAAGCATCTTTTAATTTTATGACTGCAGTCACCATTTGCAGTGATTTTGGAGCCCAATAAAATTTGGGAGGCAAGTTAAACCATGGTTTATGATGCTGGAGAGTGCCTTGATTTCCTCATCTGTGCTGTGTGACCTAGGTCAAGTAACTTGATCACTCTGATTCCCAGCTTTACCATCTCTGAAAAGAGAGTGATGATACCTCCTACCCCAGGGTTGTGGGAAATTTTGAAAATGTACATAGAAAGTGGTAGCTGACTGTGGATGAACAGCAGGGAAGGAATTGAAGGTGCTGTCACAGTACAGGTTTTGGGGAAAGGAACCCATGTTGGAATATGCAATCCTTTGTCTCAGGGTGATCACAGTGGCATGCAGGAAGACAGCTTAAAGGGAATTGCACTGATAACCTGAGTCTGGAAGGCAGAGCTCCATTTCCCAAAGGGTAGCAAAGGAGATTGCAGGCAATACACAAAACACTTTCTATTTTTAATTGCCATGAATTTTTTATGGGTGCTAGAAAAATATTGGTTTTCCTTTTATGGCACTGATATAAAGTTTCTTTTTTCAATGAATGTATTGTGTGAAAGAAGGAGCCAATTTAAAGAAAAATATTAAGCAAATAAATCGGACCTATGGCACACAGATATGTGAGAATTCATGATGCTGATTTTCAAATGACTGACATTTGGGAAACCTGATTATAAGCAGATTCTCAAGTAGGTTCCTAGAACCAAACTCTAGCCACCCAAACTCAGTGTAGCTAGTGACAGTGGGTTTGTTGCTTTGGGTTCATGAATGAAGCTGACCGGGAAGCAGCAGATAGCACACACATAGAGTGGGATTTGAAGTGGAGCTAGTGATTGTAGAATCCCCATGCCGATTTCATCTCCCATGACCAACCCTCATCAGAGACATCCTTTAGGCCTGTGATCCAGAGACTGGGCTGATGACAGTGATGACACTGATGGTGATGTAGATAGTATGATGATGAAGATGATAATGGTGGCCAAGATGATGGAAAAAATGGTGCTGGTGATGAAGATGATGATGGTAGTGACAATACAAAGTAAAAGATATATGCTGAATACTTATTATACGTTTAGAATGTGCCCAACCGTATTTCAAGTGCTTTAAGTGATTTATATGATCGCTTCATTAGGAACTATTATTATCTCCATTTTCCAAATGAAGAAACCAATGCTAGGTACTTTCTACATGTTAGCAGTTTAATCCACACAACAAGTTCACAAAGGACATAATTATCCCCAAATACAGAGACGTTAACTCACCCAAGATAATACAGCTGGTCAGTGGCAGGTTGGAAACTCAGACTCAGAGAGTCTGACTCCAGAAAACTTGTCCCTAACCACCAAACACACTGCTCCTCCAGGAACAGGGCAATGAATGAGTCATGTCTCTATCCATTAAAGTCAGTAGGGGAAGCAGATGTATGGGCATCTAAAGCATGTCTGAATTAAACACGTAACATGTTAGACTTTATCATCAGGTGTTGTAGGTACACAGAGTAAAGGGCAATTGATTCTGAATGGGGGCATCCTGGAGGGCTCCCTGGAAGAAGTGGCATTTGATCACAGCCTTGAGAGTCTTCAGTAGATGAGAAGATGAAGGGAAGGTTCCTATAAGGTGAGAAAACAGCAAGAGAAAAAGCGGAGAGCCTAGAAGTGCAGGGCGAACTGAATGATGCTCTGAGGACACGGTTAGTCCAACCAACACCAAAGCCTTCCCAGGGTCTTGGGGACCTGGAGGGGTGACGTGTGGCCTCAAAACATGGATCCTCTTCTCTTCTCCACCCAATTTTGATTTTTCTTATTTTGAGCTTTTTTATGAGTGCTTTCAAGAAAGACAGAGGGAAAGATGAATGTGCCCCAACCTGGCCCTACATAGGAGGCACTAGAAAGTAAACACCACCTCGCTAAGCTTATTACTCTGATAAACCCAAGAAGCATATGCCATAATTCAAAATTCAGAAATAACAAGAAAGGTTGGAAGGGAATGTCCCCCACAATCCCTCTAGGCAGAGAAATCCTTGGTCAACATTTTGCTTTTTTCCCCCTGTTATTTACTCAGTGCATATTTTTAATAACATAATCCTGATCACTGTATGCAATTTTGAATTTCACTTTTTTGCCACTTACCATTTTAACACAAAGATTTTTTTTTCATTTATTGCAGCTTTCTGTAAACATTTTTAGTAACTGCATAAGTTTTATCACATACCAGAGTTTATTTAACCATGCTCTGATTTTCAAACATTTGTTTCTTTGTCAAATTTTGGATTCTATAAATAAGGTTTTGGATAAAAATCCTTGTGCATGAAGATTTTGCTGCATTTTGGATTCCAACCTTGGGACAGAGTCCCAGAAATGGAATTACTGAATCAAAGGAAAGTAGCATTTGTTAACACCTTGGCTACACAATGCCAAACTGCCCCATCATGGACTTGGAGCTGGCCACGGCTGCGGTGTGCTGTCTCTGTAAAAAGGACTTAGGTCAGTGTAGGGTGACGAGCACAGACATTAGAATCAGGCAGACCCAGGTTTCCAATCTTCTCTGCCTTGTGACCTCGAGCCTTGGTTTCCTTATCTGTAAAACAGAATTTCTCATCCTGGGCATTATTGACTCCTGGGCAAAACTCTTTCTTATGGGGACTGATTTGTATATTGTAGGATGTTTAGCAACATCTCGAGCCTCTACCCACTAGGTAGAGTAACAGTCCCTGGGATGTGACACAAGAAATGTCTCCAGATATTACCACGTGTCCCCTGGGAGGCAAAATCACCCCGCTTGTGGATCACTGCTGTAAAACTAAAATAATGTAGTACAGTTCAGTCGCTCAGTCGTGTCTGACTCTTTGAGACCCCATGGACTGCAACACGTCAGGTCTCCCTGTCCATCACCAATTCTCAGAGTTTACTCAAACTCATGTCCATTGAGTCGGTGATGCAATCCAACCATCTCATCCTCTGTCGCCCCCTTCTCCTCCCGCCTTTAATCTTTCCCAGCATCAGGGTCTTTTCAAATGAGTCCATTCTTTGCATCATGCGGCCCAAGTATTGGAGTTTCAGCTTCAGCATCAGTCCAAGGAAATTCACTGATTTCCTTTAGAATGGACTGGTTGGATCTCCTTGCAGTGCAAGGGACTCTCAAGAGTCTTCTCCAATACCACAGTTCAAAAACATCAATTCTTCAGCACTCAGCTTTCTTTATAGTCCAACTCTCACATCCATACATGACTACCGGAAAAACCATAGCTTTCACCAGATGGACCTTTGTTGGCAAAGTAATGCCTCTGCTTTTTAATATGCTGTCTAAGTTGGTCATAGCTTTTCTTCCAGGGAACAGGCGTCTTTTAATTCCGTGCCTGCAGTCACCATCTGCAGTGATTTTGGAGCCCCAAAAATTAAGTCTGTCACTGTTTCCACTGTTTCCCAATCTATTTGCCATGAAGTGATGGGACCAGATGCCATGATCTTAGTTTTCTGAATGTTGAGTTTTAAGCCAACTTTTTCACTCTCCTCTTTCACTTTCATCAAGAAGCTCTTTAGTTCTTCTTTGCTTTCTGCCATAAGGGTGGTGTCATCTGCATATCTGAGGTTATTGATATTTCTCCTAGCAATCTTGATTCCAGTTTGTGCTTCTTCCAGCCCAGCATTTCTCTTGTTGTACTCTGCATATAAGTTACATAAGCAGGGTGACAATATACAGCCATGACATACTCCTTTCCCAGTTTGGAACCAGTCTGTTGTTCCACATCCAGTTCTAACTGTTGCTTCTTGACCTGCATACAGATTTCTCAGGAGGCAGGTCAGGTGGTCTGGTATTCCCATCTCTTTCAGAATTTTCCACAGTTTGTTGTGATCCACACAGTCAAAGGCTTTGGCGTAGTCAATAAAGCAGAAGTAGATGTTTTTCTTGAACTCTCTTGCCTTTTGGATGATCCAATGGATGTTGGCAATTTGATCTCTGGTTCCTCTGCCTTTTCTAAATCCAGCTTGAACATCTGGAAGTTCATGGTTCATGTACTGTTGAAGCCTGGCTTGGAGAATTTTGAGCATTACTTTGCTAGCATGTGAGATGAGTGCCATTATGCAGTATTTTGGCATTGTCTTTCTTTGGGATTGGAATGAAAACTGACCTTTTCCATTCCTGTGGACACTGCTGAGTTTTCCAAATTTGCTGGCATATTGAGTGCAGCACTTTCACAGCATCATCTTTTAGGATTTGAAATAGCTCAACTGGAATTCTATCACCTCCACTAGCTTTGTTCTTAGTGATGCTTCCTGAGGCCCATTTGACTTCGCATTCCAGGATGTGTGGCTCTAGGTGAGTGATGACACCATCATGGTTATTTGGGTCATAAAGACCTTTTTTGTATAGTTCTTCTGTGTATTCTTGCCACCTTTTCTTAATATCTTCTGCTTCTGTTAGGTCCATACCATTTCCGTCCTTTATTGAGCCCATTTTTGCATGAAATGTTCCCTTGGTATCTCTAATTTTCTTGAAGAGATCTCTAGTCTTTCTCATTCTATTGTTTTCCTCTATTTCTTCGCATTGATCCCTGAGGAAAGATTTCTTATCTCTCCTTGCTATTGTTTGGAACTCTGCATTCAAATGGGTATATCTTTCCTTTTCTCCTTTGCCTTTTGTGTCTCTTCTTTTCATAGCTATTTGTAAGCCCTCCTCAGACAACCATTTTGCCTTTTTGCATTTGTTTTTCTTGGGGATGGTCTTGATCACTGCCTTTTGTACAATGTCATGAACCTCCATCCATAGTTCTTCAGGCTCTCTGTCTGTCAGATCTGTTCCCTTAAATCTACTTGTCACTTTCACTGTATAATCATAAGGGATTTGATTTAGCTCATACCTGAATGGTCTAGTACCCTATAGAGCCTTGTGAGTCCTAGAGACAATGCATGTGAGGTGCTTTTTCACAGTGCCTGGCACAGAGTAGATGCTCAGTGAACAACAGCTGGACTGTTGCTCACATAGAATCATGGGATGCCACAGCTTCCATCTACAGGTCCTCTTAAGATCTTTCCTGCCCACCTACCCCTAAAAGAGAATTTCCTTCTCTGATTCTTTTTTGAGTTTCTTGCATATATTCTCCTGCTGTGGGAAATGGAGAGAAGGAGGGTCAGACTCTAGGTTAAGGCTTAGTAGAAGGCAGAGGGGTGTAGGGAAGTTTAACCCCTCACTACTGTCTGTTTAACCCCTGCATCATTGTCCAGATATTAAGCTTAGTGGATTGTACTCTGGTTAGGTTGTCTTGATGACACCTTAGGGCTCTGGCTTTAGGATATGGAGTTTTCTGTCCTTTGACAATCAGAGTAAATAGTGACCACTTGGACTTTTGTCTCAAGAAGGACTTTAAGGCTGCATCTCCACTCAGTGGATAGGAGTTCTGTGATCGGTTAAGCATGTCTGCCATGGACGTGGAAGAGAAAGGGGAATATTTGCCGTTTTCACCCTCAGCTGAGACCTCACCTCCATAGGCCGGCTCCCACAAAGGGGATGAATAGCCCTCTTGTCAATCTCCTTTTGAGGAAGTAGCCCCTCCCTCAGACAAGAAATGGGAACCTAGAAGGTAGGCCTTGGGCCTGTAGAGGAGAAACTCCTGCCTTTCACTGAGCTGTTTGGATTTTAGGTACAAGTGTCTTATGAAAAGGTACAGCTGGATGGCAGAGAACTGGTGGGCTCTGCAGGCTTGGTTTCAGCTGGGTAATGAGGGGTTGGGAATGGGGGAGACAGTCCCTGACCCCCACAGGGAGCTAGGTTGGAGAGGGAGGGTTAAATTCTAGAAGGAGTTAATGTTTCAGTCATGAGTCTGAAGACAGAATGCCTTCTTATTCAAGGGCTTCTCTCTTTTCTCCTCTATTTTTTCCCTTCAACTGATTGGATGAGGCCCACCCACATTCTGGAGGGTAATCTGCTTTACTCACAATATACTGATATAAATATTAATCATATGTAAAAAATAGCTTCACAAGTAAGTCAGAAAGAGAAAAACAAATATAGTCTATTAATGCATATATATGTAATCTAGAAAAAGGATATTAATGAACCTATTTGCAGGGGGAAAATGGAGATGCAAGTGTAGACAATGGACTTGTAGGCACAGTGTGGGAGGGAGAGAGTGGGATGAACGGAGGAGGTGGCAGCAACATACATACACTAGCAAGTGTAAGAGGAATGGCTGGTGAGAATTTGCTATGTAGCCTGAGAGAGCCCATTCTAGCTCTCCTTGATGATGACCTGGAGGGACAGGATGGGGGGAGAGGAGGGAGGGTTAGGAGGGAGGGGATATATGTATAATTACAGCTGATTTGCATTGCTGTATGGCAGAAACCAACACAATATCGAAAAAATTTTAAATATATATTTAAATAAGTTAAAAAAACTTAAAAAAAAATAGCATCACAGCAACATTTAGACTGACAACCGGGCACCATAGCCTAGCCCAGTTGACACACAAATTCACCATCATGAATATCTTCGAGGAACATCTCCCCAGATGTGCAACACCTCCCACTGTGCAAGAGATGATTTCCAGAGGGACAGGGGCAGTGCCTTAGATAACACTGGTCATGGGAGTGATGCTTTTCAATTCTATTTCCATTCTAATTGCTTTCAGAGGAAAGGCTCCACTTGATATGTGCCCCTAACAACTCTTTCACTTGCCCTTTGTAACAAAAGAAAACAGAACCAGAATTCAGGTATAAATTAATCACACTCTTTTTATTGAATTAACTTTCACAATGACCTTCTGTTTACAGCAAGGGATACTGATTTCCCATTTATGGCAGTGACATAATGTTTCTTTTTTAGATATATGTATTTAAAAAATAAAATGAGTCCATCGAAGATTAAGTATATAATGATACAGGTGGTGCTTGGATACAACTACATTCCTGAAGGTTGCTTACAAGCTAACCACATTTGAGAAACACAGTCTTAGTCAAGGAAAGTCAGAGCTTCAGGCCCAACCAGTCTCCCGTAAGAAGATATTCTCTCCACGGCCAACCTGGGAACGTGCAGGTCTGGTTTGATGAAGGAGAAAGCTAGTTTTCTTCTAAGAAAGCATGAGAAAAACCAGAGTGTTTTCAGAGTTTGCCAGTGCTGAGAATAGTAAAACATGCCCTCAAGGAGCATGGTTAAGTGCATAGACTCTGGAGCCGGAGTGCTGGGGTTCAAATCCTCCTTCTGCTGTTAGTGGCTCTGCCCTGCTGAGAAGTTATTTCACCTCTTTGGGCCTCTGTGTCCTCATCTGTAAAATGGGTTTATAAAGGTGCCTACTTCATAGGGTGTTATAAGAATTCAATGTTAAAGTGCTCTAACTGTGCTGTCACAAATAGGTGTCATTTCAGACTGAGTTGCTATCGTTTGGAATGATGGACAAAAAGAATACTGTGTCACAGTGTACTAAGTGCTGTAATAAAGAAAGTACAGTGTGGCATCTGACACAGGGAAGTGGGGGAAATTCCAGAATGGTGTCCTGGAATATAATATATAAGCCGACACCTGGATGATCAGCAGGAGTTAGCCTGGAAAAGAGGAGAGAGAGAATGTTCTAGATAGAGGGAATAACAGTTTATGCCCAGGCTCAGAGGAAAGACACAGTATAGTCCATTCTTGTGATTGCAAGGGAGGCAGTACTGGTTACAGCAGAGGATGTGACAGAGGGGTGTGTCCCAGATGAAGAAGGCTGGAAGTAGACACGTACAAAAGGGCTTTCTGTGCCTTGTTAGAAATTGTGGGTTCCAAAGAGCAGGACTGGAGTTATCGTAGCAGCCCGCTCTGCTTGAAGCAGCACCCCAAACCTGGTAAGTCGTGGACTGGCATGTGGTGAATGAACAAACGCTTCCCTCTCTGCCTGATGAGACCATTTCCATTGAATGAGGGAATCTCGAGAATCTCTACACCCCTTCTCTGTGAGTCTTGGCTGCTTGAAGGATCTGAAATCTTACTTCTGTCCACAGGTGACCTGGTGTCCCGAGCAATGCATCACCTGCAGCCGCTCAATGCCAAGCACCATGGCAATGGCACCCCCCTGCACCACAAGCAGGGGGCGCTCTACTGGGAGCCCGAGGCCCTGTATACCCTTTGCTATTTCATGCACTGCCCGCAGATGGAATGGGAAAATCCCAACGTGGAGCCGTCCAAAGTCAACCTCCAGGTGGAAAGGTAAGACATGTGTTGGCTTTGGATGACCAGAGAGAGAAGCTCCCTTCGGGTCGACACCACTTTGTGGTGGGTGGGTATTGCCTCTGAGGTGGTGCAAGGGTGGGGCAGGGGAGGGGCCAGAGCTGCCCAGTTTCCAGAAACTCACTGGAGGTTGAATCTTGTGCCCTGAGGAGTATCTGAGACTTCGGGCGTGCTAAGTGCTTCAGTCACGTCTAACTCTTTGTGACCCTATGGACTGTAGCCCACCAGGCTCCTCTGTCTGTGGGGATTCTCCAGACAAAAATACTGGAGTGGATTGCCATGCCCTCCTCCAGGGGATCTTCCTGACTCAGGGATTGAACCAACATCTCTTATGTCTCCTGCAATGGTAGGCGGGTTCTTTACCACTAGCACCACCTGGGAAGCCCTGAGACCTGAGTGGGATCTTTGAAATGCGTTTGCATAGGGCCGGTCCAATTTGGGATAAAAGTGGCCTGGGTCAGAAGAGTGGGTCTTCACATTCCGGAGAGATGAGGGTTTCTGCAGTGCCAGTGGGCTTCCTTGTGAAGGCACCTTTGGGGGATGCTAGCCCTATGGGTGGGAGATGTCTGTCTTCATTTCATCCTGGCTGTCCTGGGCACTTCAAGGGGAAACTGTCACACCTGCTCACCCAGAAGTGGGCTTCTCGGGTGCATGGGGGACAGCATAGCAGGTTCCATGAGGCAGAGTCCTCATGGCAGAGAAGGAAGGGAGGGCTTCCTGGAAGAGGAAGCTCCCTCTGACCCAGCTTCTGCTGCTCCTCAGCACCATCCATCTACTCCCCTGTCCTCAACCTCCTCGTCCATAAACCAGCAGCAACACTAAGTGGTTTCCAGGTTCCCTTCTGCCTGGAAAACCCCAGGATTTTCTGAGGATGACTTCACCCTGTCAGAGGCAAGGCATCCAAACTGCCATCAGTCCAGAAGGCTGCCTGGAGGCGTCCCCTCTTTCCATGCGGACAGGTCCACAAAGCTCATCTCCCCTATGCGTGGGTGCTCAGTTGCTTCATTCATGTCTGACTCTTTGTGACACCGTGGACTGTGGCCCACCAGGCTCTTCTGTCCATGGGATTCTTCAGGCAAGAATACTAAAGAGAGCTGCCATGCCCTCCTCCAAGGGATCTTCCCAACCAGGGGATCAAACTGCATCTATCTGCGTCTCCTGCATTGTAGGCAGATTCTTTACCCACTGAGCCACCCAGGAAGCCCCTCATCTCCCCCAGCATCTCACAAATCAGGCCCATCTTCCAATATACACAGGCTTGTTCACTGTAACTACTACAGTAATGACCCTGTTTATTGAGTGGTTAAAAGAGCTGGCTCTGTGACCCAGACTTGTAGGTTCGAATCCAGGCTCTTCCAATTAAAAGCTAGGGTATCTTGGAAAAGTGCCTTTAACCTCCCTGTGCCTCAGTTTCTTCATCTATAAAATCTATAAAATAAGAATAAATCCTTCATAGGGCTGTTTGAAGACTGAATGCGTTGAACAGTGCCCAGCATGTAGTAAATGCTTAAAAAACATTCCCTTTTATAAATGTTGTTGGAGAGCTTACCACACATAGCTAAACAGCTCCCAGTTTGGGCTCAATGCACTTTTTCTCTATTAAATGATTCCAAGTGGTTTTGAAATGTTCATTGGATGCTCTAATTCTGCCAGAATGGATTGGATTTAATTGAGCTCCTAAACCATGTCTCTTGGCTTTCAGTTAAAGAAGAGGATGGAGCATGGGTGAGACAGAAATTGCCTCTTTTTTTTTTTTTTTAAGAATCCCAAGTTAGCATCAATATTTCAAGCCAGTCTGGAATTAACTTAATCAGGGGATTAGTCACGTCTGCCAGTATCCAGGCCAAATCAGTGGTGCCCTGTGTATATTTTCATGTGCCAAACATACCCAAAGTGGAGAGGTGGCAACGTGCACATGGTCACCAGGCAGAAAACAACCTCAGTCAGACACACCAAGACTTTGTGTTCTGAGTATGAATCATGATGGCTGGGAGGATGGAAGCCACTGGTCTCAGCTTTGGGGTATCTAGTTCTTCAGCCCCACCCAAAAGCCTGTAGAATGGGGTAGTTCCTCTGATTCATCTCCTCCCCACACCCTTCAATTCCTGCCTCTTTGTAGATGACCCCCTTGTATCTCCAGTTAGACCTCATCACCACTGAGCGCCAGAACCTTATGCAACTCAGCCTTCCAGTTTCACTGTCAAGTCTCACACTCTCAGGCTGGATCTTCTCAGGATACCCTATTCTTTTCTGCCCAACACAGCAAGTGTGTGTGTGTGTGTGTGTGTGTGTGTGTGTGTGTGTGTGTTGCCTGTGAGCTTTGTGAGGACACAGAACACATCTGTTTTGGTTGTCGCTCCGTACCTAATGCCAAACTCAACATCTGGTATATATCACAAAGTCGATAATTATTTGTAGGGTGAAAGAATGGACAAATCTATTGATCCAGCTGCCTATGGAACATTTCCATCAGGAGTGTTCACAACCACCTCAAAACTAAGGCCAACATCTTGCCCCTCAAACCAACTGTTCCTCCTTTCTCCCAGTCTCCAAGAATGGCATCGCCATCAACCTAGTCAAACCAGTCAGAAAACCGGGCCTCACCCCACACTCCTTCCTTTCCTTCCCTCCTTCCTATAGCCAGCTAGTCAGTAGATCTTACTGAGGCAATATCTGTGCCATCTCCCATTCCTCTAGTCCAGGGGTCCCCAACCCTGCCCCCCCTCCCACATTCATGGCCTTTTAAAAACTGGGTTGTACAGCAAGAAGTGAGCGGTGGATAAGCGAACGAAGTGTCATCTGTATTTACTCAGATGGATATCCTCATTGCTCACGTTACTGCCTGAGCTCCACCTCTTGTCAGGTGAGCGGCACAGTAGATTCTCACAGGAGCACAAACCCCACTGTGAACTGTGCATGCAAGGGACCTAGGGTGCACACTCCTTACAAGAATCGTCCTGAAACCATCCCCCACCCTTGGTCTGTGGAAAACTCGTCTTCCATGAAACTAGTCCCTGGTTCCAAAAAGGTTGGGGACTGCTATTCTAACCCTTCCTCCCCAGATTGCTGCCACACTGCACGGCCCAGCCCCTCGTTCCCTTTACTGCTGCCGTTGTTCAGTCGCTAAGTCACACCTGACACTGCATTTCATTTCTAAATGGTCTCCCTGGGTGTGAAGCTTAATATTCTCTGACCAGCTCCATCCTCACGGCCACCAAACTGAAACTCTAAAATACATATCTCATCCTGTGACCTATCCCTGTCCCCAACTCCCCAAGCATTGCGTGGCTCCCATTGTATTTTCAGTTATGTAGTTTCCATCTTCCCTTCTGGAATCTGTTTTCAGAATTCAGAGTGTAGTTGAAGTGACTGTTAGTCTAGGGAGACCATCTAAGGGTTGCAAACTTTCTGGAACAAGTTTTAAAGAGGAATGAGCTGTGAGGGAGAGCCCAGTAAAGAGAACATGTTCTATAGTTTGTCGGAGTCCTTTATGTCAATATTTCCATTCCTCCTTGGTTGAACTTTCAGGGGATGACACAAAACAGAAAGAACTTACCATTTTTTGAGTTCTGTTCACTTTGGTCTTTGGGAAAGTATATGGATTTGGAAGTCAGAACAACTTTGGAATCAGATCCCGGCTCTGCTTCTTCCAGTTCTGGGACCTTGAACAAGTCATCTCATCCCTATTGAAACTCTTCTCTTCCACTGTAAAATGAGAATAAGACCAGCCTCTTGGGACTGGTGTAAGCCATAGATTAGATATTGTAACTAAGACATCCAGTGCCGTGCTTAATAGGAGGAGAGCTCCCCTTATCCTGCGAGAGTAGCTGATATACATCTTTTTATTTTTTAGCTCTAAAATGCTGTTGTCGTTGTCCCTAAAGAAGCCTGTGTATGATTCCTTCTAGACAAAAAGCTGTTTCTTCCCATTCTGAGCTAGAATAGAGCTTGGTATTTACTAGCATCTGAAAACACGCAGGGAAGGGCTTCAGAGGAGAGAGGGCTCTGTTTCCAGTAAAACATTTACAGCCACTTCATACCAAAACTTACTAACAAGACGTTTCCAGTGGGAGGGAGCATCCTAATTTGGAGCTGTTTTTTATCTTTCTTCCTGTATCCTTTTCCCCAAAATCAAACAACATTGCTTTCATTATCTATGCTGGCAAAGTCAGGTAAGGTTACAGTGCTTATATGTTTATCACAGACTCTTCAAGAACAGGAGCTGAATATTGTGTGCTTTTCATCCATACCCAACAGAAAGTCTGAGACATATTTGTTGACTGAAATAAAGATTGTTCTGTGCCTCAAACCATCTCTGCTTGTCAGAAGAGCCTTTCTTGGCTGGAGTATCTGGAACTAGGTCTCCGTTTACCATTTTCCTCTTTCATGTGGGCATAGCTTTCGAGTTGCTACATTTGTTTTGAATAGTTTCATTTTTCATTGTGGGGTTTTGAAGAAGCTCAGTGCCAGCATAAAATTTCTGTAGTTTAAGTTGTTCCAGAACTTTGGCTACTATTTTTTGAGCTTCTGAAATCTCTCACTTTATGTTAAAAAAAAACTCAGATAAATTTTGTAAGATTATGATTAAGCTATATGTATTTCCCAAACAGTAATGATAAATGTAAACACCTCAGTTCTGAGGTTAGGGGTCACGTGTGGCTACTACTGTTTTTTAATAGAATCATCTTAAATCTATGACAAGATTTTCCTGCCTTATATCATTACTGGGGCTTCCCTAGAGGCTCAGATGGTAAAGAATCTGCCTGCAATGCAGGAGACCTGGGTTCAATCCCTGGGTCAGGAAGAGACACTTGCTCCTCAGAAGGAAAGCTATGACAAACCTAGACAGCAGAGACTTCACTTTACCAACAAAAGTCCATATAGTCAAACCTATGGTTTTTCCAGTAGTCATGTACAGATATGAAAACTGAACTATAAAGAAGGCTGAGAGCCAAAGAATTGATGCTTTCAATAAAGAATTGATGCTTTCAAAGTGTGGTGCTGGAGAAGACTCTTGAGAGTCTCTTGGACTGCAAAGAGATCAAAGTAGTCAATCCTTAAGGAAATTAACACTGAATGCTCATTGGAAGGACTTATGCTGAAGCTGAAGGTCCAATATTTTGGCTACCTGATGCAAAAAGCTGACTCATTGGAAAAGACCCTGATGCTGGGAAAGATTGAGGGCAGGAGGAGAAGGGGACAACAGAGGATGAGATGGTTGAATGGCATCACCGACTCAATGGACATGAATTTGAGCAAACTCCAGGACATAGTGAAACACAGAGATGCCAAGTATGCTGCAGTCCATGGGTCACAATGAATTGGACATGACTTAGTGACTGAACAACAACAACATCATTACTAGAAATACTAGTGATTCCTAGATGTGTTTGGACATGAATGATTTCAGTCATTTGTCACCATAAAATTAAAAAGAGGAGGATAAATACGAGTGTTTTGTTGCCTGGGTTAGCCGGTAATGCCTGAGACGAACAGTGATCAGCTTCACATAGAAGACTAGGCATTAGGTACTTTTACTGTACCCCAGTCTCTTGAGGAAACCAACCAAATTTTACACCCAGGCAGTGGCAGTTCTCACCCCTCTTGTAAGCAGAGCTGTGCAAACAGATGTGGCAGACTGTCTACCAGGGAAATCTCAGCCACGAACATGAGCCTCCAATCACCAAGAATTTGAGGAAAATGAATGGGAGAAACAGAACAGTCTTAACAAATGGAAAAATTTACACTTGAGGAAATAGAGTTAACCAAGCAACAGACATTAGAAGCTAACAATATTCAAATACATCTTCCAAGAAACCTTACCAGAAAATCATCAGAACACATCAGTACATGACAAATGATATCCAAATGTTAACATATTCCAGTGGAAACACCCAAGGTTATGCAAAATTTCTGGCCTGATTGTAACTCTTCCCCATTCTTTCCCATCAAGGTATGTATATCAGAACACAAGTGAGGAGAGTATCCTTGATACAAGCAACACTACTAATAGGAATGTTTAGTTGCAAAAGCTGAACCTGCTTAGCAGAAAGAAAACCTCTGAGAGGCCCAGCGTAAGCAGAGGGTTAACAAATCCTTCCCCTTCCTGCATGAGAATTTGACCTTGGGTTAATTCTCTAGCTCTGTTGCCCTGGAAACATGATAAAATTTGCAATATCAATTGTGTTACTAAGCAACATTGCTTATGGTCAAAATGACCCTAGATTGGTACATTATATCTGGCCTTATAGTACTATAAATACTTGGTAAATATCCAGAGATTTGGGCTTCCTTGAATTCACTGATCCCTATAATAGTGATGTTCCTTTCAAGGACCTTGGAAGCTATTTCTGTGGAGTTGTTACAGGAGATGCTTGGATTCATAAATCAGGGCAATTCTCACAACCACCCAAGTGGATCTTATCTTCTTGCACCTGAGCATCACCTGGGTAGAAGATAGCTCTGAGATGGCTGGGTGAATTGTTACAAGGCCTCCCAGTAAAGGGAACGTCTGATGTTGTCACACAGGACAAGAGTGGCTATGATGGTCCCATAAGTCTATATGTTTAGTAGAGCTTAAGAAGACTTCTGGTGTGGGACTTCCCTTATGGTCCAGTGGCTAAGACTCTGCATTCCCAATGCAGGAGACTCAGGTTCGATCCCTGGTCAGGGAACTAGATCCCATATGTTGCAACTAAGAGTTCACATGCTGCAACTAACGCTGGACAATGGTCACTCCCAGAGGACCTCTGTCACCATTACCCTTGAAAGCTAAATGTCTCTGCTACCTCCTTTGTCATGTTCCATTTATGTCACACCACTTGCTTCTAAATCAGTGGAGCCTGGGCCACATCCCTGCACAAAGCAGGAGGGGTAACTGGGAACATGAATTTCTACCTTACTGAACCATGAACTTATGATACGGGAAATTCTCCAAACAGTAAGGTTATCAGTGGTTCCAGGCTCCCAAAAGCTTGACAGAGGGTCACTACACTCTTCTACTTTACTTTTTAAAAAATAAATAACACATAAGTGGATCATTTGCACAGTTCAGTACTTTTGACCATGATTAGCCACACAGCTCACAACTGATTGGCTTATATACCACAGGGAATACTCCCCAACATATGGACTCCTTCGGCTGACACCCTAGGAACCTCGACAGCAAGAAGGAAGAGACAGGAGAACTATTTTTTTCCTGGCATTCTAAGCAGCAATGCAGGATGCCTTTTCCCAGAGGAAGAATGCTACTTTCTCATCTTCCTAAGGGCCATGATCACATCTGGCACAAAAGTCCTCTAAAATGTACCCCAGTGCTAGTGGGTCCTGGAGAAATTCAGAACCAGTGGATGAATAGGGACAACCCAGAGTGGGAGAACCATGTTTTTAGACCTGTTTTCTGCAGGGCTATTTGTGGGCTTGCCTGCAATTCCAACCATTGTATAAACAGTTCTAATGAAAAAAATGCGTGTTGAATTCTAAATAATTACCTTAAGAAACAAAGTTTTAAAACATGATCTATGTGTGACATGAGTGTCACTGCAATTTACTTCATCTGGCCAGGGTAAAAGCAACTCTAATCCCAATATTTTTCAAACTGCAGGTTACAGCCCATTAATGAGCCATTAAATCAACGCAGTGCAGAGATTGGCAAACGATACCCCTCAGGCCAAGCTTGGCCCACTGCCTGTTTTTATAAAGTTTTATTGGAACACAGCCAAACTCACTTGTTTACATATTATTTATAGCTTCTTTGGCACTTGTGGCTAGTTCTGACAGAGACCAAATGACCTACCAGGCTGAAAATACTATTTAGCCCTTTCTTAAAAAAGATGCTAGTTCCTGATGCTGTGGTTGTTGACTTGCATTTTTTAGAAATTAAGTAAAATTTAATAGAAAAAAAAAAGAGTCTCTTGCCTGGAGGAAGGTAACTATATTTCTTGAAACTTCTTTTTTTTTTTTTACATTAACTTCACTGGAGTTGATAATCTTGCCAAAGTCATGCAGCTAACATTGCAGAACTAGTCTTTGAACTCTTGGCATCAGGCCCTACTCAGTGTTTGTCTTTGCTAGTCTGTTTTGCTGTCCCTGGATTATGGTTTGAAAGAAATATTTGAAAGCCTCATCCCTAATCTCTAGAATCTTTTATAATCTTTATGAATGTTTACAGGATATAAAATGAATATACTTATTAAATAAAATATAAATATACAAAAACTTTGAAGGAGAAACTTTGAGTCACCCAGAGTCTCTGCATCCAGGAATGAGCACTAAGACCTTATAGGGAATTTCCTTCCAATCTTAGTTTTCTGTGTATGTGCAAAAGTTTTTTGGTTGTTTCACAAAATAAGGACCCAATGGTAAATGCAGTTGATCCATGTCATTGAATTGACGTGGATTATTATTATTATTTTTCCAATGGACTGTCCCATCATTGGATATGGAATTTAAAGTCAAGACAGCTGGGCACAGGCACGTTGAACACGCTTCATGTTGAAGATGATAAAACTGAGGCCCAGAGGGATGAGTGTACTTGTCTGGAGTCATAAGCGTATTTTCAGTGGATTTGCAAAGGCAGTGCCTCAGTGCCTTTGCACATGCTTTGCCCTCTTCTTGGACCACTGTCCCCTCTGCTCCGTCATCTCACTTCATCCTTCAAGATTCATTTTAAGCATCTCTTCCTCCAAAAATCCTTCCCTATTGTCTGAGGATGCACTGAGTGTCCAGGGCATAGCTCAGTGGATAGCATTTAGTAAGTGCTCAGTAAATGTTTGCAGAACTGAATAGAGCTGGGTCTGAAACCTGCATGTTCTATCTCTCATCCAGAGAGCCATGTGGCCATTGCCAGCTGGCAGCCCTCGGATTGGCACTGGCTGTACTGCTCGCATGCTCCAGGCTTATTTCCCTAGCTATCCCCAAAAGTAATCACTGACATTTAACAGGTGATCCATAAATGACCATGGGTTATTATTTACTTCCTTAATCCAGATTGATGTCTTCTTAGATATTATAAGAGATTTTGACCAGCACTTAGTATATGGCAGATCCTGCTCTACATTCTTTATGTTATTAACTAATTCAGTCCTTGGAATACCCCTTGAGGCAGGAGCTAGCCTCACGTCTCCCCATTTCACAGATGAGGAAACTGAGGTGCGGTGAGGTTAAATAAAAAAGTTATACACTTGGGCAAGTCTATGTGCGTGCGTGCTAAGTCACCTCAGTCATGTCTGACTCTTTACAACCCTATGGACTGTAGCCCACTAGGCTCCTCTGTTTGTGGGATTCTCCAGGCGAGAATACTGAAGTGGGTTGCCATGCCCTTCTCCAGAGGATCTTGCCTACCCAAGGATTTTTTTTTAATATAAATTTATTTATTTTAATTGGAGGCTAATTACTTTACAACATTGTATTGGTTTTGCCATACATCAACATGAATCCGCCACAGGTATACACGTGTTCCCCATCCCGAACCCCCCTCCCTCCTCGCCAGTCCAAGTTCGATGCATGATACTGGTTGCTTGGGGCTGGTGCACTGGGACTACCCAAGGATTGAACCCACATCTCTTATGTCTCATGCATTGGCAGGCGGGTTCTTTGCCACCAGCGTACCACCAGTGCCACCTGGGAAGCCCTGGGCAGGTCTGAGAGTATCAGAAACATCAAATGAATGCTGTGTGGCCAGAGGGAAGGAAGCCCTCTCTCTCTCTCTCTCTCTGTTTCTCTCTGTTAAGGGAATGGAATGCATACCACGGGGTGGGGGAAAGGAAGGCGAAAGAACAGAAAACAAGACCTTGTTCTAAAGAGCTGTTGGGTGGAAGAACAAATTAGGCAGTAAAGAAGGTTGAGAGAACCGCCAGGCTATCAGCACTTTCTCCTATAAGAAATGAGGAGCGAGAAGGAAGGTGAGAGACCAGAACTCCATCTGGTACTTCGTAAGCCCTCTCTTGATGGAGGCATACGTGTGCCTAAAGAAAGGTGATGAACATTTGATAAGCAGCTATTATTGTGCCGTGTGCTACGTGGGCTATTTTACTTACAGAGTTTAACCGAACCACTACACTCCACCTTGTGAGGTAAAAATGCCTTCATCTACCTGTGAGATGGTTAAGTCTAGTCACTACTAGTAGGAAAATGCCGTTTGGAAGCTCTTTAGGTAATGCTAAGGACCTTCATAGCGCATTAATTATACCTCTGGACATTTTTTATTCTGGCGCCATAATGCCTGAGTTTATATCTAGGTTCTGACACTTCCTATCTCTGTGACCTTAACTCAACCACTTAACCACTCTGAGCCTCAGTTTTCTTATCTGTAAAGTGGGAGCTGTCATAGAATCTGCTTCAGAGGGCTAGTGTGAAGCTATTATGTGTTAATATATAGAAAGCACTTAAAATCCAGCATGCATTAGGCTCTTTATAGACAACGGCCATTATTAGTCTCACAGTCACAGTGCTTATAACCTAGAGGTATACTGTAGGAGGGCTCCTCAAATTTTAAAGTGCATTTGAATCCCCTGGGATCTCATTAAAATGCAGATTCTATTCATTATATCTGGGGTAGGGCCTGAAGTGCTTCTTTTTTTAAAAAATTTTGGCTGCGCTGTCTTCTCTGCCACACCCAGGCTCTTCGTTGTGGAGCTCAGGCTTTCTCTAGTCTTGGCAGGGGCTTAGTTGTCCTGGGGCCCGTGTTATCTTGTTGTTCAATCAGGGATCGAACCTGTGTCCCCTGCATTGGAAGGCAGATTCTTAACCACTGGATCACCACGGAAGTTCCTGAAGTGCTTCATTTCTAGCAGGCTGCCGGGTAGTGCCAGTGCTCCACAGAGCATCATGTGAATAACAGTATTGTGGATTTGTGTGTTTGTCATTCATTCCCCCAACCTCCTCCTACCCCCATTTCAAGTTTCATAAACTCCAGTACTTTGGCCACTTGATGCGAAGAGCTGACTCATTGGGAAAGACCCTGATGCGGGGAAAGATTGAGGGCAAGAGGAGAAGAGGGCAACAGAGGATGAGATGGTTAGATAGCCATGAATGTGAGTTTGGGCAAACTCCGGGAAATAGTGAAAGACAGGGAAGCCTGATGTGCTGCAGTCCAAGAGTTTGACACAACTTAGCAACTGAACAACAAAGGCAAGAATGAACCTTTTTTGGTATTTTCATCTCTCTGGCAGAGTTCAACACGTAATAGGTGTCCAAGAAATATTTCCCCAGTTGGGGGGACCAGATTGAGCTCTGCAAGGCCTCCATTCCCATTCACAGGCTTCCTTGGTGGCTCAGTGGTAAAGAATCCGTGTGCCTATGTAGGAGATACAAGTTTGATCCCTGGGTCAGGAAGAACCCCTGAAGAAGGAAATGAAACCTACTCCAGTATTCTTGTCTGGAAAATCCCATGGACAGAGGGACCTCACAGGCTATGGTCCATGAGGTTACAAAAGAGTCGGACACAACTTAGCAACTAAACAACAATGACAAATTCCCCTTAATTCATGGAGATGCTGGATCCTGCTGCAGTTTGCCAAAATGAATGGATTCCAGAGGTCAGATGTGACCAACCTGCAGAACTCTCAGGCTTTGGAGCAGTGACCAAGGGAAAGCACTGGGCATCCAAATATAATGATCATCGTCCAGTTAACAAGGTGGCCAGCAGAGGCTCGGAAATAGCAAATTAGCCACAGCGTGCAGGAGAAGGGTGAGGCAGGATCTGACAGGTGTCCTCCCCAGGGAGAGGCAGCAGGGCAGATCCTAAACCATGTCAGCTTCAGGGCTGTTAAACGCCTCCAGCCCTCAGGGCTAGTCCAACAACTTATACCGTTACCCTGGAGTTTTTTCCCAGCCTATGGGGGAGTGATTGCTCCTGACCACAGGTAACAAGCTGGGTGGTTCAAGTTTAAAAACAGCCCCCTCTCCCAACTTGGGGAGTTAGTCTGATCAAACACGTGCATGTCACTTGTTCATTTCAGTATCCAAGTCTTTTCTGAATCCCAGTTAACCATCTGGTCTGGTCTGACACCAGCTTCTCCTTATTTTATGGGACAAGGAAGGAAAACCTTACCTTCATGACAAAGATAAAGGAACTAGCATTGCTGTGTCCAGTATGGTAACCAGTAGCCATGTGAAACTGTTTAAATGAACTTCAGTTGACTAAAACTATAGCTTTGGTTCCTTAGGACCACTTACCTCTTTTCAAATGCTCAATAACTAGATGTGGCTAGTGGTTCCTGTATTGGATCCCCAGATATGAAACATTACCAACATCACAGAAAACTAGAGACTGAACTAGAGACTCAATGCACATAGTGTCCCTCTTAAAGGAAAAACAGTCCATGAGACTCACACACCTGAAGCAATAAAGTAAGAAGTGTAGGGACCAGCTCCACTGTGGAGGCATTTTTCTTGTTTCTGTGTTTTGATCATCTTAGAGCAAAGTTTTTCAAAGCAGCCATCATCATCATCATCACCGACAAATATCACCACGTATTTATGACATACTAGACTCTCTACCTGGAGAAGAAAATGGCAACCCACTCCAGTATTCTTGCCTGGAGAATCCCCATGGACAGAGGAGCCTGGCAGGCTACAGTCCATTGGGTCGCAAAGACTCGGACACAACTGAGCAGCTAACACACACACAGACTCTACTAAGTGCATTAGTCATTGGGTCTTCACTAGCATCCTAAGAGTATAGTAGCATATCTTACACTATCACAGTCTGCCTTCTTCTGAGGAACTTCAGGCTCAGAGAGATTGTGCAGCTTGCCTGGGTCACACAGCAAGTCAGGGTAGAGTCCAGAGTTTGCTCCATTAACCAGGTGCCCTGCCACTGGGATGGGCAGGATATCAGGCATAAAGCAGGGAGCACAGGATTCCCTGGAAAGGGTAAAGGCCAATAGGAGATTCTTGTTTTAATATGTTTCCCCCACCTCTTCCCTTTTCCTGCTAATATTTCCCCCAGCTTAGGCTTCAGTAAGTATCACTAATGTAAGTGGAATAATAATAATCAAATCACTTCATCTGGTTGCTGCTGCTGCTGCTGCTAAGTCGCTTCAGTCGTGTCCGACTCTATGCGACCCCACAGACGGCAGCCCACCAGGCTCCCCCATCCCTAGGATTCTCCAGGCAAGAACACTGGAGTGGGTTGCCACTTCCTTCTCCAATGCATGAAAGTGAAAAGGGAAAGTGAAGTTGCTCAGTCGTATCCGACTCCTAGTGACCCCATGGACACTAGGCAAGAGTACTGGAGTGGGGTGCAATTGCCTTCATCTGGTTAGAGAATAGCAAAAAAAAAAATCTTTGAGAAGAATGTTAACCTCCTGAAACAAATAGCTGGCTATGTAAATACAGACCCTGCCTCTTAAATCTTTACCTCAGTGCTGCTTGAGCTTTTCATTTCTTATTGTACTTTTCGATGTTCTTAATTACTTGTTTTATTTACTAATGGACTTCTTATTCAGTTGTTCATTCTTCATTCATTCATTGAACATACATCCAGTGCCTCTTTTTAATTTAATTAAATTACTTACTTTTGGCTGTTCTGGGTCTTTGTTACTATGGGAGGGCTTTCTCTGGTTGCGATGAGTGGGGGGCTGTCCTTCATTGTAGTGTGTGAGCTTCTCATTGTGGTGGCTTCTCTTATTTCAGGGCACAGGCTCAGTAATTGTGGCACATGGGCTTAGTTGCTGCATGTCATGTGGGATCTTCCTGGACCAGGAATTGAACCCATGTCCCTTGCATTGGCAGGTGGACTCCCAGTCACTGAACCACCAGGGAAGTCCCTCAAGTGCCTCTTTCAAGCATAGTAATTGGAAGAGCTGCTTGCTGGAAACCATTATAAGCACTTGGCATGAATTAACTCACTTATCCCTCACGAGAACCCCAGAAGGGAAGTATTGTTATCGTCATCCCCCGTTTATAGATGTGGAAAGTGAGGCAGAGAGGTTCAGCAACTTGTCCAAGTTCACAGGGCTCAGAAGTGGCCCCGTGCTGGGGGGAGGGGGGAGGCGAGGAAGCCCAGAGACCTCTAGGCTCTACCCTGAGCAGCTCATTTATCATCAAAGATAGGAAGTGCCAAGGGTGAGAAGCGAGATGCAGATAAACTGCTGGGAGGCTCAGGGAAGGTGGTTTTGAGTCAGACTTTGAAAGACAGATGAGATCAGGCATTCTAGGTGGGAGGAGCTGCTGGCAAAGGCTCCAAGAAAGGAAATCACAAGATACATGTTGGGTGGGGCCGGGGGGGGAGGTGGGGGCAGGCGGGGAAGCACATGCCATAGACCAGAGGCCAGACTGACCTTCAGCAGGTTGGCAGAAGTGCAGATGTTCAGCCAGTTGTTAAAATGCTGAAATATTTCTGTAGAGGTTGATAAAAAGCTGCTGCCCCACCTGTCCTCTTCCCACCCTGCCTGTGTCCTGCTGTCCAGCTGCTGCAGCAGGGTGTCTGGCCCATAGAAGGTCCTGTCTGCATTAAGACCATAGGAGTCAGGTGGTGCCTGGGCCTCCCCCACAGTCAAGGATTTAGAAAATACACACTGAGTTGAAAGTCTATGGAAGAAAAATACATCCTGTAGGTGTTGATGGGCCTCTGTTCCTTCAATGGTGGAGTTAGGGTGAAGGTTTGGACAAGGGAAATGCCTGAGCAAGGTACAAATAACTGCTCATCTTTCAAGACAACTGCATCCTCACCTCTGCTGTGAAACCTTTGTGCCCCTCACCCCTGGTGCCCATGAAGGCCTCTGTGAATGATTATAACAACTCTTGAATGCCAATCTGAGCCAGGCCCTGTGATGAGCTTTTCCAGGTTATCCCTCTTAAATGCCCCAGTCTCTCTCTGAGATACTGTGCGTGCATGCTAAGTCGCTTCAGTCATGTCCAACTCTTTGCTACCCCATGGACTGTAGCCTGCCAGGCTCCTCTGTCCATGGGATTCTCCAGGCAAGAAAACTGAATTGGGTTGCCGTGCCCTCCTCCAGCGGATCTTCCCGACCCAGTGATCAAACCAACGTCTCCTGCAGCTCCTGGATTGCAGGCAGCTTCTTTACCGCTGAGCCACCAGGGAAGCCTCTGAGATACTGTAACGCTGCCTACATACAGATGGGGAGGAGTGGAGAAGTCTAAGGACTGGCCCAAGGTCACACAGCTAAGCTAGTAAGTGCCTGGGCTGGAGGCTGATCCTTGCACTGTGATTCCAGAGCCTGTGTCCCCTTGACCTGCTCCTGTGTGGCCCCAGTCACCACTATGGCCTTATTTGCTTCCAAATGTCTGTCTTCGCTGCCAGACTTTGAGCTCCTCGCTGGCAGGGACTGGGCTTTGATCATCTCTTGCTCTCTCTGGCAGCCAGCCAAGCCTGGCACAGAGTAGAGGGGGATATGAAGATGATCTGAGTGCATGGCAGCGGGAGGATGGAGCAGGGGGTGATGGAAGGACCAGTTAGAATGTTCCTGCAAAAGTCCCACAAGGATGGCTTGGCGGAGTGGCAGAGTCCCCCAGTGAGAGGGGTCACCAGTGGCCTCCTCCCTCTGCTGAATGGTCCAGAGGAAAGCTATATTAGCTTCCTTGGATTTTTGGCTCTTTCTCATTTGCCCAGAACCCTTTGCCTGCCCTGTTTCCAGGGCCTCAGGAACCGTACGTGAATGTTCTGAACAAGCAGGAAAGCATTTTTGTAAAGAACAGCAACACAAATGAGCCTTTGAAACTGCCTGGTGTAAACTGTGGGCTGCCCCAGGGTGGCAAAGGCAGTGGGAGCCAGAGCGCCTGGTACCAGCAAGGCCTGGAGAAAGAGAAAGAGAGGGAAGGAGGAGGGCATTCTCTGGGCTCAGCCTGCTTTCAATCCACCTGCTCCTGTGCCAAGTTTTCACTCCTTTTTTATCCTTTCAGAAATAGTGATATTGACAGCTGCCAGGACAGACCTGGGTTTCACGTGTTACAGGAAAGAGTCCAGGCAGTAAATCTGGTCATTTGCCCTGAGCAACAGAGCATCTGGGTTGCCTTTTCATTCCTCAAAGTTTGACTTCCCAAACAAAGCCTATACATGTCTCCATGTACCCCAGTCTACAGTTTTGCTATGTTTATTGATTTAATCACATTCTCCCCTCCAACCATTCTGCTGTCCTCATGGACTGCATATGTTTACAACTGCAATACAGGTGCTATAAATACAGATTTTTATACAGATCTGTCTTTTTACTGAAAAGTTGTATATGCTCATTTTTTTCAACTTTGGAAAATACATAAAAATATAAGAAAGAAAATTAAAGTTATCCACAATTCTACTACCCAGAGGTAGCCAAAATGATTGTTTCACATATTTTTTCCTTTTTTTAATACAAATTAAAATAACTGTATGGTGTATATACAATTTTATATCTTTTTTATTTCACTTACTAGTATGCCATAAGCATTATCCTAGCACTACTACAGAGCATTCATAAACATCATTTTTAATGACTACAAAATATTCCGTCTTGTGAAGGCACCATAATTTGCCTAACGGTTCCCAGGTTGCTGGGCATTTGACTTGTTTCCAATCTGTGAATTGCTGTTCTTTTAAAACTGCCCACAGTGGTGTGATAAAAACACCAATGTAGAGGGAATGGATATAAAAAGAGTAGTCTGCCTGGAGCAACTGAGGGGTTAATTCACATGTCTCTGATGGCCCATGTGAGGGAGAAATTGCAGGAGGAGGAGAGCCCTGAGAGGAATGTGGGCTTCCCCAGCCCTGTCTCCTGCTGCTTTTTCCAGGAAGAAATGCCATGTGGGAAATATCAGGAGGGGCAACACCCTGTCTGTAACGCTTCTAACCACAGTCATTATCAAAATCTCCTGGAGCGAGTGCTTCTTGGTTTCCGGGGATCGCCCACACTTGCAACCTCCCTGGATTCCAAAAGTGGAAAGACCAGCCAGAGCTGCTTTTCACAACTTATGAGACTGGAAGGAAAGTCTAGGAAAAGCATGAGATTTGCCCAAAGCCATACAGTGAGTAGTCAGATAAAACCAGAGGGCGGGGAATTCCCTGGTGGTCCAGTGGCTATGACTCTGCACTCCAGCGCAGGGGGCCTGGGTTTGATTTCTGGTCAGGGAACTAGATCCCACACGCTGCCGAACTACAAAAAGAAGTATCCCACATGCCTCATCATGTCCTACTCTTTGAGATCCCATGGACTGCAGCATACCATGTTCCTCTGTCCAGGGGGATTCTCCAGACAAGGATACTGGAGTGGGTTGCCAGGGAATCTTCCTGACCCAGGGATCGAACCCAGGTCTCCCACATTGCAGGGGATTTCTTTTACCATCTGAGCCACGAGGGAAGCCCAACTAAGACCCAGTGCAGCTAAATTAATTAATTAAACTTTTAAAAAAAAGAAATAAAAAGAAACCAGGGAGCTGCTCTAGGGATCCCTGGAATTCCCCACCCTCCTTCCCATGTAGTTTCTAGAACAGAGAAGAGAATTCCAGCATCATCATCAAGCAAGTTCTGAGCTTGTACAGTGTACAGAGTTCATTGCACATGTACTTGGCCATGTCTGTAGAGAATGAAGTTTGCAGTATTCCAGGAATTGTTTGTTTGTTGGCTGTGTTTGTTTATAACTCTGGATTTAAAGTCTTCGCTCTGTTTTCACCCTGTAGATAAGAAACATTCCCAGGGAAGACTTCCTCAGTTCTTGCAAATTGGTGTGAGGAGTTCGGTCAAGATTCAGCAGGTCAGGTTCAGGCCTGCCCAGGAATTTGGGCAGAACATGCTGGCAAAAGAAGGTTCATATTTTCCCAGGCTTTGTTCTCACTGAAGAGTTCAAACTCCAAGGCTGGAGCTGGTCCTTTGGCAGTCCTTTGTCACGCTGCTCTCTATGAATTCATTACATAGAATTCCACCCCTCATATGGCCATTCTCCAGCCCCTTATGGCAGCATGGTGTGGAAAGAATATTGTTATGAAGGAAAAAGGGAACCAATAAATAGTCAAAATCCAGGACCAACCTACTGAAAACACTCACACTGACTGCAGATTCTACGGCCTCCAAAAATCCATCCCTGGAGGCGCTGCCCCTTCCAGACCCCAGAGCACTTTACAGGAACATCCCACAAGGCACTTATTATCAGCCTTGCATCATGGTTATCTGCCCTTCCTTCTTTGATGGCCACTTTCTGCTCCAATCCCCCAATTGAAAGTCATGATCTAACAAGTTTACAGGATAATTAAGGGCAAACAGACATCACCATTAGGGACGCCCTGGGAAACTGGGGTTATGTGGCCACACTAACCTCCCTTGCTAGACTGAACACCGGGGTTCAGGTTTTAAATCCTTGTGTCTTCCACAAAACTCAACATGGACCCTCGCTCTAAGGAGAGAGTCAGTAAATAAGGAACAGGTTTTAAGTGATTGGCCTGCTCCATGAATAGTCCTCCCTGTTCACACCTTTATCATCTCTCAGATTCATCCACGCCAGTACCTCCCGTCCACTTATCCCTTCAGCAACTCCGGTCCACACAGAGCCCCCCAAGCTGGCTCTGCAGTTCCTCATCTGACTTCCTCTGCCTGGATTCCTCTTCTGAGTCCTTCTCTCTCCCACTTGCAGGCTCAGGACGGCATTTTGCAACATACTCCTACCCTCTTCAGCTCCAGCTGATTCTGATTCATTCTGCCATAAGACTTTGTACCTTCCTTTATCAAAAGGCTTTTCAGATAAGCCACTTTTCTCATGTTTTTCACATTAGATCATGAGTTGGTTGAAGACTAAAGTCTTTTCAATATCATCAAGTATAGAAGCTGATGCATAGTAGGAGCTCATTTTATTCATTCATCTATTTGACTGTATGTATAGCACATGTATTCTATGCCAGGCGAAATATCTGTCTTCACGGAGCTTACTTTCTACTAGGGGGTGCAGAGGAAGAACAAATGCATAAATAGTAAAGTATCAGGCACAGATAAGTGACATAAACAGAAATAAAACTGGTACCTGAACCAAGTACAGTGATGAGAGGTACAATTTTATCCAGGATAGTCAGGGAAGTTTCCTCCAAGGAAATAGAATTTGAGCAGAGAAATAAAGGAATCAAGACAGGAAACTAGGTGGCTATCTGAGCAAAGATCTTGCCAGGCAAAGAGAACAGCAAGTGCCAAGGCCCTGGTACAGGAACATTCTTGGAACATGCAAGGAGTAGCGAGGAGTTCAGTGAGGCTGGAACAGAATGAGTGAGCATGGTAGGAAATGAAGTCCAAGGTGGACAGTGTTAGATCTTGCAGAACTTTTTGAGTATATAGAGGAGTTTGATTTCTAGTCCATGTACAATGAGACACTCAGTAAATATTTGTTAATCTGAATTATTTGAGTTGAACTGAACTGAATTGGTTCACTGAAGTGAACAGAACTGTGTCTTTTCTTGGTATATAGACCACATACAATGTTTGAAACATGCAAAATCCCTAACAAGCTGGCCCTTGTTATCTACAAATGGAAAAGCACTAGAAGTAGCAATTTTAAAACCAGTTAGCAATTTTAAAACCGGTTCTGGAACTGGCACAGCCTTGTAGATTATTCCAGAGAACTTGTTGCTGGTGACAATTTGCCAGCCTCCCCTCATTCCCTAGTTTTATTGTGGTGGTAAATCAGGTACAGGGAACATCTCAACACAAGAGAAATGTGGCCCCAAAGCCTGCCCACCATTTATGTTTCATGTCTGACTTTCCCAGAGTCTAAAGTCTTTGAGGGTCACTGGGATTTATTTGGGACACTTGGCCAAGTTCCTGAACCTAACTTTTTATAGAGTTTTTACCCAAGCCTGGTTCTCATTGAATTTTAATTATGTGCATTCCTACTCTTAACACAACTGAAAATAAACAACATGTGACTATCTTTATCATTTTACCTAGTCCTTATAAAAACCACTCCAGTGACCCATCACCCACGGTAAGGTGAGAAAGCCACCAGAATTAAGCTAAGCAAATTCACAGGATTTAATCACACATTCAGTGATTCATTTAACAAACATTTATTGATTCATTCAACAGTCATTCTTTCATTCACTCAAAGAATGTTGGTTGAGGACCTACGAAGTTCCAGGCACCACAGAAGTGTTTGGGATAAAGCAGAGCACAGGATAAATCCCTGCTCTCATGAAGCTGACAGTCTAGTGGAGGAGACAGAATAAATCAGGACACTAATATCAAATGTCATCCTGAGTGGCAAGCACTATGATGTTCAAGTTTGGGGGATACAAAGCTGAATAGTTCATGCCCCTACAGTTAGCTGGGATAGTAGTAAAGACATAAATTGCAATAATAATATGATATATATGGTATTATGGAATTACATACACAATGCTTATCGAGGCAGAGGGAAACAAAGGACTAACTATATTATGAGTATGGGGCGGGGGGCTCTTGGGGAATACTTCCCAGAGGAAGTGATTTGATCTGTTTCTCAAAGGATGCGTAGAACTTAACTGGATGGAGAGGATAGAGAGAGGGAACAACAGCAAGAGCGAGGCAGGGAGGTGCGAGCGCACATGTGTGTTCCAGAAACGGCTGGTTGTTTCATGTGGCTGGAGCACAGTGGTGCTGGACCAGCGAGAAGGGAATGGAGTGAAGACATGGGTTGAAGCCAGTTAACAAATGGGCAGGCCGAGGAATTTATACTTTTATCAGATGACCCCATTTATGTCTCAGCACATTCATCGTGACAGCAATGTGAAAAGATACAAGAGAAAAACTAGAAAATAATGCAATGGTCCAGTCCTAGAAAGAGTCTTACATCAGTGGGCAACCAGTTAAATGTGGAATGTTGGACCCTTAGGATGAAGAGGGATTCCAAATAGCCATCTAGACCAACTGCCTATTCAATGTTTCAACTTCCTTCCTAAGGTCCTACCCAAGGGACTGCCCTGCCAAGGCAGCAGCCCTTGAGGCTTCCTTCCCATCCTAGCTCCAGACAGCCAAGACTCCTCTGAGGTCTTACTTAAGTGGAGATGAGATCTGCTCCCTGGAGCTTCCACCACTACTTCTTCATTTGCTCCCTGAGATTTCCAGAACACACCAGTCCAATTTCTAATTCAGACACACCATTTTGCTGTTCAAAGCAATTGCCATTTACTGAAATTTATTTTCTGTGTGCCGGGAAAGTTTGGAGGGCACGTATTTCCCTATTTCCGCATTTCCCAATTAGATTCTGAGGCTCCTGGCCATGTGACTTGCTGAGATTTGGTCACTGACTCAGTTAACTGGCAGCACCAGGACCAAAACTCACGACCATCTGACACCAGACCCTGAACTCATAGAAACAGTTATCAGTTTAACTTGACAAACACTTTTTAGCACTTACTCCTTTGAACCCCTTGCCTTGGGTATCACAGAAGGGGAAAACTGAAGATAAATAAGCATGGATAATGAAATCCAGCGCTCCACACTCTAGTCATTTGAATAGTGGAGTTAATACCCTGGCATTGTGATAATGTGTACTTGACTTTGGCCTGCCGTCTGAGTTTTCCAGGAGATAAGTGATTCATATTTGGCACGTGTCATGAGCCTGCTTCCTGCGGGTAGCGCTGAGGCCAGCCCAGTGCAGGAGCCATGTCTGGAAAAGAAGATCTCTAGGAGGATGTAGCAGAGAGATGTACCTAGAAAGGTGGACTGCTCCAGTAATAAGGAAAGGGGAATACAGCAAGACTAAGAGGCTGGAAAGCTGGAAGCGGAAGGAGAACAGGAGTGAGGAACTGATAGCAAAGTCCACGAGAACCCAGTCTGTGTGCTGAGCAAGTGTGCAGGAGCTCCCTCTTTCGGCAGTGTGTTGTATTGCTACAGTTGTGGCTGAAAGACGCTGACAAGATGCTGCTGCTGCTAAACCGCTTCAGTCATGTCCGACTCTGTGCAGCCCACCAGGCTCCCCCGTCCCTGGGATTCTCCAGGCAAGAACACTGGAGTGGGTTGCCATTTCCGTCTCCAATGCATTAAAGGGAAAAGGGAAAGTGAAGTCGCCCAATCGTGTCCGACTCTTCGAGACCCCATGGACTGCAGCCTACCAGGCTCCTCCATCCATGGGATTTTCCAGGCAAGAATACTGGAGTGGGGTGCTATTGCCTTCTCCTGCTGACAAGATGAGGTTTTGGTTATCAGAGTTACCTTCCTTGTTGTTGTTGTTGTTCAGCCACTCAGTCATGTCCACCTCTTTGCCACCCTATGGACTGCAGCATGCCAGGCTTCCCTGTCCTTCAGTGTCTCCTGGAGTTTGCTCAAGTTCATGTCCATTGAGTCAATGATGCCATCCAACCATCTTATCCTCTGCCCCCCGCCCCTTCTCCTCCTGCCCTCAATCTTTCCCAACATTGGGGTCTTTTCCAGTGAGTTGCCTCTTTGCATCAGGTGGCCAGAGTATGGGAGCTTCAGCTTCAGCATTAGTTCTTCCAATGAATATTCAGGGTTGATTTCCTTTAGGATTGATTGTTTTGATCTCCTTGCAGTCCAAGGGACTCTCAAGAATCACAGTTCAAAAGTATCAGTTCTTTGGCACTCTTCCTTTATGGTCCAACTCTCAGATCCGTACATGACTATTGGAAAAAAAGTGTTTATCTTAATCTGATGTTTAAGTTGATAGCAACTTAGCCCAAGTGTGTTAGGTGCCTGGTGTACATGAAGATGCCTAAATGTAAATCTTTAATTGTACTTCCATACCTATTACCTCATCGTCTCAGTGGCCTTGTGAAGAAGGGCCAGTGAACATTATCCTCGTCTTCAGGCGAGAGAGGAATCTAAGGGATTCATGACACCTTTGCTTTATCTACTCACCACACACTCAGCTTCCATTCAGAACCAATGCCCGCACCCCATCTGACCACACACACATCCCACCCCCACCCTGCTTGCCAGTCCATTCCTCCATCTCAGAGAAGTACTGCTCCTGACCTGGCCCAGTCCCCCTCCCTGACCTAGGCTCATCCCTGGATGGGATCTCGTTACACTGCCTCCCCTGAGACTGGCCCCAAAGCTTGACCCCTTCACTAGGAGAGGCAGCAGGAATGCTCCTGAGAGGATTGGACAGGTCGTGGCAGGTGGGTAGGGAACACCCAGACCTTTCCATCTCATCAGCTAATCAGCCCTGATTATTTCACTTATGTGGCTGGAGAGGGTCACCGGGAGTGCTGACCTAGACAAGGAATCCTTTCCAAGATAGCACCAAAGTCCAGCTTAACAAATAGCCCTTTTGGTTTTCCTTTAATTAAATCCTTCCTGGTTTCTGTCATCTCTCACTTTCAGATTCAACAAAGTGTAAAATTGTTAACATTTAGTCAAAGAAGTAAATTGTGCATATGTTTTCTTCTCATGCATATGGAGAGTCCATAAATCTGCTCCATGGCCAAATGGTTGCTTTGTGTAGGCATCAGAATTGTCTCTCCTCCTGCTCTAGTCCCTTCCTTGATTATTAAGTCTCAGGATTTTTCTTTTCTTTCCTTCCTTTCTCCATATCCCTTCTTTATTTTCCTTTTTACAGGGAAATTCTATCCCATTTCCATCCTCTATGTTTCCAAAGGACCCCCCGCCCACATGCTACATAGTGACATTCTCTTTTTTATTTTATTATCCCAGGTAATCTTGGGGCCTTGGCACAGTCTGAGACAGATGATGTTATCCACTCATCATTTATAACTAACTCTGAAAAAGACTTGAGCTAGACTCACAATATGAGTTAGATAGAACTGAAATCGCAGGACATGTCTCTGGCCTTGATAAAACGTGGATTCTTCTGTCCTGGCTCAGAAAAAATTCAGCGAGAAACAGCGTACAGGTAGGAAAGAGTTTATTAGTATAGGATGCTTCTGAGAGATAGAAGCGGGCAGACCCGGGAGTGCCACAGTGAGAACTTATGGACTGCAGTTTTATAATCAAAGGAAAAGTGGGGAGGGGCAGAAGACCACCTTCTTCTTCATTTTTAGTAAATGTCAAACTTCCAGCATCAACTCCTCCTCCATGTAGAGCAGGACAGTTTTCTTGTTCCTATAGGGTCAAACTGGGACTGTCATGGTACAATGGAAATGAGCAAAAAGATGGCAACATATACTAAAATACGGTAAATCATCTCGGTTTCAGTATAATGTCCTTATTTTTTTTAGTGTATGCAAAGGAGTATGTCCTAGGAATCATTAAATTACTGACATTACTGGCCAAGGTGTGGGTCTCATTTCACCATTGTTTCATTGTTTGGGGGTGTGTTTCATGCTTCTGCTACATGGGTTTTGTTGCTAAGCAAGCCTGCTTGGTTTTGCAGGTAAGCAAACTGCTTTCTTGAGTGATCATTAACTTGCAGAGGTCTCCCATATATTTCCTTTACTTACTCGCTAAGTTAATCCCTTAGTGGGGTTAACTATTAATCAGCTACTTTGTCCTTTTACTTCGTCCCTATCAGAACCACAAAACAAGGATAAACAATACAAAAAAAAAAACCCCAAAACCTCATGTCATTAACACTAAGGAAGACCACTGTACCAGAAAAATCTCCCCCAAGGTTTATTATTAAAATTGAGAACAAGATTTAGCTTTGAGTTTCCTGGCCTCCAAGGCAAAAAGAGAAACATGCATTATAAAGCACTCATCATATAACTTAAAAAGAATCTTTTCTGACTTTAGCAAGATCAGTCCAGGGCTGATACTTGGGTCCTCCTGGTGATCTGAATCACCAGAAGTGTTTAGTGAAAGTTGCTCAGTCATGTCTGACGCTTTGTGACCCCCATGGACTATACAATCCATGGAATTCTCCAGGCCAGAATACTGGAGTGGGTAGCCTTTCCCTTCTTCAGGGGATCTTCCCAACCCAGGGATTGAACCCAGGTCTCCTGCTTTGTAGATGGATTCTTTACCAGCTGAGCCACAGGGGAAGCCCAACAATACAGAGAAGCTCTTAAAAACAATCTGTAACCAGGTCATGGGTTCCACTAAGGGAAATTATTGATCTGTGCTCAGAGCGGTCAGGTACTTTTGGAGGCACACGGTCCCATCTGTAAACAATAGCATTCATTATATAAAAGTGGCCCCCTGGGTAGGGGGTAGAGTAGAGTATAGGAATCACAACGCTTTCTTACGTGAGTGGGTCACAGACTGCATGTAGCCCAGTCTCTTCCTCCACAGATGATGAACCGAAATGCCTCAATGTTCGGTGACTCAGTCAATGCCACACTGGTCTTTGGAGGAGCCATATAAGAATGGCCAAGTAGGAGGAGTTTGGATTCTGGCAGACATGGGATCAAATCCCAGCTCTGTGCCAATACTTGTGGTATCCTATAGGTTACTGACTCTTGCAAAGCAAAGCCTCAGTTTGCTTATCTGTAAATAGGGATGATAATCATAATTACCTTCCAAGGTTGTTACTGTAATTCAATGAAATAATATACATTTAAGCTTTTTGCACAGAGTCTGGCCCATTGTAAGCACTCCAGTAGATGCTATAAAATCCTAATAATGATGATAATGATGTAGACCATGATAATGGGAAGAAAAACTGAGTCCAAAATTAGGTTGCTTGATATCTGCTGTAGCCCTTTTTCCACCTCCCCATTCACCAGGATTCCTGTCTGGAACTATACTGAACTGAAGGATATTCCTTAGAACTGCGCCATCCGGTAAGGTGGGCGCTAACCACTTGTGACTAGCGGGTGGTGGTTCAGTTGGTAAAGAATCCACCTGCAGTGCAGGAGACCTGAGTTTAATCCCTGGGTCAGGAAGATCTCCTGGAGAAGGAAATGGCAACCCACTCCAGTATTCTTGCCTGGAAAATTCCATGAACAGATAAGTCTGGCAGGCTAAAAGTCCATAGGGTCGCAAGAGTTGGACAGGACTTACTGACTAAACCACGCAAAGTTAAATCAATTAAACTTGAATAAAATTAGAATTTAGCTACTCAGTCGCACTAGCCACATTTCAAGTGTTCAGTAGCCACAGCAGCTTGTGGCCATTGTGTTGGACAGCACAGATTCAAAGCACTTCCATCATAGCAAAAACTTCTGTTGGAAGCTGCCTTCGTGGCTTTTTTCCCCCCAACTTCCTTGTGGCAGTATGTTATTGATTTATTTATTTATTTCAAAATATTATACTGTTACTCTAGTTCTCTGGTCCCTTAACTCTACTGTGAGTACACTCAAGGCCCACAAAGCCCCAAGGACACACAAGTCACGTGGTCAGTTAGTGGCAGAGCCTGCTCTAAAACATGTTCCTAACTCAGGGCATGAGTCATTCCACGGAGACCTGGGGAATCAGCTGTCTTCAGTCTGTGATTTGATGAGTAGGGTTTTGATTGATCAGGGCTGGCGTATGAATTTAATCCATCCTGTCAGACTGCCAAGTGCAGGGTAATGTGAGTTCAAGGGGTTTATCTCAAGAGAGCTGGAATATCATTTTCTCAAAGCTGCAGCCCAGTGGCAAGGACGCCAGGGACACACAGGGGAACCTCCAGACTATGCCCAGCCTCACCTTCAGCTCCTCTTTTGTTGTATTAAAAAAAGAGATTCTACGTGGTGTTTTAAAAAGTGATCTGTTAATGGAATATTATTCCGCTAAGAGAAAATAAAAAGAAAATCCTGACATAAGTGACAGCGTGGATGGACCTTGAGGACGTTATGCAAACTGAAATAAGTCAGACAAAGACAAATGCTGTATGATCTCACTTATAAGTGGAATCTGAAAAACCTGAACTCAGAGAAACAGAGTAGAGAGGTGGCTGCCAGTGGCAAGAGGTAGGGGAATTGGGGATAGATGTTGGCCAAAGGATCCAAACCTCCAGTCATAAGAGGAATAAGTTCTGAGGATCTAATAATATACAGCACGGTGACTGTAGTTAATAATATTTTATTATGCACTTGAAAGTTGCTAAGTGAGTAGATTTTAAAAGTTCTCACCACAAAGACAGAATGGTAATTATGTGAGGTGAGGGAGGTGTTAACTAACCCTACCATGGTGATCATAATATATGTGCATCAGAGTGTCATCCTGTACACCCCACACTTACACTCTGGTATGCGTCAACTCTACCTCAATAACGTTGAGGGAAAATAGCTAAAATCCCTTATAAGAGAACTTTTGCAAGGATGAAGTCTTTGAGATACGTTTCTGTCTCCAAGAGTATCTGTATTGTGATTTTTGTGGGTTAATTATGACGAGCTCCAAGCCACTGTCAGTAAAATTTCCTGAGGCTGATGAACAAAATCAACTTCCTATGACGTAGTTTACACTTTGAAATGAATAAACAATTCACTGTAACAAATACTTGAGTAAATGTAGTTTCTAGGAACAAATGTTAATACAATCTCAAGGTTACAGATTCATAGTCTCTAGAAGATAACTATGAAAAAATGTTTATCTTTTTTTGCTAAACAGAAAGAAACTCAAATCCATGGTGACAAAAATAAAGGAAAAATAGAGATTTAATGTACATGTTATGGGAATTGATGTGAGTGTCACTTAGAATTAGATTTGGCTGTCAGTGACAGAAAACTCAAACAAGATAGACATTCATTTCTCATATAAACCAAGTCTGGAATTAAGAATCCAGGGCAGGTATGGCCACCTAACCAATCATCCTTCTTCTATCATTGTGCTGTGCTGTGTGGCTTCTACCACATAGTTCAGTTTGGCTGCTTGAGCACCAGCCATTCTGTCTACATTCTTGCTAGCAGAATGGAAAAAGACCAGAGAAAGTTGGGCCTCTTCTATTTAGGAACTTTCCTAAAAGTATCACAAGAAACTTCTGTTTATATCTTTGCAAGAACCAGTCTCCTAGCTGAAAGGGAGGCTGAAAAATGTAAGCGAGGTGGTCATGAGCCCATGTGAAGATTGGGTGTCTTATTACAAAGCAGAAAGAAGACACATATAAGGTGAGAGCCAGCAATCTCAGCCAGAATATAAAAAACTCCCCGCTCTCTTTCTAAACAAACAGTTATGGTGAACCCATTGTTTTGCATGCTCAGAGTGAATATTTTTGTCAACCCATTTTTAATATTTCTTTTCAAATGTTTCTCTGATTTTGTGTTTTTCAACTGCAATTCAAGTATTAGGAGTTTACAGTTTTAGTCCAGAAGTTACAAGGCCCTGGGTGGTTCTTCCTCGTCTCTCTCCAGGGTTGCCTCCTGCCCGTCCACCTCACTCCACCACTCTCTCCCCTCCTCGTCAGCTCCAGCCTGTGTATACTGTAGCCACTGCCTGCAGATGACAGAATGCAGTTACTAGCCTCAACTCCAGGTCTGTCTGCCTGTGCTGCTGCATATAACTATGTGCCCTTAGGCAAGTTATATAACCTCTCTGCTTCCTTTCATGCTCAGACCCATGCTTAGCATAAAATGGGCCCTTAATTTATGTTGTTTCAAGCCACCAAGTTTGTGGTGGTTTGTTAAGCAGCCACAGGAAACACAGGAATATGCATTTCATTCAGTTCCCAGATGATTTTGAGCTCCCTCTGCCATAGACGGAAAACTAGACCGAGGACCTAGATTGAAATTCAGGGGAACTGTGAATTTTGCACTCGCCAGCATTCTTGCTCTCCGGTTCAAATTGTTAGAGACATGTTGAGCGCTTAAATGCTGATGAGAAAGTCCAGAGAGGAGGTGGAGGTTGAGCTGTGGGACTGTAGGGAGAGAAGTGATGGAGTCATGTGCCCAGGGAAGTGGGGGGTGGGTAGGACTGGAGGAGTCCCTCCTCTCCAGGGTGGGAGGGAAGATGAAGCTAGGGGAGGTGCAGCTGTTTGTTGGCAGCCGGGAGATGAGGAGATTATTATAATTTGTGTACCATTTTTGCTCTGCCTGAACCTGCTTGAACCTCAGTACTGCATTCATGAACCCCCAGCCCTCTATATCACCTTCTTCAGAATGTGTGACAGGAAAGACAAAGAAGGTCGGGTGATCACTCACATGTACCTGCTGGCATTATTAGCAGAAATCACCTCCTCACCAGTGCCCCTTGGCACTTGCCCCATTTCAGGGCATTTATGTAATTATATGGACTTTCACAGAGCAAAGGACTTGTGCTTTGGTACCTAATGGCTTGCTCTTTCCTAAAAGCATTGGCCTTACCCTACCCATGATTCCTTTGTCTCATTTCCCAAGAGTTGTGGGCACACTTGGGATGCTAGGAAGTGGTCCTCTGTGATCCAGGCCTCGGCTTCCTCCCTGCCCCTGCCAGTTGTGCATGAGGCTGAAGGGGGCGGGATCCATGTAGAAAGAGGAGGCTACCTCTCTGCAGACAGTTAAGTCCCATGGCACCCATTGCAGGTGTGTATTAGGCAGAGTTTTCCAGAGAAACAGAACCAGCAGGATGTGTGTATGATCCACTCAGGGAAGAGTCAATGCTGCAGCTCAGATCTGAAGGCAGTGAGCTGGCAGAGTCCTTATTCTTTGGAAGAGATCAGTCTTTCTTTTTCTTCAGGCCTCTAACTGATTGATGAGGCCTACCCATCTTGTTGTTATTATTATTTAGTCACTAAGCTACGTCCGACTTTTTGTGACCCCATGGACTGCAGCACACCAGGCTTCCCCATCCTTCACTATACCCCAGAGTTTGCTCAGACTCATGTTCATTGAGTTGATGATGCCATCCAAGCATCTCATCTTCTGTGGACCCCTTCTTCTCTTGCCCTCAGCCTTTCCCAGCATCAGGGTCTTTTCAAATGAGTCGGCTCTTCACATCAAGTGGCCAAAGGATTGGAGCTTCAGCTCTAACATCAATACTTCCAATGAAGATTCGAGGGTTGATTTCCTTTACGATTGACTGGTTTGATCTCCTTGCAGTCCAAGGGACTCTCAAGAGTCTTCTCTAGCACAACAGTTTGAAAGCATCAATTCTTTGGTGCTCAGCCTTCTTTATGGTCCAACTCTTGCATCTGTACAGGACCACTAAAAAAAAACATAGCTTTGACAATAAGAACCTTTGAGGTCAAAGTGGTGTCTCTGTTTTTTAATACTCTGTCTAGGTTTGTTATAGCTTTTCTTAAGAACAAATGTCTTTTACCTTGTGGAAGATAAATTGCTTTAAGTTCCCTGATTTAATTGTTAATCTCATCTAAAAAATACTTTCAATATCCAGCAACATCCAGACTATATATCTGGTAATATGTGTTTGACCATATGTCTGGGTACCTGTGACCCAGCCAAGCTGACATATAAAATTAACCACCACAAAGTATATATATATTTTTAAGTTTTATTGGAGTACAGTTGATTTACAATGTTGTGTTAATTTCAGTGAAGATACTCAATTATACATATACATATATTCATTCTTTTTCAGATTCTTTTCTCATAAAGGTTATCAGAATATTGAGTAGAGTGTCCTGTGCTGTACAATAGGTCCTTGTTAGTTACATATCCTATATATAGTAGTGCATATGTTAATCCCGTGCTCCTGATTTATTCCTACCCCCCGACATTTCTCCTTTGGTAAACATAAGTTTGTTTTCTGTGTCCGTGAGTCTATTCCTGTTTTGTAAATAAGTGCATTTGTTTCATTTCTTTAGATTTCACAGCTATTTGTCTTTCTCTATCTGACTTCAGTATGATAATCTCTAGGTCCATCCGTGTTGCTGCAAAAGGCATTATGTCATTCTTTTTATGGCTGAGTAATATTCCATTATATATATATGTGTGTGTGAGTGTGTGTGTGTGTGTGTGTGTGTGTATAATGAACACTGGGGTATCTTTTTGATTTATGGTTTCTCCGAATATATGCCCAGGAGTGGGATTGCTGGATCATATAGTAGTTCCATTTTTAGATTTTTAGGAACCTCCGTACTGTTCTCCATAGTGGCTACACCAGTTTACATTCTCACAAACAGTGTAGGAAGCTCCCCTTTTCTCTATACACTCTGTAGCATTTACTGTTGGTAGATTTTTTTGATGATGGCCATTCTGACCACTGAGTTGATTCTTCACTGTAGTTTTGATTTGCATTTCTCTGATAATCAATGATGTTGAACATATTTTCATGTGCTTTTTTGGCCATCTGTGTGTCTTCTTTGGATAAATGTCTATTTAGGTATCTTTGGAGATAATGTCTACTTAGATATAACCATTGCCAAGTGTATTTTTTGAGTATTTACTTTCTCAAGATGATGCTAAACACAGTCATGAATATAAAATACCTATCAGACAATAAGATGCGTGCTTGGTTCAGAGTAAACTCCCCAAGACTGAAAGATTATATTTTGTAAGATTGTTGGGAAACTGAAGGAGAATCCTGGTGGGAGGTGGAACCCACCTCCCCTGATAAAGGCTGAAACTTGCTCTCCCGACCTCCCCTACAGCTTGGTGCAGGCTTGTGACCCAGGTTTAGCCAATCCAGTATAGCATACCACCACCCCCCAGCTTTAATCAGGAGATCCAGGTACAAACACCTCCTTCTGTTTTGTTGTCTCCTGGGCCTCTCACCCTCTTACAGCGCTCACCCTCCTGGCCTCACCTTCTCCCCCTTAAACATGATAACACAATTCACCATTTCTGATTTCCTGGGCATATATTTGGAGAAACCATAAATCAAAAAGATACCCCAGTTTTCATTATACACACACACACACTCACACACATATATATACTCTCTAGGGCCTGGTTATTTAAGTGTGGTCCATGGATTGGTGGCTGAATCACTGCCAGAGAGTTTGGTAGATATGCAGAATCTTGGACCCTACCCTAGACCTACTGAATCAGAATCTTCATTTTAAAATGATCCTAGATATTCATATGCATGTTAATATTCAAGAAGCTCTGCTGTAGCCCACACCCTTGGCTCCTCCCTCTCTAGGCTGTCTGCAGGAACCACCCCCTTGGGCAAGCCCACCGTACTTTGCTGTCACTACAGTAACCAGCCATGACCACCTCTGACCTCTGCCATCATCTTCCTATCTTTGGTCTCACCACTACAGTGAGATCGCAGTGAATATTGCTATAGAAACCAGCCCTGGATATTGTCTAGTTGTGCTGCTTGTCCTTCACTCCCTGTGTCCCTGAAATTATGAGCCTCCCAAACCACAGTCAAACATCTAAATTCTTCTCCAGCCTAAGAAAGACTCAACAAATAACAAACATGAAAAGTCAGGGCCACATGATTTATAAAGAAAGGCATAGAAACTGCAGAGATTTGCTTCAATTTGAAGAAAGACGGGAGCATCGCTCTGTGTAGCAAGGCCTTTTCCTCCATCCAGGAGGGAGAAGGCTGAGTGATGCTAAAAACAATGCTGATTATGATGACGATTATGACAGCTACTGCTTATGAGCACTTTTTGGTACCAGGCGCCGGGCTACATGCACATCATCCCATGCAGTTCTTACAGTAACCCTCTGTGCTAGTTTCCCGTGGCTGATGTTTAAAAAAAAAAAAAAAAAAAACTGGTATAAACGTGGAGGTTCAAAACAACACAGATTGATTATCTTACAGTCTAGGGGTCACAAATACAAAATTGGTTTCGCTAAATTTAAAGTGTCGGCAGGGCTGCCTCCTTCTGGAGTCTCCAGGGGAAAATCCGTTTCCTTGCTTTTTCCAGCATCTGGAGGCCACCTGTGTTCCTTAACTCCTGGTCCCTTTCCTATATTAGTCCACCTTTTTGCTTCTGTCGTCACATCTACTCCCTCCTTTGACCTTTTTTTTTTTTTTTTCCCCTGGACTGTTCCCAGGTATTAGTTGCAGCACGTGGGATCTTTTAACTTTGGCATTCAAACTCTTAGCTGTAACATGTGAGATCTGGTTCTCTGACCAGGGATCAGTCCCAAGCCCCCTGCATTGGGAGTGCAGAGTCTTAGCCACTGAACCACCAGGAAAGTCTCACCTTTGACTGTCTCACCTCCCTCTTCTAAGTTCCCTTGTGATTTCATTTCAGGCCCCCCTTGGTAGTTGAGGCTAGTCTTTCCCGCTCAAAATCCTTAACTTAATCTCATGTGCAGACTCTGTTTTACCAAATAACCTTGGCAGGTTCTGGGGATTAGGATGTGGACATTCAGTGGGGTGACATTATTAGGCCAACCACACCCCTTGAAGTAGATACTGTTATTATCCCCACTTTCCCAGTGAGAGGACCAAGGCATGACCATTGGAATACAGTGGGTCCTCCATCTGTAGGGTCCACATCCACACTTGGTTGAATCTGCAGATGCAGAGTACTGTTCTATCCCATTTTATATAAAGGATTTGAGAATTTTGGTACCAATGAGGTTCCTGAAACCAATTCCCCGTGGATACCAAGGGACAACTATACTTTGTTCAAGGTCACACAGTTTGAGGGTGGAGCTGGAATCCAGCTCTTACTCAGCCTGTCTCCAAAGCCCAAACTTCTGACCTCTGCACGGTACAGCCTTCAAATGGCTTTGAATTCATCTTCCGTTGTCACTAGGAAATGAACGAAAACCAGCAGCTCTCTAAAGAATCAGCTTCCAATGGAAGTTCCTCTACCACAGACTAAAATATTGAGGGGTGAGCAAAATTTAAGTCAAACCACAGGCATTTTCATCTGCTGGGGCTTCTATAACAAATTAACCCAAACTGGGTGGCTTGAACAAAAGAAGTTTATCTTTTTACAGTGCTAGAGACTTGTCAGAGGTGCGGTTTTTTCCAAGACCTCTCTCCTTGGCTGATAGACCGCTGCCCTCTCTCTGCATCTTTCGCATAGCTGGCTCTTTGTGTCTCTCCATGTGTCCCAGTCTCCTCGTCTTATAAGGACACTTATAAGTCACGCTGAATTAGGGCCCACTCCAATGGCCTTATTTTAATACCATTACATTTTGAGGTTCTGGCATGTAGGGCTTTGATGCATGAATTTGGGGTTGATATCATTCAGCCCATAACAACAAGAACTGCTCTGACCTCAGGAACAAGGCAGCTCAGATCTCGGAGATGATTCCAGAGCCCTCTGGATGCCCTCACTCCCAGCTTTAATATTTGGTTCACATTCTCCACTCTCTGGTCTCCAAACTCACCTGCAGTTACCCTGTCAATACCCTGGTTTAGTCTCCTGGGGCTGCTGGGACAAATTACCACAAACCTGGTGGGTTAAAACAACACACACGCATTCTCGTACAGTTCCAGAGGTCAGTAGTCCAAAATCAATTTCACTGGCCAAAACCAAATTGTCAGCAGGTCTGCTAAATTCTGGAGTCTCTGAGAGAAGACCATTTCCTCACCTTTTCCTGCTTCTAAAGCTGCACTCCTTGTATTCCTTGGCTTGTGGTTCCTTTCAGCTCAACCCAAAAGCAGAGCATCTTGCTTCAGTATCACCTGTACTGAATCTCCCTATTTCCCTCTTCTAAGGACCCGTGCGATTGTATTTAGGACCTACCTGGATAGCCAGGCTAATCTTCTCAAGTTCCCTAACTGGACCATATCTTCAGACTCACTTGTGCCATCAGTATTCACAGGCTGTGGGAATATGACCTGATATCTTTGAGGGCCATTATCCAGCCAACCACAGTGACTCTTCCTCACATGTGTCCTGGCCCCCGCATCTGTCCTGGAGGGCCAAATAGGACATGATTCACGTGAAGGTCCCTTGGTTGAGCTCTAAGTCTTTTCTGCCTCGAGGCCTTTGCGCAGTCTATTACTGCTCTCTAAAATACCCATCTCTCTACACATTCGCATAGGGTCAGTTCCTTCCCATATTTGAGGTTTTGTCTCCTCTTCAGAGAGGCCTTCCCACCATCCCACCTCAACCTATTTATTCTCTATCCCAGCAACCTGGCACCAATCACAGTTTGCAATTGCTTTATTACTTGGTTGGTTTACAGGTTTCTTATATGTCTGTCTTCCTGTTAGACCATTAGCTCTATGAGAACATAGATGTGTCTTGCTGTCCACTCTATCTCCAGCCCCTGGAAGCATACCTGCAATATGAGTGCAACCTAAAGAATTTTTAGGGTTTACTTTTTAAATTTTATTGAAATATAGTTGATTTACAGTGTTGTGCTAGTTCTAGGCACACTACAGTCTACAACACATTGAGTATAGTTCCCTCCACCAGACAGTAGGACCTTGTTGGCTGTTTTGTATATTGCTATTGCTAAGTCACTTCAGTCATGTCTGACTCTGTGTGACCCCATAGATGGCAGCCCACCAGGCTTCCCCGTCCCTGGGATTCTCCAGGCAAGAACACTGGAGTGGGTTGCCATTTCCCTCTCCAACGCATGAAAGTGAAAAGTGAAAGTGAAGTCGCTCAGTCGTGTCCAACCCTCAGCGACCCCATGGACTGCAGCCCACCAGGCTCCTCCGCCCATGGGATTTTCCAGGCAAGAGTACTGGAGTGGGGTGCCATTGCCTTCTCCATGTTTTGTATATAGTAGGGTGTAATTGTAGCCTGCCAGGCTCCTCTGTTCACAGGATTCTCCAGGCAAGAATACTGGAGTGGGTGCCATGCCCTCTTCCAGGGAATCTTCGTGACCCAGGGATCAAACTCCCATCTCTTATGTCTCCTGCATTAGCAGGCAGGCTCTTTACCACTAGCTTCTGGAAATACCATTTTAATCCTAAACCCCTAATTTATCCCTCCCTGCCTTTCCCCTTTGATAACCATAAGTTTGTTTTCTACAACTGTGGATCTGTTTCTGTTTGTAAACAAGTTCATTTGTATAATTTTTTAGGTTCCACATATAAAGAATAGCATATTAATATTTGTCTTCCTCTATCTGACTTCCTTCACTTAGTATGATAATCTCTAGGTCTGTCTATGTTGCAGCAAATGACAATATTTCGCTCTTTTTCATGGCTTAGTAATATTCCATCACCGTCTTCTTTATCTATGTATCTGTCAACAGACATTTAGGTTGCTTTCGTTTCTTAACTGTTGTAAGTAGGACTTCTATGAACATTGGGATGTATATATCTTTTTGAATTGGCATTTTGTCGTTATTTATGCCCAGGAGTGGGATCACTGGATCATATGGTAGGTAACTCTGTTTTCAGTATTTTAAGGCCATAATGACAATTTTAATGGCACTGCCCTGTTTGAATTGATTGTGTTCCCCCACTCCTCTGTTCACCTCAGGCCACCTAGTCAGAGGTTATTAGATCTGGGTTGCTCCTGAATTCCCAGGGGATTTTATTAAAAATGCAGGTGCCCAGGCCCCACCCAAGACCTATTGAACCAAAACTCTGGGGGTGAAATCAGAGCCTTGGCAATTTTCACACACTCCTTGCTGCCCTCCCACCCTCCACACCCTACCCATCCATCTACCACCCCCCTCCCTACCCATCTCCCACACTGGGCCTTGATTCTTAGGTTGAATCTGCTTCACTAAACCATGAGTTCCTTGGGCCTCCTCTAGGTTTTAGTCACTACAGACAACTTCACCAACAAAGTGTTTTCTTAAAAAATGTATCAGGAGAATGCAGTCTTTTTCCCTCTTAGCATTCTCCACCCTCTCCTTAACTCAAGACCCCAGCATTCTTTCCCATCTCCAACCTCCTCCAAAAGAAACTTCACAAATAATACTATTTTTCTTTCCCTCTGAGTAGACAAGATAAGAAGATTTTTAAATGAGTTGCTGGCAAAGAATTCATGAGCTTATAAACTATTGAGGTCAGACTGACGAAAAGAAGGCAATATTGAAAGGGGAGAAAAGTCCATAGAAAATTCCAGAGGCGGTGGAATCTGGGGTTCAAGGTTTCTCATTCGAATGCTCGTCTTGGTAAAAGTGTTATTTCGAAGGCGCAGTAGAGCGTCTTTTTCTCCTCTTCTGTATTCATCAGGAGTTGACTGTGTGCCCCAGGCCTCAGCATCTAACATGAAAGACAGCTGCTGAAGGGCAGTGTTCCAGAGGACCCTGAGGGGTTGGGAGTTGTGGGCTGTGCTTGAGGGGCTGGGACCGTGCAAAGCAAAGGCAGGCCAGGGGCTGGGGGTGCTGCCTCTGCGGAAATAGCTCAGAGGGGCGTCCCGGTTTGGCTTCAGCAGTGATGGAGTCATGGTGACAAAAATAAGTTCTGCTCACCTGAGACTGTAGAATCCAATTCAATTTCAAGTCAGTGTGTGTTTATTGAGTGCCTGATTCGGTTTAGGTGATGGAGAGAATGAGAGAATGAGGACGACAGCCTAAGCAGCAGGCTGATCCAGGCAGAAATTCCCTGGGAACCTGCCCCACAGGTCCACCGGTTCAGAAACTCGATTTTATCTGTTTCTCCCAGTGAGGAATTGATAAATCTTAGTCCGTTTCATGAACACGTCATTTATTAAGTGCTCACAGCCTGCCGGGCACTGTCCCATGACTGGGGATGGGGCTGGGTCGGTGAATCCAGCAGTCCCAGGTCCCCATCTCATGGAGTTCACATTCTCATGTGGCATCTGCAAGACTGGTAGGTCAGGCCACTGGGGTGGGGGCCACTGTGGGAAGGGTCTGTTTTGGGAGGAGTCCCCAGGAGAAATATTTAGGGAGAGGTGGGATTTGAATTGTGGTCGGAAGGTTAAGTAGGGTGTGGATTTTCAAAGGATTGGAAACCTTATATTATAGAGAGAGAATGGAGCTGAGTGAGCAGGAATGAAAATGACCTGCCATCAAAGGTCCATGACCAGATGGGCCCCCTTGGGGTAACAGGTGCATGCTGGGAAGTTGGACAAGTACCACATGGGGTTACTGCACATGGGCTGTGAAGTCAAATGTCTTGGGTCTGATTCCCAGCTCTCATATTTGCCAACCTTGTGAGCCAGGGCATGTTACTTAACCTCAGTACACTTTATTCTCCTGATCTAGAAAATAGGCATAATCATGACTAGCTTGTAGGTTGTCCTAAGCATTTAGCTGAGATCATGAATGGGATTAACTGAGATGAATGTAACAGCTGTTAAGTCTTAACATTGGATAACCAGAAAGCATTCTAGAAAAACTGGAACCTGCCACCAAAATGGGGAGACAACTGCATACAGTGAAGGTGCTCCTGCCTTGGGTAAATAAACCCTTTACTTACCACTTTCTTCTCCCACCCATGGCAGCCATGCTGGATTGAACAGCAGCTCCAGGGCTAGGGTGAAGCAAGAAAGCTGCTGGAACATGTTGACATGATCTGGCCTTCCTAAATTTTACACCCACATGCCCCGCATGCCTCAACCCAACTGTAGCCATAACGCATGAATAGGAAATCTTTTTGACCTGCACCATGCATTTCTCAAAGTGTGGCCCCTGGTCTACCTAAATCAATATCATAGGGGCTGCTTATTAAAATATATTCATGAGCCCTGTGCAATCAGCATTACTGGAGATAAGGCCAGGAAATCTGCATTTACACATACACACACACAACCAGGTGATCCCCAGGCCCTATACCATACTTTAGAGCAGAAGCTCTTTGAGTGTGCCCCTCTAGGGCTTCCAGATGGCAAGGTGGTAAAGAATCGGCCTACCAATGCAGGAGACACAGGAAATGGGAGTTCTGTCCCTGGGTGAGGAAGATCCCCTGAAGTAGGCAATGGCAACCCACTCCAGGATTCTTGCCTGGGAAATTCCATGGACAGAGGAGCCTGGTGAGCTATAGCCCCTAGGGTCTCAAAGAGTTGGACAAGACTGAACACGCACCCACCTCTAACCAGTAGCATCAGCCTTAGCATAGACCCAGAACTCATTAGAAATGCAAAGTCTTGGCCACATCCCCTGATCTCCTGAATCGGACACTATGGGGGTGGAGCCCAGCAATCTGCATTTTAAGAAACTCTCCAGAGAATTCTGAGCCGTGTTGTGTTCACCTGGGGGAGGTTTTAAAAGCTATCAATGTCCAGCCTCATCCTAGATAAATTAAATTAGAATCCCTGGCATAGGACTCGGGTATCAGGATTTTGCAAAAGCTCCCTGTCCTCAGCCCTAATGAGAAGATGGAATTTATAATAATCACTTTCAGGAACAGGAAGATAGCACAAATGTATTACACCTAGAAAGTTCAGCCAGAAGCAAGATCTCGGTTAATTCATGCAGCGAGTTGGACCCCTGCTGTGACCCCTTTAGCTAGTGGGGAGCCGAGACTTCCCACAGCTCGGGGGTGTGGCTAAGGCCCCAGAGCACCGCCCCCTACTCCCCCGCACATCGCACATCGCTGGCAGCTCTGGGCTGCCCCTCCAGGTTCTCCCAGAAGACTGCTTCTTCCCAGATGCTGAAGTCTGCCAGCAGTCTGGTCCTTGAGAAGAGCTGAGGCCTGGGAGAACTTAGGAAGGATGATGACAGGAAGCAGCCTAGCCGTGGGAAGGGAGTGTTGGAGGGCACTTTAAGATTGGGCTCACCGTGGGGAGCCCCAAGTCCTAATAACCCCAGGAGTGGATTGGATTCTCTACTAAGCACCTGACCCTGTGCTTGGTGCTTTAAGTGAGTCATTTCGTTAATGTTCATTTGATCGCCGAAGGAGATTACACTCACAGAAGAGTCACGTCGTATCCTTTCAGTCACATTATCCCCCATTTGCAGATGAGGAAACTGAGGCCCAAAGACTCCAGAGAGCCTGCCCCGAGGTCACCGGTGCGGTCCGGATGTCTCCAAAGGTTCTCTCACTTTGAATTGAGAGACAGTGTCTCCAGGGAAAAGGGGGAGGCGGGTGGTGGGGAAGTCGGCGATGAGCAGGGGGTGGGGCTGAGCAGGGAGCCCCTGCTACTGCCGCCCTAACGCGTCTCGGTCCCTCCCTCGCCGCAGGCCCTTCCTCGTGCTGCCGCCGCTGATGGAGTGGATCCGGGTGGCCGTGGCGCACGCCGGCCACCGCCGCAGCTTCTCCATGGACAGCGACGACGTCCGCCAGGCCGCCCGGCTGCTGCTGCCCGGCGTGGACTGCGAGCCGCGCCAGCTCAGGTAGGGTGGCGGGCTGGAGATCCCGGGGCGGCGGGGCTCTGGGAGGGCGCCCTTCCTCTCACACCCAGCCCGCGTCCCCGGTGCGGGGAGCGCGGCCGCAGCGCGCGGGGGCTTTGGGCTGGTTTGCGCCCTGGGCGGTGTGCGCGGGCAGCCTCGCTGTCACGAAGATCGAGGCTCCTCTGGTTTAAAGGAGAGACGCAGGCTTGACAATAAGCAGGTCCCTCGAGTTGCAGGGACGCAGGAGGGCTGGGAGCAAGGCTATATGGGAATGCTCCTGATTCTTAGATTACAAGATATCCGTGTGCCTTGATCTTGATTCTAGGCGTATTCTTTCGATTATGTTCTCTCTCCCTCTCATCCTGCCCCTCTTCTCTCCTTCTCTTCCTTCCCTCTCCTTCTCTCCTTCCCTCTCCCCCTCCCGCCCTCGTCTTCCCTCTCTCCCTCTCTCTACTAGAAGTAAATTATTGTCTCCCTGTAGTTTTCTAACTAAACCGTGCAGAGTAGAATTTCTGGTTGGGTCTGAGAGCGCCTGTGCTTTTTCACTTGCATGGAATGAACTGGCTCGCCCTCCATTTCTCACCCCTGCATCCAGGTATCTACTGCATCAAGGTGGGAATTATTCATGCACCACTCAGGGACCCCATGCAGGGGTAGGGAGAGACTCACTTTTATCCAAAGTGAAAGAAATGAAACCACTCATTTGAGTCAAAACCTGCTGTAAATGCAGACGATACAGAAACTCAGACATAGGTGTGTGTGCATGAGTGTGGGTGCTTTCCCGACTCCCAGGTCTGTTGTCTAGGTGTCATGGACACCATTTTCAAATCCCCATTGCCCACCAGGTTAGGGTAGCCTGTCATGTGGCCAGGCTTCAGAGATTTCCACCCTTCCAAGATCTGATTGGAAGTCTGCAAAGAAGGGGAGGGTTTGCAGAAAACAGCATAGCCCACTGAAGGCTCATAAATGCCCCACCACCCAGGGACATGCAGGGCCCTGATGCAAGTCAGCAAGCATTTACTGAAAGCTTGCCACAAAGTGAGCACTGTCATAACTGCTTTACACAGACTAATTAATAATGAATGAAGTGGGTATTGTTATTATGCCCACTTTACAGACAAGGAGACTGAGGCACAGATAGATTAAGTAACGTGCCTAAGGTCACAAGATTTGTAAGTGGTGGAACCAGAATGTGAATTCAGGCAGCCCATACTCCCAGACCCCATAGTTCTAAGCCCTGATTTGTACTCTCCTCAGGAGGTTTCTGTCCAGAGAGAATCTGTCAGTGCCACCATCCCTTACATTTTATCACCTAGAATAACCACGGGTCTCAGGGAGAGAGACACAGGAGCAGCCATTTACTGAGCACCCGCTGTGTGGCGGGTATTAAGTGCAACAGGAGATTTGCATTCATTACTCTGATCCCTGAAGCAGCCTCCTGAGGGTAGTGTAAACTTCCCATTTTACAGACTGGGAAGTTGTTGGTGGGACAGCTGATAGTGTAGATGTCAAGGTGGCGATCCTTGTGACTCTTGCTCCGAAGCCCATCCTGTGCCCATGAGACTCTCCTGCCTCCTGTTTCATGGGTGTGGCACCCTACCTGCAGGCTCACTCCTGCTGCTGCTGCTCACAGTCCCCAGCTCTGGGCTGGGATGACCTTGAGACGCCAGCTCTCCTCCTTGAAGCAAACCTGAGGCCGCTGGGTGGCGGGGAAAGTAGGATACTTCCTTAACTTTTGCTGATAAAGAACTTGTTGTTTGTCATGCTCTCAGGAAACCTCACAGCCTAAAGGGTAGGCACCTGGGCTCGAGTCCGGTTGCCTGAGTCCACATTCCACCAACATGACTAATTAGCTGTGCAAACTTGGGCAAGCTAGTTAACCTCTCTGGACCTTCATTTCCCACCTGTAACATGGACATAGTAATAGCAACCCCTTCAGATATTGGTGCAAGCACAAAGCAGGATCACAAACATAAAGGACCACACTGACAATGCCTAAGAGGAAGTAAGTATTCATGACACGGTCATTTTTAGTGAGCATTATAAGTCTTTGCCAGTGGCTCAGTGGTAAAGAATCCACCTGCCATGCAAGAGATGAGGGTTTGATCCCTGGGTCAGGAAGATGCCCTGGAGAAGGAAATGGCAACCCACTCCAGTATTCTTGCTATGAAAATCCCATGGACAGAGGAGCCTGGTAGGCTGCAGTCCATGGGGTCACAAGAGTCAGACATGACTGAGCGACTTCCTTTCCTTTTCACTTTCATGCATTGGAGAAAGAAATGGCAACCCACTCCAGTATTCTTGCTATGAAAATCCCATGGACAGAGGAGCCTGGTAGGCTGCAGTCCATGGGGTCACAAGAGTCAGACATGACTGAAGACTTTAGCAGCAGCAGCAGCAGCAGCAGCAGCAGCAGCATATCCATTTTCTATGGCTCCTGAAACAAAGCACCACAGACTTGGTGACTTAAAACAACAGACATTTACTGTCTCACAGTTCTGAAGACTAGAGTCCAAAATCAAGGTGTCAGCAGGCCATGTTCCTCCAAGTACCTGGAGGGGATCCTTTCTGTTCCTTCCAGCTTCTAGTAGCCTGTTCCTTGGCTTGTGCTAGCATCACTCCAGTCTTGCCCTCCTCCTTCACATGGCTGTCTTCTCTCTGTTTCTGTGTCTAAACCCACCTTCCTGTAAAGGACACCAGTTAAACTGGATTAGGGCCACCCCAATGACTTCATGTGGGGCTTTGCCAGTGGCTCAGTGGTAAAGAATCCACCTGCCATGCAAGAGATGAGGGTTTGATCCCTGGGTCAGGAAGATGCCCTGGAGAAGGAAATGGCAACCTACCCAGTATTCTTGCTATGAAAATCCCATGGACAGAGGAGCCTGGTAGGCTGCAGTCCATGGGGTCACAAGAGTCAGACATGACTGAAGCGACTTAGCAGCAGCAGCAGCAGCAGCAGCAGCAGCAGCAGCAGCAGCAGCAGCAGCATATCCATTTTCTATGGCTCCTGAAACAAAGCACCACAGACTTGGTGACTTAAGAGCAACAGACATTTACTGTCTCACAGTTCTGAAGACTAGAGTCCAAAATCAAGGTGTCAGCAGGGCCATGCTCCCTCCGGCACCTGGAGGATCTTTGTTCCCTTCCAGCTTCTAGTAGCCCGTGTTCCTTGGCTTGTGCTAGCATCACTCCAGTCTTGCCTCCTCCTTCACATGGCTGTCTTCTCTCTGTTTCTGTGTCTAAACCCACCTTCCTGTAAAGGACACCAGTTAAACTGGATTAGGGCCACCCCAATGACTTCATGTGGGGCTTTGCCAGTGGCTCAGTGGTAAAGAATCCACCTGCCATGCAAGAGATGAGGGTTTGATCCCTGGGTCAGGAAGATGCCCTGGAGAAGAAATGGCAACCCACTCCAGTATTCTTGCTATGAAAATCCCATGGACAGAGGAGCCTGGTAGGCTGCAGTCCATGGGGTCACAAGAGTCAGACATGACTGAAGCGACTTAGCAGCAGCAGCAGCAGCAGCAGCAGCAGCAGCAGCAGCAGCAGCAGCATATCCATTTTCTATGGCTCCTGAAACAAAGCACCACAGACTTGGTGACTTAAAACAACAGACATTTACTGTCTCACAGTTCTGAAGACTAGAGTCCAAAATCAAGGTGTCAGCAGGGCCATGCTCCCTCCGAAGTACCTGGAGGGGGATCCTTTCTGTTCCCTTCCAGCTTCTAGTAGCCCCGTGTTCCTTGGCTTGTGCTAGCATCACTCCAGTCTTGCCCTCCTCCTTCACATGGCTGTCTTCTCTCTGTTTCTGTGTCTAAACCTCCACCTTCCTGTAAAGGACACCAGTTAAACTGGATTAGGGCCCACCCCCAATGACTTCATGTGGGGCTTTGCCAGTGGCTCAGTGGTAAAGAATCCACCTGCCATGCAAGAGATGAGGGTTTGATCCCTGGGTCAGGAAGATGCCCTGGAGAAGGAAATGGCAACCCACTCCAGTGTTCTTGCCTGGAGAATCCCCTGGACAGATGAGCCTGGTGGGCTATAGTCCATGGGGTCACAAGGACATGACTTAGTTACTAAACAACAACAATGACCTCATCTAACTTGACTGTATCTGCAAAGACTCTATTTCTAAATAAAGTTACCTTCACTTCATAGTTGTGGGTTAGGTGCTTAGGACTTCAGCATATCTCTTGGGGGTGGGGGAGACCTAATTCAGCCATCATATGGGGGAGCCAGAAATGGGAGGGAAATTTATTCCCCTGTTGTATGTGGTAGCATGTGCATGTGATAACCCTTTCCCCTCCAAAAACTTTTATATTAGAGTTTGACTCAGGTTTCTGGGGAGTGTGTAGCTAAGGACGCTATTAACAAATACAGGACACAGACAATGTCAGAGAAGTAACAGTGGGTTCAATTTTGAAAATGTTGAGTGCCAGATGCTGCCCACTTGGTTGTCCATGGAAATGAGAGAGTCTGTGTCAGGCTCCTCCATCAGAGGAAGATTGCCAGAGAATTAAGGGCTCATGTTGTCATCTAATTAGAGAAGGAGCCAAGCAGAGTGCCTAGGAGTGCAGGCCTATAGCCGGACTGCCTGGGTTCAAATCCTGGCTTGACTACTTACTCTCTGTGTGACCTTAGGCAAGTTATGCACTTCTCTGGGGTTCAATTTCTGTATCTATAAAATAGGAACCATAATATTCCCACTCTTTATCAGAAGGATTAAGTAAAATGATATAATTAAACCATTTAACACCACGTAGGAAGTAAACTGGGCTTCCCTGGTGGCTCAGCAGTAAAGAATCTGCCTGCAATGCAGGAGACGTGGGAGACATGGTTCAATTCCTGGGTCTGGAAGATTCCCTGGAGAAGGAAATGGCAACCCACTCCAGTATTCTTGCTATGAAAATCCCATGGACAGAGGAGCCTGGTGGGTTACAGTCCATAGAATCGCAACGAGTCAGACATGGCTGAGTGACTGAACACACACACAGCAGGTAAATCATGTAGCATACTCGTGTCACAGAAGATGCACATTAAATATTAGCAAATATCCTTGCTCCCCCATTGGGGACCAAGGAGGTCAGCTTCTCCTGATTACCAAAAACAATAGCCTCAACTTCCTCTAAGAGGGACGAGGAATAAATATCTTGAAGCGATGTGCTAGTGTGCTAACAAGGGATGTGGTTTGTAGCCCAGGCTGAAGGCAGGTGTGTCCTGGCCCTTCTTCTCTGGTGGCTCAGTACCCCCTCCAAGTGCAGGAAGAAAATTGATTGGGGCTGACTGGCTTGGGGGCCACTGTCCCCACCTCAGTGATTTCCGAGTTCCTCGGGATACTCAGGTTTTATATTTTCTCTGAAGTGTGGGATTTTTGAAGACCATCATTGGATGGCATCCTGGAACTTTGACCAAAGTCGTTGATTGTCTGTTACCAGCTGTACTTGCAACCTTAGATGAAGTCACTAGCAGGAAACAACAACAGAAAGGAAGATGTATAGACAACAGATACGGCCTTTCATTGATGGGGGCTTGTCCCAAGTGGTCAGAGGTTAGGGAGGGGGCATAGAATACTCCAGAAGAAAGAGTCATAGCTCAGCCTTTATCTCAAAGAGTAGCTTCTTTCTCTCTTTAGGGCTGGGCCAGAAATCTGTTTCCTTGATTGCGGGGCCTGCCACAGAACATGGGCAGGCCCACGTTTACTGGGCACATAGTTGGAGCCCAGTAAATACTTGTTGAATGAATGAATGATACAAAGGGCTGTTACCAAGTGTGTTGCTGATACTAGACGTGACAGACAAGACTTTTCCTACCTAATTCAGATGCAAAGCAACATGGAGACAGTGGTAGGCAGGTGAGGTTCAGGCAGGGAACTCAGAAGAAAGGTCTTAACTGAGATGCTTTGGGGAGGCACGCTGGCAGACTGGTGGCCACTGAAGTCATGGGTAGGCCTGAAGCCCAGGAAAAGGACCAATGAAGAGGCGTCATCATGAGACAGAAGGCGAGGGCTCCCAGGTCCGAGAAAAGCCTGAGGAAAGTGAGGTAGCAGATGTAGGAAACTGAGATGGGGAGGGGTTGCCAGCATCTGAGGCTATCCACAGGCAGAGAAGATGCAGACCAACAGGAGGCGCCTCGGCTTGGCAGTGCGGGAGACACCAGGGCCCGAAGCAGCAGTTTCAACAGCCCAGCGTGGGCAGAAACCAGATTGTACCCGCACACAGTTTGCCAACACTTGGAATTTGTTCTGAGCTTCCAAAGTGTTGAAAGTAAAACAAACACATTTGGTGCTTACAGAAAGGCAGAAAACTAAATCTTAAATGGTATTTGGGGCTCACTTCCGACTGGGGCTTCAGATTCAGTCCGGAAGTTTGAGAGTATGTAGTTTGCCACATGAGATTTGACTTCCTGGGAACAGGTTTTTTTTTGGGGGGAGGGGGTCCCCTCTTGAGTCAAATTTCTGTCCAAGATGCTTATTTTCTCATCTGCGAGCAAACCTCCCAAACTCTAGGTGAAAATGTTAGTTACACAGAAGTGTTAACTTCCCTTAGCAATAAGCCAGCCAACCAGTACTTACCATACAGCCATATCCTTATACAAAGTCCTTCATATAAGGTCATGACAGTGGTGCTCTGGGTAACGATGAAGGAGCAGGTCCCATCCTTCAGAAAGTTTGTAGTCAACCCAGCGATTAGAGCATATGTGCCATTTTTTCCAAAGTGAACTTGTCTTTTACAAGCTCATGGAATCACCCTATGACAGATGAAGAACCACCAGACTGGGTGATCTCCAAAGTATTTTCGAGCTCTGTGGGTTATTCAGTTTTGTGGTCTGATTTTCTGTGTGTAAATGGTGTGACACTTTTCCCTGTGGGGGAAACTGAGGTGTTCCGAGGGTGAAAGAATGAGCGGAGCTTCAGCTCACATCTCCTGTATTGCACAGGATGACAGAGGGAACGATCGTGAGTTGTAGACCAGACACTGTCCTGGGTGCTTCTCACATTGTTCAGTCTCCCCTGTCTGCATGCAAGACTATTTTCCTCTTCACACCTGAGGGAACTGGGGCTCCAGGAGGCTGGGAAATCTGGCTACCATCACATGTAGAAAGAGCCTCATCTTGGATTAGAACCAGGCCTGTCTGACTCCAAAGCCCAAGTTCTCTCCACTAAAACAGTAATTTCAAAAACAAATATCATATATTAATGCATGTATGTGGAATCTAAAAAAATGGTATAGATGATCTTATTTGCAAAACAGAAATAGAGACACAGACATAGAGAACAAATGCATGGACACCAAGGGAGGAAGGGAGGGTGGGATGAATTGGGAGATCGAGGTTGACATATATACACTATTGATATTAGTTATAAAATAGATAACTAACAAGAACCCACTGTATAGCTCAGGGAACTCTATTCAGTGCTCTGTGGTGACCTAAATGGGAAGGAAATCCAAAAAAGGGGGGATATATGTATACGTTTAGCTGATTCACTTTGCTATACAGAAGAAACTAATACAACATTGTAAGGCAACTATACTCCCATAAAAATTAGTTTTTAAGGTAACTTCAGTCAAAGAATCAGCATTGGGAAATGGGAAGCAGACTTTTGAACGAGGCACACTGGTTCATCTTGGAAGGATCAGCCTCCAGCCTTAGTTCTCCTTAGAAATTTTTATGCCTGTCAGTCTCCTGTGTCAATCTACCCTGTCAGCATCATCCAAGGCCAAAGATCCCTGAAAAGTAACATAAAAATAGTCCAAGAAATGTATGAAAAGAGGCTCAGCCTTCCTAGTAACCCTGGAAATGAGATCTGGAACCACACCCTACTGTGTATTTCATTCCCATTAGACTGGCGGATTTGAGAAAAGCTATAGAAGAGCACGGACTCTTAAACAGCACCAGAGGGGACTCTGAATCCACTTTCAAGTAAACTTGAAAACACATAATGCTACTCCTAGGTCTATACCCTGGAGAAACTCTCCCCTGTGTACAAAGATGTTTATAGATGCAGTGTTTGTAATAACAAAATACAGAAAAGAGAAAGGAACGAGCTTTCTACTGGAGAACAGATGAATAAATGCTGCTATGTTCATTCACAGGAATGCCAACTAGCAAAGAAAATAAATGAACTAGAGCTACATATTATTATATAAATCTCAGAGACAATATTGTGCAAAAAAAGCAAGTTGAGGCAGGATTTGGGTTTAATGCTAACATTTACATAAAGCCTACCAACATGCAAAATAGTCTACATATTAGTAGGAATTCATAAAATAGTAAAAGCGTATATATATAAAGCAAGATAGCTATGATAAATGTCAAATTCAGGGGAGGTGGTAATCTCAGGAGGGTAGAAGAGATGATGGAATCAAGATAGGTGTACAGAGGTCTTTGTATTTAAAACGCTTTATTTTTTCAGTTGGGTTGGGTAGTGGACATGTCGGGGTCATTGTACTACTATATATTTTATGTATGCCTAAAATAACCCACTAACAGTAAAAATTACTTAGCCAGTGTTTGGAACAGCACCCTCGAAGGCTGGTCCTGGGATACTAATAAGTATTATTTTAAAATTTGAAGTGGTTCAATAAATTTGGAAGACACTGGATTAAATAAAATTTAACATTTTTAAAAAAAATTCTGTCTTTAACACCCCATGTTTCTTGTCAATCCCCAAAAGAAGGTCGTCCTATTAAATTATTTTACCATAGATCAGGAGTCAGCAAGCTAGAGCTGCCTGCCACCTATTTTTGTATAAGAAGTTGTATTGGGAAATAGGCATGCCCATTTGTTTATCATTGTTTATGACTACTTTCACTACCAAGGCAGAGCTGAGTATTTGTGGCAGAGACCAAATGGCCCATGAAGCCTAAAATATTTACTCTTTGGCCCTTTACAGAAAAAAAAATGTGCAGATCTGGAGACTTACTTCCCTGGCAGTCTAGTGCTTAAGACTCCATGCTTCCACTGCAGAGGGCACAATTTTGATCCCTGGTTAGGGAACTGAGATCCTGTATGCCACATGGCATGGCCAAAAAATAGAGGGAAAAAAAATGTTTTCAATGTGCAGATCTGTTTATGGGATTGGTGTTACTAGGAATTAATTTGGGGATTGTAACAATAGAACTTTGCCCTTTACATCTCAGGAATTGGTTCATTTATTTGTGAAATTTTTTATGAAGAAGACTATCCATTCTTTCTAGAATCCCTTAGAAGGTGGTGTTTCATCTTTGATCTTCAGCACCCAGTGCAACAGCCACTATATATTAGTGCTTCACTGAATTGATTTAAGTTAAAGATCCATTTGTGGAATGGATTAATTAGGATACAGATTCATTAGCTGTAACATACATATGAAATGCTTGTGGCTTGGATAAAACAGGAGCTTAACGTTTTCCTCATCTAACAATCAAGGCTTGGGCAGTCTGGGGTGTTATGGCAGCTCCAGGTCAGAGACCCAGGCACCCTCCCTCTTGTTGCTCTGTGATCCCTTAGGTGATACCTTTCTCTGCATAGCCCAACATGGCTGACCCCACCCACCAGGGCTATGGCTGTCGGGTGGGAAGAGGGAACGTAGGATAGGGCCTGCTCCAGAGATTGCACACATCACTTCCCCTCACTCCCTATTGGTCAGCACTTAGCTGCAAGGGAACCTGGGAAATGTAGTCTTTATCTGGGCAGACATGTGCCCAGCTAAAAATTCAGGTTCTACAATTCATACATAAAAAAAAGGTAAAGGATTCTGGAGGACAGCAGTGAATCTCTGCCCAAAAAAAAGATACATTAAGGGCTTGCCAAAATCAAGAGTGACTCCTTTCTGTAAGGAAAGGCCTTATTTTCAACTCTTAAGCCGTGAGTGGGAGGAAGGAAGGCTCAAGAGGGAGGGGGTATATAAAGAATCTGCCTGCAATGCAGGAAACCTGGGTCTGATCCCTGGATTGAGAAGATCCCCTGGAGAAGGAAATGGCAACCTGCTCCACTATTCTTACCTGGAGAATTCCATGGACAGAGGAGCCTGGTGGACTACAGTCCATAGGGTGGCAAAGAGTCAGGATATGACTGAGCAGCTAACACTTTCACTTTTTTTTTTCATGGCTGATTCACAGTTGTTGTACAGCAGAAGCCAACACAGTATTGTAAAGCAATTACCCTCCAGATAATAGAATAAAATAAGCCATGCTGCCAGAGCAAGAGACATGTAACTACGGTTCATTATTTTCTACTCAAAGTAACATGACAACATGTTCAGATATGAACACACCAGTTTGGTTTACCTACACCTGGTGTTTGAGATGTCTTTTTTCACATATTTGAACAGACCTAGAATTTCTATTTTGGCAAAGTGGGTTTTGCCACTAACTGAGCATTTACTTCTAAGGAGGAGAAAGTTTTCAGGCCCCTTGCTACATCTCACAAGGCAGAAAAGATGGGCTGGGAGGAGGATAATATGGAATCACACTTTTGTTACATTATCCACGACAGGTTTAATGAGCTGGCTCTTTAAAGTACAGAGTACTTCAATAGCAGCATTAAACAGCAAGTGGGCACAACTTTTGGACAAAGATTTCTCCGAACTTTGCAAGCATTATATGTTCCATTTGCTGCAATCATGTAATTTTTTTCTCAGAAAGGTGCACAGAGATCTCAGTGTGACTTACTTCAGCACAAAACAGTCTCAATTTGTTCGTCTTTTTGCTACCCAAAAGAAAAGGAAAAACTCCTTACTGAGGGGACTTGAAGGCTCTGAAAAGGACTTTGGCTTCCTTGGGAAAATGTGTTGAGGAGGGGGCCTGAGGGCCTCTATCCAAGTGAGGCCTAGTTCTCTGATTTGCCATTTCACGATTCATTTCTGAAGGTACCATTTTATTGTCACGCTTACAGAATCCTGTAATGAGAACTGCCTGATACATGAGATGATGCAAAAAAAAAAATTGTATTTCCCTCCACCAGGGTTTCTCAGCCTCAGCACTGTTAACATCTTGGGCTGAATCACTGTTGGGGCATCATCCTGTGTATTGTAGAATGTTTAGTGGCATCTTTCACTTCTACTTGCTAGATGCCAGTAGCACCTTCCTAGTTGGGACAGCCAGAAATGTTTCCAGACATTGCCAGATGTCCCCTGGGAGACAAAATCACCCTTGTTTGAGGTACCTGCAACACCTAAAGGTATCCATAGGAAGACTTGCTAAATGACCTTAGAATACATGAATTCTGCTCCTAAATACATCTAGTGTGAAAGTGAAAATGTTAGTCGTTTAGACGTGTCTGACTCTCTGCGACCCGGTGGACCCCGCCGAGCTCCTCTGTCCATGCGATTTCCCAGACAAGAATACTGGAGTGGGTTACCTTTCCCTTCTCCAAGCAATCTCCCTATGACCCCTAGAAATTAGTGAAATCTCCTCAGGCTTCCAGTTTCCTTAGGAAGATAAGGTATTGAGCTGAGTGCTGTCCTTTAGCACTGACCTTCTGGGATTCCGTAGGTCAGAAGCTATAACCTTGGGTCTAGAATTTGACTTGAAGGAAAGAACAATTTGGGGGGAGAATTTTCAGTGAGGGACACAGCATGCATGCAGGCAAGAAAGAGGTAGGGAAATGTGTGTATGGAGTGGGAAGCAGGCCTCGTGGCTGGGACAGTGAGAAGGAAGAAATGATTGGGAGGTGGGGAACGTTCCAGAGGGACAGCCACAGCACAACCTTGAATTTGAAGGCTGTGATTAGGAATTTATATTTCTTTGGCACCCAGCCCAGGACTTGGCATCTAGTAGGTACCCAGGCAGCATTTGAATAGAATCAAAAGAACTTGGGAGGCCTTTGGTAGCACAGAGAGACAGGGGAGTATGGTGGTAAGAGCAGGGCTCCAGCAACAGCCTGCCTGGTTCAAATCTCAGTTCCGCTTACTACTTTCAGGCTCTGTGACCTGGGGCAATTTTCTTAGCCTCTCTGTGCTGCAGTTTCTTCTTCTGAACAACAAAGATAAATTTTCTAGGGTTAAAGTAAGGATTAGATAAGTTCATATTTGTGAATGAGTATATTTGTGGATGTGTGCATGCACATATATATGTGTGTATATGTATATAACGGGGTTTCCCTGGTGGCTCAATGGTAAAGAATCTGCCTGCAATGCAGGAGACTCAGGTTAGATCCCTGGGTCAGGAAGATTCCCTGGAGGAGGAAAGGGCAACCTGCTCTAGTATTCTTGCCTGAAAAATCCCATGGATCCTGGCGGGATGCCATCCATGGGATCACAAAGAGTCAGACATGACTGAGCACATACACACATATGCATGTAACAAAATATGTTTATTGAAAGCATATATATATAATAAAATATATATATTAAAATTAGAACAATTCCTTATACACAATAAGTACTGTATGAGTTTGTTATTATTATATCACTATTATTGTTTGAAAACCAATAAAATATTTTTAGTATGCCTGGCATACTGCTTGAAATATAATAGGTGATTATAATTCATTCTGAATGAATGAATTAACCAAGATTTTGTAAAATATTGGCTTCTTCATACCCATCTATGATACTAGAATTTATTCCATACCAACCTTCCCTAGTCCATAGTCCAAACTCAGACATCCCAGAACCAGGCAAGGAACACCAATAAGTGGACTCGACTGGAAATGAGACAAGAACGAGGCATGTATATGCCTCACATCAAAGTTTTCCAGCTGTTTTCAAACCTTGTGCTGGTGAGCAACATGGGTGTTAGGAATGCACTGACCTATAGTTTGCCCCTCTGCTCCTAGGCCAGGCATCTCTCCCTCCTTCCTAAAATTCCCTTCCAGGCAGAGACAGAGGGTGGCTTTCCTTGTGGCTCTTCGAGGACCACTGGGCTGTTTTTGAATAAAAGTGTAAACTGGCAAATTCTTGGACTTGTTTCCTCCCAGGTTGGCCTCATCCAGCGCCCAGTAAGCTGGGAAACTAGATGCGTTTCTCTCCCAGGAGACCCTCTTGGCTGCAGTAATAAGTATTTGCATGAAATAAAAGCAAAAACTGAGAATTAAAATGTCAGGATGGAGTCAGGGAGAAAAGCTGTCGCCCAGTAAATAGTGGTATATGAGCACCAGAAAACCCATCAAAAACTCAAAGAATGTCCATGCTTGGAGGCACAAGAGCTTGACTAACTCAACACCCCCATTTTATACACAAGGAAACTGAAGCTGTCAGTGGGGGCGAGGAAAGACCTGCCTTGGGACTGGAGGATTGTTCAGTTGGAGGATGGGGAAGGGGGACCGAGATTCCAGATGGCCTGATTAAATCCCTAGAAAGAGGACCTGCAATTATAACATAATAGTGTCGTATTAAGTATGCATCCCATGTATTGGGCAATTATGGTCACACACTGTGCTGAGCAGTTCAGAAGTATCATGTTTAATCCTCCTTGAAGATAGAGACAGTGAGTACTGTTGCTGTCACGCCTGCTTTGCAGAGTGTAACAGACAGAGGCTGTAATGGACAGAGGCTGAGGGAGGTTAAGCTCCCCACCCCCGGTAGCAAGGAAGAAGCCAGACAGGGATGTGGAGTCTGGTGCTGGGCCCTGGGCTCCGCTTCCTGCGTTGTTTCAGAGGTTTGGCTCAGAGGTTTGGCGTCGGTCGCTCAGACTTGAGCCTCAGTTTCCTTGCCAGTATTACGGGAATAATGATAGCAACAGTTCCTTCAAGAAGAGACTCCTTTGAAGTGGTGGGTGCTGTACTTCGCACAGCACCTGGTACATAATAAGCATGCAGGAAGCGTAGCTTCTTTTTAATTATCACTGATGAGGAGGTCATGGTTGTGAGAACTGTGTAGGCCTTTGGGGGTACAGGTCCCAGGGTTATGGGGAGTCCCTTTGGAAACCCAGTGGTTGCCAGCACATCACTAAGAACTGGACAGTGTAAGACTAGTCAGTAGGACCAACTCTGGATCCAGACTGCTTGAGTTCAAACCCTGACTCCGCCTTGTCAGCTGTGTGACAATGAACAAGTCAATTAACCACTCTGTGCCTCATTTTCCTCATCTGTAAGACAGGTTCATGATAACAGTAATGCCTTTCTCATAGGGTTTATTGAGGCTTCCCAGGTGGCTCAGACTGTAAAGAGTCTGCCTGCAGTGCGGGAGACCCGGGTTTGATCCCTGGGTTGGGAAGATCCCCTGGAGAAGGAAATGGCAAGCCACTCCAGTGTTCTTGCCTGGAAAATCTCATGGACGGAGGAACCTGGCAAGCTATAGTCCATGGGGTCACAAAGAGTCAGACATGACTAAGCGACTTCAATCATAGGGTTATCATGAGAGTTAAACAAGTGAATATTTGTAAAAAAAATTTATGATATGCCTGGTCCATGGTCGTTGCTTTCTAAGTCTTTGTTAGATGAGTAAAGCATGTAATGTTAGTGTCCCTATTTTACGCAGGAGAAACACAAAGGAGATTAAGTCACTTGTGCAGCGTTACCAGTGAGTGAGGGCAGAGCCAAGCGGTAAACCCAGGCAGTCTGGCTTCTGAGCCCACAGCCTAGGGAATTTAGCAGCGTTCCACTGGAGCTCAGGGAACCTGGAGGCTGCCGGATACCGGATTGGTCCTAGGGATGGAGGAGGTGAAGGGGTCTGGGAGCCTGGCTGGGTAGGCTGACCGCATCCTGAGAGGTTCTGCCTTTTCTTGCTATTGAACTGTTCCAGAAACTGTGCTTTCGTCGAATGTGACTCCCATCCCTCCTCCCTGCCCAGCCGTTGTCATCACTTCCAGTTTGCCTGCAGAAGCACACAGGACAGGAATGGCAGCCCTTCTTGGGGCAGGTTTCCCCACTAGGAAAAGGGCTGCCTTTATTCTGGTAGAGTTTGTTAGATACAGTGTCTAATGTGAGGCCTTAAGAAGTGCTATTCCTAAAACGTTCTTTAGTCTCCATGTCTGTGAATCTGCTTCTTTGAAATATAGTGTGTTTTCTGTAGTCTACACCTCGCTTTGTGATTTGTAATAATGATTATGAGATCTCTCACATTTAATGAGTGCTGTGTGCTAAGCTCTGTTCTCTTCCACACACTGTACATGGATTATCTCATTTAATCCCCACCCAAAATCCTACAAGGAATGTATTATTACTAAAAGCTCATTTTACAGATGAGAAAACTGAACAACACAGAGGTTAAATAACTTGCCCTGTGATCAAGAAGCTGCTAAATAGTAGAGCTGGGAAAAACCAGAGGTCATGCTCGGAACCTCTATGCTAGCGTTAAAACTAATAAATGAATAAAATGTGTCTGAGGCTTCACCAGCTTGAATCTGTCAGTTGGAGTGCATCAAGGGGAAAAAAAAAAGATATCAGCAGAATGTATCAGCTCTGGCCTCAATACCGCCTCCTTCCCAGAGGAGAAAAGGCAGTGCAATTAACTGCAGTCCTCAGGCCTGCAGGCCTCCTGGAAAACATCTTTCTAAAGTCATGTTTCTGAAGTGGTAGGAAATACCGAAAATAGTCTCTTGGGGCCGGGGCCTTGAGAAATCAGAGAAATTGACCACCTTGGTAGCTGACCTCTTACTTAAACTGATCAGATTTTGTACGGCATCACTGAAAGTCACTCAAAGGGAAAACCACAGGGTTGATTACCTTCTGGTAAAGCCCCAGGCGACTGGCTTAGTAGACTTCTGCGAAAATAAATTCTGCTCGTGGACAGGCACGCACATTTGTCCAGGCCACAGGGGGACCTGCTGGTCCTTCTAAGACCAATCCCTCAAGACTTTCCAGAAAGAGTAAATGGAGCTCTGAGTCATGTGTACAGGAATGCTGCAGGAACTAAGATTTTGCAGAGTTAAATTTTCTAACAAACCCAGTTGAACAGAAAGTCGTGTTTTCATAGACCTTTATGGCAATTGTTTCTTACCTGCTTCAGTTTGCCTGCCTGCATGGGCTAGCAGAATTCAGTAACCAAAACAATTACTTATTTTGCATGACCAAGGGATTCTTGATGAACAGGCGGTTCCTGGAGTCTGTTCTCAAGAACGAATGGTGGTTCATGCATGGATCACCCATCAGTTAGTGCCATGAGGCTTCAGGCACTGTTGGGGATACAACAGATAACAGGATAAATGCGGTCCTACCCTCAGGAAGTTGACCTGCTCACAGGGGAATGGATAGTTAGGGAGTTTGGGATGGACAGGTACACACTGCTGTATTTAAAATGGATAACCAACAAGGACCTCCTGTATAGTACAGGGAACTCTGCTCAATGTTATGTGGCAGCCCAGATGAGAGGGGAATTTGAGGGAGAATGGTGGTGGTGGTGGCGATTTAGCCTCTAAGTCCTGTCCAACTCTGAGACCCCATGGACTGTAGCCCACCAGGCTCCTCTGTCCATGAGATTTTCCAGGCAAGAATACTGGAGTGGACTGCCATTTCCTTCTTCAAGGGATCTTCCCCAGCCTGAGTCTCCTGCACTGCAGGGGGATTCTTTACCAACTGAACCACCAGGGAAGCCCTTGGGGAAGAATGGATATATGTATATGTATGACTGGGTCCCTTTGCTGTCCACCTGAAACTATCACAACTTTGTTAATCAGCTATTGTTGTTGTTGTTTAGTCACTGAGTCATGTTCAACTCTTTTGCGACCCTATGGACTATAGCCCCCCAGGCTCCTCTGTCCATGGAATTTCCCAGGCAAGAATACTGGAGTGGGTTGTCATTTCCTTCTCCAAGGCATCTTCCTGAGCCAAGGATGGAACCCATGTCTCCTGCATTGGCAGGCGGATTCTTTTACCCCTGAGCCACCAGGAAAGTCCATAGCATCTATTCTCCATTATAAAATAAAAAGTTTTTTTAAAAAGTGTGCCAGGGACTCTTCTGGAGGTCCAGTGGTTAAGACTCCACTTCTAATGCAGGGGGCATGGGTTTGATCTCTGGTCGGAAGATCCCACATGCCGCACAGGGTGGCCAAAAAAATTAATTTAAAAAGTGTGCCAAAAAAAAAAAGCTTTTTAAAAAGTGAAAAAGTAAATCAATAAAATAGTCAGAGGCTGTGAAAAGTGCTAACAAGGAGACAGATGAAACTGGCCTGGAGCTGAGGTATATAAAGATAGGAGAGAAATTTGCCTTCCTTTAGATGGTCAATGAAGATGTCCTTTGGACAGGACATCCAAGCTCACACTTGAGGAGCAAGAAGGATCCAGGCCTGCAAAGAGCCAGGGGAAGGGCATTCTAGCGAGAGGGAACTATGCAAGTAATGTCCTCGAGGTGGGAAGGACCTTGGCCAGTTGAAGGGACAGACGAGAGAGATGAGTTGCTAGTGAGAGTGAAGGCAGAAGGGGAGTGTTGGAGAGCAGGTCAAGGCCAGTACCCCATAGCCTGGCAGGCCGTGCACGGAGAGCTGGAGTCTATTCTCAGTACATGGGAAGGCATTGAAAGATGTTAAGCAGAGGCAGAACATGGTCCTTTAGACATTTTTTTAATTAATTTTTTGGCCCCACCCTGCAGCTTGTGGGATCTGAGTTCCCTAACCAGGCATTGAATCCGTACCCTTGGCAATGAAAATGCCAGAATCCTAACCACTGGCCCACCAAGGAATTGCCCCATAGAGGTTTTAAGCTCACTCTCAACTTGTGTGAGAAACTGGTTCAGATAAAGAGAAGAATGAAAGTGCTTTTGTGTGTGTGTGACAAATTAAATCACATGGAAAACTTTTACTAAAATATTTCAAAAGACGACTTTCCAAAATATAAAAACCTAAATAACTGTCCCTTTCCAGTCCTCCCGTGCTAATGACCCAAGCCAAAGTTCTGTCATATTCTGAGCCTGAAAGATGAATTCTTACGTCTGTGCTTGGTGCTCGACAGTCCTTGTTTGTCAGCAAGTGTCTAGAATATCACAGACCTGAGATTTTAAAATATGCCCAGACCTGAAAAGACTCTGTCTTACAAGCACTTTCCTAGAACTGAAGTTACGACCTCTAAGCAAGAGATGCTGGTGTTTAGAACCAGGGTATGAGCCGTGGAGGTGGAGGGAAGTGAGCGGATTTGGGGTCTGAGATTTGAGTGGCAGCATTAACAGCTGATGGGATGGATATGGGAATGAGAGGAGGTTCCAGCCAGAGCGCTGGGGTGGGCAATGGTGCCTTTTATGGAGGTGGGATGACAGGAGGACGAGGATGGAGAGTGGGTGTGGACAAATGTTCATACAAAGTTCCATCTGGGACATGCTCAATTTGAGGGTCTGAAAGCCACTGAAGCTGTTTGGTCCAGTAGGCAGTTGTATGTGTGAGCATGCCAGCATGACAGAGAAGTGCCAGCGTCGGGGTGAGGGCTCACAGATCAGCCTGGTCAACTCCCGACTTGTCACTTACCAGCTCTATGACTTGGGCAGTTTCCTCATCTCTGGAACAGGGCCCCCAAGAGGACCTTCATTGTCATGCTGGTTGTATGAGTTAATACATGGAAAGAGCTTAGATTTCAATAGTAAGTATTCAATAAATGTTGGCTCCCTGTAATAACAATTATCCTCCTCATCATCTTAGTGACAGTAATTTGCTTGCCATTTCTCTCTTTCTAATTAAAATCAAGGACCTCTGTAGCTGGTAAACACTTCTCCTAATGTTCCTGGAATTATTGCTTTACCAGCCTGGGAGCTCCCTGAACATGGGGTGGTGTCTGTGTCTTTCCATAAGCGCCCCTCCCGGTGCCCACTCACAGGACGCACCTCAGTAACCTTCATCCAGTCTCGTAGAACTTAGCTTGATTCCAAAAACAAAAAACGATGCTTATTTAAGAAAGGCAATCAGGCATTGAGGAGAGCAGAAGGGCCTCAGATACAGACAGGAGAGGAAATTGCAAATTCAGTGATGGTGACAATTCACAGCATCTTTGCTCCCCAAGATTTCACAATGCAACCTCTTCCAGAGTTGGACAGTGGTCTGTTACAAGAAAGATTTCCTTACCACTAGTCAGATCAGATACCCCCTCCCTGAGATATGCACACACATCCCCCTCAGGGCTCCAGATACCTCAGTATAGCACCTGCAGGCCCCACCTCTCCCTTTCTGGAGGCTTCTGTGATGTGTGCCCCAGGATCTAGCCCTCTTCTCTCTGTCCTGTTCATTTTGGCCAAAGTGTCTGCCTTAATCAGTGTGTGGAGAACATGTGTCCCTTAAATAAAGCCCACTACCACACCAAGCACCACCCCTCCCTCTGTCTACACTTTGGTGGGGTCCATGATCTCATTTCCTGTTCTTTTCAAGTCATGGCACGTGGCTCTACCCTTGCCCAGATTTCTTTTTAAAGTTCAATTTGCTCAGTATTTGCAAGAGTATTTTTATTTGCTGACTCTGGCCACGTTAGCTATAAGAATCCCAGGTCCAAATTCCCATGAACTGGACTAAGACACCCTAGCGCACAGCCACATTCTGTGCCCTAGAATTTCTCATCATGGGTGCTGATGCCATGGCCTAAAGTCAGACTTGGCATCTTCAGCCCTTCCCCACCCACACCTGGGGAGCTCTCGGGCTTCCCTGGAAAGTCTTCCAACCAGGGTGGTCTTGGCTCCCCTACCTGCGGTGAAAAAGTCTTAATCTTGGAGTCCAGAGTCTGGGTCCAAGTCCAATACCTTTCTTAGTTCTTCCCAGGGCTCTTGTACAAATAGGCCCTTGGAGGCCTGGCGTGACGCCCAGTCCCTGAGGCCTGTGTGCAAATTACCCCAGGTCTAATCTAGCTTCCTTTCTCTGGACTCCATCTTCACTGCATCAGCTCCCTCTGGTGGCCAGAAGCAAACTCCTAGTGTCCTCTAAGATCCCTACCATCACCTATGACTGGGTTCCTATTTCAGGACAGCCTTCCTCCAAGGTTCCTTTGCCAGCTGAAATGAGGGATAGATCAGGAACCCGGTGAAAGGCCAAGGGCACACCCATCTCGGTCGATTCCTAGGACTCCCTCTGCTCTTCATCCCCCAGGTTCTTTCCCCCAGGTCCTAGCCCTACTGAGGAGCCTTAGTGCCACAAACTCTCAGAACAATACTTCCTCTCATTTCCCCCAAAGATAAAAACCAAAGTTCCCTGGCAAACTTAACCATTCCTCTTGCCACAAAGTGGGTTAGTTAGAGGCAGGACTAGAACCAGGAATTCTAAACCCCTGGCTCCTTTCCTGAGTATCCGCCCCCAGAATCAGCAAGGAGCAGGAATATGAAGGGGTCCGTGCCAGCGCTGACTCCCGCTGATGCAGGGCATGGAATTCACCAGCCTCGGGACAAGGGCCATCATCTGAGAAATGGGTGCCTGCTCATAGAGAAGACAAAACCCTCGTCCTCTGCTCCTCCCAGCCTGCACTCAGCCTTTGTCACTTCCTGCTTGAGCAGTGACTTCTTCCCATCCAGCTGGTTCTTTTAGCACTAACACATCTCTCCACCTCTAGGGCCAGCTCCCCTCAAATTCATCCTCCACTCTCTCCCAGAGTTGGCCCTCCAACCATATCACTCCCGTGCTTGCTTAGAAACCTTCAGTGGCTCTTAAGGATAGTCTTAGGATTAAGTAAAGTGCCCCTCCCTCAGCTCCTGGGCTCCAGTTAGCTCCTGTAGCCCACCACATCTCATGTCTACACCTTTACTCAGACAAGACCTGCTCCAGGTTCTCCTACACTCTGTCCTTCTCTCTCCTTATTTAAACACATCTCTCTCCTTATTTAAAACACATCTCAAGGCACCCCCCAGGAAGCCTTGCTGGATCCCCTCGGTTCTGTTTGGTGCGTGTCTCTGATCACCTGTCACCGCAGTCACCACGAGGCACCCCGGTGACCAGGGCCTGTGCCCTCTGCCCTTCCGGACCTTGTGCACCTCTTGCAAACAGGCACTCAGTAAATGCTTGGTCATTTGATTTGATAATTCACCATGAGAAGAAGGTGACATCCTTTACAAGTAGAATTTGTACGCCTTTCTCGAATCCCTGACTCTCCTCCCTACACTTCCCTAAGCTGGCTCCCCGTGCCTCACTGGCTCGATTACTTTCTGGTGCATATTGCCACTAGGACTCTTATTTCATCTTGCCAGATTTCTGCCATGCTTCCACTTTGGAAGTAGAGACTCCAGGCCTTCCGTGTCCATTCAGCTAACATTTTTAATACCTCCACATACTGTGTGCTGTCTGGACCAGATGCAGAGACTTGTTAGACAGGGTATCTGCTCTCAAAAGTCCCCAGGCTGGAGGAGAATTTAAACAAGGAAAGAGGCAAATAGTATGAGTTGTGGTGAGGGGACAGGGTGACACAGCAGGTACCCAGGCCAGCTCTCCACAGACTGCCCTGGGCTCGCATCCCAGCTCCACTGCTTATCGGCTCTGTAGCCTTGGGTGAGTCCTATATCTGTGTCTGTTTCCCATGGTTAAAGGCGCAGGTGCTTCCCTTTTGGGGTTATGTGGGGAGTAAACGAATTAACTCATGTAAAGACTATACCAGAGAGCCTGCTGCTAAGTCACTTCAGTCGTGTCCAACTCTGTGTGACCCCATAGACGGTAGCCCACCAGGCTCCCCTGTCCCTGGGATTCTCCAGGTAAGAACACTGGAGTGGGTTGCCATTTCCTTCTCCAATGCATGAAAGTGAAAAGTGAAAGGGAAGTCGCTCAGTCGTGTCAGACTCTTCGAGACCCCATGGACTGCAGCCTACCAGGCTCCTCTGTCTATAGGGTTTTCCAGGCAAGAGTACTGGAGTGGGGTGCCATTGCCTTCTCCAATACTAGAGAGCCTAGCCTAGAGTATACAATCGGTAAATATTAGCCATGATTATTCTTAGCTCAGTATGCTGTGGGAGCAGAGGAGAGACAAGGCTAAGCATCAGTTACAAAGCAGGAAGGATCAAGAGATATCCGTATTCTAAATGGAGCCTGTGTGTGTGTGCTAAGTCGCTTCAGTTGTGTCTGACTCTTTGCAACCCTGTGGACTGTAGCCCACCACTGTAGCCCACCAGGCTCTTCTGTCCATGGGTTTCTCCAAGCAAGAATACAGGAGTGAGTTGCCATGCCCTTATCCAGGAACTGGAGCCTAGAAATGAGCAATTGACATGAACAGCAAATGAAAAGTCTCCTTGGTGGTTCCTAACTCTGTGCTCTCCAAGGAACAACCCTGATGAAGCCACAGCACCCAACTGACAATCTCTTCCTTCCTTAGGGCCGACGACTGCTTTTGCGCTTCTCGGAAGCTGGACGCAGTGGCCATCGAAGCCAAGTTTAAGCAGGACCTGGGTTTCCGGATGCTGAACTGTGGGCGGACAGACCTGGTGAAGCAGGCAGTGTCTCTCCTGGGGCCCGATGGGATCAACACCATGAGCGAACAGGTATGGGCCCTCCCAATGTCTGAATAGCCACCCCGCCTCCACCATATGCCCCGCCCTAGGGCAAGAGGGAAACAGCAGGCACTGAATAGAGGCTCCCTCTACTGGTGATGAAAAGTGATTTTTTTGTTGTTGTTGTTCCTATTGGTTTTTTTCCCTTAGTTTTTATTTTTTAAGTTTTTAAAATATCTTACAAAAGTATCCTTGTTCATCCTTATAGAAGTTTCACGTGATCATTGCAGCTGAAATGGAAAATAGAGAAAAATAGACTTATTCCAGAAAGGAAATAATGCCATCATCCAAATAACTATCATTTATATTTAGCATGTATCCTTCAAGTCCTTTTTCCGGCATGGTTAAAATTAGTTCTCTGCCGGCCTCTTAGTGCATCATGGAACTAATCCAAGCAGATTTTCACCAAACTTTCAGGATATGTTTAAGATACACAAAAGTCATTCTGAAGGACCCTAGGAGATGCCTCAGAATTAGTCAGCCACCTCCCAAACCCCTAAAAGTGACGTCCAGAGAGCTTGTGTGTCTATTGGGGAGATGTCCCCGTGTGGGTGAAAGATGTCATGCGTGGAGAAAACAAACAGCAGCTTTCAATGTTAGCCCCAGATGGAAAATCACAAGACAGATGGAGCTGTTTCTCACATGAGCAGCTCATGCAGCAAGTTCCAGAGATGGGATATTAGCTAGTAATTTTTTTTGAGCAACACCAATGGAGCCCTAATACACACACACACATTATTTTTTTAAAAAACAGGGATTTATTATATTTTTTCTTTTTTTCAGTATTTTGTATTTAAGATACTTCATAATATCATTAAATATTCTCTTTAAAATCACTTCAAATGGATACATTGGCTCAGATGGTAAAGAATCTGCCTGCAATGTGGGCCAACTGGGTTCGATCCCTGGGTCGGGAAGATCCCGTGGAGAAGAAAATGCCAAGGCACTCCAGTATTCTTGCCCGGAGAATTCCATGGACAGAGAAGCCTGGGGGGCTACAGTCCATGGGATCGCAAAGAGTCAGACACGAATGAGCAACTAACAAAGTGGTCATATTATTTGTTCAGTTAAACATAGTTCAGTTGTTGGATTGTTTCAAATTACTTAAATCAATAGTACTGAGAGAGATATACTCACTACTCAAGTCTTTGCTCAAATCTGATTATTTCATTAGAGAAATTTTTTAAAGTGGAAATAGTTGCTCAAATGCATCAATTTATCTTAAGGTCTTCAATCTCAAATTACTTCCTCAGGGACTGTTTCCTTGTACACACTCTCCAACTATTTATGTGTACCCTGTTAATCTTTTACTCTCTTTTGCTTGTTTTTCATTAGAGTTTAATTGGTTTTCTTCTTTATTTCAAAGTGCTCTTTACATATTAGGCATATAACCCTTTGTGATAATGTGACACATATGTCTCAATTTATTGTTTACCTCTTAATTTTGTTTATGTTTTCAATCTCACATCCTCAATGCTGTCAAGACTTTCTTTTGTGCTTTCTTCCATTACTTTTATACCTTTTAGAAACAGATTCAGTTACATGTCTTTTATGGTTTTAATTTTTTTCTCTACATTTCTAATCAAACTGTAAATGATTTGGTGTATGGTATGAGATAAGGCTCTAACTTTAACACTTTCCCACATAGCTTTCTTCACAGCACTGTTTATTGAAAAATCCACCCCTTACTTCCTGTTGGTTATGGTACTTTGTACTAAGCAGGAATCATGGGCAAATATGGAATTCCTGAAAATCATTCCTCATTCTCTTGCCTTTTGCTTGTAAATGATAATGTCAAAGCAGATGAGTGCTGAGGTCATATTCAGAGGCACCAATTTCATTTGACACTGACCAGCAGGCCGTACAGAGCAAAGACGACACTTGTTAAATCCTGACAGAGAAAATGCCATGGAAACAGTATTTACCGATCAGATAGCTTAGGGCTGATATTACAGAATCCAGAAAGTTCCTAAGAGGTTTCAGTTAAACCAGCCACTTGTTTTAGCAAACACTCTTAGATCTGTTGCACCCTAAGACACACAAACAAACAAAATCCTCCAACTTAAGCCCAGATAAATGAAAAAAAAAAGACAATTTATGTTTCTCTTCTTGCTTTCATATTGGTTTTCAAAATATGGAGGATTGTAGGGCTGTACATTTACTTTAGAATGCTGGATTCGGAGAACAAGTGTAGTCTCTTTCACATGAGTAAGATTTTCCGTTTGTTATTGTCGAGTGACACAGCCACCTTGTAAACCTTCTCCGTTCTCTGGTTTTTAACTCACCGCAGGGCATGACCCCCCTGATGTACGCCTGTGTCCGTGGGGACGAGGCGATGGTTCAGATGCTGCTGGATGCCGGAGCTGACCTGAATGTGGAGGTGAGGGTACAGAGGGCTGCAGGGCCCCTGGGCCTGGCAGTCCCCGGGAAAGGCGAGCAAAGAGAGGGGGGCTTTCTCTCTTAAGAGCCACCACTGAGGGTGCTCAGTCCAGCAAATAGGTCAGACCAGCTGTTGGATTTCCTCCATCCATCCTGAGGCCCCAGCCCAACCAGACTCCAAGGAGCTGCCTGCAAGCATTTTTCATTTTAAAACAACCCATGCGGCTGCACAGAGCTCTAACTTTTCCCTTGGCTCAGCAATACCGAGTCTCTGATCCTTCCCACTGATCCATTCCTCCTGGGATCCGGCAGAGAGAGCTCTCCCGAACCACCAGCCCTTCCCACTGCCAAATACAAAGCTGATCCACGTCCCCTGTGACCCCCAGATCTTCCACCCTCCCTCACCGAATCCTGATTGGCCCACTTGGTTGGCCTGCTGAAGCCACGGGTCTTAAAGCTAATTGCAGAGCTTCCTCAAGGCCGTGTGACATAGTGGAAAGCATGCCCCCACAGGCTTCAGAATTTGATACGTGGGTTCAAATTCTGAAACTGCCGCATCTTAGTAACTTGCTTTTCTGCTTGGGCGAGTAGTTTCACCTTCCTGAGCCACAGTGTTTCCCTTTGTGAAATGGGAGAATAATTACACCCATCTCAGACAGTTGTTGGAAGAAATAAATATAGAGGAGCATCAGTTTGGAATTCAGTTAATATTGGTTCCTCCCTCAGGGCTTATGATAGGTGAAATTATACTTCTTGATCATATTCTATGCTGTCTTAGGACCCACTCTCACTAAAAAGAGACATAAAACAACCGACTCTCTTCTAGCAGTTCAGAGGTTGGGAAGATTGATGGACTTGCTGAAGTGCTAACTCAGCCACTCCAGAAAACTTTTTTTTAGTTCAAAATTAGATGCTCTTGTAGTCTTAGTACTGTGCTTTCAAAAAAAAAAAAAATGCTTTATATTCATCTGAGGAAAACAGGCAGTAGATATGGTTTTGGATCCAAAACCATGTGGGATCTTATAGGTTTTCAAGTATTGGGGATTTTTGTTCCCTGCTATGAATCCCCAAGCACCGTGCAGATCCCTGCAAGAGCTCCTCAGTTTTGGGTCTCTGGTCCTCTAGCCCATCCCATAGCTCCCAGCTCAAGGTCCTTGCCTAGCCAGTGATTAGTGAACTCGACTCTTCTGAAAGCAGCAGACATCACAGCTGTATGGCCCCGGGGATGTTTGGAAGAAAAGCCATGGATGGGTGACAGGCAATCCCACGGGGCCCTAACCTGTCTGTCCTGCAGCCTGTATCTTGGTCTGGGGTGTTTTGAGGTCCCCATGTGGGAAGACCAATATCAGATTTTTCATTCGTGCCCAAGGAAGGTTTGTGCCTAGGTTTCCAGTAGCATGAGCGTCCTTGTCAACCAGGAAGCCAGCAGAAATATGAAATTAGGACAGTGTGGGAGGAGCTGTGACCAGGCAGTGATCTTTCTCCATCAGATGGGAGATGGTCTTGCTTGACTTGGAAGCTTGAAGCAGACCTCCCCTGGTGTGGGGTTTGCCACTGCCAAGAATTTCCCCTAAAGATGTGGATGTGATGGTGGCGGCCTCACCTGACATCCTATAGCTCTCAGACGCCTGCCCTCCCTTAAGCAGGAAGAGGAGACAGGCAGGTGAGCTGGTTCACTGTAGCCACCATTACAATTTTTTCAAGACTCCTTCGAGGTGGTCAGCAGTCACCCATTTAACTCTCTTCTAATGAGCAGCAAAGGAGTTTTTGTTGTGCACAGAGGATATAAAGTCACTACCCTGTATGTCTCCAGCATTGCCCAAGGCGCCTTCCAGGACATCCTCTGTACATCTCTAGCCCGCGTGCCCAGCCACAGATAGGTCAGATTTGCTAGTCTAAGTATTGTGAAGGTTACATTTTGAAAATAATTTCAATTTGTTTATAGGTTGTCAGTACTCCTCATAAATATCCATCCGTCCACCCTGAGACCCGCCATTGGACGGCTCTGACTTTTGCTGTGTTGCATGGACATATTCCTGTAGTTCAGGTATTAACGTATTTCCCTATCCACATCTGACATTTAATTGTACCTCTTTCATTATGCAAATCTGTACCTCTCCCGGCATGCCTATTCCCCCAGAGATTCATATTGGTTAATTGCAATGAAATGCAGCACATTCATATCATATGAATGAAAATACTATATGGAATGATCTATATGGCCTGGCTTTAACCAATATGAACTTATCACATACCTACATGCAGCCTTACACACAGAGTGGCAAACCTACCAAGTTGTTCCCAATGGCTCAAGGGTGGGGCCTGAGCTATGATTTTGTGGATTTTTTTGTTTATACTTGTCATAACGTGAACCTAAGACGTGGCTGGTGTGAGACCTTAGAAACTTCCCTTAGGTGTGACCCCAGTGCTTGCATAGAGTCTAGGGGTTTCCAACCAGTGGAAAGAAGCAGCCGAGCCACCAAGGAAGTGGTTCCAAATGACACTTGCTTGGATCCCACTTATGGAGAATCCCACATAAGAGGTCTAGGGTAGGGTTTTCTTGTGTGTCTTCTGAAACAGATACCCGAATATGGAGAGATGTCCTCATCCAAGATCCTTTGGGCACATAAGTTGTTTTGCCCTCACCATTTCCAGTTGTTGTAGAGTTGGTATTCAATGGACAGCCATCCAGTATATTCTAGATCTTAAACTTGGTTCACTCTAGATCTTAAAACTTTACTTCATTGGAAAAAAGAGATCAGCACCCCCCAGTTCCCTGACCACATCTGGCCCCATAGTGAATGCTGAGTTTCAGGTACATCAGGAACTCCCCTCCTTTTATGTGGTCCAAGCCTCTTAGAATTACACAGAGCAGAAAATAGTATGTCAGGGACCCCTTGGCAATCTTGGAGTTCCATAGGAATCCTTTATTGTTTCCTAGGTCATGGGAATCCTTAACACACATCAAAGGCATGTTTCAGGAGGTTGAGTGTGTGACGTGTCACACCAAGAGCTGACTTCTGCCTGTAGAACATCATGACCAGCCCAGTCCTAGTAGAGGAATCTAAGAAAGAAGGGGTTGGAGGGTGGCCTAACGGATACGAATAACATCCCTTAACGTGCAGTGGCATCCCCAGCCTTTAAATCAGGAATAAGAGCAGCGGGCAGCCACACAAAGCCAAACGGAAGTCAGGTCACCTCTCTGCTGCAGGTGCACACATGATGGAGCGCCAAGTAGGCAGCCCCTCCTGACTATGCCCTCAGGTAGTCCTGTGCAGGTAAAACAGGCATTTCCCCCTCATTTTACATCAGCAGTGCTGACAGCACATCACTGTGAGACCCGGCATGGACAGAATCTCCATTTTTAGGAAGCCCAGATATCCTAAAGAATGCACAGAATGGAGTCATACGCAGCAGCACTCCTGGAAGCTCATTCTGCCACTTTATTCACTGATCTTGCTGGCCAGGAAGCTCAGCATTTGCTGAGCTGAGTTTCTAGGATGTTCCAGAAGGCATTCTTGTCCTGGTTGGCCCAGTGATCCCCAAAGTCCTTCAGAACTCTTAAGATTCTATGGTTCTAAGAGACCTCTCTAATACTCTGAGGCTTTTTGTCACTGATCCCCAGAGGAAGTTCTCTAGCAGTGTGGCGCCACGAACTTCTAGCTCAGTGCTTCTAGAAACGTTAATGTACATAGAAATCACCTGGAGAGCTTGTTGAAATGCAGATTCTAATCAGTTGTTCTGGGGTGGAGCCTGAGAACCCGCATTTCAAACAAACTCCCAGGGGATGCTGATGCTACTGTCCATGGACCACAATTTGAGCGATTTGAGTGGTCTGAGGCCCTAGGAGATGTGAGAGGCTCTCAGTTCACCCTCTGAGGTGCAGTTGCCCTCCCCCTGTGCACGTGGTCATGGACCCAGAGGACAGCAGGAACATTGGCACCACACTGATTTCCACCAGCTTTTCCTGGCATGTCCTTTAAACATCTCAATGGCCACTCTTCCTCCACAGCTCCTCCTAGACGCTGGGGCCAAGGTGGAGGGCTCTGTGGAGCACGGCGAGGAGAACTATTCAGAAACGCCCCTCCAGCTTGCAGCCGCCGTAGGTAAGAGTCTCTGATGCTCGTCCCAGCCAAGGGGCTCCAGCACCCTGTCCCTTGATGTGTCTGTGACTGTGTGTTTGCTTGATTCTCTTATCAAACCCCCTTCTCTGGGCTTGCAGGAAATTTTGAACTGGTTAGTTTGCTGTTGGAGCGAGGCGCGGACCCCCTGATAGGAACCATGTACAGGAATGGAATTTCTACCACCCCCCAGGGTGATATGAACTCTTTCAGCCAGGCCGCAGCCCATGGACACAGGTAGGCTAGGATGGGCCATGAGGTCCCAAGTGGTGCTTGTTAAAAATGCAGATTCCCAGGCCTACCCCAGACTCACTGCATCTCTGGATGTGGGGCCCAGAGGCAGTCCAGGCCTGGCCAACTTCACACATTGCACGTCCACGGGTCCTTCCCCAACCGGCTTTCATCTCACAGATGTCACTCTTTGCCAGTGTTGGTCAGAGTTCATCACATCACCTGTTACGAAGTGAGAAGAATCCATTTAAAGAATAATAAAACCTCTCATGTTTGGTTACTTCCCATCTACATTTCCTTCAGGATTTACCCCATCAGATTTTACTACGCGCAACCCCAAATGAAGCAAATTCACCATGGGGGGAGTGCAGGCAGACTGTTAAAAAGGCAGAGTTCTAGAACCTTCTAGATATTTGGGGAAAGCACTTAGCCCAAGTCATCCTCAAGGAAACGCAGCCAGTCCCACCCCACCATCTCCTCCAGCCACAACCAGTAGTGCCCTGGTCACACCTCTGAAACCACCACCCCAGAGTTGTCCCGTTCTTCTTTTGTCCCACGTTGAGAGGGTTCCCCACATCCCCCGCCCCGCCCCGCCCCCACCCTGGCACAGCCCTTGCATCTCTGAGTGTCTTCCTCTCTGGGTTTATGATTGACAGGAATGTGTTCCGCAAACTGCTCGCTCAGCCAGAGAAGGAGAAGAGTGATATCCTGTCCCTGGAGGAGATTCTGGCTGAGGGGACTGACCTGGCAGAGACAGCCCCGCCCCCCCTGTGCGCCAGCCGCAACAGCAAGGCGAAACTCAGAGCCCTGAGGGAGGCCATGTATCACAGCGCTGAGCATGGCTACGTGGATGTCACAATTGATATCAGGAGCATAGGTCAGTCTGGGGGCCTTCCACCACTGGGCACGGTGCATCCACCCAGCTCCAGGTCACATACCCACATGCGCATGCACACACACACATATGCACGCACATACATGCACACACCCCTGTGCACACACCCCTTGCAGCTCAGGGAACTTCTCGTTTGCTGGTTGGAGCACTTCTGGGCTAAGGCCCCACATGGTCCCCATAGACAGCAGCATTCTGCCGGCCCCAGAAACCCATCCTCAAGGCACCCTTCCACGATTCCCAAACCCTGGACCCTGAGTTAGGAATCCGAATCACCTGGGGAGCTTGTCTGAATACAGATTGCCAGGCCCTACACCCAGAGGCTCTGCTGTCGAGGGTCTGGATGGATAAAGGCTGGAAATCTTTATATTTAACAATCATCCCAGGTGGTTCCCAGTGGTTGGAGAATCGCTGCCTGAGAGCACTCAGATCCATGAAGCAGCTGCTAGCATCAGCTAGGATGAGGGCATCCGGTCCCTAGTGGGACTCCCCCGACTACAGGAGCAAAGCCATGCCAAAGGAAAAGTTGGGTGTCTCTCCCTTGAGCAGGCTAGCCCAGGGGCATCTCTTCCATGCATCTGGGGAATGGGCTAGCCCAGCCCTCACCCAGCTAATGGCACCAGCCCTGCCCAGAAACAGCAGGGCGGAGCAAGGGCTGCAAGCACAGGGTGTAGCAGGTCAGGCAGGCTGAGGCCTCCAGTGCTATTCTGGAAACTTGTCTCTCTCGGAGAGTGGCTGTTGAGTATGGGGGATATTATGCCATTCCCCTGGCAGCCTGTGTAGCTGGATTCTGAGGCTCAAGACTCTGAATGGTGCATTTATAAGCAGTACCAGGTGCCCCAGCCTCACGGTGGGGGGAGAAGCGAGTCACAGCCATCAGCTGCTGGAGAGATTTCTATTAAGGGAGGAAGACCTGATGAAGTGCCTGCAGATGGAAATGTTTTGCACACGGCAGCGGTATCCTCCTGTGTCTTCATATTCAAATGGAAATGCCCTCCCTGGCCAGAGCAGCTGACAGTGAGATCCACTGTGGGTTTCACCAGCTTGAAGCTCTGGGCATGGAGGCAGAGGGGATGGGGAAGGAAGAGGTCAGAACTCAGAAGGCTGCAGTCTGCATTACAGTTTCAATATTCTACATGGTGATTATACTTTGTAAACTATGTAGCCCCTAATATGGAGAAGGCAATGGCGCCCCACTCCAGTACTCTTGCCTGGAAAATCCCATGGACGGAGGAGCCTGGTAGGCTGCAGTCCATGGGGTCGCTAACAGTCAGACAACGACTGAGCGACTTCTCTTTCACTTTTCACTTTCATGCATTGGAGAAGGAAACAGCAACCCACTCCAGTGTTCTTGCCTGGAGAATCTCAGGGACGGGGCAGCCTGGTGGGCTGCCGTGTATGGGGTTGCACAGAGTCGGACACGACTGAAGCGACTTAGCAGCAGCAGCAGCAGCAGCCCCTAATAACACGAGGAGTGTGTACAACTAGATACCCATAGTTAACGGACTCAAATTATGACCTTTAATTTTAACTTCTGCAAGTCTTTGGGAAAGAAGAAACAAAACAGCTCTGACTCTATGCAATGAAAGGCAGTCTCTTGGTCTCATGATCTGGTAATGTCCTCAGGAAAGGCCAGCTTCCACATAAAAACACGCCTTCTCCTCTGGTTGTTGTCTGCCCTCCTCCCTCACCCCGCCCTCCCCCTTTCCAGGTGTCCCGTGGACCCTGCACACGTGGCTGGAGTCTTTGCGGATCGCCTTCCAGCAGCACCGCAGACCTCTCATTCAGTGCCTGTTGAAGGAGTTCAAGACCATTCAGGAGGAAGAGTACACGGAGGAGCTGGTCACCCAGGGCCTGCCCCTGATGTTTGAGATCTTGAAGGCCAGCAAGGTATGAGGGGCTCCTGTGGGCAGAGAGCACAGCCGGGGGGTTCTGATCTTGGCCTTCCTGCCCCTCGGGTGGGAACCCTGCAGTCACTGCTCTGGTGCACTGGTCTGGTACCCTGGCTGCTTACAGCTGCTTGTGCGGCCACTTGCAAGGCACCTGCTCTGCTGAGCACATGTTCCGTCCCAGGCACTTGGGCACATGGGACAAAGTAAAGGATACCTTGCAGCCAGGGAACTTGCACAAAAGTGGGGGTGGTACAGCCCAAGGGTACCTGAGGTGGCTTGTGAAACAGTGTTAAATTGGGTGGCAAAGACTCTGAGGAGTGTGGGAAGGTTGGGGGAAGGTGTCACTGAGATGCTGAGACCAGGGCGGGCCTGGACAGACAGTAGGACATAGGACATTGGAAATTCAAGGGGAAGAGGGAAATGGGTGTAACTGCCTTGGATGCAGACCCCACAGGGGTCCCTGGAAAGCCAGGCCCCAAGAAGGCTTTTCAGGTCTGAGGACAGCACGTGCCTAGCCCTTAAGGCTCACTCACCCATTCTTCAAGGGCCCCTGCGTTTCTGTTGACACTTCGTTCCCAGCATCGGGAAAATGCTGCAACCCCTGCACAACAGGTCCTTCTAAGACAGTGGAGGCTGTGAAGTGTCAGGGAATTAGGCCTCTGAACCAAAAGGGCTGCATGGATTTCCCTGCCAGAGGCGGGAGGGGAGTGTGGAGCAGCCTGCTCTGTAGGGTGTGGGGGACGGCCCACAGCAAAGCCCCGGCAACATGTCCTGCTGATTTCTGAGCCTCGGAGCACCTGGCCCAGAGTCCAGTGTGGGTCCCTTCAGTTATTCTCATTAGCACCAGAGACTTAGGGGCCCCTGTGGGCTGGATATGTGCCTGATGTCAAGCCCCACTTAGACCCAGAATGGGAGCAGGTGTGCCAGGCCTCAGGTAATGAGCCTCAGCGATTCCACTAAGAGCAGAACCCACTGGAAGCATTTCAAAACCAAACTCTCCCTGCCCCTCAGTCCTCACCCATCCCCCCAGCTTGAAAAGAAATAAATAGATAAGCCCTGAAATTACCTAAGAGGCCACCTTAGTGAAAAACATTGCTGGGTCTGTTCCCAGGGTCTGGTGTTGTAATTGGTTTTTGGTTTGGTTTTGTTGTTTTTTTTTTTCCTTCTATGGGCTGTAATGGGAATTCCAGAAATTACTAAGGCCTGCTGTGTATTAAGGAGACCTACTCTATGGATTTTTAAAGTAAATTTATTTTGAAGTATGGCATACATCAGGAAAGTGCCCAGGTCATAGCTGTGGAGTCTAATGAATTTTCACAAGGCAAACTTACCTGTGTGATCAGCTTCCGGACCAAGAAATAGAACACTGCTAGCACTCCCGCAGGTGCCTTGGGTCCCACTCAACCACTACCCACCCCCGCAACGAGCACCCAGCAGCAGCTGATGGCAGTAGCTAGAGGCCTAAAAGAAAGGAGGGAGGGGCCTTTGGCAGGAGACATGGACTGGAGCGGGCTTCCCAGGTGGCACTAGTGGTAAAGAACCTGCCTGCCAATGCAAGAGACTTAAGAGACGGGGGTTCAGTTCCTGGGTTGGGAAGATCCCCTGGAGGAGGGCATGGCAACCCACTCCAGTATTCTTGCCTGGAGATTCCCATGGATGAAAGAGCCCAGCAGGCTACGATCCGTGGGGTCGCACGGAGTTGGACACGACTGAAGTGACTTAACCCACACACATGCACGTGTACTAGAGCCTGCTCCGTCCAGCTGTCCTGATCTTGGAGGGGATGGGGAGCCAGGGATGGGGCAGGAGCACTCATGGTCAGGAGACAATAGTCTGGGAAAAGGCACATTCAAGAGTCAGGTTTGCCCTATATGACCAACAGGAAAGCCCATCTATGTCTGTAACATATATATATGAGTGTCCATATTAAATAGGTGGCTCAGTTGTAAAGAGTCCACCTGTCAATGCAGGAGATGCAGGTTCGATCCTTGGGTTGCAAAGATCCCCTAGAGAAGGAAAACCCACTCCAGTATTCTTGCTGGGATAATCCCACAAACAGAAGAGCCTAGCAGGCTACAGTCCATGAGATCACAGACAGTCAGACATGACTGAGCACATATGCACAACAAGGGTGTCCATAGCAATGTTACCTGTGATAGGAAAAAATTGGGAACACCTCCAATACCCATTAACGTAGAATGGGCAAATAAATTGTAAATTCACAGCATGCTTGGTACTAAGTCGTTTCAGCCGTGTCTGACTCTTTACACGCCTATGGACTGTAGTCCACCAGACTCCTCTGTTCATGGGATTCTGCAGGCAAGGATGCTGGAGTGGGTTGCCATGCCCTCCTCCAGTATATTCACTGCATGAAATAATAAACAAAAATGTTTTGTTTTTTTTAAAGTCAGGTTTTCCCTAACGGGGGAGAGGTGGGAATGGGGGTGGTCAATGGCAACCCCTACTGGTGAATTGTGGTATTTTTTTAACACCAAAAACATTTCACATTGAGGTATAACCAATTAACAATAACAATTCGCTTTCAGGTGAATAGCGGAGGGACTCAGCCATACGTGTACATGTATCCATTATCCCCCAAACCTCCCTCCCATCCAGGCTACCACATAACATTGAGCAGAGTTCCATATGCTATACAATAGGTCTTTGTTGGTTATCCATTTTAAATCTAGCAGTGTGTACATGACCTTCCCAAAATGGAAGCAACCTAAATGTCCATTGACAGACGAATGAATAAAGAAGATGTGGTACATATATACAATGGAGTATTATTCAGCCATTAAAAAGAGTGAAATAATGCCATTTGTGGCAACATGGATGGGCCTAAAGAGTGTCATAGTGAGTGAAGTAACTCAGAGAAGGAGAAATACCATATTACATCCCCTGTATGTGGACTCTAAGAAGAAATTACACAAATGAACTGACAAAACAGAAGGAGACTCACAGACTGTTAGGGACTTTGGGAGATGTGGTATTAATACTGACTCAGTTCAGTTCAGTCACTCAGTCATGTCCAGCACTTTGCAACCCCATGAACTACAGCATGCCAGGCTTTCCTGTCCAGCACCAACTCCTGGAGCCTACTCAAACTCATGTCCATCGAGTCAGTGATGCCATCCAACCATCTCATCCTCCATCATCCCCTTCTCCTCCTGCCTTCAGTCTTTCCCAGCATCAGGGTCTTTTCCAATGATTCAGTTCTTTGCATCAGGTGGTCAAAGTATTGGAGCTTCAGCATCAGTCCTTCCAATTAATATTTAGGACTGATTTCCTTTACAATTGACTGGTGTGATCTCCTTGCAGTCCAAGGGACTCTCAAGAGTCTTCTCCAACACCACAGTTCTACAGAGGGCAAAAAAGAGGTGATCAGTTTCTGGTGGCTACAGGGTGAAGTCAAGCATTCTCCAAGCACAGTGATATTCCTGTGGTCAGAAGATGTCTGGAGAGAGATGATGGCAGAGAGTTGAGAAGGTGCTGCAAAGCTCTGCCCTCAGAAAGTATCCTCTTGGAAGGCATGAGTAGCAATGCATTGTTCCTGCTCTCTCCACTAATAAATTCGTGTTCAGATCATGTCTGCTGCTCTGTGTGAACAAACATCTGGTTCTATCAGAGTAGTGAACAAGAATATAGAATTCCTGTAAATATTAATAAATCCACTTTGCAGTCAACTCGGAGAATCATAGCCATCCGGTCAAGTGAAGCGGATGCTTTCTCCCCATCTTTGACGCGTGCTTGGTCAGATGTTACTTGACATCTGGTTGCAGATGTGCTTTTTTGCTCCCACTTCTATTCATTTATTTATTTGGCTGCACCAGGTCTTAGTGGCTGCACACAGGATCTTCGATCTTCGTTGTGGCATATGGGATCTACTTCCCTGACCAGGGATCAACCAGGGGACCCCTGCATTAGGAGCATGGAGTCTTAGCCACTGGACCACCAAAGAAGTCCCATCCCCACTTCTAAATTTTATCTTTAAGTATCTAAAGAATTCAGTTTCTCTAGATTTCCCTAGGAGTAGAACAATGCAGTCATTGTTTAAAAATAGGTCTGTTCAAAGAGAGCTTCTGGCCATTTCTCGCATACATAATTCTTCTGGACATTTATCCATTCCATAGTCATGAGTGCCCACTAGGCTACAGCAGTGGTGGGATGTTCTTCACCCTCCTGGAGCTTACTGTGTCCAGGGAAGGGGCAGACCCACAGAAAGCAAGGACATAAATCAGCAAAAGAGGGTGAAAGCAAGATAAATGCTATGAAAAAAAAAATGATCTTGGACAATGAGGTAGTCTCCGGGGGGTGGGGCAGGCAAGGTCTAATCTAGACAGGATGATAAGAAAAGTCTCCCAGAGGAGGTAGTGTGTGAGCAACCACCTAAGTGAGGAAAAGCTGCCAGCCACACACAGGCCTGGAGCAAAAGCACTCCACTCGGGGGGATCGGGAACCTGGAGGAGCGAAGTTACTGGTGGGAATGTGCCTGATGTGCGGGAGCGCCTGGAAGTGGAGGGACGCAGGAGGAAGTGTGAGAGGTGAAGTCAGACTGCGGGCCTTTCTCCAGGGTGCACTTGGGTTTTCCTCCACGTGCACTGAATAGAACACCACTGGGGACTTTAGCCAAGGGCGAGATGTGAACTATGCAGCTTTTTTTTTTTCCCTTGTGACTTGTACACTTTTTAAGTTTTATTTCCCCACTTTTTAAAAATTTACCTTGTGTAAATTAAACTTTTTATTTTGAGACAGTTGTAGATTCTCATGCAGTTGTAAGAAAACATACAGAGAGATTACTTTGCTTCCCCCACTGACAGTATCTTGCAAAATGACAGTTAAATGTCACAACCAAGATACTAACATGGTACTGTCAACATGCAGAAAATTTCCATCACCCTAAGGCTCCCTCGAATTGCTCTTTTTTTTTTTTGGCTTGGGGATCTTAGTTCCCTGACCAGGAATCAAGCCCAGGTCCCTTGCAGTGGAAGTGCAGAGTCTTAACCACTGGACTGCCAAGGAAGTCCTTCTTTTTTTTTTTTTTTTTTCATGTTGCTCTTTTCTAGCTACCCCCATATCCTTCTGCCCCAACTCCCTCTTTACGCTCCGGTAACCACTAATCTCGGAGAAGGCAATGGCACCCCACTCCAGTACTCTTGCCTGGGAAATCCCATGGACAGAGGAGCCTGGTGGGCTGCAGTCCATGGGGTCACTAAGAGTCAGACACGACTGAGCGACTTCCCTTTCACTTTTCACTTTCCTGCATTGGAGAAGAAATGGCAACCCACTCCAGTGTTCTTGCCTGGAGAATCCCAGGGACGGGGGAGCCTGGTGGGCTGCCGTTTAGGGGGTCGCACAGAGTCAAACACGTCTGAAGCGACTTAGCAGCAGTAGCAGCAGCAGCAGCAACCACTAATCTGGTCTCCATTTCTCTAATCTTGTCATTTCAAGAATGTGATTTGAATGGAATCATACAGTAGGTAACTTTTTAGGACTGGATTTTTCTCACTCAGTATAATTCTCTGAAGATTCTCCCAGGTCATCGCATGTGTTGGTAGTTTGTTTCTTCCTGTTGCTGCCTAGGACTCTATGGTGTGGCCTGATCGCAGTTTATTAACCACTCACCCACTGAAGGACATCTGAGTTGTTTCCAGTTTTGAGCTATTACAAATAAAGCTGCTATAACATTCCAGCACAGGTGTTTGATGTGAATATGTCTTCATTTCTCTGGGATAAATGCTCAGGAGTGCAATTTCTGGGTTGTATGGTAGTTGCATATTTAGTTTCTAAAGACGCTGCTGAACTGTTTTTGAGACAGGCTGCACCATTTTACATTCCCACCAGCAAAATATGAGTAATGAAGTTTCTCCACAGTCTCGATGTTTGGTGCTATTGCTATCTTTTTATTTTAGCCATTCTGTTAGATGTGTAAGTGGTATCTCATTGTGGTTTTAATTTGCATTTCCCTAAATGGCTAATGATGTTGAACATATTTTCATGTGTTTTTTTTTTTTTTTTTTTTGCCATCTGTATATGCTCTTCAGTGAAATGTCTGTGTCCTTTGCCTATGTTCTAATTAAACTGGTTTTTCACTGTTGAATGTTGAAAGTTCTTTGTAAATTCTAGAAAATAATCTCTTGTCAGATATATGGTTTGCAAATACTTTCTTTCTCCCACTCAGTAGCTTATCTTTTTATCCTCTTAACAGGGTCTTTTATAGAGCTTTTAATTTTAAGGAAGTCCAATTTTAGTTTTTCCTTCTGTGGAGATTCTGCTTTTGGTATCAAGTATCAGAACGCTTTATTGTCATTCAGTTGCTAAGTTGTGACTGACTCTTTGCAACCCCGTGGACTGCAATGCGCCAGGCTTCTCTGTCCTTCACTAACTCTCAGGGCTTGCTCAAACTCATGTCCATTGGAGTCAGTGAATCCATCCAATCATCTCATCCTCTGTCGCCCCCTTCTCCTCCTGCCCTCAATCTTTCCCAGCATCAGGATCTTTTCCAGTGAGTCAGCTCTTCGCATCAAGTAGCCAAAGTATTGGAGCTTCAGCATCAGTCCTTCCAATGAATATTCAGGGTCGATTTCCTTTAGGATCGACTGATTTGATCTCCTTGCTGTCCAAGGGACTCTCAAGAGTCTTCTCTGACACCACAATTCAAAAACATCAATTCTTTGGCTCTCAGCCTTCTTTATCGTCCAACTCTCACATCCATACATGACTACTGGAAAAACCATAGCGTTAACTGTATGTACCTTTGTAAGCAAAGTGATGTCTCTGCTTTTTAATATACTGTCTAGATTTGTCATAGCTTTTCTTCCAAGGAGCAAGCATCTTTTTAATTTTGTGGCTGCAGTCACCATCTGCAGTGATTTTGGAGCCCAAGAAAATAAAATATCTCACTGTTTCCATTGTTTCTTCATCTATTTGCCATGAAGTGATGGGACTGGATGCCATGATCTTCATTTTTTGAATGTTGAGTTTTAAGCCAGATTTTTCACTCTCCTCTTTCACCCTCATCAAGAGGCTCTTTAGTTCCTCTTCATTTTCTGCCATTAGAGTGGTATCATCTGCAACTACAAAGTTGTTGATATTTCTCTCAGCAATCTAGATTCCAACTTGTGATTCATCCAGCTGCTTTGCCTAGCCCAAATCTTGAAGGTCTCCTCCTCATTTTTTTTTCTAGAAGCTTTATAGTTTCATGTTTTACATTTAAGGCTGTGGTTCATTTCATCTTGAGTTAATTTTTTCGTGAGGTGTGGGACTTTGATCAAAGTTGCTGTTTTGTTTTTGCTTTGCCAGTGGAGGTTCACTTGCTCCAGCATCTTTGTTGAAAAGACTCTTTCATCAATTACTTTTACACCTTTGTCAAGTCAGTTGGGCATATTTGTGTGGGTCTGTTCCTGGGATTTCCATTCTGTTCCGTTGATCTGTGTGTCTGTCACTCCACCATTACCACAGCTTTTTTTTTTTTTTTTTTTGATCCGTGCCATGTGGCTGTAGCTTAGTTCCCAGACCAGGGATCAAACCCGTGCCCTCTGCAGTAGAAGCTCAGAGTCTTTACCCCTGGACTGTCGGGGAAGTCCCCACGCACGGTCTTGATTACTGTAGCTAAAAAATAAATCTTAAAATTGGGTAAATTGTTTCCTCCCGTGTTATTCTTTTATGAAATGAATTCATATTCTTTGCCTTCTATGTAAATTTTAGAACAAATTTGTTAGTTTGTGTCTTCTCTCTCTACTACTCTTCTGTCTTAAGTTATCTTTATTATTTGTTTCTTTGGGGTTTTTTTTCTGATTTTTTTTTTCTGACTTTTTTTTTTTTCCAGATTTTTTGGGTAGAAGCTTGAGATTTTCCTTTTTTTTTTATGTACATTTGATACTATACATATCTTTCTCAGCACTACTCTGGCTGTGTACCATCGAATTTGATATGTTTTATTCTCATTTTCATTCAGTTCAGTGTGTTTTTTACTTCCCTTGGAACTTCCTTTTTGACTTAGGAATTATTTAGAAATGTGTTATTTAGTTTCCAATTGTTTGGAGATTTTTCTCTTATCTTTCTGTTATTGATTCCTAGGTTGATTCCATTGTGGTCAGAGAACATTCTGTATTATTTCAATCCTTTTAAAATGTTGAGGGTGGTTTTATGAACCAGGATATAGTCTATCTAGGTATATGTTTCATGGGCACTTAAAAAGACTGGTTTTGGGAATTCCCTGGTGGTCCAGTGGTTAGGATTCAGTGCTTTCACTGGCAGGACCTGGTTTTGGGCGTCGGATCCCTCAGGGAACTTAAATCCCAAAAGCTGTGCAGCATGGCCAAAGGAAAAAGGACTGTTTTCTGCCATTGTTAACTGGAGTGTTCTGTAACTGTTGATAAGACCCTGTTGGTTGATGATGATGGTGAGTTCTTCCATATCCTACAGATTTTCTGTCTCATTATTTATTCCATCAGTTGAGAGAGGAATAGTAAAATCTCCAACCATGATTGTGGATTTGTCTGTTTCTTCTTTTGGTTCTATCAATTTTTGATTCACATATTTTGCAAATCTGTTGTTCAGTGCATGCACATTTAGGACTGCAACATCTTCTCCGTAAATTAACGCTTTTATCATTTTATAATGCCTTTCTCTCTTCTGCTAGTTTTTTTGCTCTGAAATCTACATTATCTAATATTAATATAGCCTCTCCTGCTTTCCTTTGATTAATGTTCATGCGATATATATTTTTCCATCCTTTATTCTCAACTTCCCTGTTTTATTAGATTTGAAGTGACTTTCTTATAACAAGCATATAGTTGGGCTTTTCATCCACTCTTCCAATCTCTTTTAATTGGTATATTGAGACCTTTTATATTTTATTCAATTATCACTACTTTAGGGCTTATATCTGCCATCTTACTTTTTGTTTTCTGTTTGGTCTCTCTGTCTTTTCTTTTTCTGCCTTCCTGTGGACTACGTGAACATTTTAAAATCCCCTGCTGCCCTGGAGGCTTGAGCCTTGTGGCCCTTTGAGCTAAAAGCTCCAAGTTTAAATGTGTCACTCAGAGGAGAGTGTCCCCATCTGTCCCAGCACAGCCACCCCGCCCTCTCCTGCTCCAGAAAACGGTGAGCCTCAGGCTTGGTTAATTCCATCTGCTGTCTTCAGGTTTGGGTCCAGAGTTAACCAAACCCATAGGTTAACCCAGTTCACTGCCTGAAACTGACCATCTCACCTCACCAGAGCTGTTAACTGAGACTGATGACAGCATGCCAGGGAAGCAAAGGGAATTATCCCAACAACCTCACTGATTGGAGGAGGCACAGAGAAGCATGCATAGCAGACACCTTGACAAACAGATGAGTTCAAAGACATAGTGATGGGTCTTCTCTGAAGGCTCTTGTCTCTGAAAGAGAAGCAGCCAGAAAGTCTTGGAAACGGCAGCATCTTTGGAGCTGGCATCACCATCATCCCTCACACAGTGCCCATCCCTCGGGACCTAGGCAGCACCTGGCACTTAGCAGATGCTCAATGAGTATTTGAAGAAAGAATTTATGAATGGATGAACGCATGGCTTAGTGCATGGGGGAAGGGGTACATTTGTGAAAACTTTGGGGGATGAATAAGTCAAGCCTACGGAACTGTTGGTGAACTGTCTTCTTTCCCTTTCTTTCCTGAACGTATAGCGCTTTCATCATTTCCCCATTTCCTCACTGGAGCAGATTCTTTTAATAGTATACTTCATTTTTGGAATGACTTTAGATTAACAGGAAAATAGAGAAGATAGCACAGAGAGTTCCCATAGAAGTCCTCACCTGCTTCCTATTATTAACATCCTGTGTTAGTGTGGTATGTTCATTGTAACAGTGAACCAACATGGATTTGTTATTGTTAGCTCAGTGTTAGTCACTCAGTAGCGTCTGACTCTTTGCGACCCCACGGACTATAGACCTCCAGGCTCCTCTGTCCATGGAAGAATACTGGAGTGGGTTGCCATTTCCTTCTCCAATTGTTAGCTAAACCCCATACTTTATTGCTATTTTCTCCGTATCCAGTGTCTTTTTCTGCTCTGGGACCCCATCCAGGACACCGTGTTACATTTAGTTGTCATACCTCTTTAGGCCACTCTTGGCTGAGACAGTATCCCAGCCTTTCCTTGTTTTTTCCTTGTGTGTGTTGGTTTTTTAAGATTTTTTTGTGTGGATAATTTAAGTCTCTATTGGATTTGTTACAGTATTGCTTCTGTTTTATGTTTTGGTTTTTTGGCCCTAAGGCATGTGGGAATCTCAGCTCCCTGACCAGGGATCCCCTGCACCCCCTGCGCTGGAAGGTGAACTCTTAACCACTGGGCCTCCAGGGAAGTCCCAGACTTTCCTTGTTTTTGATGACCCTTTTTGGGAAGTGTTGGTCACTATTTTATAGGCTGCCCCTCTAGTGGAATAGGCATTGATTGTCTCATGATTTAGACTGAGGTCATGAGTTTGGGGAGGATGACCTCAGAGGTAAAGTGCCTTTCTTATCACATCAAGGGTACATGTTATCAGTGTGACTCATCACTGGAGAAGATGACCTTGATCACCTGGCTGACGCTGTGTTTGCCAAATTTCTCCACTGCAAACTTACTCTCCCCTTCCTCTCACTTTCCAGACTGTGCTCTTTGGGACCAAATCACTATGTGCAGCCCTGACATCGGAGTGGGGAGCTATGTGCCTCCTAGATAATGTCCAAGTGTTTGAGGATTGTCCCTTCAGAACAGGCGGCCTTTGTCTTTACTTTCTCGGGTGATACAACACATACTGAAGTGAAGAAGCAAGGGCAAGCTGTGAGGTCCTGGAGAGACGGGATCTTGCTTTGTTGCCCCTAATATGTCTCCTTTCACAGTGCAGGTCACCTCTTAAGATGCTGAATAAGTACCTATTGAATTGAATTAAACAACCACCACCACTACCAAGAAAGCCCTATGAAGGGCCCGGTTGCTCGGGCTTCTCCCTTTTTAAATATTTTTACTTATTTACTCATTTATTTATTTTTGGCTGTTCTGGGTCTGCATCGCTGCTCGCAAGCTTTCTCTAGCTGTGGATAGGGTGGGGGCTATTCTCTAGCTGCGGTGCACGGGCTTCTCATTGCAGTGACTTCTTTGTTGTGGAGCACAGGCTCTAGGCTTATGGGTCCAGTAGTTGTGGGCACAGACTTAGTCGCCCTGTGGCTTGTGGGATCTGAGTTCCCAGACCAGGGATTGAACTTGTGTCCCCTGCATTGGCAAGTGGATTCTTAACCACTGGGGCACCAGGAAGCCCCAGGCTTCTCCTAAGGGTCATCAAGTCCAGGAAGGGCGTCTTCATTCCTTCCTAGAGTTGATGAGACAGGGGCTGACTCGCCAGCAAGGCTCCTGAGACAACCCTGGGCACAGGTAGTGAGTCCAGCACCATTTGTCAACACAGCTTGCACAGAGCATTTTGCAGGTCACCATCTCCTCTTTCACGTGACGTGCAAGTACTCACTGGGCATCCCTAATGTGTCAGACTCCCTGGGGTCATAGGGATGACAAAATAGAGTCCACCTGAGGCAAACGCTAGTTGAACTATATTAGTTTCCACTGCCACAATAACAGTGACTATGATTTAGAGGCTGAAGACAACACCCGTGGTTTCCACGGGTCAGAAGTCCAGGCACAGGGTCTCAGCTAGGCTCTCTGTTTAGGGTCACACAAGACCAATATCGAGGTGTCAGCAGCTGGGTTCCTTCCTAGACACTCGGGAAGAATCCACTTGCAACCTTATTCGGGTTTGGGTGGAATTCAGTTCCTCATGGTTGCATTTCTTTGTTGAGGATCAGCTAGGGGGTCATATTTTTTCCCAGTGTCAAGGCCTGCATTCCCTCTCAAGCTTATCATGTGGCCCCTGCTGTCTTCAAGCAACAGTTCATCAAGTCCTTCTCAGGCTTCCAGTCCCTCTGACTTCCTCTTCTCCTCCATCCCTTCTGAATTTTTCATGCATTTTAAGTGCTTACGTGATTACACTGGGCCCACACAGATAATACAAAGTAATCTCCCTCTTTTAAGGGCAACTACTTAGTGACCTTAATTACTGCTGCCAAGTCCCTTTTGCCCTGAAAGAGAACAGATTGACGGGCATGGTATCTCATCATGTTCCTAGTCCCAGGGGTTAGGGCATACCGTCTTCTAGGGCAGTGGTTCCCAGCCGTTTTTGGCATCAGGAGCCGGTTTCATGGGAGACAGTTTTTCCATGGACTGGGAAGCGGGAGGGAATGTTTCAGGATGATTCGAGCACATTACAATCATTGTACACTTTATTTCTATTACGTTGGCTCCACCTCAGATCATCAGTCATTAGATCCCGGAGGTGGGGGACTGGGGACCACAATTTTGCCTACCACCCGGTGCTTCTGCAACATCAGTGTGCATGGGAGTCACCTGCAGAGCATGTTAACGAGGATCTGATTCAGTGGGCCTAGGGTGAGAGTCCGTTTCTCGAAAGCTCGCATGCTGGTCAGTGAAGCATATTTCTGTGATCAGGCTTTGTTGTTTAGTCGCTAAGTTGTGTTCAACTCTTTGCAGCCCCATGGACTATAACCTTCCAGGCTTCTCTCTCCATGGGATTGTCCGGGAAAGAACACTGGAGTGGGTTGCCATTTCCTTCTCCAGGGGATCTTCCCGACCCAGGATTACACCCAAGTCTCCTGCGTCCCCTGTATTGGCAGGCAGATTCTTTACCACTGAGCCACCAGGCAAGCCCATGGCTAGGCTTTAAACCAGAGGAAATTTACAGTTGCCAGCTGAGGTCAAACCTAAGACAGAATTTCAGGACATTACACTTGTGGTTCTCAAACCTAATGGGCATTAGAATCAGCAGAAAACTTGTTAAAATGCTGATTGCTGGGCCCCACCCCCAGTGTTTCTGAGTCAGAGGTATGAGATGGGATCTGAGGGCATGCATTTCTAACAAGCTTAGGCGGTCTGGGGACCACACTTTGAGAACCACCGCTGGAACCATGAGCCAGTTGCTTTGTGAGGGTTAAGTGAGAGGAGCAGGTAACACCTTCTGTCAGAAGGCCTTCATCTTTGAAAGCAAAATCCCTTTTTCTATCCAATATAATTGCCTCCTCTTGGGCACCTCTGTGCACCCCATCTGAGGTAACATGGTGTCTTGTAGGATCAAAGGGTTGGATTTCTTTTCATTTGTTGAACTGCAATCCCTCTCTTTCAGGAACACAGTGAAGTAGATTCAAGCATAGCTTGAACCGATAACATCATTAGTAGTCCCAAACCTATCTTTTTAAAATAAAAAATAGCATTTATTGCATTTATGTACAAAGCAACACTTGTTTATTGTAAAAAGATATATATATATATATATATAAAAAAGAAAACATCATCGTCCCACCCAAAGGTAGCTACTCTATTTTCCAGACCTTTTTCTATACCTATCAATCCAAATATATATGTAGGCTTTTATTTCCAAAACTACATGGTACAAACTGTGTTGTAACCTACTTTTCTTAATATATTGTAAATATCGAGCTATCTAACCACTGTTTTTAGCCCCTGGTTTCAACCCCGTTCACCCAATAAAAAGCATCCAAAATATGCTATGATTCCTGGCTTCCCTCCTGCACACCTGCAGTTGGAGGGAGATTAATGGACCAGCGTGGGCCCAGTAGGACAGGAGGGAAGGATGTGAAGGACGGAAGTTGATCAGAAACAGGCTCCCAGAGTACTGGAACAGCCGTAGTTTTGCATCGCAGAACTATTCCTCCAAAACACACACATACTTTTTTTTAGGAGAAAGTGATTCAGCTGAGCACTTCTGGATCCAGAAATGCCTCAGCACCATAATCAAGTACACAGGAAAGCTAAATCAGGAGCATTTGTGTCTTGATGGTGGAGAGTGCGGGCACAGGACCAGAGGGCTTCCTGCTGCCATTTTTAGGCTAATTATCTGCTACCGGAGAAGGCAATGGCACCCCACTCCAGTACTCTTGCCTGGAAAATCCCATGGACAGAGGAGCCTGGTAGGCTGTAGTCCATGGGGTCGCTAAGAGTCGGATACGACTGAGCGACTTCCCTTTCACTTTTCACTTTCATGCATTGGAGAAGGAAATGGCAACCCACTCCAGTGTTCTTGGCTGGAGAATCCCAGGGATGGGGGAGCCTGGTGGGCTGCAGTCCATGGGGTCGCACAGAGTCAGACATGACTGAAGCGACTTAGCAGCAGCAGCAGCAGCATATACCCTAAGATCATGGCATCTGGCCCCATCACTTCATGGGAAATAGATGCGGAAACAGTGCAAACAATGTCAGACTTTCTTTTTGGGGGCTCCAAAATCACTGCAGATGGTGATTGCAGCCATGAAATTAAAAGACACTTACTCCTTGGAAGGAAAGTTATGACCAACCTAGATAGCATATTCAAAAGCAGAAACATTACTTTGCCAGCAAAGGTCTGTCTAGTCAAGGCTATGGTTTTTCCAGTGGTCATGTATGGATGTGAGAGTTGGACTGTGAAGAAAGCTGAGTGCCAAAGAATTGATGCTTTTGAACTGTGGTGTTGGAGAAGACTCTTGAGAGTCCCTTGGACTGCAAAGAGATCCAACCAGTCCATCCTAAAGGAGATCAGTGCTGGGTGTTCATTGGAAGGAATGATGCTAAAGCTGAAACTCCAATACTTTGGCCACCTCATGCAAAGAGTTGACTCATTAGAAAAGACTCTGATGCTGGGAGGGATTGGGGGCAGGAGAAGGGGACAACAGAGGATGAGATGGCTGGATGGCATCACCGACTTGATGGACATGGGTTTGGGTGAGCTCTGGGAGTTGGTGATGGACAGGGAGGCCTGGCATGCTGTGATTCATGGGGTTGCAAAGAGTCAGACACGACTAAGCGACTGAACTGAACTGATACCAGTAGTGGGACTGTTGTCCAATGACAGATGAATGGTTAAAGAAGATGTGATATATATACACAATGGAATATTACCCAGCCACTAAAAGGAATGAAATAAGGTCATTTTTAGAGATATGGGTGGATCCAGAATCTGTCATACAGAGTAAAGTCAGAGAAAAACAAATATTGTATATTAACGGATATAGGTGGAATCTAGAAAAATGGTACAGATGAACCTATTTCCAAGGCCAGAATAGAGATGCAGACATGGAGAATGGACATGTGGACCCAGTGGGGCGATGAGGAGGGTGGGATAAACTGGGAGATTGAGACTGACATACATACACCTCCATGTGTAAAATGGAGAGCTATAAAGCACAGGAAGCTCAGCTCAGTGCTCTGTGATGACCTAGAGCGTTGGGATTGGGAAGGGGATGGGATGGAGGCCCAAGAGGGAGGGAATATATGTATACATATAGCTGATTCACTTTGTTGTACATCAGAAACTAACATAACATTGTAAAGCAATTATATTCCAATTTTTAAAAAATGATTGGAGCAAGAAAAGATTTAATTACAAATTAAACTTCCACCATAAACCTGCTAGAAATGGTGGACAGACTGAACAAGCAAACCCAGGGCCTATTAAGCAAAGCAAAGGTGTGATGTCCAGGGAATTTCTCTCGGAACCTGCAGTCAGTCTGTGGGCTCCTCTGGCCCACGGCGGGGGCACGGGGCCCATTCTTACACAGGGGCTTGGATGAGGTCTCACACAGCCCCCATCAATGTGAGCTGTTCTTTCCTTTCCACAGAATGAAGTGATCAGCCAGCAGCTGTGTGTCATCTTCACTCACTGCTATGGGCCCTACCCCATCCCCAAGCTCACAGAGATCAAACGGAAGCAGACCTCACGCCTGGGTGAGTGGGGGCTTCCTGGGTCCAGCCCTGAACTGTTGCTTTGTGATTTGAGGACAGGAAGGAAGCAAACGCAGCCAAAGAAGAGACTGGACATGTTGGAGGGCAAACAGGGCGGATACAAGAGTGAGGCAGGTGGAGATCGGGGTATCACCTTTGTTACATGATTAAACTGTTTGGAGACCATATGTTGGGGATATGGACAAGAGGACTCACCAGTACCTCATCCCTCCACTGAGCATCTTTCTTCTGCACATCACCGACAGTCATGACTGCCCACACCCTTCCAGTAGCCGGGTAGAGTCCAGAGAAGGCTGAGATCTGCATAGCCACTCTCCCCCATCCTCTCCTCTAAGAAGTTCCTCTTCCTTGAGATGGAACGAGCAGGGTACAGTGACAGGCCGGTAGGATGCTGCTAATGGAAGTCCTGCAAGGAACTGGAAGGAGAGATGAGCAAGCGTCACCCTCTAGACAAACACACACACACACACACACACACACACACACACACACGAGGGGAATGGCTCTGAACTGAGGAGACAGGATGCCCTGAACTCCCATCAGGTTAACTGTAATCACTCTTCACCCTTTTTGGACACTTGCTTTGAGCTCGCCCTAGCCAAGCCCCTCCCTACCCTCTCTCAAACAATCCCTGGGCTACCCGGGAGACAGGTAGGACAGGCAGTATTATCTGGGTTACAGCTGAAGAAGACAGGGAGGCTCTGCAGAGGCTTCAGCATCAGTTCAGGTGGAGCTGGAGCATGAACCCAGTCCCCCACCAAAGCCACAATCCCATCTTTCTCCAGTTGACCTCTTGGATTTTCCAGAAGAAACCTTTCCATCAGGCACCAGTTTCATTCAGAAGATCCTGGGGCTGCTGGCAAACTGGTGAATCAACCAGGGGGAAAGGCAAATATCTGACTGCCTTTAAGCCTGAACCACGAATCTTCTTTTGCAAAGGCTTGTCTCTCACTGCCTGGGGACTGATAAAATATTACAGATAAAGGACTCCCCTTCCCATTAAGGTTGGGGACTTTCCTACTTCCTGTTTCCTTTTCCTATAAAGACCAGGAAACTCTGGAGAAATGGAAGCAGCTGAAAAATGCTATCCTTTAGCAAAGCCCCTACTTTTGAAATAGGTGAGCTAGTTTAAATTAGTGAAAAGGCTGAATTCATGGAAATGCTTTTAAGTATGTTTGTTCCTGTCACAAATAACCTATTAATTTAAATGGCACAAATTTTTGCTAAAGTAGAAAACTTAGCAGCTGAGTCAAAGATTGCCTGGTTTTCTTTATGCCCATTCATGTCAGTCAGTTCAGTAGCTCAGTTGTGTCTGACTCTTTGCGACCAAATGGACTGCAGCACGCCAGGCTTCCCTATCCATCACCAATTCCCAGAGCCTCCTCAGACTCATGTCCATTGAGTCGGTGATGCCATCCAACCATCTTATCCTCTGTCAGCCCTTTCTCCTCCTGCCTTCAATCTTTCCAAGCATCAGGGTCTGTTCAAATGAGTCAATTCTTTGCATCAGGTGGCCAAAGTATTGGAGCTTCAGCTTCATCAGTCCTTCCAATGAATATTCAGGACTGATTTCCTTTAGGATTGACTGATTTGGTCTCCTTGCAGTCCAAGGGACTCTCAAGAGTCTTCTCCAACATCCCAGTTCAAAAGCATCTATTCTTCGGTGCTCAGCTTTCTTTGTAGTCCAACTCTCACATCCATACATGACTACTGGAAAAAACATAGCTTTGACTAGATGGACCCTGGTCAGCAAAGTATTGTCTCTGCTTTTTAATATGCTGTCTAGGTTGGTCATAGCTTTTCTTCCAAGGAACAAGCATCTTTTAGTTTCATGGCTTCAGTCAGTCACCACCTGCAATGATTTTGGAGCCCAAAAAAATAAAATCTGACACTGTTTCCATTGTTTCCCCATCTATTTCCCATAAAGTGATGGGACCGGATGCCATGATCGTAGTTTTCTGAATGTTTTAAGCATGTAGGCAATCCAAAATGTACTAAAACTGCAAGTAGTTCTACCTTGTAGAAAGCAGGTGTTAATTAAAATATTACCAGGGCAACAAATCATAAAGATCCATCAAATTTACAGACTTCAGAGAGTGAGGGTTACACTGCTAGGGCATAGCAATAATTTCTGACATCTGGTGCTTTACAAGACACCCCTGTTAGAGCAAACATTTGCAAGGGCTGTTTCAGTGACACAGCATAAAATCTGCTCTCCTGTAGCTATAGGAGAGGAGAGAACATTTTTTTTTCCTCCTGAATTTGCTGAGATTTCTTTCACTAGCAATTAAAAGGGCCTGGTTTTCAGGCCAAGCATTGGAATTCCAAAGGTTATTAGCACCAAGAGAAAGAAGGCAGGCCTGAGAAGTTCAAAGCTCACAGATGAAAGCAAAAGGACATAATATAATAATTAATAAGTGGAACACAAAGCATATAGTGTTTTGCATCTTCAGTATAACATTCCAAGCTCAGATAACTAAAGGTGGCCAAATAGTTGTTCCTTAGGGACCTGCTTATAAGGAAAGAGAAGAGTGAGTAGTGACAAAAGTCCCGAAGTGGCATCTCCAAAAGGCCAGGAAGGTCATGTAAATGAATGAAATGGGTTTGCTGTGTTACAATAGGGAGTGGTGGGGACTGTGGCTAACTGGAGAGCCCATGCCTGATTTTTTTTATAGTGTGTTGTCCTCTGCCCTCCCAGTGAATTCTGGGGGAGAATGGTAAAAAGAGCTAAAGGTAGGAGATGTCAGCAGTTTGGGAAGTGGAAGTGGGAGCTAGTTGAAGGTGGACAGTGGGAGTGAGAGTCCGAGCAGGGGAGGTGGGTTGCTGAGAAGAGGGAGAATGTCACTCCGACCTGCTAACAGTCTTTAAAGCAAGTGGAGAGGCGAGTGTTAGTCAGCTCTCTGGCCTTCCTCTGTGGCCTTTCTTCTCTTTGTTGTTGTTTAGTTGCTAAGCCATGTCCAACTCTTTTCTGACCCCGTGGACCCTCTGTCAGGCTCCTCTGTTCATGGGACTTCCTGGGCAAGTATACTGGATTGGGTTGCCATTTCCTCCTCCAATCTCTTCCCTTTACCTGAAAAGTTTTAGAAGTTTGGGTTTTGTTGCATTTTTTAATAAAAAAATTTTTAAGAGTATAATTACAGATGATTTGACATTTTTGTGCCTTTTTAAATATGTTTTAGATTAAATCTTTTTTATTGGGAAGAGGTCAAGAGGCTATAGGTCCTGACAGAGATATATGAGTGGAGGATACCCAGGACCACCACCTAGGGTGAATCAACCAGGAGGAGAATCAGCCAAAAAGGCAAATTCTGGTTCTAAGTTACAGCAGGGTCTGTGAAAGGGGCCAGACCAGGGGTCTGACTTAGAAACGGAGCATGGTGGAGTCTGGTAGGGGTAGAGACGCATGGGCCAGTTGGTGGATTTTCCCAGAGAGACCAAAGTGCTGAGCTAAGGACGGACTGGCGCCTTTTGTAGCCCCAGGAGAAATGGCTAAGATGCCAGGCAAATCGGAGGATTCCAGTGCTTAGCAATGCAGGCCCTGGAGTCAGAATGTCCACGTTCACATCCTGGCTTCTCCACCAGCCACTCGCTTGACCAAGTCACTGTGACTCCTGGCATCATGTCCCTGTCATTCGCCTGACAGTGGTCCCTCTCTCCCAGGGCTGCAGGTGCCAGCTTGCATGGTGCCTGGCACATCGTGAATGCTCAGTGAGTACTAGAGTACTCGCTGTACAACTAGTTACACAGCTTCTTTTTTCTTGGAGATGCGGGCAGGAGCCTGGCTCATTTGCCTCTGATCCTGAGAGAAGGCTTGGATTTCGAATCACCTGAAACATAGCAGCAAGCAGGCAGGAACCACTTCCATCAGGAAAGGAGGGAGCTGAGCTGGAGAAGGAGGAGTGAGGTGGGGTGGGTGGCCTCCTTAGAGGCCAGGTGGGTAGATGGTCACCCTCTGCAGCTGACAGTCATCTGAACTGTGGCTGGGGGTGAATCTTCTAAGGGGAAATGCTACTTTTAATCACAAGTAAGCTGTGAAGAGTCCCTGTGAAATATTGAATTCCAGTTAATTGCACGTTCCTGTAACTGATCCTGTTTCCTGTTTGGTCACGGTCTCTCCAGCGAGTATTTTATCACCATGGCCTCCCTGTCAGCTCTTACGGGCGCTTTTCCCAAAGAGGAATCCAAACATAATCCTTCTCTCCTCTAAAGCTACCCTCTCTCCCTTTCCTGTTCCAGATCCTCATTTCCTGAACAACAAAGAAATGTCAGATGTCACCTTTCTGGTAGAAGGAAGACCATTTTATGCTCACAAAGTGCTGTTATTTACAGCATCTCCAAGGTATGTATCATCAGTTTTGAAAGCACTGAATTATAAGGGTGGTTATTACTATTCTCTAAAATTCAGTTTGGGTGGTGTCATCACTGAACGGGCAGATTTTCTTCTCAAAATCAAGGTTCCAAGACTATAGGGCATTTGTATACCTTGTTCAGGCAGCATGATTCACAAAGACAAAAGGAAGAAGCACCCAGGAGTCCATCCATGGAGGACTAGATTTTAAAATGTAGTATATACATACCTTGGGCTTCCCAGGTAGCGCTAGTAGTAAAGAACCTGCCTGCCAATGCAAGAGACATAAGAGATGCAGGTTCAATCCCTGGGTCGGGAAGATCCCCTGGAGGAGGTCATGGCAACCAACTCCAGTATCCTTGCGTGGAGAATCCCATGGACAGAGGAGCCTGGCGGGCTACAGTCCATGGGATTGCAAAGAGTCAAACACGACTGAAGCAACAGCACACACACACATATACATACATTATTCAGCCTTAAAAATGAAGCCAGTTCCGACACATGTCACAATATGAATGGGGACATTATATGAAGTGAAATATGCCTGTCATAAAAAGACATTATACTATATGATTCCTTTTATATGAACCATCAATAATCAAGTTCATGAACGTGAAAGCGGCTCAGTTATGTCCAACTCTTTTCTCCAAGCCAGAATACTGGAGTGGGTAGCTGTTCCCTTCTCCAAGGGATCTTCCCAATCCAAGGATCGAACATAGGTCTTCCGCATTGCAGGCGGATTCTTTACCAGCTGAGCTACCAGGGAAGGTCAAGTTCATAGAGACAGTAAACAGTAGGCTGGGAACTGGGGCTAGGGGAGGGGGAGTAGGAGTTGTTTTTTGAGGACAGGGTAAGTCTTGGAGATCGATCACACAATGATGTGAATGTACTCCATGTAAATATTAGTAAACACTCAAAACTGGTTAAGACAGTAAATTTTATGTTATGTGTTTTTTAACCACAATTTGGAAGAAGAATACAGGCAGTCTCTAGCATAATCAGCAGTCTTTGTGTGGCTTAGACAAGATACTGTTCCTCTGGGCAGATGGAGCACATACTGAGCACAGAGCTTCATGAGTGGAGAATGGATTGGATTGTAGCTTCCTCAGCCAGGTGTCCTCACGCAACCTGAAAACTCACACTGCAGCCTTGCAATGCCTGCTCTCCAAATATCAGGGAACTTTGGCATGAGGCGCTCAAAATACACAGGTCCTGAATCTTACTTTTCCTGAACCCTGGAGTTGACAACAATAAAACATCATCCCTGCAAACTCCAGGAGATAGTGAAGGACAGGGAAGAAAAATACACTATCCTTTGCATGGTTCTGTTGTGACATCATGGAAGAGCTATATCAATACTCTGTGTGTGTGTGTTCATTTGCTCAGTTGTGTCCGACTCTTTGCGACCCCATGAACTATAGCTTGTACCAATGATAACTTCTTAGTTTTAACAAGGCACCATGACTATGTCGAATGATAACATTGGGGCAAACTGGTGAAGGGCACACTGGAACTTTCTGTGCTATGTTTGCAACTCTTCTATAAATCTGAAAGTATTTCAAATTTAAAGTTTAATTTATAAAAAGAGACACGTCTTAGCTTATTTCTAAATGTATTGAGTATGGGAGACTTGCCTGGTGGTTCAGTTGCTAGAATCCCCTGCACTGCAGGGGACGAGGGTTCAATCCCTAGTCAGGGCACTAAGATCTTACATGCTATGGGGCAACGAGCCCACACTGCAGCCACTGGGCATAAGCGCCACTATGAGAGAGTTTATGTGCCATTTTGAAAGATCCCGCATGATGCAGTGAAAATCCCACATGCTGCAACTAAGACCCGATGCAGCCAAATAAGTAAATAAACGGAGTATCAATGTGATCCACTGACTGGGTCTCTACCCACGAGGAACCTAGTTTAGCCAGTGGCAGGAAAATGCATCTAAAACTCTCAACAGAAGGTATTCATTTAGGGAGATGGGTAATCAACAGATGTTGATGCCTATGACGTTAAATACCCACCATGCATCAGGGCCAGCCTGGCTCAGGCTCTGAGGATGCAGCAGAGGCTAGAGTCAGCAGCAGTCCCTCCCCTCTTGGAACAAAGGTTGTGTGGGAGGAGGAAGGAGTGAGTTGGAGAGCTCCATGGGCACCTGAGGAACTTGAAATTTGAGGCAGGAAGGACTCCAGGAAGGAGGCAGCCTTTGTGAGGGCCTGCAGGGTGGAAGGGGTTTTCTGTTTCTTACTTCATTTATTCTTTTGGCCTCACGGGAGGAATCCTGGTTACCCAGCTGGGGATCAAACCTGGGTCCCCTGCAGTGGAAGCTCTGAGTCCTAACCACTGGACCACTAGCTGCAATTCCCTGGACAGCATTTTTGTTTTGTTTTGTTTTTTTATTTTATTTTTTTAATTTTATTTTATTTTTAAACTTTACAATATTGTATTAGTTTTGCCAAATATCGAAATGAATCCGCCACAGGTATACCTGTGTTCCCCATCCTGAACCCTCCTCCCTCCTCCCTCCCCATACCCTCCCCTGGACAGCATTTTAAAAGGCATTTGTTCTTTTCAAATCACCTGCTTGAGAAGTAATTTAACAGTTCTAGACCCACTCCGGTGTTCTTGCCTGGAGAATCCCAGGGACGGGAAGCCTGGTGGGCTGCCGTCTATGGGGTCGCACAGAGTCGGACACGACTAAAGCGACGTAGCAGCAGCAGCAGTAGCAGCAGATGCTGTTTTGTTTTTGTTTTTAATTTTATTTTATTTTTTAACTTTACAATATTGTATTGGTTTTGCCATATATCAAAATGAATCCGCCACAGGTATACATGTGTTCCCCATCCTGAACCCTGCTCCCTCCTCCCTCCCCATACCATCCCTCTGGGTCATCCCAGTGCACCAGCCCCAAGCATCCAGTATCGTGCATCGAACTGTTTTTAACTTTAGCGTTTTAACTTCAAATTTGATTATGATATCATATCAGTGGACATTATATTAGACAATCTATGGATATGTCATCGTATTTCCGAGTTGGGGGGATATATTGCATGTTTCTGTCGTCAGAGAGCTGAGTCTTGCAAGCTGTGGATGTCTCTGTGAGTCTTCTTATCTCCCTTTTTATGTTCTTGCTCAGGTTCAAAGCCCTCCTCTCCAGCAAACCAACGAACGACAGCACCTGCATAGAGATCGGCTACGTGAAGTACCCCATCTTCCAGGTGAGCCCCTGCTGTGACCCGGGAGTCTGCCTGTGGGTGCGGGGCGCCAGTGGGTCCCTCCGAGCCTCCACCTGTGGATCAGCCACTGCACTGTCTTCAGCTCCTGCACTTCTGGCCCTTGTCTTCACACTGCCCGTCCCTCTTACCATCCATGCAAGCCCACAGCGTTAATTGAGCACCTGCTCTGTGCCCAACACTGTGCTGGGGCCTGGAGACACAAGGATAAAGGACATTCTCCTCCGGGGGCCTCACAATCCAGAATGGATAACTCTGAGTAATTAGTCAGTTACAATATAAAGTTGGAGTGAGCGTCAGAGAACCAATGTGCTGTGACAACTCAGAGCAGGGAGACTGGGGAAGGCCCCTGATGGGGTGCCAGCTGGAATATTGCAGCTGAAGAGAACCTGGTGAACTGTGGGGAGGCTTGGGGCTTAAGAAAGGGAGTTAGACAGACTTCATTGGTGGTCTAGTGGTTAAGACTCTGAGTTTCCAATGCAGAGGGCCTGGGTTCAATCCCTGGTTAGGGAACTAGATCCCACATAATGCAACAAAGAGTTTACACGCCGTGACTAAAAAAATCTCACATGCCACAACTAAAGATCCTGCATGCTGAAATGAAGATTGAAGATCCCACATGCTGCAACTAAGACCCAGTGCAGCCAAATACATAAATTTAAAACGGGGATGGGGCCAGTTAGAACACTGCAGGCAGGGAACAGGAGGTATGAAGTCCCCAAAGAAGATTGAGCCCAGTGTGATCAGGAACCAGTAGACTTTAGGGAATCCAGTGTCATGTTAACATTAATAGGCTAATTAATAGTTGATATCAATAGGTTAATAGTTAATATTAATAGGTTCTGGTTAATAGGCCTGAACCTAATGTAAATAGGAAGGAAGGCTTGTCAGAGGCCAGATGACATGGCCATATCTCTGTTTGATTGACGGCGATACTGTTTGGTTTATCGGGCACCTTTGAAGGGAGCACAGCAACATTCTTCCTTTTCCTCCATCCTTCATGTCTGATTCATTGGCGATTGTTTTGTGTGTATGGTGGTGTCTTTGTCTGGTTTTGGTATCAGGTTGATGGTGGCTTCATAGAAGATCTTTGGGAGTGGTCCTTCCTCTTCAGTCTTTTGGAAGAGTTTGAGAAGGGCCGGTGTATGTTCTTCTTTGTTCGGTAGAATACACCTGTGAAGCCATATGCTCCTGGATTTCGTGCCTGATTCATAAATCCAGCCCCTCAGTGACATCTCACAGCTAATAGAAATTCACACCCCTAGCTAGCCTCACAGCCCTATTTCTGGAGTTCTGCATCTCATCAGGGATGTGAAGGCTGGTGGGCTGCTTACATCATCAAGGAGCCTGCAGGGGAGACTGTGGCTCCTCCCTGCTGTCCTCCTATAGCCAGGGCTAGTAGGCCAATGTGGGTGACCTGGGGATGGAGTTTATAGCATTCTGATCACTACCTGATTCCTCCAGTTCAGTTCCAGAAGGAAAGCCCTGGGAAGAAGTGGGGAAGACACAGCCTGGCCCTCGGGAGACTCACATTCCAGGAGGGTTGAGGAGACCACACAGAGATAAGCAGGTGTCAGGGCTGGCCAGGGTCTCGGGGCAGAGGTCCTGGTCTGGGCTGTGAAGGACAGAGCTGCATTTCAGGATCTAAATGCTACACCTCTGGGTTTAAACAGCAGCATCCCCCTGTTTAAAATCATTATCCTTCATGTGACCTTGAAAAAACTACCCAGCTTTTCTGAGCCTCAGTTTCCTTATCTGGTGAATAGGAGGGAAAGGGTATTCCAGAGGGAGAAAGAGCACAAACAAAGGCACAAAAGTGGGAAGTCCTGGTGTGTGTTAGAGGGAAAGTGATTATAGTCCATTCGGCTGTGTCTTAAGGTAGACTGGACACTGAAAAGATACATTGGAACCACATCAGATCAGATCAGATCAGTCACTCAGTCGTGTCCGACTCTTTGTGACCCCATGAATTGCAGCCCGCCTGGCCTCCCTGTCCATCACCAACTCCCGGAGTTCACTGAGACTCACGTCCATCGAGTCAGTGATGCCATCCAGCCATCTCATCCTCTGTCGTCCCCTTCTCCTCCTGCCCCCAATCCCTCCCAGCATCAGAGTCTTTTCCAATGAGTCAACTCTTCTCATGAGGTGGCCAAAGTACTGGAGTTTCAGCCTTAGCATCATTCCTTCCACAGAAATCCCAGGGCTGATCTCCTTCAGAATGGAATGGTTGGATCTCCTTGCAGTCCAAGGGACTCTCAAGAGTCTTCTCCAACACCACAGTTCAACATAGTAGATGCCAAATGCCAGTGGCCAGATGATGGTTCTTCCCTCCATTTACTAACCTTGGTCCCCCAGATCCTGTAATTCAGAGTGCTACCAGGAATCCACCATGCCCTCACAGTAAGCCCTAAATCCCGTTCAGGTGCCTATATTTCCACCATTAGAGATGCATTCCTTTGGTTATGTTGAAACTTCAAACTAAAGAATCCTTATAGAATAAGCATGGGCAAGACATTCTCTTCCCTGAACCTCATTTTCCCCATTTTTAACTCCAACTATGAATGAGGCACTGGCCTTTGCTTGCATGTAGTTATCTGGATAAATCTTGCCACTTTTAGAGGTAGGGAAACAGGTCCAGAGACCTTGGTGCCAGTCAATGACAGAGCCATTATTTGAACCCAGTCTGGTCTTTGTTGTTGCTATTCAGTCGCTAAGTCGTGTCCAACTCTGTGACCGCATAGACTGCAGCACGCCAGGCTTCCCTGTCCTTCACTATCTCCCAGAGTTTGCTAAAGCTCATGTTCATTGAGTCGGTGATGCCCTCCAACTATCTCATTCTCTGTTGCTCCCTTCTCCTCCTGCTCTCAATCTTTCCCAGCATCAGGGTCTTTTCTAGTGAGTTGGCTCTTCGCATTAGGTGGCCAAAGTATTGGAGCTTCAGCTTCAGAATCAATCCTTCTGATAAAGATTAAGGATTGATTTCCTTTAGGATTGACTGGTTTGATTTCGTTGCAGTCCAAGGGACTCTCCTTCTCCAGCACCACAGTTCGAACACAAAGAGAAACAATAATAATAGAAGCTCTGTTTCTTGTGCAGCAGCTATGTGCAGGGCTCAAAAGCAGCAGTGCTCAGGCTCAGCTGTGCAGTGGAATCATTTGAGGAGCTTTGACGATTCCCAGTGTCCAGGCTGTCATTCAGGATCTGGGCTGCAGCTCAGGCATCAGCATTTTTAAGTCTCCACCCTATGCCATCATCCAGAGTCATGTGCAGCCAAGGTGGAGAACCAGTGCTCTAAGTTACAGTGTTTCTCGAATTTTAGGAAGCATCAGAATCTCCAGGGGAAGCAGTGGGGGTGAATAGAGTTGCCGTTAAGCCACAAAACTTGCTAAAATGCAGATTCCTGGGCCCCACCCCCAGAGTTCCTGATTCTATAGGCCTGGGATGGGGCCCGAAAATTCATATTTCTTATGAGAACATAGGTGATGCTGATGCTGCTGGTCCAGGGACCCACTCTGAGAACCATGCCCCGTGTCATCTAATTCAGTTCAGGCCTCCCAGCTCCCTCTCCAGGTGGCTCTTCTCCCCCCTGGACAAACAGGTAGAGGAAGTGGCCAAGCTGAACTTCAGACCCAGGCCTGGCTGACTTCCAGACCTGATCTCTTAACTGTCTCCCTGCTATGGGGCCTTGGGTCCTCCCTAAAAATCACCCAGCCCCAAGGAAAGGCCCATTAGTGTTTGGAGCATGAGCCCAATGCTGAAAACCGTGCACCCCCCTCCCCAGCTTTCCAAGTGCTCATGGAAGGGCACTTATGCCATCAAGCCTAGGACTAATTGGAGGGGTTCTTGTCATCAGAACCTGACTTGTGGTAGGCACTCAATAAATGTTTGCTGTGGGGGCTAGTTGAATGAGAGACCTACACAGGAAGGCACAGCCCCAGAGGAATCGAACGCCTGTATTTACTTTTGGCTAGGGAAAGCTTCCCAGCCACGTTAGCCTTGAGTTACTATAATTGGCAGAGAAGATTGAGCAGACCCTGGGGAATTCTCCACGTGCCTGCCCCTTCCCCATAAAAGAAGAAAAGCCTCATTCGTGGCTCAAAATAGGCCAAGTCAGGCTGAATCTGACCCAGAAGGAGGCTCCCAGGGGCCAGCTCACTTCCCTTCCATGCTGAACAGAAGAATTTTAGTAAATGAGATGGCTTTGAGTTTCCTCCCTGCAAGACTGTTTAACATCACACGCGGGCAAGAGCCCCTTGCAACTGAGGCTGCACCCGGGAGCAGGGCCTCCACCAGGCTGTGGATGCGATTTACATCCTGCTTCATGCAGGTTGGCAGCTGCCAAGAAAAACAACTCCATAAACAGACCCTTTGGCCTAATCAGGGTCCGTTTCACTCCCTTGCAGAAAAGGCTCGTGCTGGCTGAGTCTGAAGGTGCCACAGCACAGCCCAATTTAATTCCATTAGCCCCATGGTTAATGGGGCTCCATGCCTGCTCCTGAAAGCAACATTTCCAGTCAACAACGCAACCTTGAGGAAATGAGATAGCATGCTGGAGAAGTGCTTTGTAACTGGAGAGACCCTGTTTTCAGGACAGTTATTATTATGGCTCTTACCATCACTATTATTGATTTGGCCTTTATAAAAGAGAGGTCCTTGGGGAATAAATGGATTTTAATAAAGCCAGTGTCTCAACATTTGCCAAAGATTAGATGTTTATGACCTGTCTGGGTCCAGGGGAAGAGTAAACAGTGTTATGTTATCATTTCACAAAGCCTCAATCATCAACACTAAAGCCCCACTCTGCCACAGGCAGCTGGCCAGTGGGAGACTCAGATACAAAAGAGGAAGGGGAGGAATTGTGTTTCTGGTTGAAGTGTCCTTGCCGCTGGCAGGCACTAGGGATGCAGAGGTGGGTAAGACCCACTCTGTACCCTCAGACCCCAGTGGGAAATAACGCTGCAGTCGTGGGCAGTGTGCCGCCCAGCACGGGGTGGGAGGCAGCTAAGAGATCTAAGCAGATCTGCGGAAGCTTCGCAGAGGTGACTACTGAGCCAGATCCTGAAAGAGGGGCCAGAGATCAACAGGTGGAGAAGAAGGGAAGGGCATCCAAGCAGAGGGAAGAGCGTGGGCAAAAGCAGAGTGAAAAAGACGGTAGTAGGTTCTGATAAAGGCAAGTGGTTGGGAGCGGGAAACCAAAGCAGTCAATCCTAAAGGAAATCAACCCTGAATACTCACTGGAAGGACTGCTACTCAAGCTGAAGCTCCAATCCTTTGGCCACCTGATGCAAAGAGCCGACTCATTGGAAAAGACCCTGATGCTGGGAAAGATAGAGGGCAGGAGAAGAAGAGGGCAACAGAGGATGAGATGGTTGGATGGCATCAATGGACATGAGTTTAAGAAAACTGTGGAAGATAGTGAAGGTCAGGGAAGCCTGGAGTGCTTCACTCCATGGGCTTGCAAAAAGTCGGACACAGCTTAGTGACTGAACAACAACAGTTGAGATTAGAAGGAGAGGAGGGAGGAGTGGCAGGTGAGATCTGAAAAAGTAAATCAATCCAAAGCAACAGCATTCATTTCAGCAACAGTGAAAAAACAGAAACAACCCACATGTCCATCAATTGATGAATGGATATACAAACTGTAGGACATCCATACAATGGGATGTTGTTGAGCAGTAAAGAAGAAGTGAAGGAGTGTGATATGTGTGACCTTGAAAATACCACACCAAGTGAACAAAACTAGATGCAAAAGAGCACATGTTGTACAATTTCATGTATATGAAATGTCCAGAACAGGCAAATCATAGTAGATGTCATGACTGACCCAAGGAGGAAATGGGTGAGACTGCTAATGGGCACGAGGTTTCTCCAGGGGGGAGTTGAAAATGTTCTAAAGTTAGATTGTGGTGGGACTTCCCTGGCAGTCCAGTGGTTAAGATCACACTGCCACTGCAGGGGGCACAGGTTGGATCCCTGGCATGGGAACTAAGATTCTGCATGCCAAGTGATGTGGCCAAAATAAAGTAAAATTAGCTTGTGGTGGTGGTTGTACATTTTGAATACACTAAAAACCACTGAACTGGGTGCTTTGATTTTTGTTGCACTGGGTCTTCACTGCTGTGCACAGGCTTTCTCTAGCTGAGATGAGCAGGGGCCACTTTCTAGTGTGGTGCACCGGCTTCTCGTTGCAGGGGCTCCTCTCGTTGCAGGGCACAGGCTCTAGGCATGTGGACTTCAGTAGCTGCATCACGTGGGCTCATAGTTGTGGCTCACAGGCTTAGTTGCTCCAGGACATGTGGAATCTTCCTGGACCAGGGATCAAACCTGGTCCCCTGCATTGGCAGGCGGGTTTTTAACCACTGTACCACCAGAAAAGTCCGAACTCTGTACTTTAAATCAAAACATTTTTAGATTCCACATATCGGTGATATCATATGGTCTTTTTCTTTCTGATTTACTTCACTTAGAATGATGATCTCTAGGTCTATCCATGTTGCTGCAAATGGCATCATTTCAGTCTTTTTTTATGACTAATATTCCATTGTGTGTATATATATATATGTATTCATAGATAGATATAGGTACACACACACATCTTCTGTATCCATTCATCTGTCAGTGGACATTTAGGTTGTTTTCATGTCTTAGCCATTGTAAATAGTGCTGCTGTGAGCATTGGGGTGCATGTATCATTTCAAATTGCAGTTTTGTCTGGATACATGCCCAGGATTTGGGATTGCTGGATCACGTAGCAAGACTATTTTTAGGTTTTTTTAAGGAGCCTCCATGCTCTTTTCCTCAGTGGCTGCACCCATTTACATTTCCACCAGCAGTGTGGTGGCATTCCCTTTCCTCCACACCCTTTCCAGCATTTATTATTTGTAGATTTTTTAATCATGGCCATTCTGGCCTGTGTGAGGTACAACTTTGTTATAGTTTTGATTTGCATTTATCTAATAATTGGCCATGCTGAGCATCTTTTCATATGCCTATTGACCATGCGTATGTTTTCTTTGAAGAAATGTTGATTTAGGTCGTCTGCCCAGTTTTTGGTTGGGTTATTTGTTTTTTGTCATTGAGTTACATTAGAAGTGATTACTTTAAACCCACTTGCAAAATGTAGATTGAGATCAGTCACAAACGATGTTGAATGACCTGAGAAAGAAAATGGAAGGTCATTCATACTAGAAAAAGATTTTTCACCCTCAGAGAAAATTAAAAAGCTAACATTTACTGAGTTCTTGCCATGTATCTGCCAGGTCCCTATTAGGCCTGTTACATGTATTAACTCATTTAATTTTCATCACAACCCCATGAGGTGGGTAATATTATCCCCACTTTACAGATGATGAAACTGAGGCATAGAGGGCCTAACTTAATTCACCTCTCACAGCTCTTAAGTGGCAGAGCCAAGTCAGAAACCGAAGCAGTTCAACTCCAGGACCTTGTTCTTAACCACTGTTCTGAATTGGTCACTGACCGTCAGAGCCGAAAGGGACCACAGAGGGCAACCCAGTCCAGTCACCTCATTGTCCAGAGGCCCAGGGATGGGATGTAAACAGTCTGCAGGCTTTTCCAGCACAGCGGCTTCGGGTCAGGCAGCTGAAGTCAGTGTGTCACCTAGGCAGGCAAAAAACACTAGAGAATGTGGAGACTGTGGCCAGTGGGAAGGGTACACACCACCTAAAGTTTTAACACTAGCTTCATGGGAGGTGGTGACGGCCAATACTATCGCAGCCTTGGGCTTCATTCTGCCCAAGAGACACCACTTTCCAAAGCTCTGGGACTTTACACACCATCCAGTCATGTGTATGAAGCCTGGCTTGGACAGTTCACACCATCAATAAAACACTGAGACCCTGGACCCTTAATGACTTCATCTTGGCCCTTATCCAGCTATAATAAGGAGAAGGTGGTCTTGTGGTGGCCCAGAGTCACCCTCTGAAGCTGAAACCAGAGGTTTCCGGTCAAACCGGGTCATGTCCCAGGAGAACTACGGCTGGTTCAGGGTCTTTAAGTCATGCCACGTGTGCTGCAGTTCTGGGCAGCTCAGTGAGGGTGGGGGTGAAAAGACAACCCATGATTGTCACCCATAGATGGGGGAAAACTGTCCTGGGGAGCAGAGCTTAGAATTGTTTAATTTGGCCCTGAGGGTGAACCACAGGGCAACAGATTTACAGCATGGTGTAAGAAAACATATCCGGCCTATAAAACTTGTGAATGGAACTTCTTCCTGAAAGGCAGCAATCCAGGGGGAATGGCCACCCCTGTGAAGGGATGCCACGCAGGGACTCAGAGCCACTCTGAGGCTTCGACTGGGTGGCTGTAAGATGACCGTGTCTGTGTGCCATGTGCTCTTTGCTCACCATGTTCTGTTTTCCAGCTGGTTATGCAGTATCTCTACTACGGTGGCCCAGAGTCGCTTCTCATTAAAAACAACGAGATAATGGAGGTGAGCAGCCTGCCGTGGTCCTGAGTGGGTGGCTTACATGGGTGGTGTCTGGGGGCAGCCTGTGTCTGGTTTTCATTTGGATGCAGGCTTGGGGGTCCTGCCTGCCTCCCTTAGATCTCTCAAGGACTTCTCCCTAGAGCCCATCCCTGGAAGGCTGGGGTGCTGGATGTGCTAGTCCGATCTCTTTCAACAGCAGCTGAGTGAAGCCTAATTTTATCTGGCCCTGGGTGTGGAGGAAAGGAAATTTACTGAAGAGTCTGAGGCTACCTCTAGTTCCAGGCACAGCTGGGGCTCAAATAGCATCATCAGAAACTATCCTTGACGATTTCTCCCTTGTCATTTGTAGGAAAAACATTTCATCTGAAAGCTTTCCTCAAATCTCAGCGTGTCCATTGAGGCAGAAGCTAAGAGGCAATTGCAAGCTCTCCCGGCTTCACTCAGCAGCTCCCTGGCTCTCCCCATCTCCTGTCCACCTCTTGTAACTCTGTGTTCTCCCCCTCCTTGCTCCTCGGGCCTTGTTTCTGCTCCCATCTGTCCAAAGCCAAGATTTCCCCTGCTCCTTCCTAGGAGTGGGACTCTTGTGTCAAAGGTGGTAGCTTTAAGTGAGTGAAAGTCGCTCATGTCCAACTCTTTGCAACCCCATGAACTATACAGTCCATGGAATTTTCCAGGCCAGAATACTGGAGTGGGTAGCCATTCCCTTCTCCAAGGGATCTTCCCAACCCAGGGATTGAACCCAGGTCTCCTGCATTGCAGGCGGATTCTTTACCAGCTGAGCCACCAGGGTAGCTTTAAACCAGAAGCCAAAATGACTCTGCTAGTCCTGAGAGAAAGAGCCAGGACCCCATTCAGGTGCCAGAAGTCCAGGGGGCCTGATGAGAGATGTTAAAACATGAGGAGTCGTTCAAGAAGTGACCCCTCATGGTGGTTCACACATGGACTCTGGGCCAGACTGGCTTCAAATCCAGGCTCTGCCCCTTCTGTGATCTTGGACCAGTAATTTAACCTCTCTCATCCTCAGCTTTCATACTTACAGAATGGGGTCGACGATATCTACCCCACTGGGTTTTGAAGATCTTAAGAGTTTCTGTTTGTAAGATGCTTACCACAGGGGCTGTGTGTTCACTGTGGAGCCCTTTATCCCTTTGTTCTTATTCTGTGAAACTTCCGTGGTCACTCCTCCACCCCCCAAAGTTCCTCTCTTGTCCCTCTGGACCACTCCTCTGACAAATCATAGCCTCAGAACTTAGACTGCACTCTGAGGACTCAGACTCTTTTATAAACCTTTTAAAAAGCTATTTTCAAATTAGAATAATGAACATACATTTCAATCATGTAAATAATACAGAAGAACTTTGTAATACTTAAAAAGCCCCTCATCCAGCCATCTCCCTTCCATCCCTCAGTCTTTTCCCCAAAGGCAATCCCTTTGAATTCTTGCTTCAGTCCTTTTCTTCCCCTTCCTCTGTTCAGCATCTTCCGAGGCCAGGTACCGTGCTCAGGGCTGGGATATGACTGTGATGCAGAGGGGCAGAGATCCCTGCCCTCCCGGTCTCTGGGGAAGGTGATGGGCATGACATCATGTCTGGTGTGAGAAGGGCTGCGAAGAAGACTAAGACAGGTTAAGGGAGACAGACAGTGATGGAGCGAGGAGACCTGAGGTGATATCTGTGTTGAGACCTGAATGAACAGAGGAAGTGAGTCACCTCGATATCCATCCTGCTAACTAAGAGCATTCAGGCTTCCCAGGTGGCTCAGTGGTGAAGAATCTGCCTGCCAATGCAGGAGGTACAAGAAACACAGATTGGATCCCTGGGTCAGGAGGATCCCCTAGAAGAGGAAATGGTAACTGGCTCCAGTATTCTTGCCTAGAAAATTCCATGGACAGAGGAGCCTGGTGGGCTACAGTCCGTGGGGTCACAAAGAGTCTGACTCAACTGAGCACACACACAAATAAAAACGTTGACCCTTATTTCTGGACGTAACAATTTTAAGCATCTTTGATTGACTTCCTGCTGCAATAGATGCAAATCTGATTCACTTCGACCCCACGCCTCCCCTCTGCCATCTGCCCCCACAGTCGAGTTCTGTTGCCGGGTCCTAGGCCGCCTGTGTAACCTTTGTGCCTTAAAGTGATGTATCAACCCTTTATTCTCAGTGCCTGCACCTTGGGTTCCACTGTAGGAGATGAAGGGTTTTCTCACCACAGTCTTTGCTTTCCTTCCACCTCCCAACCTCTAACAGGCTCTTTTTATGCTTTTTAGCTCCTGTCTGCCGCTAAATTTTTCCAGCTGGAGGCTTTGCAGCGACACTGTGAGATTATCTGTGCAAAAAGCATCAATACCGACAACTGTGTGGATATTTACAACCATGCCAAGGTAATCAATCCCATTCTCGTTGTCCAAGCATGCCCCATGCACTTTTGTGGGAGAGGCTTTCTCTGCAGATGCTCTGAGTCTGGGCAGAGGGTGGATGCTGGGTCTGTGCATTCAGGCCGAGCTGACCTCGTTCTTCCTAAGGTCTGCTTCCTGCTCTAAGAGAGATGTCTTTCCCTTCTTACGCCCCTCCAGAATACAATGGAGCAGAAAGCCAGAAGTTTTAAAAGCATAGACATCCTCAAATTCCAGCGTGTGCATGAATCACATTGTAGGCTCTGCTTCAGCAGGCCCAGGCTGGGCCCTGGTTCTGCATTTCTTATAAGCTCTCAGGTGAAGCCTCTGCACCTGGTCTAGTCCACAGGCCACACACTTAAGCAGCAAAGTTCTGGAACAGTGGTTCTCCAAGCGGTCTTCAATCCGGCAGCACCAGCATCATCCGGGAGCTTGTCGGAAATGCACATTAGAGGCCCCACTCAGACCTACTGAGTCAGAAACTGGGGGGTGAGGCCTGGTCGTGTGCAGCTTCGCAAGCCCTCCAGGTGATTCTGGGGTTGTTCATGGGGGAGAACCATTATTCTGGAACTGAGGTTCCCAACACTAGCTGCATCGAAGAATCAGCTGGGCACTCACTTAAAATCCCCATGTCTGGGACCTCTCACAGACCAATTCATCAGTATCTGGGGGTGGAACCTGGGAAAAAGAGATATTTTTTTTCATAACTTCCTGGGTGACTCTCAGATGTGCCAAGGTTGAGAACAGGTTGTCAATGCTAAAGAAGTCCAAGGAGTCCTCCTACTCAGGTGGACCCAACACCTGGGGAGACATTTGGAATCTCTATTTGGCCTTTCATCCCAGATCTCTGCTGGGGAATCCAGGAATCTATATTTTAAGCAGGCTCCTAGGGCGACAGTTGTGATTTCAGCCCTAAGACCAATCCTCACTCCAGTTTTTGGAGTAAAATCAGTGAACCACCAATTTCATCCAATTTATTTCACAAGTGGAGATTAAAATCATGTGGCCAGGTGCCACTTCATTTTGGTTCATGTGCTCAGGACAGGGGGATTAGCATCTGCTAGAAAGAAACAATGAGATGAATTAGGAGTTCATTTAAAACAAAGCATGCCTCTTTGATAGAACTGGAGCTCAGCACATATGCCTCCCACATCCACAGTCTGTAGAGGAACCACTGATGTGAATAACAGTTATTCTGCTTGTTGTTAAAAAAAAAAACAAGTCGTGGTTGAGATACTATTTTGTCTTAAGTCAACATTCTCTAAGCCCTTTTCATGTACAGCCCCTGTGCTTAGAGCCTTGTTGCATTACCTTTTTTAATGCTCACCACAATCCTTTCATTAATCCATGTTGTAATAAGGAAGCAGAGGCTCAGAGAGGTGAAGTAACTTGCTTAAGGTCACACGACTGTGACTGAGATTTTTTTTCCACTGTGGTAAAATATATGCAATGTGAAACTTACCGTTTACCATGAAACTTACCATTTCTAAGTGTCTAACTCAGCGGCATTAAGTACATTCACATTGTTGTACAACCATCATCAATATCCATCTCCAGTACTTTTCATCTTCCTAAACTGAAACTCTATACCCATTAAATACAAGCTCCCCATTCCCCCCTCCTCCATGGCCCCTGGCAGCCATCATCCTACCCTCTGTCTCTATGAGTTCTACTGCTCTGGGTACCTCATATTAAGTGGAATCATACAGTATTTGTTTGGCTTATTTTGTGGCTGGCTTCTTTCATTTAGCACAATGTCTTTAAGGTTCATCCATGATGTAGCATGTGTCAGAATTTAGTTTCTCTTGGCTACTGTGAATAATGCTGCTGTGAACAGGGGTGTGCAAATATCCATTACAGTCTCTGCTTTCGGTTCTTTGGGTGTATATGCCTAGAAGGGTAAACCTCACTTCAGAGCACAGGTTCTTCCTTGTGTTTACAGTCTGGCCTAATACATGTTTGAAATATTTGTGATAATTCTTGATACTCAAAAGATTTTCTGATTGGTCATTAGTAAATCAACAGATACAGGGAGGCTACTTGCTCCCCACTAGCAGTGGGTGTTTTGGTTAAATGAGGCTTTTACCAAAACCTGGTTTCCTGGGACACAACAAAAAAATTTTTTTATCTTAAACTGGTTACTTTGCAGAAAAAGCATCCAGAGAAAACTCTCTACCCAGGAAGAGGGCCTGATTAGTTTCACCTTCCTCTGCCCCGTCCCCTGGCCATGGATGCCCAAATTGCCCTGTGAACCCCACATCCACAGTGGCTTTGCCGTGGCCTGTGTCCTTGGGAATGCAGCAAGGCCTGCACGCCACAGCCCCATTTTAATCACTTCAGCCTCCTTGGCAGGCAGCTTCTGTAGCTCTCTTGCTATTTAATAACATAGCCAACGCAACGTGAGCCCGGACTGGGAATACGTTTGTGCTACAGGCTTACAGCACCTATGGCAAAGAACTGCCTCTTTCATGTATGTGCCTCTGCAGCCAGAGCTTGGCCTTTTGCAGACGCCAGCCTCTGCCTACCCTCTCAGCCTCATCCTGGGACATTCCAAGGTCAACACCTGCCCTTCATGACCCCGTGCCCCCTCTATGCGCTGCTTCCCCTGTGCTGTGGATCCTGCAGCATTGACAGTCACCTGCCATGTGGATTCTGTTACTGGCAGATTGTGCTGCAGACTGAGGCTGGTTTAGTAAAAGAGCCAGAAAAGAAAGAAACCAACACTTGGTTTGGAACCCTCAGAAATACAGGCATTTAGGTACTAACAACCATGTTTCAAATATCAGCAAGTTCTTGGCAGCATTACTTCTGTTGTGCACATAACCATTGGCGACATCTGTGGAGTTTTATTGAGAAGAGAAGTCCAGCCCATAAATGCATGGCTTCATCATCTTTGTTTTCCTAGCAAAGCTGTCCCAAACTATTCAGTCATGAAGAAGAGGCTCTGGAGCCTCTGATGGCTCTTGCAGGGTGTCTTTCAGCTTGAGAAAAAGAACAAGCCTGTTCATCAAATTGAATCTAAGCTAAGGCAGTAAACTCAATGGGGCACTGTGATGAGAAGAACATGGGTTTGGAAACCAAGGGATTTGTTCCCTAGTATTTATTGAGTGCCCACTATTTACCAGGAATTGTATACATATTTGAATGTGTGTATTCAGATGTGTAATACACATCTGGTAAGACATGGTCTCTGCACTTGAAAAAATTTTGTCTAGGACAGGAGTCAGCAAAATTCTTCTGTGACGATCCAGGTAAATATATTCACAGAGGCCATGTGGTCACTTTGATCCTCCTCAGCTCTGCCTTTGTAGCGCAAAAGCAGCCAGAGACAATATACAAATGAATGGGTGTGGCTGTGTCCTAATAAAACTTTATTTATAAAACCAGATAGTGGGCCACATTTGGCACTGAGGCCTGTAGTTTGTCAACTGTTGGTCTAGATGGTGAGAGTTCCAGTCCCAGTTCTGTCTGTAATTAGATATGTAAAAGTAGGCAAGCATATGATGTATAGTCACCATTCAGTAAATATCACCATGTATAAACTTAGATCAGATCAGTTCAGTCGCTCAGTCGTGTCTGACTCTTTGCAACCCTGTGAATCACAGCACGCCAGGCCTCCCTGTCCATCACCAACTCCCGGAGTTCACTGAGACACGTCCATCAAGTCAGTTATGCCATCCAGCCATCTCATCCTCTGTCGTCCCCTTCTCCTCTTGCCCCCAGTCCCTCCCAGCATCAGAGTCTTTTCCAATGAGTCAACTCTTCGCATGAAAGTACTTATTATTCTCTAATTACACTAGCTTACAATAAGAAACGCTCCTATACAAAGCAAGTAGCTAGGAGTGGTAAGAGAAGGGGACTCTCTGTGTCCCCAGAATCAGAGATAGGCAACTCTGAGCCTCAGTTTCCCCACATGTACAATGAGGCCTTTTCTCTGTAACTCAAAAAACTGGATTCATCTTGAAAGAATTAAAACATTCCTAAATGGCAACCCACTCCAGTATTCTTGCCTGGAGAATCCCAGGGATGGAGGAGCCTGGTGGGCTGCCATCTATGGGGTTGCACAGAATCGGACACAACTGAAGCGACTTAGCAGCAGCAGCAGCAAGAACTCTTCCAGCTCCAGGATACTATGCATCTGTGTAACATTTGGGTAATAACAAACCTACTCACTTGATAAACCTCAATAAGCTCCCTAAGCCTCTCACAGAATAAGCTGGTATGTCCATGTCTTAAATACTCAAGAGCATGGTACTCACTAGTCCAAGCCCCCACATTTTGTGGTTTGGGAAACTGAGGCCCAGAGAAGTGATTTGACCTGCCCAAAGTTGCATATGATTTTTATGAAGACAGGTCATTGGCTCACTGAATTATCACATGGGGTCAGTGAGTTCAAGGTTACAGGCTTGGTCCTACTATGGGCCAGTTAGCTGAACTAGGTTCTGTAGATACAGCCAATTCCCCTTATCCTAACCTAGCCACTACTTTGTCCACGTGGGACCCTGGATATAAATGAGTGAGATGAGAGTAATAATTATAAATAGTGTACATTTAGCATGACAGCTAATATTGAGTGAGTGCTGATGCTGACTGCAAACAGCCACTGTTCCGAATGTGCCATGTATCACCTCACCTAAGGCCAGCAACAGCTTATTAGGTGGGTATTATTATTTGCCCCCATTTTAGAGATAGGAATACTGGGACACAGAGGTTCAATAGCTCACCCAGCAGCAGATGGCTGGAATGGTACAGTCTGGAGTAAATTCCAGAGCCCCCTCCCTCAGTGCCCTTGCTATCCTGCCTTCCCTAAGTGTGCAGATGACAGAGTCCCACCATCAGTTACGTTCCACTCAGTACCCCCAACAGGTCCATGATGCGAGGACATAATTTCCAGTTTGAAAATAAGGAACCTAAAGCCAAAGGCCAAATAAAGCAGCTTTGGTACAAATTCAGAATGGGGGAGCCCTGATTTGAATCCAAGTCTCCCACTCATTCCTCCATTGCCCTGTTGGCACTGCCTCATTATCATTCCACCATCCACAGCAAGCAGCTGGAAATGCATCTGTGGCTTAATGGACCGAATATCAGGGAGTTCAGAACAAAGAATTCCACATTCAGATAATTTAGATAATTCAGCATCTAAATAAAGCAGCAGGATATCATCTCAGGGAGCACATAACTAACTTCTGAGCATGCAGCTCATGGCAAGAGAGAGACTTGCAAGCTTTGAAAACCAAAGAAAAGGCCTGAAGACAGACAGCCAGCCCTCATACCCACATTTGTTTCTTCATCTCAAACATGAATTCCTCTAGCAAGCACGTTTCCAAGATTTAATGGTATCAGGCTAGAGGCAGTGCATCCTAATGGTTAAACACACAGCCTTCAAGACTTGAGTTACAGGGTTCACCTCCTGGTTCTGCCTTTGACATGTTGTCTGAATTTTTGTCAGCTACTCTCTTGTCTCAGTTTCCTCATCTATAAGTCAGAGGTGGTAACAGTACCTGCCTCAAGGAAATTTGAAGATTAAATGAGATGATGCACATAAAGTGTCTAAGCATGATGCTCTCAATACATATTTGCTGCTGGTACTGTAACTGTGAGAGTGAACTGCTCATTCACACATTCAGCAAATCCGTACGGTGTCTGCCGTCTGCCAAGTCTTCTGCTTGGGGTTGTAACATGAGGCAGGTTGATGTCAGCCCTGCTGTATTGGTTTAGTCTGTCAGGAACTATGTCTCTCCATCAGTTTCTCAGCATTAGCACTATTGATAATGTGAGCTACGTAATTGTCTGCCGAGGGGTCTGTTATCTGCATGGTAAGATATTTAGCAGCTTCTATGGGGGCTTCCCAGGTGGCGCTACTGGAAAAGAACCTGCCCGCCAATACAGGAGATGTAAGAGATGCGAGTTTGATCCCTGGGTCAGAAAGATCCCCTGGAGGAGGGCATGGCAACCCACTCCAGTATTCTTGCCTGGAGAATCCCATGGACAGGGAGCCTGGAGGGGTGTGGCCCATAGGGTTGCAGAGAATCGGACACAACTGAAGCAACTTAGCATGCATGCATCATGTAAAGAGATTAGAACTGTGTCTGCAGGCAGGGAGAGGGCTTGCAGAAGCACAGACAGACACTTCAAGCCAGCTCCAAACTGGTACCTCTCACACAGCTACATCCTCTTAGCCAGAGCAACTCACAAGGCCAAGGCGTGGAGAAATGAACTCAGCCCTCCGATGGGAGGAGCTACAAGGTCATGTCCACTGGGGTGAATACAATAAAGGACGCAGAATCAGGGCCACTGTCGCGGTCAAGCTACCTTAATAGGTATTCACCAGAATATAGATGAAAACAGGTGCTTTCAGAAACGTAACCATCTCGTGCTTCCTCTCCACAGTTTCTTGGAGTCACAGAGCTGTCAGCATATTGCGAAGGCTACTTTCTCAAAAACATGATGGTCCTTATCGAAAATGAAGCCTTCAAGCAGCTCCTATATGACAAAAATGGCGAGGGCACGGGCCAGGATGTGCTGCAGGACTTACAGAGGACGTTGGCCATCAGGATTCAGTCAATCCACTTGTCATCTTCCAAAGGTTCTGTTGTATGAGACGTCCGGTCCAGGGAATGTTCCCCGGGGACTTGCCAGTTCTGCTGCTGCGTTGGCTTCACACGAACCTGCAAATCTCACCTGGCATCTGTTTTTGGCTGAGCCAAGGAGCTGCCTCTACTGCCTCAGCTGCTCTTGACAAAGCAAATGCAGCTCTCGTGAGCTCCTGTTGAGAAACAAAGGACATGTCACTGGCCTACAGATCCGAGTGCACCCGGATCCAGAGGTAGAAGGCCGGGGGGCAGCCACACTGGCCTCATCTGAAAGCCCCCCTGCGGCAGTTGGACACCCCTTGCCAAGGGCCTCTGCCCAGTGGGTGGACTGAGGACTAAAGGTCATTCAGGTTCCAGGCTGACAGTTGGAGAACTTCACCGTACTGACCCTGAATAGCATTATATTTATTACACATTAAGGACCTTAGTAGCTGCAGTTCCGTAAGAGTCAACATGATAGCAAATTGGTGAGACTGTTACCAATAACGAAGACAAATTTTTAGGGGTGGGAACTTTTTAAAATGTTCATATAAAAAACCCCCAAAACAGGGCAGCCTTGTAGTTTAAAATATATTTCTAAAAGCTTAACAGTTCATTTTCAACTGAATTGTGTTTAGGGATCTGTGTTTTGAGATTTCTTTTCTTTTTTGAAGAAAAAAACAGTAAGTAGCAGATCTGTACTGTATAAACATGCATCTGACAAGATATTGCTGATATTCTACACAAGGTGAAATAATAACCTTGCCTTAGTGATCATGGTTACACAAAAGAGCTGCACTGCCAACAATTATCTCTAACTCAATAGTTGAAAAAAAAAAACCTGCATGCTGATTGTGGTTTCGGGGTGAGAATAAAATCCCCCCACATTAAAAAATTCACACATGCATTTGCATGGCCCGAACCTGTAAACTGTTATGTTTGTGCTTCATTTTTGCCAAGGTAAAAATGTCCCATCACTTCTTGCTAAAAGTCCATTTGGTGAAACTAACATATCCATTCCCTTCCATAGTTATGAATATCCCTGAGATGCTGTTGCAGAAATGTGTTCATAGATGATGCTGCATAGGGGATGGGGGGCGGAGCACGTTGGAGAATTTACTATTAATCCCAGAGTTCTCTCTGTATTCTCAGAAGATGTTAATAGTTTGTTACTAGCCAGAGAATATGACTATGTTAGATTATTTTTAAAGATGAAAGATGTATGATAGGATGGATTCTCTCTGTATTCCAAGAGTGTACAGTATAGGGTTATCTATAATGAAAGTTTATATCGACAGGGTTCCGTTTGCTCTGCCATATATTATAAGCAGAAGAGATTAGTGAAGTGCCACAATATTCCAAACAATCTCTGAGTTGCTGCCTTTTCTTTCTTGTCCTTTCATTTGAAACCTAGATAACATGCGGTTAAAAACTAGGAGAATGACTCTTACCCTTTGGGATGGCAAAGTTTTGTTGATAAACATATTTCCTAGCATGCCTTTGGGAACTTGTGCACAGACCCCAGAGTCTAAAGGAGCTGCTGTTCAAACGTTGTACTAGCCCCTGAGCCGTTGTTCAGAGGACCAAGGTCAAGTCCTGTTTCTTGGGTATGACCCATGGCGTACGCGGGCCACGTCCGTCTACAGTATTGGCTCTTCTCTGATGCTGATGCAAGGCTTATCTTCCACTTGGTCATTTGCAAACCTCCCCAGCCCCTACCATCCAATGAGGAAGGGGGAAAAAACAAACTGTCTACAGAGGAATCCAAGTTACAGATACACAGCATGTCCTGAGTCTTCGCTGTCTCTCACCTCCTCCTGTCCTCAGAGATGCTGCCTGGATGTTTCCTTAACTGCGCCTGACTTCCCTGTGAATGTCTGATGCTAGCTCAGGGCCTTTGGGCATTGATTATGTACAGTGGCAACTCCTGATGGGCTTCTGTTATAGTTTGGTGTGCTTTCTCTGTCATTAAAAGAAATGATTTTCCCAAGCCGCGCATTGTTTTTATGGTACCTGTGAACTCGTACCCAGCTGTAGCCTAAGAAAGTCACTCGGTTAAGAAATTGGAAAAGATGACCCGGCAGGAAAAAAGTCAAGGGAAATGAAGGCGCTATCTAGAAGGCACAAGATAGGTGCTCGTGTCGCTGAGCACCTTCTGCTCTGCCAACTAGAACTTGGCTAACCAAGCTCTAGCCCCCTGGGACTGCAGACACCTCTGGGTGCTACCCTTGGATTTCCTTCCCGTCAGGCAGAGGACATATAGGTGCCGCTTGGAAGCACTTTTGCCTCCTGCAGTGAACACGTCCGCAGAGAGTGGAGTTCTGAGTGTCACTTGCGTGCCTTGACCAAGATTTGGGAGGGGAGGGGTGGGAAGTGGAGGAAAACAGGTTGTCTCAACCTGGCATGCCCTGCCCCAAGGGCCAGCATGAAATGATGTTTATGGATGGGGGTAGCATTCTGGGATTGGGGTGAGGGTCATGGAGGGTCAAAGTTCACCCTTGGGAGGTCAAACCAAGTCTCCAGCTGATCCCCTCTGGCTCCTGACCCAGCCCAGGTCTGGTGGAGAAGAGGACTCTTGCTGTACCCACTGAGACCTCTGGGGAGCTGGGGAGAGGCCCAGGCAGTCCCCTGGAGCCTGGGACAGTGAGGCCCAGTACACAGCAGATGTCACAAGCACCTCTGGCAAGGGCTGGTCACCCCTGCTTAGCACTCGACATCTGTTTCTTCTTTAGGAAGCAACCCAAGCAACTGAGTGCCAGGGACCAGAATTCTGAGTCAGGCCAGGAGAACAGAAGGTCGGTTTATTTTTAACTGTGCATCACCCTCTGTGTAGCATCAGTGTGAAGAAGGCATTTAATGTGTTCCTTTTGGAAGCTAAAGTGTCTGCAACATTTGCCTTTCACTTGTCCGGCAGGGGGCTTTTTCACTCAGTTCTTAGCCACTGTACAAGGGCCCCTTAGTATCTGGGGGAGGCAGGGGAGCCTCCCCACCGGCCACTCAGCTCCGTGCACCCCTTCCGTTTGCAGTGAGAAATCACATGACTCCTGCGCCTGCAGCCACAAGTATCAATACAAACGGCTCTACTTGGCTTCTGCTGCCCCCTCCCTCTTAGCTTACAATGGTTCTTATATACACCAGGTTTGAGTGCCACCCATTCTCCCCTGAAGAAGGATTCTTCACCCAAATCACACCAAGATAAAGGTGTGAGCTCCCAACACAAGAAGGCAGAAGCTGGAAGAAAGTGCGGTCAGGCCACAGGTAAGGATTGGAGGAGATCTGCGAGCCTCTCCACCCCTGAGATTTCCTGGGAAGCCTCAGGCAAAAAGTTTTAACTCCAGCTGGGTGATGTTTCACTCAGGGTTGTCTCATGTAGGCTGTTAACACACAGCATTTACTAACCTCAGGCTGTGTGCTCTGGGCATGGATATAGGGTAAGGATCCTAGGTGAGTCTTTGAGAAAAAAAATCTGTTTCAATCATCCTGGGGTCCCAACTCACCTCCCCCTGCCCCTCGCCTTACATACGCCAGCCTCAGTCCCAGCTGAGTGGTCAGAGATGTATTCACATCCTCCCACTCCTGACTCCCTTTCCCACCGGCCCCAGGTGGACACCCTCCCCAACTGGGGGAGCGTTTCCTGGGCTTGTTGGCCTCAGGGCTCAAGTCAGGGAGAAATTTCCCAGCTTCTCCACAGCACCAGGATCCAAAGCAGGTCTGAAACCTGAAACCTTCGTGGTCTCAGCTGATTCAGCCCCTGATTCATTTTGAACTGATGGACAAGTTACTGCACCATCTAGTTCTCATTTTCATCTTTTTTAAACTGCATTAAAAAAAAATAGCTAGTTAACAGGGTTGTTGGGAGGATATTAGAGAAGGTATTTTGACAGGGCTTCCACTTGCAGTAGCAGAGAAAAGGCGTTCTGAACTTCTGAGACTGGGCAGAGAGAAGAGGAAACTGATAACTCATACAAGGAAGATTGACCTGTTTGCCATTCATTTCTGGAACTTTCTGCTGCAGTGTTCCCCCATGGTGGTTTATGATTCTCTAGGGTTTTGCTGCTCTTCCAGGGGCTGTGAGAAAATTGCACCAAAACAATTGTGTTGCAAATCTTGTTCCTAGGACAGTACCCTATGCAATGTCGGTGAGCAAGAAATGTTTAACTTAATGAAACCAAGTTCAACTAGATTTTCTTTCATGCCTGCACACTAGGTTGCTTCAGTTCAGTTCAGTCGCTCAGTAGTGTCCAACTCTGCGACCCCATGAATCCCAGCACGCCAGGCCTCCCTGTCCATCACCATCTCCCGGAGTTCACTCAGACTCCCGTCCATCGAGTCAGTGAGCTCCTCTGTCTATGGGATTTTCCAGGCAAGAATACTGGAGTGGGCGGTCATTCCCAGGCAGCGCAGTGGTAAAGAATCCACCTGACAGGGCAGGAGTCGCAGGGGACATGGGGTTCGGTCCCTGTGTCGGGAAGATCCCCTGGAGCAGAAAATGGCAACCCACTCCAGTATTCTTGCCTAGCAAATCCCAAGGACAGAGGAGCCTGGCAGGCTACACTCCACGCGGTCACAAAGTGTCTGATACGACTGATCACGAGCATGAAATTCCTGAAGGAAACAAACTACTAGATATCACTGCCAAAAAAAAACCCCAAGATCTCTGTCCGCATCAAGTCAGCAACTAAGCCCATGTCCTCTGCCGCCACTTGAGTGTAGGGACACTCATCCCCAATCCGTCCACCAGGAAACCTCCCCAGTGAGACTTCAAGCCACTCCTGTTCCTCCCAGCTGGCCAGTGCCTGAATAAAGCAGCACGTGCCTTTCGACAGGGCCGTTACAGAAGCTGGTAGGATGCCTATTTTTTCACCCTCTTTAAAAATAACCCAGCACATTTTAAACTTCCTGCTTCATAGGGAAAAAAAAATAGAACTCAAACTCAGCAATCACATTGCACATTAGTTCCCATTCCTGATGAGGCAGTCAGATAACAGAGCCCCGCAAAAGGACACATCTCTAAGTTTAGCTCTGAATATGAAAAGACTATCTGCCTGCGTGAATAGGCAATTAAAAGAGATGCCCTGATGTCGCTGATACGTTCTTTGGATGTTGCTTTTCGGAGTTAACCTTTGGATGCATTCTGAATTTTAATGCCATTGCAAATCTCTGGTACTCAGCTGCAAAGACAGGAGGCAGGTGGTACAACATAGGGGCTCCAGGCTGGCCACCAGATTGCACCTCTGGGCCCATCGCTGCCGTCAGCTGCTTGGGTGAGCTTGGCAGGGCCTCTTCTCCATTCTAAACCTGTTTCCTCAACTCAAAATGAGAGTCTTTCTGAGCTGATGTTCTGCTGGGACATGTCACACACACTCCTCTTACTACATTTACACATTAGATAGATATCTCAGAATGGTCGTGATGCTGTTTAAGTGTGATAGAACGTTCTGGACTGCATGCAGGAGAACTTAGGAAAAGGGACCTCAGAGTATGATGTTGATGTCTTCTGTTAAAACAGGCAGGAAAGTAAAGAAGCCTTGCAACAAGGCTCCCAGGATTCCCAGGTGACTCAATGGCAAAGAATCCACCTGCCAAGCAGGAGACACAAGTTCGATCCCTGGGTTGGCAAGACCCCTGGAGAAGGAAATGGCAGCCCACTCTAGTATTCTCGCCTGGAGAATCCCATGGACAGAGGAGCCTGGCGGACTACAGTCCATGAGGTCTCAAAGAGTCAGACACGACTTAGCGACTGAGCACAAGCACAAACAAGGCCCCCAGGATATGTCACTATAAGGATGCGTCTCACCAGATCATGGCCTCATGACTGCCATCTCCCTTTGTTTTCTTAACTTTTTGTTTTTCAATATAGATTCACAGGAAGTTGCAAGGAGAGTCCAGAGAGGTTCTGTGTGCCCTTCACCCAGTTCCCCCATTGGGAACATCTCAAGGGCCTCCAGTATAGTATCAGACCTGAGAACGGCCATGGGCACAATGTGAGTTTATGGCCCTAAGCCATTTATGACGTGGTACGTGTGTTTAACTGCCACCACAATCATTATTCCATCCACACAAAGATTCCCCCTCGTGCTGCCCCTTTATAGTCACTCCTACCCGCTTCCTGCACACACACCATCCCGAACCCCTGGAAACCACTCATCTGTTTTCCTCTGTAGTGTTGTCATCTTGAGAATGTCCTATAAGTGGAACCATATAATAAGTGGCTTTCTTCACTCAGACACAATGCCCTTGAGATCCATCCAAGAATTAATATTGCGTGTGTCAAGGGTTTGTTCCTTTTGTGTTGCTCAGTAGTATTCCCCAGTGTCCCATCTCCTTTTTACCAAAAGCACAAGCGTGTCAGGAAGTATGGCAGTGAGACAGCTTGGCTGTGGCAGCTGCCTCTCTGGTCAGAGCTCCCAGACAACGGTGTCTCCTGAGAGCAGGACACGACTGCCCCACCCCACAGCACTGAGGGGAGGCTGTCCATGATGTTAGTCCTACAGTTCCGTGTGGGTGATGAATCACTGAGAGCCACTGCTCTCACTTGGGCTCACTTGGGTCTTTCAGCTCTGCAGAAAGGTCCTTCTAAGACTGACTGACTTTTCCCAAACATCTCATTGACGGTATTGGAAAAGGTTTCTCACATTCACTTTGTATATACATCACGGGGCATCTCATTGAAATGCAGGTTCTGATTCAGTGGGGCTAGGTCGAGCTTGAGATTCAGCATCTTGAACAAGCATCCAGGTGATGCCGATGCTGCTGGTCCAGGGACCGCACTTTGAGTAGCAAAGGTGTAGAGTGTGGAGATTCATCTCCAACATTTCCTGCTGCCAGACCAACCTGGGGCTTTTGTTCTATCACCTGGCCTTTAGAAAGGCCAGGTGGATTATTATGAGCCTGTCTTTCTGACCCAGACCCTGAAGACATTTAGTACATCTGGGGAAATCATTTCAAATTCTGTTTTTCTAGGTGGTTTCAGAATTATCCCTAAGGAATTATTTGCACAGAACTTCATACTACCCTCCCTTTTTCCTGATCTACGTTGGGTCTAAATCAAATGTATTTATCTCACAGGTGTTTACTGATGTTGTAAGATGCATAAGGGACTCTCCTCTCTGCCATCAAACACCCACCCTCTCCCTCGCTTTTCCTTTCCCTTTTTCCTTCAGGGCAGGCAGTAGAAGAAAAGGAGAAAATTCTTGTTTATTTTAAGGCTGTTTTATGAGGCCTCTTTCTGCACTCACGGAGACCCCTGGGAGTGGTTAGGGACCCAGGAGGATCAAGAAGGGAACAATCAAAGGCAGCTGTCCCTTCTGTGGTTCCCTTGAAAACACTTTGATAGTGAAGAGGGAAGAGAGAAGCATCTGCCTGAGACGGCTGCCGGGTGACCTTGAGATTCCGACAGCATGTGCTGCAGGGGAGGGAGGGGGCAGGATTTCATCCATAATTCCTCCCTTTCCTTGTCAAGGGAATGACTGCACTTTTTCAGCACTTCAAAGGCATCACTCTCATACATTAAATATCTTGGTTGGGGGTGGGGGGAAGCTCAGACACCATTTTCCATTGAACAAGTAATAAGGAACTACATAAAGTCTGTTTTCCTAGAAATTCCCTGGACCAGGGAGTGAGTCCCTGCCCCAGAAGTGTGAGGGTTTCAGTTGACCGTTAAATTTAATGTGAGTCAGGTGTGTGGCATGGTCACTCAGGAGAGTTAATCTGGGTCCAGGCTTCGTCAGTAGAAGCAGGATGGCTGGGATGGTTCTCTGTGCTCTGGAGGGATCCCTGCTGGAGCTGTGTGTCCATTGAGGGCCTGGATGAATCAGGGTTCCCAGCAGCAAGCAACTCCAGCTAATTTAAGACAAAAAAGGAATTTATTCAAAGATATTATTTTTTTTTCCCAAACTTATTTTTTTAATTGAAGGAAAATTGCTTCACAATACTGTATTGGCCTCGGCCATCCATCAACATGAATCAGCCACAGGTGCACATATGACCTCTCTCTCCTTAACCTCCCTCCCGCGTCCCACCCGCTCCCACTGCTTTAGTTGTTACAGAGCCCAGCTTTGAGTTCCTTGAGTCATGCATCAAATTCCCATTTGTTACCTACTTTACGCATGGTAGTGAATATGCTCCCATAGATGATTCATGCAATTGTTGAGAGGGTTAGAGAAAGATGAGGCTTTTAGGAATAACTTACAAACCGTGACACAGAAAAGTCCTGATGAAGCCATTGCTGTCAGGGCTGCCAGCAGATACTGCGAAGGCAGGAATTGACAACAGCAGGTCTGCAGTTACCAGGGGCTTGATTTCTGTGACTACTACACCCACAAGCACCTGTACCATTCCTGCAGCAGGAACTCAGCCTCCCTGAGATGCTCAGTGCTTCTGCCTCCATCTGCGAGAACAGTGTTTCAGCTCAGTGAAGCCCACTGCTGGAACCTGAGACATGGGACTGTGTCTGCGGTACAGGGGAGGCTGGGAATTTCAGTTCTTACTGCCGCATTAGGGAGACAGGACCTAAACTGTGGATTTCTACAAATAGAGAAAGATGATGGGTGCCCATGAAACAACAGGTGTCCCCTGCACGTAACAAAAGCCACAGAGAAACTGCAGCCTCATCAGAAGGAAATAATCGGACAGTGACAGAACAGCTGAAGAAGTGGGGCTGCTTCTCTCCATAGAAGAGAGGACTTGGGTGACCATCGTGGTCATCTTCTGAGGGAGAGATTTCATGCTGCTGCTGCTGCTAAGTCGCTTCAGTCGTGTCTGACTCTGTGCGACCCCATAGACGGCAGCCCATGAGGCTCCCCCGTCCCTGGGATTCTCCAGGCAAGAACACTGGAGTGGGTTGCCATTTCCTTCTCCAATGCATGAAAGTGAAAAGTGAAAGTGAAGTCGCTGAGTCTTGTCCGACTCTTAATGACCCCATGGACTGTGGCCCACCAGGCTCTTCCGTCCATGGGATTTTCCAGGCAAGAGTGCTGGAGTGGGGTGCCATTGCCTTCTCCAAGAGATTTCATACATAAAAGGAATTAGCCACATTCAGTATGGCCACAGGGATTAGAGCTGTTCCAATGATGGACTCTTCAAGCATTTCACCTAAGCACAAAAAAGAAATTTTAGAAGTCAGAACAAAGCCTTCTCAAGATGAATGACTTCTCTCATGAGGTAGTGAATTCCCCATCACCAGAAGCACTCAAGAAAATCCTGGTCCACCACTTGCTAGAGATTCAAGCAGTAAACAGGAGCAGGGTAGAATTTAGAGGTCTCTTACAAGTCGGGGATTTTGTCCTAATTAGTTCTTTCCTTCTGATAGTAATCATCAATTTGGCCTTAAGAAAGAAATCAATCTTCATAGATCTTACATAGAATTTGATCTCCCGGCCTTTACCTTTTGCCAGAGCTTCATTTTATTAAAATCTGCCACCTTATTTATCCTTATACAGTTAGTGAGGTGGCAGATCTATTCATTAGTCTTACTTATCAAATACAGAAGGAAGAGAAATGTTCTACCAAGCCTCACCAGCCGGAAAGAGAAAAAGTAGCTAGAAGCAGTTCAGTCGCTGAAAAATGGGACTTCTTTTTATAAGGGGTAAAGAATAGATTTCAGTAAAGCAATCAAGTTAGGGAGGGCCATTTTTTAAAGTAGAAAGATATCCAGGTGTGTGAAATCATGTGTGTTAACGCCGCAACTCTTATGCGTTTTTAAAGGCAGACTCAGAGAAAAACCATGAGTGGTGCATTAGTTTGGCCACGAGTCCTGGTGAGTGAGTCCCCTGCCAGCCTCAGTCTTCTCACCTGCAAAATGGGAACATCAGGGGAATTCCCTGGTAGTCCAGTGGTTAGGACTCAGTGCTTTCACTGCTGTGCACCTAGGTTCAGTCTCTGGTTGGGGAGCTAAGATCCTGCAAGCTGCATGGCATGGCCAAAAAAATTAAAATTAAGAAAAGGAAGAATGGGACTGTCACTGCATTGATGAAGCCAGAGGTGCAGAGGCACTTTTGCAGCAGTGGGGGCAGTGAGGAGGAAGGTTCTGTCAAAATGCAGAATGCAGTGTTCACCAAGGGCTGGGCAAACAGGGAGATCAGGAGGTAAACTGGGGTTTGTCTACCCTGGCGCTGGTTGCCTCCGGTCTTATCACTCTCTGATCAGTTAAATCCAGCTCCCACACAGGCTCGGGTCCCCAAAGGCCAGCAGTGGCTCTGTCTGTCATCCAGCCCTGGGCAGCCTGACAGCTCCCCCTTACTACACTGTTGAGTTTGAGGAGTCACCCACCAGATTCCAGTTGGACACCCTCTTGACAGCCTCACTCCCCGGAGCCTCCGGGGACTCCTGCTCTGAGCTCTCAGGTAAGGAACCTTACTCTGTGAGTGTCAGTCGCTGTCACATTTCATCCGAGTGGTGGTGGTAGTGGCACCCAAGTTTGAAACCTCTGTTTACTGCATCAGAGATGCTTCTATGTGACCGAAATATCATTTTCAGTGCGTGGGAGAGTGGCCTTTCCCCATTCCTTTATATTTCATGTTCTTCTTTTATATCTTTGCAGAAATTGGCATGACAGGATGGTGTTGGTTTTAGAGAATGGTTTTTTGACAGGTAAACAATCACCACAGCAAATCACTTACATTCCTACCATGGAAAGACATTCTGCATGTATATAAACATGAAAACAGGTAAAATCCAGCACTGCTCTGACTTGGACATTATAGTAAGATCAAACCCTTATTCAGCTTTCATCATGTGGCAGATACTATACCAAGTACTTTATATGCACTATCTCAGTCCTCACCATGAACCCTACCTGATAAGGATCTGGGTTTCCATCTTACACGTGGGAAAACTGAGGCACAGAGAGCAAAGCTGAAAGGCAAGTGCAGGGAACTCCTTGGTGGTCCAGTGTCCAGGACATCACGCTCCCAATGCAGGGGGCTTGGGTTTGATCCCTGGTCAGGGCACTACATCCTACATGCCACAGCTAAAACCTGGTGCAGCCAAATAAATAAATAAATATTTCTAAAAATAAATAAATAAAAGGTAAGTGCAGAGCTGGGCTGTGGACCAGGGCTGATCTGACTTCTAAGCAAACCCATACCTCTTCATTCATTGCCTTCTATAAAGAGAGCTGGGGAAAGCATGATGCTTCTCTTCTCCCCAGTGCTTTAAAAATGACCATTCAGATAACTATTCAGAAGAGGAAGAAAAAGCCTTATGGGCTAAGACAGAGGTTAATCGTGTATATCTATGGTGAGCTATTAGTCCAAGGTCAGCTGCTTCGGGATGTAGTTTTGTTGTGAGTTTTGTTTGGTGGAGAAAGGAGTGTTGAGTGCTATCAGGGTTTTGATCAGATCAGCCAATATTTCATGGGTATTGATTTCACTGGGGACAGAGAGGAGTATGATGGGTCCCTCAAGGTGCTCCCTGACGCACAGGCACAGCCTGGGCACCAAGTTACTGCCTGGCCGATTCCGTGCAAAGTAAGGTGGTGAGAGGTGGGCAGACAGCCTCCAGGGACCCACTACCCCAGGATCAACCCCATGTCTCTTTGGCAGATGGGTCACCAGTTGTGATCATGCTTTGCCAGGCAATGGGTCAAACAGGAGACGTGATTGGCCCATTTATGCCTCTGAGCCCGCCCCTTTCCCAATTCAGAAATATGACTTTTATTGGGCCAAGGTCCCACTGACCTAAGTCTCTAGCCTTGTGGATAAATAGAAAAAGCATCAGAGGGAAGTTTCTTGAAGGCTGACTTCACCCCCAAAGAGTTACTCAGTGATGGAGTAACTTCCCATCACTTCCCCAGGGCACATACCTATGAAGCATCTCCTGGCTTCCAAGACTCTGTTACCGCAGGACGTGGGGAGCAGAATGTGGTTGTGTTAACACAGAATTGGATTTATTCCTCTTTCCCTACACAGGGAACAATCTAAACTTGGGAGTTTGGGGTTTGAGTCTCTTGTTAAAGCTGAGAAAGGCTTCAAAGACTCCACTGCTTCTTAATGGTTTTTCGGTTGTTGTTGTCTTATTTGGCTGTGCTGGGTCTTAGTCGCAGCACTTGGGATCTTCAACCCTAATTGCAGTATATGGATCTAGTTCCCAGACCAGGGATTGAACCCAGGCCCCCTGCATTGGGAGCTTGGAGTTTTAGCCACTGGACCACCAGGGAAGCCCCTAGAGCTTTCTAAACGAGGAAAGGCTCACAGAGCCTGCGGCTGAAGGCCCCCTTTATTCCCTCCACGGCCCAGTGCAGCGCAGCAACTAGACTCTTTATCTGACTTCCACCTGGAGGACAAGAGGCTTGTTTGCTCCCAATTGCTAAGACCACCTTGAACATGAATTTTGCTTTTGGCTGCAACCTTTCAGAAGCACCTCAAGAATAAACCACCAGAAGCTCCTCACACTTCCACAGGCACCCGAGGTTTTTCATGGCTGTTCTTTGTTTTGTTTTTGTAATAGACCAGCTGGAACCGAGGAGAAGGAAATGGCAACCCACTCCAGTATTCTTGCCTAGAGAATCCCGTGGACAGAGGAGCCTGGTAGGCTGCTGTCCATTGGGTCGCACACAGTCAGATACAACTGAAGCGACTTTGCATGCATGCATGCATTGGAGAAGGAAATGGTAACCCACTCCAGTATTCTTGCCTGGAGTATCCCAGGGACAGAGGAGCCTGGTGGGCTGCCGCCTATGGGGTTGCACAGAGTCGGACACGACTGAAGCGACTTAGCAGCAGCAGCAGTAGCAGCTGGAACTGAAACATCATTCTGTTTGTCCCATTTCCTACTGTACATACAGCATCTTCATCTTCAAAATATCTGTGTTTGGGGGAACAAGAGCAGACTGAGAAAGCCCAGCAAGTGATTTTTTTTAAAGTGAAATAGGGAAATAAGTAAATAACTGTGATGTCCAGGCAGCAGAAAGTCAGGACGTTGGACAACATCAAATCAGTGGTTCAGGGTTGAACTACAGGGAAGGGTCCTCAGTGGCAGCCTGGGGTTAGACGGACTGGCCTTTGTTTGTGACTTAATGTATGGGGGTCACCTCACTACTTGATCGATTGTGTTGATGGAGGGTCATGGATGCAGGCAGGATGCAGCATGAGCTGAGGTTGTGTATCGTTGGGTGGGAACTCAGTCACTTCAGTCGTGTCTGACTCTTTGCAACCCCATGGACTGCAGCCCTTGGGGCTCCTCTGTCCATGGGATTCTCCAGGCAAGAATACTAGAGTGGGTAGCCATTCCCTCCTCCAGGGGATCTTCTCCACCCAGGGACTGACCTTGTATCCCTTCTATCTCCTGCATCGGCAAGCAAGTTCTTTACCACTAACACTAACTGGGAAGCCCAGGGTTGGGTAAAATCCTTTAATTGTCCAGTGAGGAAGGTACAGTCTGGCTCCTTCTGCTTCCACTGCTGCTTCTGCTTGGAATGAGGGAAAGAGCACAGGAGAGAAGTAGACACCACTGGCTCCACCCAGCCCTACACTCCACTCCCTCTGGCCATTATTGGCAACTGTGGGCAAGTCAGAGGGCTCTCTGCTTGACCCCTGCTTCTCTGTCTGTGCAAGGATAGGTAGCTTTCTCTAAAAGACGTGCTCAGCTTGACTTCCTTGCTTCTCTGAGTGGGCTTCTCAGACAGTAGCATCAGCTCCACTGGGAGTTTGCAGGAAGTGCAGAATCTCACCACCACCCCAGACCTACAGCCCTGGACTGTGCATTGTACCCAGGTAACTGCTGAGTTGGAGAAGGAAATGGCAACCCACTCCAGTGTTCTTGCCTGGAGAATCCCAGGGATGGCAGAGCCTGGTGGGCTGCCGTCTATGGGGTCGCACAGAGTCGGACATGACTGAAGCGACTTAGCAGCAGCAGCAGCAGCAACTGCTGAGTACTCTGGGGTCTGAGATACTGCTCTGTCCTCCCAAGCCGTTGTGACTGCATCAGGCATCTCGCAAAGGATACCCCAAAACATGCCTGAGAAGACCATCTATAGATGTCAGGACTTGGGGGGCAGACCAGGGCGGGACGTGGGAGAAGACTTTTCGTAATGTTTTCTTTGTTCAGCTGTTACAAGTTGTTCTAAGACCTCCGTGTTCTCGGAGACGTTTTCTAATAGTCACTTGTGCATCCTTTCGCTGCCAGTCACTTCTCCCTGACTAGAGGTGTGAGATGTTTTTCAAGCCCGCTGCAAATGTCTGGTAAATTGCCTTCCCTGCTGAGTGGCTTTTATTTCCTGCTGTGTCTCACCAGGGGACACTGTGAAGAGAGCTTTGAAACACCACATATATTATTAAATATAAGCAGTCACCCTTTCCAGTCACCTGTTTCTGATGACAATGTAGGAATTAGTTTCTTTAGCAAGCATTAGATATAAGTCAGTCCATTCTGGGGAGAGATGACACAGAAAGCTAAGGGCATTTTTTAAAACCACATACGCATGTGTCAGATTGGCCAAAAGCAGCTTGTGTTCCAAGTGGGACAGAGAGGCCACTCAATGGGCAGGAGCAGAGAAGGGGATTAAGGGAAAGAAGTGTGAATGGCTTGAAAGAGGATGTTTCAAGGGTACATGGGCAGAGGGAGTGGGGCTGACTGTCTGAAACATCTTCCTTAGAAACGTCCTTTGAGAGCATAAAAATTAGAACAAGAAACTATGGTGTTTACCGACAGCCCCAAACTCCTACAATTTCAGCCTTTAGATTATGTCTCTATATACCTGTTAATGAAACATGATCTTTTTGCTTTTTTGCAAAAAGCAAGTCTTTTCATCCAAAGGAGATCAAGGCCCTGCCTAAAAGGCAGTGTGGAGAAGGAGTATTGGTCAATGAACCAGATAAGCAAAGCCAACCTCCCACCCCAACTACCTGTGTACACAAACCATCATCGCAGACTTCTCCAAAACTATCTGACCCGGGCACCAGCCGTGCATGTGACTGGGACTTGGTTTAGCAAACCACCTGCCTGTGACACCCTCCACTTACTCTATGATGGAGGTTCTCAGCGAGGGGAGGGGGCTGTGAGCTTCCCCCCTGGGGATTTGGCAAGGTCTGGAAATATTTTTGGTGTCACAGCCGAGGGAGGGGGTGCTGCTGGCATCTAGTGGCAGAGCTGGGATGCTGCTAAACCTCCTACGAGGCACAGGACAGGCTCCATGGCAGAATCATCGGACCCTAAATGTCTTCAGTGTTGAGGTTGAGAAGCTCTGTTCTGGGAAGATGGGTTTGTGTTTTTATTCGCTGCTCAGCACGGCGGTGTTGAAGGAATCTGGGTCAGAACTTCCTCCCATAGTTTCTTGGGTCACAGGCAAGTCTGCATGAACAGACTCTAGCGATGGGCCAAGATGGCTCCAGACCCTACCACCAGGTTTGGCCACCTCAGCTATGTTACCACAGGGCCTCATGGGAGGGCAAAGCCCCCTCATTTACATTGTAGTCTCCAAGGGGATTTCTGAGGTTTAGCTTCTTCCAATCCTGGTATCTTGGCATAGATGGAGGCCTCTGGGAGGTCAAGAGAAATCCAGGTCATATCCATTTTGGAAGCTCCAAGTATAAAAATAAAGAAAGGCAGAAACAAGATTACAAAAATACCAATTAATTTTAAATACTTGCATATAAGGAATTAATATTTCTACCCCTGAATAATAGAATGCAATATACTTGTGCTCTTCGCAATATAACTACAATGTTTATAAAATTCAAATGTTATTTCAGAGTGCCCTGCAAACAAGGTTGTCCCATAATAGGACACAACCTTATAGGTGGACAGTGAAAGTCTTTTCTTCAGTCTTGTTGGTCTGTAGCTCTAAATATACTTTACTTGGAAAAATATTAAAGATCTAAATGTACAGCTCTTTGAGGCTATGTCATTAGCAGCAAAAGTTCAAAGACAGAAAGTAATAGTTAAAACATATAAAAGCTTACCTATGTATGTATGTATCTGTGTAACTATATATTTATGGTCAATGCATATAAGTACTGGATGGCCTAGGTAGTATTCTGAGTTAAATCAATAATAAATGAATATCCTATGTTGTTTTCAATTCCATTTTACAGAAGGGAAAACTGAAATGGAGTGAAATCAAGTGATTTGCCAAAGGTCACATACTTTAGAACTTTAGGTATGTTCGTAGAATCAGGTATATAAGTAAACCCAGGATTCAGGCCGAGGGAGGTGGACTCTGGAGGCCACACCCTTAAGTCTTGTGATACACAGCCTCTCAAAAGGAAAGACAGGGGCTCAAGAAGATGTGCAGAAGCACTGAATGGCTTTAGAAATTCTAGCATCAGTGTGACTGATGCTAGCAGTACAGGTGCTGGAGTCAGACAGATCTGAACTCAAATCCTGATTCTGATCCTTGTTAGCCACGCGGCCATGGGTTTCTTCATTTAAAGCTGGTTTCCTCTGCTGGAACATAGGCAAAGTGGTCCCCATGTGTCCAGTGAAGCTGTGTTGGGATCTGAGAATTAGCACAGGGGTACAACAGGGTGCACAGCTGTGTGATGGTAAACTGAAGCTCAGAGAGAGCAAGTTGGTTGCCCAAGGTCACACAGCAGTCTAGTGACAGGCCTCTGGACACCTGGTCCAGCATTCTTGACACATCAGCAATTCTCAGTTATTTCACATAGCCGGTCCCCCCATCCCCAAATAGTGTCGTTCTGAAGCTTCCCATTTCAGGGCTGCAGATAGACTCTGCTCACCTGCAAGTCTGGGCTGTCCTATGTGGTGGTTCATGCCAAACTGGGTGGAGTTGTTGTTCAGTTGCTAAATCGTGTCCAACTCCTTCACTATCTCCCAGAGTTTGCTCAAATTCATGTCCATTGAGTCAGTGATGTTATCTAACCATCTCATCCTCTGTCACCCCCTTCTCCTCTTGCCCTCAATCTTTCCCAGCATCAGGGTCTTTTCCAATGGGAAATTAGGGATCGCAATTAGAGATGCTTCAGTTCAAGAACAAGTCGGGGCAAAGAATGCTCAAGCTCCAGGCACAATCCTTGAGTGGCCACTAGGTGGAGCCACACTTCCACATTCAGGGGGCTCTCAAACTGTCTCCAGAGGAGTGACTGAGGAGTCTCATGCGTTCACTCACTCACTCATTCACTCAGTAAATATTAACTCAGTACCTACTCTGTGCTAGGCAGGGTGATACAGCAGTGAACACTGCACTAACAAACCCTGTAATTAGAATCTGATAACTCTGTTTTAATGTCTCATAACTAGGCAACAACTACATCATTCTACTCACTCCATCCTTAAGAGGGCTCCAGAGATGTCATGCTTCCCCTTCTTATTCAGATATTCACTGGGCTTGTCTTCTCCTCCAAGCTCTGGGAGTCATAAGATGGATCACTCTCTGGTGAACAAGTCAAACACGGGCGTTCAACTTGACCTGTGTGATGGCTGATGTTTGCCAGAGGCTGGCCAGAGGAGCCCAGAACTTGCCTTTAAATGTCTCCAGGACCCTTTAGCGTCAAGTCGGTTGTTTGTTGGCATCCTGAAGCAGGGATATCAAAACCTTTGCCCCGCCCATCCTTTCTCTGCTTCTTGTGAGCAACTGGATCCGTTTCCCAGTCCTTGTTCTTGTGACAATGGAAATAGGGTTCTGTCTCCTCAGAAACCTGTCTGAATGCCACCAGGTGGGACTTGAGATGGCGGGGATGTGACTGATTTCTTTCACCCGGGGCTTTGGTGGGGCTTCTGTCTTCCCAGGGTGCACATTCCTGCCTTCCCTTCCAGAAGGGGCCGTGCGGGTGTGAAGGGAGCCACTAAGAATGAAGTTGGAAGACTCAGGCCCTGACCCGATATCTTAGATCAGTCACATCCTTCTTCTGGGTCTCAGTCTTCTCATCTGTGGTAAATTAAACACAGCCACCAATTCTTTACAGACCCTCCCATCAGCAGATGGTGGCTTTTCCCACTTCCCTCCATCCCTCCTCGGCCTTGCTGTAATCCAAATGGCATCATCTCTCCCTAGGTTAGCCATATGGTGGCCTCCTGATGGTTTCCCCACATTCACTTGGTCCCCCAGCACACATTCTACACACCGGAGACCAGATGACATGAAAACATTAAGTTACATGCACCCTTTGTCTGTCGTATGCCCCATGACGGCCCCCAGCCTCCCTTACCACCAGCTGCCAAGACAGTCGCCATCAGGCTGCCCCCACCTCTCCACCTGTCTCCTCCTGTCCACTCTGCTCCAGCCTCACGTCTGGGGTTGGAACCTCAGTACCGCACGGCTGGTCACCTGGAGAGAGCAGAAAACCAAGGTAGGACTGGAGTTAGCAAGCTTATGGGATTGAAGTTTCGACTTAAGACAAACAGTGAGGTCTTACCCAGGACCTTCCTTGAACTTGGGGAAAGGGTTTTCTTTCCTAAGAGGTAGAGATGGTGGTGGCATCCAGAAGGGAGAGTTTGGGAAAATGCAGAGTTTCGGTGCAGGCTAAGTGGTCAGAAACTTCAGCTGTCCCACAGCATCTGGACGGGGAACCAGGTAAGTGAGTCGGAATCAGGCCGCCACAACCACATTCACTTGCACTTCTCAGTTTCCCCTTGAGAAACTGCACCTCTGGTCCTCCATTAGGGTGTCAACTCCTCTTGGGGGGAGGACTATGGTATATTCCTCTTTGTAGCTTCCTGTCTCTCAGAGCTCTGCACAAAGATGTCAGAGAAAATGGTTTTTAAAAAAAAAAAAATTCTAAGCTATTTGTTTATTTATCTGGCTGCATCGGGTATTAGTTGCCACACAGGGGATCTTCGTTCTTCGTTGTGGCATGTGGGATCTTTAGTTGCAACGTGTGGACTCCTGGTTACAGCCTGTGGGATCTAGTTCCTTGACTAGGGATCAAAATGGGGCCCCCTGCGTTGGGAGAATAGAGTCTTAGCCACTGGACCACCATGGAAATCTCAGAGAAAATATTTTATGAATGTCATGAGCATCAGTTCTTCCTGCCAGCCCACTGCTGGGAGCAGTGTCTCAGTTTCTCTTCTAAAGAACTCTCTTTTTCCCCGCTCTCACCCACATGCTCCACGTAAGAGCTGACTCCCTCCCTGGCTCCAGAGCTGGACACATGCTTCAGTTCAGTTCAGTCGCTCAGTCTCATCCAACTCCCTGCGACCCCATGAATCGCAGCACGCCAGGCCTCCCTGTCCATCACCAACTCCTGGAGTTCACTTAGACTCACGTCCATCAAGTCAGTGATGCCATCCAGCCATCTCATCCTCTGTCGTCCCCTTTTCCTCCTACCCCCAATCCCTCCCAGCATCAGAGCCTTTTCCAATGAGTCAACTCTTTGCATGAGATGGCCAAAGTACTGGAGTTTCAGCTTTAGCATCATTCCTTCCAAAGAACTCCCAGGGCTGATCTCCTTCAGAATGGACTGGTTGGATCTCCTTGCAGTCCAAGGGACTCTCAAGAGTCTTCTCCAACACCACAGTTCAAAAGCATCAATTCTTCGGCGCTCAGCTTTCTTCACAGTCCAACTCTCACATCCATACATGACCACAGGAAAAACCATAGCCTTGACTAGACAGACCTTTGTTGGCAAAGTAATGTCTCTGCTAAACAAAACATCACCTTCTCCTGACTACAGTGACTGGTTTAGGAGTGGGCAAGTGACCATTTCAGAACCAAGAAGACAAATGAGACAGAGAAGCAGAGTTTATAAAGGCAAGTGCTTTTCTGTTAAGACAGCAAGTAGTACAACCTGGAAACTGCTGAAGGCCTGGAATTAGTTAAATGCATTGCAAAACAGAGACAGAAAATAGGAGAGAGGTCAAATCCTGATAATATGGGTTAAGCCCCTGGATCCAGCTCAGGTCTGAAGCCATTGCATCCTTGAGTCGTCAGAGTATGTAAATTCCATTTCTTGCCCAAGTCAATTAGAGTTTGATTATCTGTCACTTGCATCTGGAAGAGTTCTGACAGATAAATGAATGAATGAAAAATCTACCAGAAAACTTGAGGCATAGAGGAAAAGATTCTGTGCTAAAAGTCAGGATGGTATGCTGCTGTTTACTAATTATGTGACTCTAGGCAAGTTGCCTGATGTCTGTGGACTTCAGTTTAGAACTCTGATAATCATTCACTTGGGACTTCCCCGGTGGTTCAATGGTAAAGAAGCTGCCTGCAATGCAGGATACCTGGGTTCGATCCCTGGGTTGGGAAGATCCCCTGGAGGAGGAAATGGCAACCCACTCCAGGATTCTTGCCTGGAGAATCCCCATAGACAGAGGAGCCTGGCAGGCTATAGTCCATGGGGTCCAAAGAGTTGGACATGACTGAAGCAACTGAGCAAGCCAGCAAATCATTCATTGATTCAACAAATATTAACAGCATTTATTGTGCCAGGCACCATGCTAGGTATTGATTGGCTCTACTGTAGTAACAAAGCCCTGATGGTTCCTATTTTCATGAAAATGAAAAGTTCAGTTCTAGAAAAAATAAAATTGATTGTGTCATGGCAAAATCTGTTTGAAGTAGAAGTCTCTAGCACTTAGCAACTGGTAGCTATTATCCTTCCACTCCTTGTCAGGTAACTAATATTGTAGGGTTAGCTATAGAAGGGGCAAGAAGTAGAGCCTAGTGTAATGGGTGTAGGGGTACCATGCACTTCACTTCCTTCTCTGGCTTAGGACCAATCAGAAATCATGTTTATGAGCCTAATTATACCCAGCACTGAGCTAAAAGGTGTAATGACAGCCTTGCATGGGCTTGAGTCCAATCTTCTGGGCCTTTTAGCTCTAAGAATAGCCAACATGCTACCAAGTGTATTTTGTTCTGGCCTCTGGCAAAGAGGCTTTTCTGAGTTAAATATGCTCACCAGTGTTCCCAAGAATCAAGCTTAGAAACGGAACTACTTAAGCATGATCTCTTTCAATTCTTGTTATAAGGAACTAATAATGCCAAACTGCAGTTGGATTTTCAATCCTAAAGGGAATTCACAGCTTGGGTTGAAGTGGCAAAATGTCAGATCTAAAACCAGTAAAAAAAAAAAAATGTCAGTTCAGCAGGCCCAAGGTAGCTAGAGCCATACTCTACCTTCTATTCTTTATTTACTCATTTAACAAATACTTATCAAATACCCACTCTGAACCAGCACCATCATGGAGCAGCAGCTGTCTCATGATAGGGCAGCCCCAGAGTGAATGAATCCAGAGGCAACTACTCAAATATGAGCCCACTCTTGCATACCAGGTGTGTACACCTAAGCACAGCCAGATGTTAATAAGTCAGTCTTTACTAATAAATCAGCTCATGTGCTCTGGTCTAAATATAGCCCAGGTTCTTGCCTGTTCCCATAATTATTGCTGCATTTTAAAATGACCTCAAAGCTTAGTAGTTGGGTACTGAATGCTACTGAACTGTACACTTAAAAATGGTTAAAATGGTAAATTTTATAGTATATTTAACCACAATAAATTATGGAAGGATTAAAAAAAAAACTTAAGGGTTTGAAGCAAACATTTAACTACGCTCACAGATTCAGGGGAGAGGGGTCAGAATCGGGGGCAAGGCACAGTGGGGAGGGCTCATCTCTGCTCCACAAGGTCTGGGTCTCAGGTGGAAAAACTCAAAGGCTGAGAGGAGGGGTTAGTGTCTGTGTGCTGAAACCATCTGAAGGCTCTTTCATTTCTGTGTCTGGCTTGACTCAAAATCTAGGACTGTCTACTGGGGCACCCACATGTGGCCTCTCCATGTGGTTTGGCTTCCTCACAACACAGTGGCCTCAGGGTAGTCAGACTTTTTATATGGCAGCTCAGAACTCCAAACATAAGTGTCTCATGGGGGGAGAAAAGGCAGAACTTGCATCCTATTTATGACCTAACCTTGGAACTTCTGGCATGCTGTATATTGGTCAAACCAGTCATAAGCCTATCCAAACTCAAGGCTGGGGTGGGTAGAGCTAGACCCCAGGTTTTCATGGGGGAGCATCAAGAACACATAGTGGGAAAACACGTCTGAAGGAACATATTGTTGCAGTCATTTCTGAAAAACTACAGCCTGTCATACCACCTTTGAAAATGGGCCAAAAGTAGGGCCCTTTCCTGGTGATCCAGCAGCTAAGACTCTGTGCACCCAATGCAGGAAGCCTGGGTTCAATCCCTGGTCAGTGAACTTGATCCCACATTCTGCAACTAAGTGTTCGAATGCAACTAAAAATCCCACGTGTCACAACCAGGACCAGGCACAGCCAGATAAGTAAATAAATATAAATAAAAGTTTTGGGTTTTTTAATAAAATGGACCAAAAGCAAAGAAGCTACAGAGGAATCGGTTTAGAGAAACAGTCCTGTTAGAGATGAACACATACTCAGCCTACCCTAGGGATTAGCAGTTCACGCCTGAGAGGATCTCTCCCCAGGCTGGGCAAGTTCCAAGGGGATCCAGCTGAGTGTACAGAGTTGCTGGTGTCTAGTTGTAGTTCTGCCAGTCCCTAACTGAGTGTGATCTCATGGTAGTAAGGCTAGTAATTCATTGCTGAATTTCCTCACCTTTAAAATAGACGGGGAGTTCCCTGTTGACCTAGGGGTTAGGATTCGGGGCTTTCACTCCTGCAGCCAGGGTTCAATCCCTGGTCAGGGAACTGAGATGCTGCAAGGCACATGGTGCAGCCAAAATATTGGAAAAAATTAAATGGAGGTAATTTTTCATCATGTTTAATCAATATTGTTGCAAAACCAAGCAAACTATAGTATGTGAGGAAAATGTGTTGCAAACTGCCCACAAATTGACCCCATATGTGGACAGCCCATTCTGACAATAAAAATGGGGCAGAGCATATGCTGCCGGTTTTCTTTGCCACCACTCTCTCCATAGCAATCACCCTCCTGTTTTGCTTGCCAGTCTCAGATGTAGGGAAGAGAGATGAAAACTCAGAGAGGGCAAGTGACCAAGACAGGGTCACACAGCCAAGAAAATCAGCTCTTGAAAATATCTACCTACCTGATGACTGTCCTGCCAGTTTTTCCCCAGCACACAGCCTCATTTCTGCTCCCCACCCTGAACTAGTCTCACGGTGCATTGAAGGTCAGCAGCTCCAGAAGCCCATCATGATTTAATTCTTGTAGAGGTAGATGGCAAGTGTCCATAGTGTGTGAAAGTGTTAGTTGGTCAGTCGTGTCTCTCTGCAACCCCATGGACTGTAGCCCACCAGGCTCCTCTGTTCATGGGATTTTCCAGGCAAGAATACTGGAGTGGGTTGCCATTTCCTCCTCTAGGGGATCTTCCCAACCCAGGGATCAGACCCAGGTCTCTCGAATGGTAGGCAGATTCTTTACTGTCTGAGCCACCAGGGAAGCAAGTGCCCATGGTAAGTGCCAATTTGTAGTTGACAGTATCCTAGCTACTTGCTAGCTGTGTGGCCTTGGGAAGGATAGTATTCCCCCTAAGATCTCCCACAAAGGGTTAAGAAGTTACCAAGTTTACATAAGGCACTTAAAATGGTGCCTCCTGTATATATCAAGCACTCTGTGTTTGCTGCTGCTACAACCACTACCTTGTACTTAGTACATAAGTAACATGCAAGAATGTAATGAAATGTAATGGCTGAACTATCTCCTCGAAATAATTCATTTAGAATTCCCTGGTCATCCTGTGTAAGGCTGGGGCTTTCACTGCTCTGCTGAGCTTGGGGAACCAAGATTCCACAAGCCCTACCGCCTGGCCAGAGAAGGAAAAAAAAAAAAAAAGTTCATTTTGGAGAAAGCTTTTAAAAACAAACCTAAAACCTCTACCATTGTCAGCTCTGAGAATATGGAGGCAAAATAAAGGTTGGTGTAAATCTGGCTCTGACCTTTACAGTTCCAATTTATTTATTCATTACTCCCACGAAGCCCGCAGACATCGTCACGGATGTCTTGTAAAACCCATTCACACCACCGTACACCGCAGTCTAGCCCTCGTGGACTCCTAACCCCGCTGCCTCGGATACCAAATCTTTCCCCACCCCTTTCCCGTTCGCCGCTTTCGAATGACGTCAGAAGCGGGCGCCGACCCCTGAGGACCAGGTGGCCGGCGCCTGCGCTCTTCCCCAAGCTGCGGCCGGGAGGCCTTCACGGAGCTTGCTGGCCGAAGGGCGGAGGGGGTTTCCAGACCCGCCGGGGCCAAGTCTGTAGCGTGAGGCGTCGCTGCGCCGAGGACCATGAACCGCAGCCGCCAGGTGACGTGCGTGGCTTGGGTCCGCTGCGGCGTGGCCAAAGAGACGCCAGACAAGGTGAGGCCCGGTCGCTCCGTGGTATAGGGGGAGCAGCCTCTCTGCAGCATCCTGGGTCAGCGCCGCCTGGGAACCTGGACCCGGAACGCGCGGCCCTGGCGCCGCTGGTGGGAATGACGTGGGGTGGGGCCGGCTGTGGCCTGTTTGTCGTGGCTAGGGCTGTGGTTACGAGGGTCTGGGACTCCTGGCCCTTTGGGCCCCGCCTCCTCGCCGTCCCTTCCCACCCGAGCCCGACCCACCCCACACCCCGCGATTCGCACGCATGTGGACCTCGTGGAAGGAGGAGGGATGGTGCTTGCTGAGAACTTCCATCGAGACCTCTTGACGACGCCACATAGTCTCCCATCACCCTAGTGCGTTTTCAGGCAAACCGGGAAAAGGGGTGAAACTCCACTTTCCCCTCCTCCCCTCGGCGGGGAGGAATGAACTGGATGAAAACCGTGGTGTAGAAAAACTGGTGTGGAGACTACGGTGTCGTGAGCTCGAGAATTGAATTAGGAGTTCTCGCAGTAGTGCAAATGAAGTGTTGATGAGGCCGCGGGCGGTGGGGTAGAGGTAAACGGTGACACTTTATGAAGGGGAAAAGCCTACAAGAGAGACTGAGTCTGTAGCCGAGGAGATTACCTACGTTATTCAACAGATACTTAACGAAGTGCTTTCTCGTTCCCAGTATTGTTCAGGGTCCTGGGATAGGCATGAACAAAACAGGATAAGTCCCTCCCTGCCTTTATGGAGTTGACATGTGCATATATAATACTTTGTCAGTGGGAATAAATGTTAAGGAAAAAAACGGGCGGGGTAGTGTTTGTTTCAGGTTATTGAGCCAGTTCCACCAGGACATAGACTGTTTTATTCTCCAGTTTCCCCAGCATTTGGCACATGGTAGGCATTCAGTGTGGCGCTAATGGTAAAGAACCCACCTGCCAATGCAGGAGACGTAAGAGAGGCGGGTTCTATCCCTGGGTGGGAAGATCCCCCTGGAGGGCATGGCAACCCACTCCAGTATTCTTGCCTAGAGAATCCCATGAACATAGGAGTCTGGCAGAGGACAGTCCATCCGATTGCAAAGAGTCGGACACGACTGAGCATGCATATAGAATGGGGACAGGAAATAATATATTAAAAATTATTGAAGGAAGCAAGAGTTGTTAAAAGGGGACCAGAGACTTCAAATACTTGAGGACACTGATTTCCAAATATGTCCACACATTGAAACCACCTGGGGAGCTTCGAAAACTACCAGCTCCCAGGTATTGTGATTTATTTAGTTTGGAGTATAGTCTGAGATTAAAGAGTCCTTCAGGTGATTCTAATGTGAGACAGATTTGGGAACCATTGCATAAGAGTTTGTAGGAAGAAGAAATTGGATTTGTTCTACAAAGTCCCAGAAAGAGAAATTAGAAAAATAAGTATCTCCTAATTAAAATTTTAAGACCCTTTAGTTTCTGGATAGAAATCCTATCCAATAGGATTTCTATATTATTAAAGGCATTTTGGTACAAACTGGGTGATTGATTGGTTCATCATCTATCAAGAATGGTGGAACACAGTAACCAGGAGCTTACAGTTTGGCACTAAAGAGGATGACCAGTTTTGAACCGGATGTCCAAGTGGAGAGTCTTATAGACAGTCAGAAAAATGAAACTGCAGTGTAGGGATAGAGCAAGGAAAGTTTGGAGTAATCCATTCAGAGAGAATGAGCTTTGCAAGGTGTTGACAGCACAGTGAGTGAATACTTGGCAGTGATACCAGGGAACAGAGTGGGGGATGAAGGCAAAAGTGGTTTGTTTAGGAATATCCACAGGGAACATGGGGAGAAATGGCCAACGAGCGGAGGTAATCAGAAGAAAATGAGATGAGCTATCCTAGAAGGCAGTTTATACAAGTCCATCTTTTTTAAAAAAAAGTCTGGAGAGAACATGATTTTTTAACAGTTCTGGGTGAGGAGGGATCTTAATTTATAAGGACATGTCAGAAGTCCATTTATATTAAATTTAGAGACTTTGGATTGATATTTTGAATGTCTCTTAAAACCATATTTTAGATTAATTTGCAATCTTTTTAATTCAGAGACTTAAAAATGGTTTCCTTAAATATATCATAATGAAATGTTTGCTCTCTTATAGGTAGAACTTAGTAAAGAAGAAGTGAAACGTCTCATTGCTGAAGCAAAGGAAAAATTACAGTAAGTTTGGGGATGTTGATTCCTGTAGTCAAGTCTAGATGAACTGTAAATCCTAAACAGTGATAACAGGGTGGTCTTATTATTGAACAGTGTCTTTTGGCTGATCTTTTTACTACTTCTTTTTTTCTGTGGCGTAGAGAAGAAGGTGGCAGTGATGAAGAGGAAACGGGCAATCCTTCAGAGGATGGCATGCAGAGTGCACGTACCCAGGCCCGACCACGGGAGCCCCTGGAGGATGGCGACCCAGAAGATGACAGGACGCTGGATGATGACGAGCTGGCTGAGTACGACTTGGATAAATATGACGAGGAAGGCAACCCAGGTTAGAATTTAGTCACTTACACTGGTTTTTATTCCAAGCTCAGTGCATTAGATCATGTTACTAGGGTTCCAAAGCTTTACTCTGAAATCCCGTTGTCCTTTATGTCAGTCAGATAATCTGGGTCAAGGCTCAAGGCAGACAGCATGTTTCCTAAACTGGTTTAAAAAAATCAGTTCAACCCACTTATCTAAGATCTAAAATACAAAACAAAAAAATAGTATTGTATATTTTATTGCAAGTAGTGGTTAATCTGTAATTCGTTTTTCTTTATCTGCAATTATGAGAGAGAAATTATTACCTCCATTTTACAGAAAAAATACTGGCTTACAGAGATGAAATAACTTTACCAGTGTCACACAGCTGGTGAATAATGGAGCTGAGGTTTGAATATCCTCTGACTCTAAAACCTTCATGCTTTTCAGTGTACTTCCTCAGATGCAGAGGATACTTTTTTTCCATTGGACTCTGGGTTGTAGGCCCCGCTCTGGGTTGCTTCCATCCTGTTAGGACAGAGTACCATTGAAATACGGAGAAGGAAGAGCTAATCAGCCCAGAGAAAAGCCATTCAGACACTGCTTCCTCATACACTCCATTCCCTGCTGACTCTGTCTGCCTTGTCCCATAGAAATTCCCGTCTGTTACCTGTCAGATGTTTAAGGCCTAGGAGCCCTGCCTCCTTTAAGGAGCTTCTCCTGGAAATTGAGAGTACCTTCCTTCTCCTGAGTTTTCTGTTACTCGGGGTCCACTCTGTCAGCTTTGTAGGCATGCCCTGAAAGAATGCCACTTTGAGGTAGACTTGGTGTAAAGGGTAGTAGCTCCTCTTTCAGATTCACTGGGCAAGTTAGCCTGTCAGCAATTATGAGATATCTTGCAATAAAGAAGCGCACTTAACTGTATGAGGCTCATCAGTTTACAGTTTTCTTTGACCAGGCAACACTTAATGTGTTGATACCAGTGTTTTAGGGACCTGTTTCTTTCCAGGTCTACAAGGCCACCTCTCTGTAGCACTTTTGAATGATTACAAGGAGCAAGCTAGAGGATCTGAGTAGAGTTCTGATATTTTCTAAAAGGGAGTTTCTTGGTTTGAGTTGATTCTTGTATTGGAAGAGTGTATATTTCAAGACTATTAGATGTGCATTCCAGGGCCAAAAGTAAATGGCTTTTAAATTCCTATTTATTATTATCTACTATTTCCTTTCCCAATTATAAATGATTCAGTTATGAAATAGACAGTAGGGTCTAAGTTTAAAGATGGGATGTGTGTGTGTATTTGACTCACTCAGTTGTGTCCAGCTCTTTGAGACCCCATGGACTGTAGCCTGCTTGGCTCCTCTGTGCATGGAATTCTTCAGGGAAGAATACTGGAGTGGGAAGCCATTTCTGTCTCCAGGGGATCTTCCTGACCCAGGGATCAAACCCAGGTCTCCTGCATTGCAGGCAGATTCTTTACTGTCTGAGCCACCAGGGAAGCCCATGTCTTAGGAAGAATGCTTTAGTCAAAAGGACTGGCTTATTCATTTCATTGTATGAATTCTTATAGATGCTGAAACTCTTGGTGAATCTCTCTTGGGTCTTACAGTCTATGGGAGTAATGATCAAGATCCTTACGTCACTCTGAAAGATACGGTAAATACCTATGTGGTTTTTCTAATTATCCTCAAGTGTTTGAAAAACCTTCCCAAATAGCTGAGTCTAATCAATGACTTTTCCTGTCTCCACTTAGGAGCAATATGAACGTGAAGATTTCTTGATTAAGCCCAGTGACAATCTCATAGTTTGTGGCAGAGCTGAACAGGACCAATGCAATTTAGAGGTTCATGGTAAGTGGAATACATCTCTTACTAAAAGGTTCTGTACTTAAGTGATATTAAAATAAACACCATAGTAACTACTATGGATTTCTAGGCACCAAGTCCTGTTGTATCTCATTTTAGTTGATTCTATTCATCTGTCTTAAAATTTTGAAGCTTAAAGAGATTATTAGGTTAATACCTTTTTTTAATAGGAAACACAGTTACATAGTATGAAAATTAAATCCCTTGGGCTTAATGTTTATTGGCACCTTCTAGATTACTCATACTCTATTTATTAACTTGGATTTTTTTACAGCCTTTAAGTTTGCCTATAGGAAGCCTATCAATTAGGCCATTTTTATCCCATGGCCCATTGTGATCTATTTATACAATCAAAAAGGCTTTAAATAGCAATTATTTCAATGTGAAGTTATTCTTCTAATTATCTTTGAACTTTTTACATATTTTAAACGTAAACCATATTGGTGGAATTTTTTAAAGACCAATTCCAGTTTCAAAAAATTGGAGCTATTACAGTTAGTCATCACTGATTTTTATACATTCTCATTTGAAAGTTTACACTAGTCATTCCTTTGAATCTTGTGAGTTATCACACAGGAGCTGAGAAGTTGAAGTAAAGTAATTGAATTCCTGTTTCATTCTAAGTTAGGTCATTAATGATATGCTTTATTTGGATTTGGTGTGAATCTCCAAGTTACGTGGTGTATCTCTTCAGGAATAATTTCAAAATTACTCTCTAAATCTGAATAATAAAAAGACATGGTCAAAAGAAGATTATGTTAAGGCTTCATTGTCATCTTTCTTTAAAATGTAAGCTGAGCACATTGACCATGGTTGAGGTTCTTACAGGACCACAAGCTGTTGCTTTTGAACACACATTCTCATCATAAAGTGATATGCCAGAACATTACATGGAATCAGCTAGTCCCAAGATCTACCCCAGATACCATGGTCTGAAGAATTTTTTAAAAATCCTTAGCTCATCTTAAATTGCTTCTTTCTAGTAAAAAGCATATTAGGGGAGAATTTCTGGTTACTTAGGCTCTCTGTTCATCAGTGTTTCATTATATAATTTTTAAGATTTCTTACTGATTTTAATAATATTAAAGAAGCAATTTTTGATAAGCATTTAAATTTCTGAAACTATGAGTTATTTCTCTCCAGTACTGATTTGTTCTGACTTATTACCAAATAGATCTTTAAAAGATAAAATAGTGATGAAGCACTTCTAATGGAGACGTTATGAACGTTTTCTGTCCTTGGTGATCCAAAAGGTCAGACCGTTTTAGCCAGGGAACATGCAGATGGAGCATGCAGCCTGATGAAAATTCTCTGTCAGTGTTTCTGTTCCCCTTTGGGGCTCACCAGGTACTAGGAATATATTAGACATGAAAAACTTTTGCCTAGCAGTACCTACTTTGGAATTTCTTTAATGTCATCATTTTAAGTGTATTAAATGTATGACTTTGAGCAAGTGACTGCCATAGGTTTAAAAGGGAGTCTCTCTTCTTTTGAGTGGGATATGATTTCTTACTCTGATGTAATAAAATCTCTCTTCCCAATCTTTTCAGTTTATAATCAAGAAGAAGATTCTTTTTATGTCCACCATGATATCCTGTTGTCTGCATACCCTTTGAGTGTGGAATGGCTAAATTTTGATCCTAGCCCAGATGACTCAACTGGTAATTAGAAAACTTAAAAGATTGCTCAGTGGTTCTACTCCTGTGTGTTTTTCCTAGCTACACACGTCATCTATTTTGTATGAGTGTTGCCAGAATGGTTGATGTTTCATGAAGTTACATAGTTTTCAGACCACAGCCACTTAATTGCTTGGAGTCTGTATGTCTCCAGACTTTCAACGGGCTAAAGAGGTAGCTGCTCACTAGGCAGAAGGACAGGGCCTGGTGAGGGCTCAGAACTGTGAGGCCGTCTCCTGAAAACCCAGCATAAGCTGGCATGCTGTGTCCAGTGTCATCAGGTAGAGTTTAGTGCACGGCCCTTTTCAGAAAACATCAAGTAGAACCAGAATGAAGAGAGAATTGGAACCTTCGCTTAGTCCCTTTGGCACACTGTTCATTGCCCCATCACACGTAATAATTAGGGTAAAAATTGTTAACACACCTCACGTCTTGTTTGCAAAGCTTGTTCACATTCACGATCTAGGCAAATCCTCATCCTCACCACAGCCATGAAGGTAGGAAGGGTCTGTCATTGTATCAGTGAAGACCCTGGACCAGGAGACGGAGCCCTTGTTACTCACGCTGTGATCTGAGGACCAGAAGCACAGCACTGCAGCATCTGGGAGCCGGTTACAAATGCAGCTTTAAGGCCCACTCAAGACCTCTTGAAACAGTCTGCATTTTAACAACATCCAGGTGATGTACACGCACATGAAAGTTTGAGAGAACTTGCTCTAAGCCATGGCTCAGTCAGTCTGCAGTATAATGTATTTCATTAGAATTATTTTTTAAATCACAAATGTATCATTTCCTCTTGTAGGAAATTACATTGCTGTGGGAAACATGACCCCTGTTATTGAAGTGTGGGACCTGGATATAGTGGACTCTCTAGAGCCAGTCTTCACACTTGGAAGTAAGCTGTCAAAAAAGAAGAAAAAGAAAGGAAAGAAGGTAAACAAGCTAATAGATATTTAAACTCTAATGATAACTAGAAATAGGTTTGAGGGGGTGGGGGAACAGGGGCTGAGAACGTACAGTGTTTCAGCCAGACGGTTTTGGTGGAATAAGATAAGGCAGTTACAAAGTTACTGTAGTTTCTAGGTTCAAAAAGCCCATCCAAGGAAACATTGATTTCTGATTACATAAAACCTACACTGGCACATTATTCATCCTTGCACAAGACAAGTTACTCTTAGGTTATGAGCCTCCTTTATGTATAGTAGCTATTCACACTAATGTGCTGTTTTTGAACTTTTAAAATGTTTCTCTTTAGCCTTGAGTATGTTGAATTCTAAATATCCTTGTATTCCTATAGCTTTTAAAATTGTTACATTTTTGGTGAGGGAGAGATGGGTTGGGGGTTGATTTATAGAATTATAACAGGTTAAGAACTACTGTAGTTTCTTCCCTGTAAAGAACATTTATCATATCTCTGAAGTAAGAGGGAGACAAGGTGTTTCTTTCCCTAGATCTTGGAGCAAGTTTACTTAAGATCAGAATAATCTTAATGTTTTAAAGAATCTTTCAAATTAATAAACCAATTTTATTGGGGGTATGCTTTAATACCAAAAGTAATTAAACAATTATTACAGAATTCCTCAGCAGATGGGCATACAGATGCTGTCCTTGACCTTTCTTGGAATAAGCTGGTCAGGTAAGAAGAGATACTCTTTGAAGGCTTGCTAAAGACTAACCGCTGTGCTTTTTACCTCCCGCCTCCATTTACTCTCTCTGCACTGTGTTTCGCGTCCTTGTGTCCTTGCTTTCTTCTCTCTCCCTGCAGTACACATTGCTGGAGGCAGGAACGCCGCTGTCTGTATCCTTGCAACCCCCACCCCGCCTGCTGTCTCCTCACTTAGTAGATGCTCACTACATGTTTGGGGACCAAGGCCCTTCTTCCAGCACCGCTGGGAAAAGCAGCACGTGCTGCGGTCGCAGTTCCAGTGGTGCAGAGTCGTTACTGCACGGAAGACATGTTCTCACTTCATTTAGTTTTGACAACATCTTGTCCACATGTTCTTTTTTTGTAAAATATCATTTTAACCATGTTTAGGTATATAGTTTTTTGGACACAGTTTTTCTGGACATCTCACACATTGTTGTGCAACCATTACCACCATTCAACTCCAGAAGTTTTTCTGCTTCCAAAACTGAAACTATATGTCCAATAAACAGCAACTCCCCATTTCCTGCCCACCCACGTCTTAGTACCCAGCATTCTAGTTTCTATCTCTATGAGTTGACTCCTCCAGGTACCTCTTATAAGTGGAATCATAGTATTTGTCTTCTTGTGACTGGCTTATTTCACTTAGAAAAGGTTCATCCATGTTGTAGCATATAGCAGGATTTCCTTCCTTTTTAAGACCAAATGATACTCCATTGTACATATTTGCCATATTTTGTTTATCCATCTGTTATGGACACTACGAACAAAGCTAGTGGAGGTAATGGAATTCCAGTTGAGCTATTTCACATCCTGAAAGATGATGCTGTGAAAGTGCTGCACTCAATATGCCAGCAAATTTGGAAAACTCAGCAGTGGCCACAGGACTGGAAAGGGTCAGTTTTCATTCCAATCTCAAAGAAAGGCAGTGCCAAAGAATGCTCAAACTATCGCACAATTGCACTCATCTCACACACTAGTAAAATAATGCTCAAAATTCTCTAAGCCAGGATTCAGCAGTATGTGAACTGTCAACTTCCTGGTGTTCAAGCTGGTTTTAGAGAAAGCAGAGGAACCAGAGATCAAATTGCCAACATCCGCTAGATCATGGAAAAAGCAAGAGAGTTCCAGAAAAACGTCTATTTCTGCTTTATTGACTATGCCAAAGCCTTTGACTGTGTGGATCACAATCAACTGTGGAAAATTCTGAAAGAGATGGGAATACCAGACCACCTGACTTGCCTCTTGAGAAATTTGTATGCAGGTCAGGAAGCAACAGTTAGAACTGGACATGGAACAACAGACTGGTTCCAAATAGGAAAAGGAGTACGTCAAAGCTGTATACTGTCACCCTGTTTATTTAACTTATATGCAGAGTACATCATGAGAAACGCTGGGCTGGAAGAAGCACAAGCTGGAATCAAGATTGCCGGGAGAAATATCAATAACCTCACATATGCAAATGACACCACCCTTATGGCAGAAAGTGAAGAGGAACTAAAAAGCCTCTTGATGAAAGTGAAAAAGGAGAGTGACAAAGAAACGAAAATTATGGCATCTGGCCCCATCACTTCATGGGAAATAGATGGAGAAACCGTGGAAACAGTGTCAGACTTTATTTTTTGGGGCTCCAAAATCACTGAAGATGGTGACTGCAGCCATGAAATTAAAAGACACTTACTACTTGGAAGGAAAGTTATGACCAACCTAGATAGCATATTGCAAAGCAGAGACATTACTTTGCCAACAAAGGTCCATCTAGTCAAGGCTATGGTTTTTCTAGTGGTTGTGTATGGATGTGAGAGTTGGACTGTGAAGAAAGCTGAGCATTGAAGAATTGATGCTTTTAAACTGTGGTGTTGGAGAAGACTCTTGAGAGTCCCTTGGACTGCAAGGAGATCCAACCAGTCCATTCTGAAGGAGATCAGTCCTGGTGGTTCATTGGAAGGACTGATGCTGAAGCTCCAATACTTTGGCCACCTCATGTGAAGAGTTGACTCATTGGAAAAGACTCTGATGCTGGGAGGGATTGGGGGCAGGAGGAGAAGGGGACGACAGAGGATGAGATGGTTGGATGACATCACAGACTCGATGGAGGTGAGTTTGAGTGAACTCCGGGAGTTGGTGATGGACCTGGAGGCCTGGCGATGGGGTCGCAAAGAGTCAGACACGACTGAGTGACTGAACTAAACTGAATGGACACCTGGTCTGTTTCCACTTCTTGGCTCTTGTGAATAATGCTGGTGTTATTCACGTACATATAATAACATGGGTTTACATGTATCTGTTGGAGTCCCTCCTTTGAGTTCTTTTCAATATACAGCTAAAATTGCTGGAGCTGATGGTATTTCTAAATTTAACTTCTTGAAAAACCACCATACTGTTTTCTACAGCAGTTGCACCATTTACCTTCTAACCAGCAGTGCACAAGGGCTCCAGTTTCTCCACATCCTTTTGAACACTTGATACTTGCTGTTTTCGTTATTGTTGTCTTCGTAGTAGCCATCGTAACTGGTGTGAAGTGGTACCTCATTGTAGCTTTGGGTTGCATTTCCCTGGTGACTAGTGATGTCAGTCACCTTTTCAAGTACTTGTTGGCCATTGTATACCTTCTTTGGGGAAATGTCTATCCAAATCCTTCTGTCCATTTTTTTAGTTGTTTGGTTTTTTGCTGTCATAAATGAATGAAATGTGGTTTCCTTGGTGGCTCAGATGGTAAGGAATCCACCTGCAATGCAGGGGACCCAGGTTAGATCACTAAGTTGGGAAGATCCCCTTTGCTGTTAAGTTGTAGGAGTTCTTTATATATTCTGAAAATTAATCTCTTATGAGATTTGTGATTTGGCAGTATTTTCCCCCATTCAGTGGATTGACTTTAACTCTGTTACGTGTCCTTCAAAGCACAGAAGTTTTTCACTTTGATGTGGTGCAGTTCATTTTCACTTTTGTTGCTTATGCTTTTAGTGTAACAGCAAAGGAATCATTGGCAAATCCACTGTCACGAAGATTTTCCCCTTAAAGTTTTATAGTTTTAGCTCTTAGGTTTAAGTCTTTGATATATTTTGAGTTAATTTTTGTATACTCTGTAAGGTAAGAGTTCAACTTAATTCTTTTGCATGTCATCCATGTATTTTTTTATACTTATTATCTCAAAAGGGCCATTTTCCTAATAATACAGTTGGTTTGAGGGGCTATTGAGGCAAGGAAGGTAAGCATTGAGTACAACTTACTTAGAGGGGAAGAACAAACTTGAATACCCAAGACAGCTTTTTAAAAGCATTTCTGTTACACTGGACACTTCATAATTTGAGCATTCTTAGGAAGGTCCCAGAGTGCTAGCTTACTGAAGGATGTCCTGTCTTCTCATTTGTGTTTGGACCTCTACAGAGTTACAATTGTTTGGGCAAATGGACTTGAGAATGTTGTTTAGGTTAGTATTTCCCAAACTTAGCTGCAAATTGGAACCTCTGGGTAACCTCTCAGAATATTGAAAATCTTGCATTTCTTTTGTTAAGTTTACTCCTAGGTATTTTATTTTTTGGTAGAGTTATAAGCAGAATTCTTACATGTAATGCTCTTGATTTTTAAAAGATTACCTGATTTGTTTCCTCCCTTTCTCAGAAATGTGCTGGCCAGTGCATCAGCTGATAACACTGTTATTCTGTGGGATATGTCCTTGGGGAAGCCAGCAGCTAGCCTTGCCGTTCACACAGACAAGGTATGGTGATTTCGTGGATAAAGGGCATTCTAAAAAAGCTGGGACGTGTATGAAGTACAACAAATGATCCCAAACATTTATATATGACTTTTTGTGAATTACACAGTGCTTTGATGTGCTAGCCCACTGGATCTTCACAGGGCCTTTTGCGATAGTTATAATTATGATCCTCTTGAGCTTTGCAGAAATAGATGCAGAAAGGTAAAGTGACTAGGAACATCAGTGCTTTACAGCATTTTTACAGAGGCTCCTAGAAAGGGATGACAGGTTTCAGTCACTTAATGGAGTTAAAGAATTTTAACGGATGATACCGCAGAACCCAGGAATCTAATGTGCTAATTAATGCATGTTGTGAAACTTTGAGAACGTGTAGCGTTGCCCAGTAAGTTTGACCACTCCCCTATTTCTTCTGACTATACTTTAACATCTGAGGGACATATGTATTCTGCCTAGCACAATTTGGGGAATGCTGCATTGGGTCTTTTAAGTATCAGCCTTTATTTAGAAGTATGTTTTGTCCTTTTAATTATGTAATACATTTATGCTTCTTCATATAATACATTTCAAAGGAAAGAATTTGTAGGAACACTGCTAAGTTGATTCCCATCACGTATTAGGCAGTTTTACCAAAACCAAACAAACATTTATCTATTAATTTATGTTTCTTCCTCTTAGGTCCAGACTCTCCAGTTTCACCCATTTGAAGCACAGACTCTGATTTCTGGATCATATGATAAGTAAGAAAGCATTTTAGGAATTAATTGTTGTCTTTTTTCTTTTCCTCTTGAACTAATTCAGAAAGTATCAGTGTTCAGATAGAATTTACTTTTGCTTTTTTTTTTTTTTTAATTTAATTTTATTTTTAAACTTTACAATATTGTATTAGTTTTGCCAAAATATCGAAATGAATCCGCCACAGGTATACCCGCATTCCCCATCCTGAACCCTCTTCCCTCCTCCCTCTCCTCCCCTCCCTCTGGGTCGTCCCAGTGCACCAGCCCCAAGCATCCAGTACCGTGCACGAACCTGGACTGGCGACTCGTTTCATACATGATATTATATATGTTTCAATGCTATTCTCCCAAATCTCCCCACCCTCTCCCTCTCCCACAGAGTCCATAAGACTGAGCTATACATCAGTGTCTCTTTTGCTGTCTCGTACACAGGGTTATTGTTACCATCTTTCTAAATTCCATATATATGCGTTAGTATACTGTATTGGTGTTTTTCTTTCTGGCTTACTTCACTCTGAATAATAGGTTCCAGTTTCATCCATCTCATTAGAACTGATTCAAATATATTCTTTTTAATGGCTGAGTAATACTCCATTGTGTATATGTACCACAGCTTTCTTATCCATTCATCTGCTGATGGGCATCTAGGTTGCTTCCATGTCCTGGCTATTATAAACAGTGCTGCGATGAACATTGGGGTACACGTATCTCTTTCCCTTCTGGTTTCCTCAGTGTGTATGCCCAGCAGTGGGATTGCTGGATCATAAGGCAGTTCTAAAACTCCTAGGGGAGAACATAGGCAAAACACTCTCCGACATACATCACAGCAGGATCCTCTATGACCCACCTCCCAGAATATTGGAAATAAAAGCAAAAATAAACAAATGGGACCTAATTAAACTTAAAAGCTTCTGCACAACAAAGGAAACTATTAGCAAGGTGAAAAGGCAGCCTTCAGAATGGGAGAAAATAATAGCAAATGAAGCAACAGACAAACAACTAATCTCAAAAATATACAAGCAACTCCTACACCTCAACTCCAGAAAAATAAATGACCCAATCAAAAAATGGGCCAAAGAACTAAATAGACATTTCTCCAAAGAAGACATACAGATGGCTAACAAACACATGAAAAGATGCTCAACATCACTCATTATCAGAGAAATGCAAATCAAAACCACTATGAGGTACCATTTCACGCCAGTCAGAATGGCTGCGATCCAAAAGTCTACAAGCAATAAATGCTGGAGAGGGTGTGGAGAGAAGGGAACTCTCTTGCACTGTTGGTGGGAATGCAAACTAGAACAGCCACTATGGAGAACAGTGCGGAGATTCCCTAAAAAACTGGAAACAGATAGAATTTATTACTATGGCTTTTATGTGTTTAAATCTTTAGTAGTACTTATATGTCCTTTCAGCTTGATCCTCTTGGTCTGCAAGGGAATATGGTTCTGTTGTAATTCCCAACTACTCCTTCAGTTTTTAGAGGGTGTGTGAGTTAGACATTGCTCTGAAGCAAGCCATCTCAAAATTCAGTGTCTTAAGCGATGAATATTTGCTTCTTGACCTCTGCAAGGTTGAACTAATCGAGGCTAGATTCAACTGATAGCTCTACTAATCTTGACTTGTTTAGGCCCAGAGACTCTCCTGTTTTACATCCTTTTAAAACTAGCAGGCTAGTCCACGTACGTTGCCACAGCAAGGTCAGGAGTACAAGCAGAGACACCAAGGCCTCTTAGACATGGGCTCAGACCTACTACATATCTGTCTTACTGTAGGCCGAAACAGACATCACACGGAGTAGAAAATGAGATCTGCCTTTAGGGGAGGAACTCCTAGATCACTGACAGAGGGCATGGATGTGGGGAGAGATGAAGACCTGGACCACTGCAGTCATCACAGGGGGTTTCCAAATCACATGTGTGCTCTTTACAGATTGGAGATGGGAGAGGTAGCTAGTAAACACAGAAACTAAGATGCGGTCTTTTATTTTGTATCCTTGTCCTTTTGTAGTTGGGATTCATGCAAAACTACACAAGACTATTCATCTGTTCCCCCAACACAGTAACCTGCTTGTAGAGAGTAAATGTGATTGAGACGTGTTACCTGGCTTTCCTGATAGCTCAGTTGGTAAAGAATCCACCTGCAATGCAGGAGACCCTGGTTTGATTCCTGGGTTGGGAAGATCCACTGGAGAAGGGATAGGCTACCCACTCCAGTTTTCTTGGGCTTCCCTTGTGGCTCAGCTGGTAAAGAATCTGCCTACAATGCGGGAGCCTGGGGTTCGACCCCTGAGTTGGGAAGATCCCATGGAGAAGGGAAAGGCTACCTAGTTCAGTATTCTGGCCTAGAGAATTCCATGGACTGTATAGTCCATGGGGTCGTAAAGAGTTGGACACGACTGAGCAACTTTCACTTCACTTCATTCATCTGTTCCCCCAACACGGTAGCCTGCTTATAAAAAGTAAATGTGGCTAAGACTGGCTCTGAGCAGTATTGAGGAACGACAAATTAGAAATTGTCCTGTTCTTTGGGAAATAGGGACGATTCATCTTGAAAGTAGAGGATTCAATCTGGGGGAGGTCAAAGCCACTGTGACATCCGGAGCCACCAGTGTCTTCAAGTGACAGGACCAGAGTTCACCAATTAGTAAAAATCAATTCATCTGTTCTTTTAGAACCTTAAAATAGGCTGTAAATAATTGGATCTTGATTTCATGGTGGTGTTTATTGAACTCCTAACTTTGCCTGAACACGCCCAGGTCCGTGGCTCTGTATGACTGCCGGAGTCCGGAGGAGAGCCATCGAATGTGGCGTTTCAGTGGGCAGATTGAGAGAGTGACTTGGAATCACTTTTCACCTTGTCATTTTTTGGTAAGAATACGCATATTACTGTTTAATAGATTATTAATCACTTATTTTCTTTACTTCCATTATAGAAAAGCTTTTTCTATATCAGCAGTGTGAAGTATTTGCATTTGGGGTTTATTATTTTTTTTTAAAGATCCCTTTAACAAGAGAACAGTGAATTTACCACAAAAAAAAAATGGTAAACATGTAAATAATTTTGCTAATTTCCAACCATTCCAAAGCATGCCACATTTTTTGGTTGTAATAATTAGTTGATCATTGTAAAATTATTTTGTAATAGCATGACAAATACTAAGCAGGCACACATATTTTCTAGGTTATTTGCTAACATGGTTATCAGTACTAAAATCACAAAAATTCATTTTGTTTCCAGTGATTAAATCAGTTGAAGAAAATTTTCCTTTATTTAAATATTACTACTTAAATGGAGCTCCAGTGATGCTAATGCTAACATGTTTAATTAATATAGCACTTAATATACCTTCTCTGGTGGTCCAGACAGTAAAGAATTTGCCTGCAGTGTAGGAAACCCAGGTTCGATTCCTGAGTTGGGAAGATCCCGTGGAGAAGGAAATGGCAACCCACTCCAGTATTCTTGCCTGGAGAATTCCATGGACAGAGAAGCCTGGTGGGCTATAGTCCATAGGGTCACAAAGAGTCAGAAACGACTGAGTGACTTAACACTTACTTACTAATGTACCACTGTCTCCCAGATGGGAAGAAAGTTTATGATCATTTTATGAATACCCATAATATCTGCAGGAGAACAGTTTTCCATGTTGCATCCAAAGATGCCACTGATATTTAAGTTCATGGAAAAATAAAATCCCAGCTTTTATCCAGAAGAGAAGGTATCATGTATTTCCTAATTTTCCTAAAGCAAATATCTAGTGCTTTGTAAAAGAGGGACAGAATTCTTTGGGGGGAAAAAAAAAGCTTTCTTTGAATATGTGAAGTTTCAGTAAGGTTCCTGCAGTTGTGATTCTGGGGGCATATCATCTCAACCTTGTGCAGAGGCACATGCAGTTCCCAGCCTGAGCCACCTCAAGCCAGATTCCATCTTGCAGTTCTCTCAAGCGAAGTCCCAGTTACATTTGAATGCTGGCTTTCAGCAGGCAGGCGCGCACATTTCCTAGCTTATGTGCTGCCAAATGGTTATCGGTCCTTAAATCACAAATATTTAAGGAAATGGAAAGTAATCAAAATAAAATGGTATACTCCATTCCTCAAGTCTCAAAAGATGAAATGCCCCTCCTTTTCCTTTTTTGTGCCCATTATAGCCCCACCTATAAAACTGCATCAGTTGTCCCTTTTTTTGCCACTCTTGCCTGACTCTTGCCCTTGGCCTGTATATAGGCTCAAGTCTGTCTCCCATCAGAGACCAGGTCTGTCTCTTACTCCCTTCAAAGTTTTCTCTTCCTTTCTTGAAAGTGGAACTGTAATCTGCCTTTCAGTCCTTTTCTAATTAAACCTCTTTGCCAAAATACTGACAGCATTGTTACTTTCTTTAGAAGCCCTGCTTCCTTGGGTTGTTATTTTCTCCTCCCTCTTTGATTCTGACTTCTGTGAGCTCCTCCTCAGCCTTTACCCTAAGTGGTGTGCTCTCCAGGTCTCTGTCCTTAACACGGTGCTCTAAATTCTGCACTCACAGAGCAAATCCCTTCTCTTCTCATGGATGTAACTTCTGCCTCTGTGCCGCCATATTTCTGACCCCAGTCTGTATCAACTACCATTGCTCCATACTCATATCCAACTGCCTAATAGACATGTCAGCTAAACTAGTCCTTGTAAGAGCCAACTCAGTGTTCCACAAGTGAATTCTTTATGTCCATGTTAATTTTTAATAAGTGTCTCAGGTATGTCAGATCCATAGATGATTTTCACAAGGATTTATACTATTTACCCATTGCTAAATTTTATTGTCATGTAACATTGCTGTGCTCTTTTACTCTTTCCAGGCCAGTACAGATGATGGCTTTGTATATAATTTGGATGCACGTTCAGATAAGCCAATTTTTACACTTAACGCACACAATGATGAAATTTCTGGTGAGCAAGAATATGGTTTCTTTCATTTCTATTAACCTATGATGAAGTAAATTTATTTCAAAGTGAGAGTCCCTGAACAAGTCTTATCTTCCTCTAGGTCTTGATCTAAGCAGTCAAATCAAGGGCTGTCTTGTGACTGCATCAGCAGACAAGTATGTGAAGATCTGGGACATATTAGGAGACAGGCCAAGTCTGGTTCACTCTCGGGATATGAAAATGGTAAGAATACTTGTGGGCATCTTGGTTCTTTCTGTTTCTGATCTATTGTTTTTCTCTAGGAATCCCTGCACAAAAGAATATGGATTTGTTGGCAAGTTAATCTGGGGCTTAGTCAACTTCTGGAAGTTTTCTAATTTAGGGCAGTTTGGGGAGAAATCAATGACTGTCTGCTTCCTTTTCCAACTTTCATGATTAACAAATGCTTGTGGAAAACCAGGATGAGGAGGAGGTGGTCTTCTAGGACAGAAGTGGAATGGCTACAATTTTTTTTATCAACTTTACATTGGAGTATGGTTGATGAACAATGTTATTGCGGGTGTCAGCAAAGTGATTCAGTTATACTTACACATGTATCTATTCTTTTTCAAGTTATTTTCCCATTAAGATTGTTACATAATATTAAGCTGACTTCCCTGTGCATTACAGTAGGTCCTTGTTGGTTATCCATTTAAATACAGCAGTGTGCACGTCACTTCCTAACTCCCACCCCCGCCCCCATTCCCTGCTGGTAACTGTATGCTCCAGTTTTTTAACCTTAAAATCAAGCCCATCTCTGAAAATCATGAACCTTTTGGGTACCACAGCTGTTGAGGTCAGTTTATCACCTACATCTTTGTATAACTATTTAAATAGTTCTTACTATACTGAAATTACTACATAGTAGTAAAAGTTTTAGAAATGATTAGAATTCAACAATTCATCAAATATTTATTGAACATATAGTGTATACCAGGCATCATAAAAATTCAACTGTAGACATAGAACACTATACAGCTGTTTAAAACTGTATACATGAATGTTTGTATTTTAAAATGTGGGTAGCTAGTTTTGTAAAGCATTTTTTTCAAGTATTTATCTTAATTGGAGGATAATTACTTTACAATATTGTGATGGTTTTTGCCGTATATCAGTATGAATTGGCCATAGGTATACATGCCCCCTGATCCTGAACGTCCCTCCCCACCCTACAGAGCAGTTTTTATAGTAGTATCCGATGCATATATTTTAAGTACTTAAGTGTTGAATGCTTATATGTAAATCTAGAAGACCCTATCCCAAAACATGAACAGCTGATTATCTCAGTTATTTTTATACTTCTTGTTTATATTTTCTATGATGCATGTAGGCTTCCCTCACAGCTCAGTTGGTAAAGAATCTGCTTGCAATGCAGGAGACCCTGGTTCGATTTCTGGATCAGGAAGATTCCCTGGAGAAGGGATAGGCTAGCCATTCCAGTCTTCTTGGGCTTCCCTTGTGGCTCAGCTGGTAAAAAATCTGCCTGCAATGCCGGAGACCTGGGTTCAGTCCCTGAGTTGGGAAGATCCCCTGGAGAAGGGAAAGGCTATGATGCATGTGTTATCTAGTAACAAAAAATTACTTTTTATTATCTAGTAATAAAAAATAAAACATTAAACTTTTAAATGATTGTACTATAGCATTATAACTTAAAAAGGAGAATTAGTTTCTGGGAGTATTAAGCAGATTAGATTTACTAGGAAATCCCTGTTAGATGATAATAGCGATGTGAGCCTGAGTGGTCAGAACTGCACCCATTCTCACAGAGATAATCCCGCCAACTTGACTGTGAAGTACCTTTACAGGTGCCCCAAGGAGATTCTGGTGGGTTGGTTTTCAGTGACATTCAATCGTAGGGTCTTGTAGACAGCAGTAGGGAATCGACAGGAGTAGGAAATCGAGATTAGCACTTTCTGGGAAGACTGAAATCACTGACTTTGTATTCTCTTCTCAGGGAGTTCTCTTCTGTTCTTCCTGTTGCCCTGATTTGCCATTTATTTATGCTTTTGGAGGTCAGAAGGAAGGGCTTCGGGTCTGGGATATAAGCACAGTCTCTTCAGGTAAGAATCTTCATTTTCTGCTTTTTCTGGATAAGTTCTGTAGGAGCTAACATAGAATGTGTAGCTTGAATACATCAAGGAGATAGCAAAGGCAGATCCAGTGTTCATCGTCCAGTACAGTCAGCTTAGGAAACAGACAAGATCAAATTGTAATTTGGAAATGTTCATATTCACAAATAAGCTTGTCTTCATACTTTAATTTTAAAATATCTATGACAAAATTTGAATTTTAAAAGTGAAAGATTTTATTGGAAAGCTGGAAGGGTATATAGCATGATCTCCCCTCCCATATTCCCAAAATCCAGCTTTCCTGAAGGGGCCAGGTTCCCTTGTACTACTTTGATGTAATTTGGAATGCTGTAGCCCCACTCTGATTCCTGAATCTTCAATTCCCTGAAGAAAACAAGTCCCAAATCCAAAACAGTTCTATTGTGGTCATGATACAGAGAAAGATGAAGGCAGGAAATAATCAGAAATAAGTATAATAAGGAAAAGACAGAGTCACTGTCATGAGGGATTGGGCATTTGTTATCAAGGTGGATTCAATAAATCTAGCACAAGGTAAAAAAAATAAAATAAAAAAAAATAGACCAGTATAAAACAGTTAATCTCATTCAGAACATTTTAGACTTTGAGTTGGTTACTTTCCTATTTATAAAGCGCTAAACATGTTTTTCAAAACAAAATCTCCCACCACAGGGCAGAGAACCTCATTGTTCATTTCTGCATTTTAGTCTCTTTTTTTATATTATAGGTTCTCAATTTTCTGATCTGGTAGTTGCTTAACCATTTATTTTATGTTTTAGTAAATGAAGCATTTGGAAGACGAGAGAGGCTTGTTCTCGGCAATGCAAGAACTTCGTCTATTAGTGGCCCCTTTGGGAACAGGAGCTCAGAAACACCAATGGAGTCTTAATGAAGATCATACAGTTTCCTGTTTTATTTATCCTAACTCAGTTTTTAAAAGCTGGCCTAAAGATGCTCCCTGTGTAGCTGCAGCCATCAAAATGACGGAACCAAAACTGCCCGACATTCCTCCTTGCAGCTACGGTGGCAGCACAAACGGGGCTGGTCTTTGTGCTTAGCTTTCAAGCGTGTGGTATACAGGGCTCCACTTGCATTCTTGAAAGGAATAATAAAAAGGTTTTTAGAAATTCATTCCTTAAATGTGCCATCTGTCACAGGTAGTCTAGGATGTAAAATAAGTAATACTTCATGGAATTTTAAAAGGAGAAAATCCTGTAATCTTAAGAGATGGGTAAACCTAGGCCTTGGGAAGGTGGTGATCAGGCCAAGAATCCAGAGTAGACCATGAATAGAGGTAGGTCCATGGGGGACTACACTTTTCCTGACCAACTGTTCTCCAGTGAATGCTCAGGTTTAGAAGTCTTAGTGCTGCTCGTCTATAGGTGGCATGCCTTTTCTGTCCACAGCATGGTATTGTTACCAAACAAAAGAGATATAGTGATAAAGGGCTCAGTCCACAAGTGGATATAATATTTGTAAATAAAGCAAATGGTAAGAGACTCATTAGACCAAATGGACTCAGATAATACATAGAATATTCCATCCAAAAGCAACAGAATACACAGATCATAGGATGTTACACCACAAAAACAAGTCAATAAATTTAAAATCTTATAAAACATTGAAATCAGTTACAAGAAAAAAATTGGAAAATTTTACAAATGTGGAGATTAAACAACTAATGTGTCAGAAGAAATCGAGCAATGAAAATGAAAATACAACATATCATAATTTATGGGCTACAGCAAGAGTAGTTAAGGAAAGTTCCTAGCAATAAATGCCTACAATCAAGAAAAAAAATTTCAAACCACCTCACTTTACATCTCAAGGAACTAGAAAAAAAAAAAAAAAGCCCAAACTTAGTAAAAGGAAGGGAAAAGGTCAACATGGGAAAGGAAATAGAGACCAAAAAAACAATAGAAAAAATATAAAAAAATGAAACCAAGAGCTGTTTTCTTGGAAAGGTAAAACTGACCAACCTTTATTGACTCAGTAAGGAAAAAAGAGATAAGGACTTAGAACTGAAGGGAAAATGTTATATACCTTGATACCCCAGAAATACACAGGTTAATAAGAGACTTCTATGAGCAACTGTGTACCAACAAATACCAAGACTGAATCATGAAGAAATAGAAAATCTGAACATACCAATTACTAGTAAGAATGTTGAATCACTAATCAAAAACCTCCCACCGAAGTCCAGGACCAGATGGCTTCACTGGTGAATTATGTATACTAAACAAGTTAAATTTTAAACCAATCCTCAGATCAGATCAGTCGCTCAGTTGTGTCCGACTCTGCAACCCCGTGAATCGCAGCACGCTAGGCCTCCCTGTCCATCACCAACTCCCAGAGTTCACTGAGACTCACGTCCCTCGAGTCAGTGATGCCATCCAGCCATATCATCCTCTGTCGTCCCCTCCTCTTGCCCCCAATCCCTCCCAGCATCAGAGTCTTTTCCAATGAGTCAACTCTTCGCATGAGATGGCCAAAGTACTGGAGTTTCAGCTTTAGCATCATTCCTTCCAAAGAAATCCCAGGGCTGGTCTCCTTCAGAATGGACTGGTTGGATCTCCTTGCAATCCAAGGGACTCTCAAGAATCTTCTCCAACACCACAGTTCAAAAGCATCAATTCTTCGGCGCTCAGCCTTCTTCACAGTCCAACTCTCACATCCATACATAACCACAGGAAAAACCATAGCCTTGACTAGACGAACCTTTGTTGGCAAAGTAATGTCTCTGCTTTTGAATATGCTATCTAGGTTGGTCATAACTTTCTTTCCAAGGAGTAAGCGTCTTTTAATTTCATGGCTGCAGTCACCATCTGCAGTGATTTTGGAGCCCAGAAAAATAAAGTCTGACACTGTTTCCCCATCTATTTCCCATGAAGTGATGGGACCGGATGCCATAATCTTCGTTTTCTGAATGTTGAGCTTTAAGCCAACTTTTTCACTCTCCACTTTCACTTTCATCAAGAGGCTTTTGAGTTCCTCTTCACTTTCTGCCATAAGGGTGGTGTCATCTGCATATCTGAGGTTATTGATATTTCTCCTGGCAATCTTGATTCCAGCTTGTGTTTCTTCCAGTCCAGCGTTTCTCATGATGTACTCTGTATATAAGTTAAATAAACAGGGTGACAATATACAGCTTTGATGTACTCCTTTTCCTATTTGGAACCAGTCTGTTGTTCCATGTCCAGTTCTAACTGTTGCTTCCTGACCTGCATACAGGTTTCTCAAGAGGCAGGTCAGGTGGTCTGGTATTCCCATCTCTTTCAGAATTTTCCACAGTTGATTGTGATCCACACAGTCAAAGGCTTTGGCATAGTCAATAAAGCAGAAATAGATGTTTTTCTGGAACTCTCTTGCTTTTTCTGTGATCCAGTGGATGTTGGCAATTTGATCTCTGGTACCTCTGCCTTTTCTAAAACCAGCTTGAACATCAGGAAGTTCATGGTTCACATATAGCTGAAGCCTGGCTTGGAGAATTTTGAGCATTACTAGCGTGTGAGATGAGTGCAATTGTGCGGTAGTTTGAGCATTCTTTGGCATTGCCTTTCTTTGGGATTGGAACGAAAACTGACCTTTTCCAGTCCTGTGGCCACTGCTGAGTTTTCCAAATTTGCTGGCATATTGAGTGCAGTACTTTCAGGATTTGGAATAGCTCAACTGGAATTCTATCACCTCCACTAGCTTTGTTCGTAGTGATGCTTTCTAAGGCCCACTTGACTTCACATTGCAGGATGTCTGGCTCTAGGTCAGTGATCACACCATCGTGATTATCTGGGTCGTGAAGATCTTTTTTGTACAGTTCTTCTGTGTATTCTTGCCATCTCTTCTTAATATCTTCTGCTTCTGTTAGGTCCATACCATTTCTGTCCTTTTTTGAGCCCATCTTTGCATGAAATGTTCTTTTGGTCCTCAGACTTCCATAAAATGTAAGAGAAGGGAATGCTTCCAAACTCATTTTAGAAGGCCAGCATTACCCTGATACCAAAACCAGGTAAGGATGCCACAAGAAAATTAAAGGCTAATTTTAATATCCCTTATGAATATAGATACAAAAAATCTACAAAGTATTAGCAAACTGAATTCAACAACACATTAAAAGGATCATACTCCGTGGTTAAGATTTATCTCAGGGATGCAGGAGTGGTTCAACATCCTCAAACCAACCAATGACGCCACCTCAACTAATATGACAGCACATCAACATGACATCAATTAATATGACACCACATCAATTAATGAGACATTAACAAAAAAGTCAGGATCATCTCAATAGATGAAAAAAACACACACACACACCTGACAATTCAACATCCATTTATGATAAAGTGGTACAAAGGGAATGTACCTCAACATAAAGGCCATATGTGACAAGCCCACAGCTAACATATTGAGTGGTGAAAAATTGAAAGCTTTTCCTTGAAGATCCGGAAGAAGACAAGGATGCCCTCAACTTACCACTTTTATTCAGTGCAGTATTGGAACCCTTAGCCAGAGCAGGAAAAATAAAAAGCATCCAAATCAGAAAGTAGTAAAATTATCACTGTTTACAGACGACATGTATAGAAAACCCTAAAGATGCTAAAAAAAAAAAAAAAACTTAGAACTAATAAATTCAGTAAAGTTGCAGGATACAAAATCAATACACAGAAGAAGTCTGTTGCAGTTCTATACACCAATAACAAACTATCAGAAAAAATTAAGGCGATCCCATTCACAATTGCATTAAAAAGAATAAACTACCTAAGAATAAATTCAACCAAGGAGGTAAAAAAATCTATACATTTAAAACTAAGACACTGAGGAAAGAAACCAAAGACACAAATAAGTGGAAAGATAGTCAGTGCCCATGGATTAGATGAATACTACTGAAATGCATAAACTAACCAGAGCAGTCTACATCTTCGGTGCAACTCTTGTTTAAATTCAAATGGCACTTTTCATGAAAATTGAATAAATAATCCTAAAATTTGTGGGGAACCAGAAAAGATCCTAAATAGTCAAATCTTGAGAGAAAAAGCTAAAGGCACATGCTTCTTGATTTCAAACTATATTACAAAGCTATAGTAATCAAAATACTGGCATAAAAACATACATAGCCCCATGGAATAGAATATTAAGCCCAGAAATAAACCCACACGTGGTTAATTTACAAAAAGCAAGAACATACAGTGGGAAAGGGCAATCTCTTCTATAAAAGCTGTTGGGAAACTGGACCACTGTCTTACTGGACCACTGGACTATACACAAAAATTAAAATTAACTCTAAGACCTGACCAGTAGACCTGAGACCATAAACCTCTCAGTTCAGTCGCTCAGTTGTGTCCGACTGTTTTGCGACCCCATGGACTGCAGCACACCAGGCTTCCCTGTCCATCACCAACTCCTGGAGCTTGCTCAAACTCATGTCCATCGAGTTGGTGATGCCACCCAACCAACTCATCCTCTGTCATCCCCTTCTCCTCCCGCCTTCAATCTTTCCCAGCATCAGGGTCTTTTCAAATGAATCAGTTCTTCCAATCAGGTGGCCAAAGTATTGGAGCTTCAGCTTCAGCATCAGTCCTTCCAGTGAATATTCAGGACTGATTTCCTTTAGGATTGAATGGTTGGATCTCCTTGCAGTTCAAGGGACTCTCTAGAGTCTTCTCCAACACCACAGTTCAAAAGCATCCATTCTTGGGCACTCAGATTTCTTTATAGTACAACTCTCATATCCATACATGACTATTGGAAACCTACACACTAATTTCCTTGCCATTGGTTAAAAAAGCAAAAGGAACAAAAGTAAAATAAATATGTTGAACTACATCAAACTAAAAAGCATCTATGCAGCAAATGAAACCAAACAATGAAAAGGCAATCTATAGAATGGGAGAAAATATTTGCAATTATATATTTGATAAGGAGCTAAGATCCAGAATATATCAAAAACTCGTATACAACTCAAGAGCAAAAAAAATCCAGTTTAAAAATGGACAGAGAATCTGAATAGATAGTTTTCCAAAGACATACAGAAGCCACAGGTACATGAAAAGAAATTCAACATTACTAATCATCCAGTAAGTGCAAATCAGAACTACAATTGGATACCACCTCATACCTGTTGGAATGACTATTAATCAAAACAGAAATAATAAGTTTTGGCAAAGAATCTGGGGAAAAGGAGTGTAAATTGGCACAACTACTACAGAAAATGGATGCAGCTACTCAGAAAATTAAAAATAGCAGTAATGAATGATCCAGAAATTCTACATCTATGTATTCAACCAAAGAAAATGAAAACACTTACCTCGAACAGATACATGTAACACCAATGTTCACTGCAGTGTTACGTACAATAGCCAAGACAAAGAAACATGTTATGGGTGGATGAATAAGGAAAACGTATACACACAAACACATACACACACACAAACTAGTCATAAAAAAAGAAGGAAATCCTGCCGTTCGTGACATGGATGTCCCTTGAGGGCATTATGTTCAGTGAAGTCAAGTCAGAGACAGACAAATATTGAACTGTATGATTTCACTTCTATGTGGAATCTAAAAAAAAAAACACCAAAACACTACCACTCAAGCTCAGCTACAGAGAAGACACTGGTTGTTGCCAGAGATGGGGAGTGGGTGAAGTGGGTGAAGTGGGTCAAAGGTATAAATTCCCAGTTACAAAATCAAGTTCTGGGGATGTGATATACAGCTTGGTGACAATAGTTCATAACACCGTGTTATATATTTGAAAGTTGCAAGAGTAAATTTTTAAAGTTCTCATCATAAAAATTGTGTTGAATGATGTTAACTAGGACTTACTGTGGTAATAATTTCACAATATATGCAAAATTAATCATTATGTTTTACATCTGAAACTAATGTTATATGTCAATAAAAAAAAGGAAAGAATGTAAAACAGTAAGGATGTGCACCCTCAAGCAAAAGACAAAATGTATCTTAACTGCCTCTGTCAGTAGACAAAGTGTATTACTTCACCCAAACTTTCTATTTCTCCTAAAAGAACTTTCTCTCTTCCAGTATAAGTTAAATATAACAAAAAAGCAATGATACAACTATATTAAAAGTGAAGACTCAGAGTGCCCTAGAACTCTGTGACAGGGTAACTGGGAGTACTCTCTGAAACATCTGTAATAAACAGGGAACAGAATTATGCGGTGGTAAGGTGAACCTGATAGGAACTTTCCACAGATGTCCCATTCAAATCTCTAGCCCTAATGCTGAAATGACCCTCCCGAAGCCCTAAACTGTCACTGAGCCTTTACCTGTACACCAGCCAGTCATTTGGTTTAGGTGCCCACAGGGATGAGCGGTCTCCCCGAGCAAGGCAGCTGCCGTAGGCTGAGAGCCATCTCCAGAGAAAAATTCAGTTGTGAGCAGTCATAGGCCAGCACCTCTGGAAAGAGGTTCATGAAAAGGATTCTAGGCGGTCCAGCCCAACATCCACTACACAGTCCAACATCTATTTGCACAAATGCAGGACTAAGAAATACAGATCATAGGAAATCCCAAGGAACTAAGTCATTGAGGAACTACAGCACCAACAGCCAGGAGAAAACAGACTGAGAAAATTGTACCAGAATTTTGGGACTATTTTTTGCTCCTTAGGAACATGTGGATTATAGAAACCTAGCAAAGGGCCTGAGAAGCTGAGCTTTTTTTTTTTTCACACTGCCGTTTCAGTCGTGTCCGACTCTGTGCGACCCCATAGACGGCAGCCCACCAGGCCCCGCCGTCCCTGGGATTCTCCAGGCAAGAACACTGAAGTGGGTTGCCATTTCCTTCTCCAATGCATGAAAGTGAAAAGTGAAAGTGAAGTCGCTCAGTCGTGTCCGACTCTTAGCAACCCCATGGACTGCAGCCTACCAGGCTCCTCCGTACATGGGATTTTCCAGGCAAGAGTAGGAAACAATTGGTATTGAGAGGCGTCAAGTAGGTGCTACCTGAATAACTTCCCAGGGCTTTGGGTTGGCCTAGAAGTAATGACTAGCCAGAAACTGTACCTCCCACAGACAGACTGAAGGCAAGTTTTGAACCATCTGAGTTAATGTAATCCAGGACTGCTAATACCCTTGTGAAATCACTCATTAGTGTCCGACTCTTTGTGACCCCATAGACTGTAGCCTACCAGGCCCCTCTGTCCATGGGATTTTCCAGGCAATAGTACTGGAGTGGATTGCCATTTCCTTCTCCAGGGGATATTCCCAACTCAGGGCTTGAACCTGGGTCTCCCGCATTCTAGACAGACACTTTACCGTCTGATCAGATCAGATCAGTCACTCAGTCGTGTCCGACTCTTTGCGACCCCATGAATCACAGCACGCCAGGCCTCTCTGTCCATCACCAACTCCCGGAGTTCACTCAGACTCATGTTCATCGAGTCAGTGATGCCATCAGCCAACTCATCTTCTGTCGTCCCCTTCTCCTCTTTCCCCCAATCCCTCCCAGCATCAGAGTCTTTTCCAATGAGTCAACTCTTCGCATGAGGTGGCCAAAGTACTGGAGTTTCAGCTTTAGCATCATTCCTTCCAAAGAAATCCCAGGGCTGATCTCCTTTAGAACGGACTGGTTGGATCTCCTTGCAGTCCAGGGGACTCTCAAGAGTCTTCTCCAACACCACAGTTCAAAAGCATCAATTCTTCGGCGCTCAGCCTTCTTCACAGTCCAACTCTCATATCCATACATGACCACAGGAAAAACCATAGCCTTGACTAGACGAACCTTTGTTGGCAAAGTAATGTCTCTGCTTTTGAATATGCTATCTAGGTTGGTCATAAATTTCCCTCCGAGGAGTAAGCATCTTTTAATTTCATGGCTGCAGTCACCATCTGCAGTGATTTTGGAGCCCAGAAAAATAAAGTCTGACACTGTTTCCACTGTTTCCCCATCTATTTCCCATGAAGTGATGGGACCGGATGCCATGATCTTCGTTTTCTGAATGTTGAGCTTTAAGCCAACTTTTTCACTCTCCACTTTCACCTTCATCAAGAGGCTTTTGAGTTCCTCTTCACTTTCTGCCATAAGGGTGGTGTCATCTGCATATCTGAGGTTATTGATATTTCTCCCGGCAATCTTGATTCCAGCTTGTGTTACCGTCTGAGCCACCTACCAAAACCACAAGTTCTCTCTAGAGGAAGATAGCATCATATTGGGCCATACATTTTTATTATTATTTGATATGTGATGAAATCAGGGCATAAAAATAACCAGGTATAGAAGGAAACAAAACATAATTGAAAACAGAAAACAAAAAAAAGATAATAGAAACACACAAGACTTCCAAACAAAGGGGTTATCAGAAACAGATCTTGGGGCGTCCCTGGTAAAGAATCTGCCTGCCAATGCAGGAGACACAGGTTCAATCCCTGGTCTGGGAAGATCCCACATGCCGCAGAGCAGTTAGGCCTGTGCACCTAGGAACCACAACAGTTGAGCCCACGTGCCACAACGACTGCAGCCCTGTCCCCTAGAGCCCCTGCTCCTCAACAAAAGAGGCCATCACAATGAGAAGCCCACACACTGAAACGAAGAGTAGCCCAAGGCTCTCTGCAACCAGAGAAAAGCCCAGCACTGCCAAAAATAAATAAAATTACATATTTTTTTTAAAAAAAGGAAACAGATTTTGCAATAACTATCTTTAACATGATCAAAGAAACTTAAAAATGGACAATTTTGGCCAAGAACTAGTAATTCTATTTAAGATGTAAAGTTTATAACTGAAAGACTTAATAACAGACATGACAAACTCCATAAATGGCCTTAACAACAGATCAGATGTAACCGAAAAGAGGTTCTCTAGAAGAAAAAGAGTGATTAGGACAGAAGCAATACGTGCAAAATTACTGGCTAGTAGGTTTCCATGACTACTTAGTCATCAAATTAATGACTAAACAAATGGCAGATTTGAAGGCACCGTAGCCCCACTACAGAATATACCAAAGAAAACCCTATTTAAGTACACAATGGAAAACTGCTGAAAACTGTAGCAAAAGCTAAGACACAGCCACAGTGAGGCAGAGAGGAGAATTTTTTTTTTTTTTTGAGGAGAATTTAAAGGAGCAACAATTCAACATACAATGAATTCTTAACAAGAATAATGGAAGCTGGAAGATCATAGAAGTGTATATTTAAGGTACTGAAAGAAAACAGCAGCCAAATTTCAGTTCTGTATCTAGCAGAATTATTCTTCAAGAACAAAAGTGAAAGTTACATTCAAATGAAAAACAGAACTTCCTGTCAGGAGACCTACACTAGAATAAATGGAAGAGGCAAATATTAAAATACACAAAAGGGAATCTCCAGGTGGTGTCCGCTCAGCCACTGGCACCTCTCTGTGCGGGAGCAGGTCGGGAATGGAAGAAGCTCATCCTGAGTGTTCTCCTGCCTGGATACCCAGCTCCACAAGGCTCAGGAAGGCGCTCTTCTCACCACCGTCTCTTGTTAAGAGCCACGAAAAGCTGCTAGGAAGTCGAGCAGGGGTCAGCCCTTATTAAAAATAAAATAAAATAAAATACACAAAAGATAATTCTGTGACAAAGAGAAATCTAAAGAATCAAAGTCCCAAGAAAAGTACTGGTCAATACAGTTTTATTAAAATTTTTGATATGCAATAATCAGGGCATAAAAATAATCAGGTAAAGAAAGAAACAATAAAACATAATTGAAAACTGAAAAAAACAGACACTAGAAAATTCTGAAAGAAGTCAGTAGCCAAGCTTGAATTGCATTCTGTTTCTTGAAGCAAAAAATATCCTTCAAGAACCACAGAGTTTTCTGACCACTATAACCTAAAATGGGGGCTGGCAAGTTTTCAAAAAAATAGCCAGGTGGTAAACTTTCTAGCTAGTTGCATCTGCCACAACACTTAACTCAGTTGTAGCACAAAAGTAGCCACAGACAACACATAAATGGACATTAAAAAGTAAGAGAGAAAAGGCAGACTGTTCAATCATTTTCAAATACTGAATGCCTATTCTGTACCTAGTGCCATACAGACATGTGGAAATTCAATGTGAATAAGAAAACAAAACTCCTAATGGGACAATTCTAATTATTAAGTCCTATTAAAAGTGAATTTTAGCAAGCAGTAAAAATTAGCTTATGAAACCCAAACTTAACGATAAAATAAAAGCTATCATCAGTTCATGAACTATTAATATTTCCTGTGTAATTCATGAACATGACTTCAGTCATTTTAATGTGAATCCTGCTAAAAGACACTTGCTCCTTGGAAGGAAGACTATGACAAACCTAGACAACATATTAAAAAGCAGAGCTATCACTTTGTTGACAAAGATCCGTATAGTCAAAGCTATGGTCTTTCCACTAGTCATGTGAGAGTTGGATCATAAAAGAAGGTTGAGCACCGAAGAACTGATACTTTCGAATTGTGCTGGAGAAGACTCTTGAGAGTCCTTTGGACAACAAAGAGATCAAACCAGTCAATCCCAAAGGAAATCAACCCTCAGTCTTCATTAGAAGGACTTACGCTGAAGCTTCAATACTTTGGCCACCTGATACGCAGAGCCGACTCATTGGAAAAGACCCTGATGCTGGGAAAGATTGAGGGCAGGAAGAGAAGGGGCAGCAGAAGATGAGATGGTTGGATGGCATCACCAACTCAATGGACATGAGTTTGAGCAAACTCCAGGAGATAGTGAAGGACAGAGGAGCCAAACGTGTCGCAGTCCATGGGGTTACAAAGAGTCGGACATGACTGAGCAACTGAACAACACCTACAGAGTGTCATTCCAAATTAGATACTGGTATAAAGGTACAGCAACTTGGGTTCACTAAATCTCTCTAGAAAGGACTGCAGACTGAAGGATGGAGTAACTATTTTAGTTTTGTTTTGATTTGGCTTTATGACCGTCCCCGGACTAGGGACAGCTGGAGGCTGACTTGGCATTTAAACTCAATAGTTAATTCTCTTTCAAATTTTGTATTCTCCTAAAGAATAGCTACCCAAAAATGCATCTTTCCTGGATATCTCAGGAAAAGTTAGGTATAAAAATTAAAGATATTTCACTATTTTATATAGACGTATGGCTCTGCCTAAACATATGTATAATATGCATAAGGATTCTTATTTAACACATATAATAAACATTTTAAATGGCGAAACAGGACTGACATTCCTATTTACAGCTTGAAACTACTAGGTGTGATGAACGCTAAGCAGGGAGGTACCCCTTAGAGCAGATCTGGACACCTGGGATCAAAGAATGGGTCTAGGGGACATGGCTGTACCTATGGTTGATTCTTATTTATGTATGACAGAAAACCACAAAATTCTGTAAAGTGATTATCCTTCAATTAAAAAAAATAAAAGTCGCAAAAAAAGAACAGGTCTAGGCTTGCAGCTACTGCCAAAAGCCAGCACAGGCCATGGTGACTGAGCAGACAGGCAACAGTTCAGTTCAGTCGCTCAGTCGTGTCCAACTCTTTGCAACACCGGGGACTGCAACACACCAGGCTTCCCTGTCCATCACCGACTCCCAGAGTTTACTCAAACTCATGTCCATTGAGTCGGTGATGCCATCCAACCATCTCATCCTCTGTCGTCCACTTCTCCTCCTGCCTTCAATCTTCCCCAGCATCAGGGTCTTTTCAAATGAGTCAGCTCTTCGCATCAGGTCGCCAAGTATTGGAGTTTCAGCTTCAGCATCAGTCTTTCCAATGAATATTCAGGACTGATTTCCTTTAGGATGGACTGGTTGGATCTCCTTGCAGTCCAAGGGAATCCTGAGACCAGTGATGGAAAGAGCAATATTGCATAGGAACCTGGAATGTTAGGTCCATGAATCAAGGCAAATTGGAAGTGGTCAAACAGATGGCAAGAGTGAATACTGACATTTTAGGAATCAGCAAAATAAAATGGACTGGAATGGGTGAATTTAAATCAGATGACCATTATATCTACTACTGTGGGCAAGAATCCCTTAGAAGAAATGGAATAGCCATCCCAGTCAACAAGACTCCAAAATACAGTACTTGGATGCAATCTCAAAAACGACAGAAAGATCTCTGTTCGTTTCCAAGGCAAACCATTCAATATCACAGTAATTCAAGTCTATGCCCCAACCAGTAATGCTGAAGAAGCTGAAGTTGAATGGTTCTATGAAGACCTACAAGAACTTCTAGAACTAACACCCAAACAAGATGTCCTTTTCATTATAGGGGACTGGAGTGCAAACATAGGAAGTCAAGAAATAACTATAGTAACAGGCAAATTTGGTCTTGGAGTACAGAATGAAGCAGGGCAAAGGCTAATAGAGTTTTGCCAAGAGAAAGCACTGGTCATAGCAAACACCCTCTCTTCCAACAACATAAGAGAAGACTTTACACATGGACATCACCAGACGGTCAATACCTAAATCAGACTGATTATATTCTTTGAAGCCAAAGATGAAGAAGCTCTATACAGTCGGCAAAAACAAGACCAGGAGCTGATTGTGACTCAGACCATGAACTCCTTATTGCCAAATTCAGACTTAAATTGAAGAAAGTAGGAAAAACCACTAGGCCATTCAGGTATGACCTAAATCAAATCCCTTATGATTTTACAGTAGAAGTGACAAATACATTCAAGGGATTAGACAGGCAACAGAGGTGGTCAGACCCAAGGGATTGTGGAACATGGGGATTCAGATACAAGTCAGGAATGTAAAGACATGCAGCCACTTTGGAAAACAGTAAAACATACATCTACCATGCAAAAATGTAAATCTACTCTATATACACAAGAGAAATGTAAACATGTCCACACAAAGACTTGTATACAAACGTTCAGCAGCATTATGCATAATAGCCATAAAGTGGAAATAAGCCAAATGTCTATCAACTGGTGAATAGACAAGATGCGCTACATCCATACAATGGAATTCTATTCTGTGATAAGCAAGAATGAACTCCTGACACACACTGCAACATACATGGGCCTTTAAAACACACTAAATGAAATAAGACAGACACAAGAGCTCACAGACTGTATGATTCCATTTATATTATTTATCAGAAAAAGGAAATCTGTATAGACAGGAGATTAATGATTTCCTGGGATGAGAGAATGGGAGTGACTGCAACAGGCACAATGGCTCTTTCTGGGGTGATGAATACATTTTAAAATAAGATTGTGACAACGGTTGCACATCTCTGAACACTGTGCTGTGCCTGTGTGTGAAGTCACGTCTGACTCTTTGCAACTCTTTGGACTATAATCTGCCAGGCTCCTCTGTCCTTGAGGTATTCTCCAGGCAACAATACTGGAGTAGATTGCCATTTCCTCCTCCAGGGGATCTTCCCAACCTAGGGGATCGAACCCTGCACTGCAGGTGGATTCTTTGCCTATTCAACCATTTTAAATTAATGAATTTTATGGTAAGTAAATTACCCTCAGAAAAAGGTTTTTTTTTTTTTGCTGCACCATGCACTTTGCAAGATCTTAGTTCTCCAACCAGGAATTGAAGTCAGGCCTTAGCAATGAAAGCACCAAATCCTAACCAGTGAACCACCAGAGAATCCCTAAAGGTATTTTTTTTTAAAGATGAAATAAAGACATTTTAAGACAAAGTATCTTGAAACTGAGAAAATACATTATCTTTAGACCTACATTAAACTTAAGAGTGAAGAATGATCTCAGATGGGAACATGGAAATGCAAGAAAGAATAATGATCAATATAGGTAAATTTCAGTAAGTATTACTTTATAAAGCAATAACAAAAAATTTGTGTAGGACTTAAGATGTCTGTAAAATTAAAATGCCTGACAATAACATAAAACGCTGGAAGTTGATAAAGCCATGAGTAATACTGATCATAAAATACAAACACACATTATCAACACCCGGAACAAAAAGGGGGAGATTGTTACAGATCCAAAAGACATTAATAAGATGGGAACTTTATATGATGAAATTTAAACCTGTATAATAAGATGTAAAAGTTCCTAGAAATATATAACTTATCAGAAGTGATAAAAATAAAAAATCAGAATACTGAAGCACACTTAACATTCGTATCTAACTGCCTGATAGACGACACATAAGCTAAGTGAGGGAACCATGGAGTTGTCCATGACTGCCCTGAAAGAATTTCTTCCTTCTTGCAGCTATAAGGCTGACACATGACAAACCAGAAGCAGAGTTTGATCCTGTAGAGTACTGTCTACAACACAGGTTGAATTCAGAGCTTCAGCAGATTTCTTGAGTGGAAACTATAATACTGGTGGGGAGGGAGTACACCTGAAAAATGGAACGGTGAGATTTAAGAGAATCGTAATAACTCCACTCACTACTAATGCCCTAAGATTTCCCCTTGTCAATAGAAGCAGCTTCTCCCCTAATGAGAATGGTTTTGACTGTCTTGAATACCCTGTAATGACCACACCAAAATAAAATTCCAATTCCTTTCATTTACCACTCCTAGGGCCTCCTACTGCCTCTAACCTATGACTAAACCAAACCCTCAAATTCTCTATAATTTCAAAATTTGGAAAAGAAAGGTTATGTAGTAACAGAATTACAAGGCTTTCCTAATGCTTGAGGAATGTGTCCAAAGGATGCCAAACTGGGAAGGAGAAACATAATTTCGATGAAGCTGAATGTGTTGTTTTGGGCACATTTCAATATAAGTGGTCACTGGTGATCTAACTCATGTTTCAGCCGGGGGAAGAGGTACAGTTTTGTACCCCATACTCTAACAGTAGCTGGATCCTCAATGCCTTGAAACCCAGCCAGGTCAGACAACTAATGCAAGATCTTATTTCCTTGAGGATCTACTTCCTATACTCTTTCTGAATACCAATTATGTGATCAGCTTTCTTATTTTCAGAAAATAGAATCCTCTCAAGCTAAGCAAAAGGAATTTACTAAGCAGTATGTGCTGTGCTTAGTTGCTCGGTCATTCCCAACTCTTTGCAACCCTATGGACTGCAGCCCGCCAGGCTCCTCTGTCCATGGGGATTCTCCAGGCAAGAATACCAGAGTGGGTTGCCATGCCCTCCTCCAGGGGATCTTCCCAACCCAGGGATTGAACCCAGGTCTCCCACATTGCAGGTGGATTCTTTACCAGCTGAGCCACCAGGGAAGCAGTAGAGATAGCTCTTAGAAATGGAGTATAAGCTGAATTATAAGAATGACTCCTAATCCCTTACCATAGAAGTGAGTTTGCAAGGTATGGAGCTGCTTCTACAATCAAGAAGCTACCTGTCACACCAGAAAGCTTCCATCCACAGAGCCACCAGCGCCAAAACCAGGTCACTCTTGTTAAGATCCAAGCCTACATAATAAATAGATGCCTCAGGCCCTCCCTGCTTCTGCTCCCCCATAACTCAGTTCTGAAACAAAAGTCTCACACAAGTGCATCTGATCAGAGGAACTTTGGTTTTGTTCAGAATCTTAGCTCTAAAGGAGTCTGGGAAGCAGTCATCCTTTTTCACAGCAGCACTGTATTGCTCACTATGAATGCACCATCATTTAAACATTTCCTTTCTGGAGGACACTTAGGTTTCTTGTCATTGCTGTTAAAAACACTGATGTATCCTTCATCCTAACCACACACATAAGAAAGGACTAGGATCCTGAATATACTTTTCCACATGTGTGTACAAAAAACTGGGGACTGGATTTCCTGGTCACGAGCCATTGTTTTTATCTCCCTCCCCTACCCCCTTAAAGTCTAAAATGTTCCTTTCTCAAAGAAAACAAATATATATTGAATGAATGGATCATCCTGTTATTCTTTTGCCTCAAAGTATTATTTGCATTTGTGAATTTCAGATGCAAAATAGCCTTATTCGCTTTTTTTGCTACAGCCTATCTGGGTCAGGCATCTTGAAAAAGTCCCTGACAGAATATTATGTTATCGCAATGCTCTAGACTAATTCACTTTTCATAGCTGAGTGCCAAATGTCTCTAACCAATTAAATGCAATGGTCCATAATGGTGTCCTCTGCTTATAAAAGTGCATTTCACAACCCCAGCACAAACACACAACTAGTACAGGTAGCAGTGTGGTGCACCCCGACATGAGCTGTGGGAATGGCAGCATGTGGATTCACATGGAAGAGATCCCTGCAGGAGAAATACATACATTTTAAAATGTGCTTTTTAAAAAGTGCTCCCAGGCAGCAAAGCAATGAATATGAAATGTGGAAAATCTTAATTTTCTCTGAATTTCATTTTCAATAACCATAAAATGAGGGTAAAATCTACTTTTATAATATGGGGTTGCAAAGAGTCAGACACAACCAAGCAGCTGAACTGATGAGGACTCAACAAATGCGAAACTAAAATATACTCCTGCTGTCACAGAGGACAGCCACAGATAAATGTGTCTCAAACGTCCTGTAACGTGGTAGCCAAGAAGGGCTGGAAGTTGTCTACTGACCAGCGATAGCTCAGTCCAGAAGCAGACTTTCCCAAAGTTAGTACTTTATCCCATAGTGATCTTCTCTCCTCATTCTGGCCATCAGCAGATCTTGACGTTTGTCCCACCCTAAAGCCCAACTCCAGTCTATGCCTCAGGACAAAACACGGGGAGGGGATGGGTAGTGGGGGCGTTCAACACAGAGGAGAATACAAAGAGCAAAGCATGCTTTCCACAAGCTCCCTAATTCATGTATATAAATATGCTCTGTTTAAACAGAATAACTTAAATGTTTTGTGTGACTGCCTTTAAAGACGTGTAGCCTGCATGCAGGCTGTGTCACCCACTTTTCCTTACTGTTCTTTTCTTAGTATGGCACTTTTCACTTCTGCCCCTAGATCTTAAGACCTCTCGTACCTGAAACACTTGCCATCTCTGGCTCACCTTAGGTGTAGGTGTCTGCATCAGTCTCTTGCGTGGTCTCCAACAGAAGACTCCCTCAGACGGCTTCAGGATCACCTGCCGAGCCCAGGAGGCTCATTAGTAGCCTGGAGCTACCCTGACGCCTGACTGTTCTCATTTCCTCCGGTGATCTAGCGAAGCATCCACATCTCTGCAAATCTTTGAGTTTCTGGACAAAGGCATAAATTCTGGTCATTTTCCTGTTCTCCTCCAATGCCTTTAATCTGGGCCAGAACTTGATAAATAAATATTTTGGTTTTGTTTTGTTTGCCAATAGATGGTTTTGAAAAGAAACTTGTCCTTGTTGGAGGACTACACAGGCCTGGGGGCTGCAAGACTGTCAAGTGTGTATACGCAAGAGAAACAAGGAATAACTAAGGAACAATTCTATCGCTTCAGCAACACACCACTGCAGATTGTCACAGCCATGATGCAGCTCATGACTTGTCAAACTGTGGTAAAACTGCAATCACTCCCCAGGCAGCTGCTCCTCCATAAGCTATCTTCCTAACGATGACGTGTTCAGGTGGACAGTATTTCCTTTGCCAGGGCTGCCACAACAAAGAACTAAGACTGGGAGGCCCAAACGAGCGAAATTCTTCTCACAGTTGTGGAGGCCAAAAGTCGGAGGTCCAGATGCCAGCAGAGCTGTTTCTTCCGAGACCTTTCTCCTCGGCTTGCAGACACAGGGCGCCCTGGGTCTTCCCTCCACGGCAGTCTGTTCAAATTTCCTCTTCTATAAGGAGACCAAGTCACACTGGATAAAGGTGTGCCCTGCTGCTGCTAAGTCACATCAGTCGTGTCCGATTCTGTGTGACTCCATAGATGGCAGCCCACCAGGCTCTGCCATCCCTGGGATTCTCCAGGCAAGAACACTGGAGTGGGTTCCCATTTCCTTCTCCAATGCATGAAAGTGAAAAGTGAAAGTGAAGTCGCTCAGTCATGTCTGACTCTTTGCGACCCCATGGACTGCAGCCTACCAGGCTCCTCCGCCCATGGGATTTTCCAGGCAAGAGAACTGGAGTGGGTTGCCATTGCCTTCTCCAAAGGTGTGCCCTGAGGACCTCATTTTAATTTAATCACTCTTTTGAAGACCTTATCTCCAAATATTCTCACATTCTGAGGTACTGGGGTTAGAACTTCAAAACACAAACTTTGAAGGAACACAATTCTGCCCACAACAGATATCATTTATGTTCCTGAAGATATGTTTTCAAGTGTTTGACTCTAAGAGGCAGCTCGGTGATCAGGTAATACATGTTTACATACTTGATAAGAGGCTGATAGCTCTAGCAACGTTTATGTTCCTCAAGGCACAGTTAAAAGGGTGCTTACTGGCAAGTGTGTAGATAGGTCAGTAACTTCTAGACTTTAGTCTTGAAAACTCAATTCATGCCAGTTTTACTTGTCTTACTAAAATCCAGCACTTCTTGGGTCATAAACAGCCATATTTTTAGGACAGAAATCTATGCTGGTAAATCTAAAACTAAGGGATACCAGCCAGTGTTTGCCATATGGTAAACACTGCGCCAGTGCGTTCTCTTGGCAGAACTCTATTAGCCTTTGCCCTGCTTCATTCCGTATTCCAAGGCCAAATTTGCCTGTTACTCCAGGTGTTTCTTGACTTCCTACTTTTGCATTCCAGTCCCCTATAATGAAAAGGACAGCTTTTTTGGGTGTTAGTTCTAAAAGGTCTTGTAGGTCTTCATAGAACTGTTCAACTTCAGCCTCTTCAGCATTACTGGTAGGGGCATAGACTTGGATTACCGTGATACTGAATGGTTTGCCTTGGAAACGAACAGAGATCATTCTGTTTTTGAGATTACAACCAAGTACTGCATTTTGGACTCTTTTGTTGACCATGATGGCTACTTCATTTCTTCTAAGGGATTCCCGCCCACAGTAGTAGATATAATGGTCATTGACGTTAAATTCACCCATTCCAGTCCATTTTAGTTCACTGATTCCTAGAATGTTGACGTACGTTCACTCTTGCCATCTGTTTGACCACTTCCAATTTGCCTTGATTCATGGACCTGACATTCCAGGTTCCTATGCAGTATTGCTCTTTATAGCATCGGACCTTAGTTCTATCACCAGTCACATCCACAACTGGGTATTGTTTTTGTTTTGGCTCTATCCCTTCATTCCTTTTGAAGTTATTTCTCCACTGATCTCCTGTAGCATATTGGGCACCTACCAACCCGGGGAGTTCCTCTTTCAGTATCCTATCATTTTGCCTTTTCATACTGTTCATGGGGTTCTCAAGGCAAGAAAACTGAAGTGGTTTGCCATTCCCTTCTCCAGTGGACCACATTCTGTCAGACCTCTCCACCATGACCTGCCCATCTTGGGTGGCCCCACAGAGCATGGCTTAGTTTCATTGAGTTAGACAAGGCTGTGGTCCGTGTGATCAGATTGGCTAGTTTTCTGTGATTATGGTTTCAGTGTGTCTGCCCTCTGATGCCCTCTCGTGACACCTACCGTCTTACTTGGGTTTCTCTTACCTTGGACATGGGTTATCTCTTCACGGCTGCTCCAGCAAAGCGCAGCTGCTGCTCCTTACCTTGGACAAGGGGTATCTCCTCACGGCTGCCCCTCCTGACCTTGAACGTGGAGTAGCTCCTCTCAGCCCTCCTTGCCTGTGCAGCCGCGCTCTTGGACATGGGGTTGCTCCTCTGGGCCGCCTCCCCTGACCTCAGGCATGGGGTAGCTCCTCCCGGCCGCCGCCTGGACCTCAGGCATGCGGTAGTTTGTCTCAGCCGCCGCCCCTAACCTCCGAAGGACGTTGGGTAGCTCCTCTTGGTCGCCGCCCCTGGCCTCGGACACGGGGTAGCTCCTCTCAGCTGCTCCTGATTATATAACAATAATGTATCCTGCCTGAGGACAGTCTCTGGATTAAACGTTCTAATTCTGTTATCTTAAAATGCAAATTATGGGAATAAGTGTGGTGAGGTCTTTACAACCTCCAGACGTTCATTCATTGGAGACTATATAACTCCACTGCTAACACTAGCAAGGGGGTACTCTTTCTACCCCCTTCTGATGGGAGCAGATTGTGGCTCAGATCATGAACTCCTTATTGCCAAATTCAGACTTAAATTGAAGAAAGTGGGGGAAACCACTAGGCCATTCAGGTATGACCTAAATCAAATTCCTTATGATTATACAGTGAAAGTGAGAAATAGATTTAAGGGACTAGATCTGATAAACAGAGTGCCTGATGAACTATGGACGGAGGTTCGTGACATTGTACAGGAGACAGGGATCAAGACCATCCCCATGGAAAAGAAATGCAAAAAATCAAAATGGCTGTCTGGGGAGGCCTTACAAATAGCTGTGAAAAGAAGAGAAGCAAAAAGCAAAGGAGAAAAGGAAAGATATAAGCATCTGAATGCAGAGTTCCAAAGAATAGCAAGCAGAGATAAAAAAAGATTTCCTCAGTGATCAATGCAAAGAAATAGAGGAAAACAACAGAATGGAAAAGACTAGAGATCTCAAGAAAATTAGAGACACCAAGGGAACATTTCATGCAAAGATGGGCTCGATAAAGGACAGAAATGGTATGGACCTAACAGAAGCAGAAGATATTAAGAAGAGGTGGCAAGAATACACAGTAGAACTATACAAAAAAGATCTTCACGACCCAGATAATCACAATGGTGTGATCACTCACCTAGAACCAGACATCCTGGAATGTGAAGTCAAGTAGGCCTTAGAAAGCATCACTATGAACAAAGCTAGTGGATGGAGGTGATGGAATTCCAGTCGAGCTATTTCAAATCCTGAAAGATGATGCGGTGACAGTGCTGCACTCAATATGCCAGCAAATTTGGGAAACTCAGCAGTGGCCACAGGACTGGAAGCGGTCAGTTTTCATTCCAATCCCAAAGAAAGGCAATGCTAAAGAATGCTCAAACTATAGCACAACGGCACTCATCTCACCCCCTAGTAAAGTAATGCTCAAAATTCTGCAAGCCAGGCTTCAGCAGTACATGAACCGTGAACTTCCAGATGTTCAAGCTGGATTTAGAAAAGGCAGAGGAACCAGAGATCAAATTGCCAACATCCGCTGGATCATGGAAAAAACAAGAGAGTTCCAGAAAAACATCTATTTCTGCTTTATTGACTATGCCAAAGCCTTTGACTGTGTGGATCACAATCAACTGTGGAAAATTCTGAGATGGGAATACCAGACCACCTGACCTGCCTCTTGAGAAGCCTATATGCAGGTCAGGAAGCAACAGTTAGAACTGGACATGGAAGAACAGGCTGGTTCCAAATAGGAAAAGGAGTATGTCAAGGCTGTGTATTGTCACCCTGCTTATTTAACTTATATGCAGAGTACATCATGACAAACGCTGGGCTGGAAGAAGCACAAGCTAGAATCAAGATTGCCGGGAGAAATATCAATAACCTCAGATATGCAGATGACACCACCCTTATGGCAGAAACTGAAGAGGAACTAAAAAGCCTTGTGATGAAAGTGAAAGAGGAGAGTGAAAAAGTTGGCCTAAAGCTCACATTCAGAAAACAAAGATCATGGCATCCGGTCCCATCACTTCATGGGAAATAGATGGAGAAACCGTGGAAACAGTGTCAGACTTTATTTTTCTGGGCTCCAAAATCACTGCAGATGGTGACTGCAACCATGAAATTAAAAGACGCTTACTCCTTGGAAGGAAAGTTATGACCAACCTAGACAGCATCTTGAAAGCAGAGACATTACTTTGCCAACAAAGGTCCGTCTAGTCAAGGCTATGGTTTTTCTAGTGGTCATGTATGGATGTGAGAGTTGGACTGTGAAGAAAGCTGAGCGCCAAAGAACTGATGCTTTTGAACTGTGGTGTTGGAGAAGACTCTTGAGAGTCCCTTGGACTGCAAGGAGATCCAACCAGTCTATCCTAAAGGAGATCAGTCCTGGGTGTTCATTGGAGGGACTGATGCTGAAGCTGAAACTCCAGTACTTTGGCCACCTCATGTGAAGAGTTGACTCACTGGAGAAGACTCTGATGATGGGAGGGATTGGGGGGACAGAAGGGGACGAGAGAGGTTGAGATGGCTGGATGGCATCACCGACTCAATGGACCTGAGTCTGAGTGAACTCCGGGAGTTGGTGATGGACAGGGAGGCCTGGCGTGCTGTGATTCATGGGGTCACAAAGAGTCGGACACAACTGAGCGACTGAACTGCAACACTGCGCCAGCCCTTTGCATGAACATCAAACAATGCTATGAAATTCGAACTATTATGAGTAGTCTCTGCTTACAGTTAAGTAAACAGAGGCACAGGGAGGTTACACAACTTGACCATGCTTCCAGACCATCATGCAGCAAAGCCCAGATGAGAGAACAATCAGCCAGGCTCGGGAGCCCACCCTTTTAATACCCTGCCTCTGCATGAGACCATTCACCCAACAGCAGCTGGATCCCAACAGCGGCAAGAGACGAGGAGACATGTGACGAGCAGAAAAGGCTCAGAGTAAAATCTTGTAAAGGGGCAGCTACTTATTTCCTCATCTTGTGAGAAAGACTTAGAACGTGCTATTTAAGTCTAAGAGGTTAAAAAAAAAAAAAAAAAGACAGTCATTAGCAAGAAATAACATCTTCATTCTCACTTAAACTATTTTTCAGAAATCCTCTCCTGTTTTTGTTTGCTTTAATAACTATCTTGGGCTTCCCTGGTGGCTCAGACAGTAAAGAATCCACCTGCAATGGAGACCCAGGATCAATTCCTGGCTCCAGAAGATCCCCTGGAAGAGGGAATGTGTACCAACTCCAGTATTCTTGCCTGAAGAGGTCCATGGACAGAGGAACCTGGCAGGCTACCATCAATGGGGTCACAAAGAGTCAGATGTGACTGATCAACACTTTTAACTATCTTGGGCAGCATTCCAACCAGCATCTGGAGATGATGAAGTTTAACTCAGCAGGAGTCAAAGAGAGAAAGGGCACTTGGAGCTCCAGCACCAGTGGCTTCCTGGGGACAGGAGTGGCTGCCGCTAGGACACCTTTCCCAGCTTGGAAGCTGAACGTGGCGTTGTCTCAGCCCCACCAGAGCTCCCTAACGGCAGCTCATGACCTCATGTTGACAGCCACCTCTAACCAACACCACCTCACCCACTCCCTCAACTGCAGACCTGTACTTCTCCATGGAGGCAGCAAAGAAAAGGCACTACCTAAGGAAGGAAGAGGGCAGGGACAAGAGCTGGAGATGCAGGAAGCACGATTTATCTAAGCACTGTTTTGCACAAGCATTCTAAAATTTAATTTCAAAGCTAAGGTACTTAGGAAATACTTTCTCCAGCTTCTGACCTTAGAAAAACTCAAGCTGGACCTCATTTTCCTGTAAAAGCTTCAATCTTCTCCTTCCACAAAATGAGATTACAAGAGGTATTTTTTAAAAAGGTTTTATTTTAATCCTTCCTAGAGGAATACAGATTTGAATGAAATACATTCATTCCATAAATACATTAGCAGCAAAACCTTCCCACCAGTGTCCTCTCCACTCCAGCCCAGAGGTTGTGCCTTAGAGCAGGAGAGCATGTTCCATCAACCGTTGACTTCAGGATGTTTGCTTCTTGCTGAAAGCAGGCTATACATGAGAAAAACCAGATGACAGATCAGATGGGTAGGTGAATTAAGCTGGAACCCTGAAAATACATCCACGTGGTGACCATTTGACCTTCTGCACCTTCCAAATCCTCTGGAATCCACAGTGTTTAACTGATGAGGTCCTTCACCACAGACAACTGGGAGCGCCTAACCTTGCAAACACACCAACATGTCTTCTCATTCTGAGCTGGCAACATTTTAACAGTGTCTTGATCCTTTTCAGAGAATCAGCCAGATAGAAAGGATCACTCCCTCCTTCTTTCCATGGGCCAAGGTACCTCTCTGTCAGTTGGTCCACATGTCCTTGCTATCAGGAGACAACGCAACAGGCGTTACTTGGCTTGTTAGACCTCCAGATACTCTGCCCGGGTGCTGGAGGCTTCACTGGAGAGAGAGATGTGTCGAAACCTTCAAAGACCTCTAAGGAACAGCAATCAGGTCTCTCACCCCAGCTTCCATCAGAGCACGCGACAGAAGCACTCTGGACAGTGGCCCAGGCGCCTCTCCTTTTCTTCTCTCCATTAGTGCCTGCTGCCTGGCTGTTCCTTTCTCACCTGCCCTCTAGGTACCTGTGAAATTCTGGGAAGCAAGATCTACCCTAAACTCCCCAGCGGCCAGGAGAGATGAAGGCAGGTGGTGCTTTAAATCTGTGAACCGCCGTCAGAGTAACAAGCTTACACTGTTACGTTTCAATCCATTCTGGGATGAGTTTAAGTCACAAGTCTGCATAAAACGTAACACCAGAACCACAATCAGGACGACTGTGACGCAGGGACCAAATCAACGGTTGCTACCAAATCAATGGGTTGGGAGAAAAACGAAATAATGAAAGAATTTAAAATAAATCTGATTTGTTGGGCATGTTATCACCCAGATTATCATGTAAATAAAGAACAGATTCCAAAACCTGACACCTGCCTCCCCATACACCACTTAAAAAGAGGACACACGCTCTATTCTCAATATTTTTAAAAGTGTTTTCATTAGGATACTCTTCTATAAGTGCTTTATCCATTCCCATTTAGTCTGTTTTGACTGTTGGCTGGAAGGAATCAAACTATTTTATATAAAAACCACTGTAGTGAATAACTGGTTATGTGTTTTTCCCTTTTGCATTTTCCATCCAGAATAGTCAGCTTCTTTCTATTTATGTGCAGAGAGAGAGTCATCTGCTGAATACACAGCACTGCCGATGCGACAGTCCTCTGTCCCCACCGAGTCCACCAGCTCTTCCTCCTCTGAGTCATCCTCCTCCTCCTCCTGTGCTGATGAACTGGAGGTGGGCCCTTTGCAGGTTTTTAGGTGTCGGGTGAGATGATATTTGGTTAGATAAGCCTTTGTACATTTTTCACAGACATAATCCCGTTTTCCTTCATGTGAATTGAGATGTTTCTTTAAGTGATTTGTCCTCAAGAACAACTTGTCACACTTGGGACACTTGATCTGGCGTTCTCTAAGAGGAACACAAGGAAAAAACAAAACAAAACATTTGATTTGGGGTTACAAAAACAACTGAGGCACACACTTACTCTGCACAACCTCAAGACCTTTGTCTGAGAAGCTCTACCCAACTAGAATCAAACTTCTCTATAGGAGATGTATCATATAGAACAGCCATAAGACATGTGTGCAGTTTAAACAGCACAGACTGATTTTGCCTGTTTTAGAATTCTAGGTAAATGGGATTGTACTGTATGTATCTCTTTTGTGTTTTTGCTTCTTTTTGAAATTCAGTCAAGTTGCTTCCATGGCAGGAGGCTACTTACCAATATACCACAACTTGGTTGTGGCGCTGGCTCTGTTGTTAATGGGTACTCTGGGGGTTTTGTTTTTTAACACCACAGGCAAGACTGCTATGTGAACATTTCTACACTGGTATGTGGGTCTGTTCCTCTAGGGCATATACTCAGGTGAGGCACAGCTGGATCCAAGGATATGCACACCTTCAATTTTACCACAATGATGCTACGCTATTTTCCAACGCTGTTGTATCAATATACACGTCCATCAACAGCCATTTCAGAGCTCCTGTTGCCCCACATTCTTACTAACTGGAAGACTCAAATTTGAAAATGTTTGCCAACTGACCAACATAATGGTATCTAACTATAGTGTTAACAGTAGCCCCTAGAAGTATCCAATTCAAGACGTCAGCAGCGTCAAGGCTGGAGTAATAACCCTGGCCCAGACATCTTAGAGCTGACAAGAAACTTGGGGATCATACAGAGTACAAATTTTTTAACTTTTTTTGAGCATCTGAACCCTGTTTCTTAATGAAAATCCAACATGTTAAACAGATAAAATGGGGCACTCAACCCTGACTGAACCTTAGACCCACTTGGCGAGCTTTTTAAAAATACCAAGGCCAGGGCTCTGCCCCTGATCAGCTAAATCAGAATCCTTGGAGGTGGGGCCTTGGACCAATCATTGTTTCTCACATTTCCCAAGTGACTATCACGAGCAGTGCTAGGGGCTGAATACCTAAACTGGTATGCTGATGCTTCAGCTCATAACGCGATGGGAGCTGGAGGTGGGGACCTACGGTTTAGATGAGGTTATGAGGATGGGACCCCAATGATGGGGTTATATCCTCAGAAGAAGAGAAAGAGAGATCAGAGCTTGTCCACTCTCTCCTCCACCTGAGCACATAACAAGAAGGAAGCCAGGAAGAAGGCCCTCATCAGAGCCCAACCATGCTGGCACCCTGGTCTCAACTTTCAGATTCCAGAAGTTTAAGAATATAAATTTCTTTTGTTTAAGCCGCCACTCAGTCTATGGTATTTTGATGTGGCAGCTCAAGCTAATATAAGCAGCTAGACTAAATGACCCCAGAGAGCTCTTTCAGTTCCAACTATGTAAAACTATATATAAAATTTGATAATTAATGTATCTAATTTCTAAAATTTCATACTAATAATGAAACCACTTAATGAAAACTTTGTTTTAAAAAGTCATTCTGAGAGTCAGGAATGTAGATCCAGACTCCTTTGGTATTTTAGTGTTTCAGGTTGCACTGTGATTACAAATCAGATAAAAGAGCTGATACAAAAACAAAATATTTATCTAAAACCCATGATAAGAACACCGATACAGTATACTAACGCATATATATGGAATTTAGAAAGATGGTAACAATAACCCTGTGTACGAGACAGCAAAACAGACAGTGATGTATAGAACAGTCTTATGGACTCTGTGGGAGAGGGAGAGGGTGGGAAGATTTGGAAGAATGGCATTGAAATATGTATAATATCACGTATGAAATGAGTCGCCAGTCCAGGTTCGATGCACGATACTGGATGCTTGGGGCTGGTGCACTGGGACGACCCAGAGGGATGGTATGGGGAGGGAGAGGGGGAGGGAGGAGGGTTCAGGATGGGGAACACATGTATACCTGTGGCGGATTCATTTCGATATTTGGCAAAACTAATACAATATTTTAAAGTTTAAAAATAAAATAAAATTTAAAAAAAAAGAATAAAGGTTCCATTTTTGATGTATTTCTAAATAAAATACAAGCTAATGTTTTCTCCCTCTTCTAACACTTGCTAAAAGCGAAGGACCACAGAACCTGCTCTCTTCTATTTGTCACTGTAACTATAACACAGGCAGGACAATTAATTACAGTTGGATTCATGCAATAAATTCCTAACGAGCTGTCCAATATTTGGCCTTCTCCTCCTTCCACCCCCTTGGCCTGCTGCCAGAGTAGTCTCTATAAAACAGACATCTCACCATGACATTCTTTCCCTTAAAATCCTTCAATGCTTGTGCAAGAATGTGAATACATTTAACATCACTGAGCTACACACTTAAAAAGGGTTAAGACAGAAAAATTTATGTGTTATATACCATAACGAAAATACGCACATGCACACACACGCACAAAGCAGGGTAATTCCTGGTACATGGGGAGGAAAAATGCCCCTATGACTCTCCATTATTCCCAGAATGAAATTTAATTTTGAACTGGATAAAAGGCTCTTCATTACTGGCTGCTGCCTCCCGCTACTGCTCTCACATACATGGGGTGCTCTCACTATAGAGAACCACTTTCATTTCATAGTCCTTTTCACATTCATGTTTCTACATACCCCGTTTCGTCTGTCTAGCAGACTATTCCCTGAATAACTCTAATTTACCTTAACACTTAGCTCCAACTACCAGGAAGCTTTCTCAGGATACTCACAGACTGGGCGAGGTAACCCTCTTCTATAGTCTTTCAGGATCCTACACTTACTCTAACATCTGCAACACAGCATGGCAAGTATTTACTCTTCTGTTTCTCTTAATGGCCTCTGAGCTCTTTAAATCCAAGGACCATTCTCATCTTTGTATTTTCACCATTTAGCAAATTGCTGAACTTCAAGGAGGTACTTAAAAATTTGTTAATCAAATGAAAGTATGTTTCAAAAATATAAAAGAAAAAAGGAAATAGAGTAGAAGTGAAAATAAGAAAACAAAGCAAGCACATAAACTCTTCCAGGATAAACGAGAACCTTAGCTTTGTGACCTATGTGGTCGGAACACAATCTGTGTGGTCAGAGAACACAGGCTGTGTGGAACACAGGAGACAGCTACAGGCGCCACGGCGGGAGAGAGACAGTGAGCAGGCACACACAAGCCCCCATTCATCGCCTGAGCAACGGTCAGCTACAGGTCACTCACTGCGTGTGGATGAGCACGTGCTGCTTGAGGTCTTGCCTCCGCATGAACAACTTGTCACAGTAGTCACACTTGAGGTTCTTCTCCCCCGTGTGGATGACCATGTGGGATTCCAGGTGAGCCTTCTGGGTGAAAGACTTGTCACACAAAGTACACCTGTAGTTCTTCTGACCTGCATATTAACCCGAATGATCACACTGTGAATCAAAGTGCCAAGAGCACTCTCGGCATGGAGAGACACATTGTACAGGTATGTGGCAGAGGCAGGAATAAAACAGAATTGACTGGTACCTGGAACCTCACATTCTAGGACTGTCTACCTAGAGCCACTGAATTATATGCTGCGACTAAAGCTAGTGAAGCTAACAAACCTGACCTATGACTGCTTATCTACACACACACTCTTTACTCTTTACAGCTAACACACGATACAAGTTCTGGGGGAAAAAAATCACTTATAACCCTAGTGCCTAACTTAATTCAATCTTTTTTTTTTTTTAAAAAAAAAAGACCTCAAGAATTCTAGTACTTGTCCATAAGCAAACATATTTTTACAACCTAAATTTTAGTTTTCTTTTTTAAATAAAATACATGTCTTCATAAACCAAGGATGAAATAAAATCTTTTTAAGAATGCAGAAAAAAAGTTACTCTAAGTCAGGGGTTAGCAAACCTTTTCTTATAAGCCATTCCGAATCTTAAGGTTTGTGGGCCACACACGCTCTGCTGGAACTACTCAGTCTTAATGGAAAAGGATAAGGAAGAATTTTACCTTCAAAGCTTTGGAGAAAATGACCCAACCAAGAAAACCAAACTAAACCAGTTATTGTTACAGTGCATATGATAAAACCTTACAGCTAAGAGAAAGGGTTTGGTGTGCATGGAGTTTAGAAAATAGAAACTCAATAAATTCTGGTGGTATTCAACAAACAATATTCAAAGGACAGAAACTGGCTCTGGCTAGTGACAGGGGTGACCTCTAATAGTACGCTCTAGCTGTTTCTGAAGAATTACCTTCAGTTCCAAACACATAGATGAACTCCCTGATTATTAACTGCATTTTCCCAGTCACCTTCAAACTATGACTAGGCCACCTGGAAGATGGAGCAACTTAGTAATATTCTCTGAGGAGGCAGTTATTCCACACAATTCATGACCCAATGAAGTCCTCCTGTCAGCCAGCCAATTCTCTAACATCTAATCTCAACCCTATTTGGAAAACTTGTCTTGCTGCCACGCCCTTACCAATTTCTAATTTTTCAAAATCCCACTTCATGGTCCAGGACAGCTTACCTGTGTGTATCTTAAGATGGGTCCGCAGGTTGCTGGGATCACTGAAAGCCTTGCTACAGAAATCGCACTTGTGGGGCTTCATACCCATGTGACCCATAAAGTGGACGTGAAGTTTGGAAGGAGAGATAAAAGCCTGGGGGCACATGGAGCACTTCCACTTCCTCTCTTTGCTATGGCTCGGCCCATGGCTGCTGCTGTGGCCGTGGCTAGGAAGGTGGTTATGGATGTGGCTGCTCAGGTGGGCTTTGAACTCAGTATAGGAACTGCACTCCTTGCCACAGTTACAGAGATGCACATCTGGGTGTTCAGGAACACCTTAAAAATAAAATTACTCAATGTACTTACTTCAATTTTAAAACTTAGTGATTGTTGCTTCTAATTTTCCCTTCTATCAAAATTTCCAGCTTGCCCACTACCTGTAGAATTAAACAAATCTTGTTCAATGCTCTAGTCCCAGCATCTCAAATAGTGTGTCGGGCACATAGGGAAGACCTGGTAAATACTAAACTTTAAGGCATCTTCCTAGGCAATAAACTGAAGATTTTGTTACACACGAACTCTTGTGTGTGTGGGGGGGCGGGGCAGAAGTTTTATTACAGTGAAAAGGACAGAGAACGCTTCTGACACAGACATCAGAAAGGGGACGGAGTGTCATCACTTGTCATTATGACACAGTGCAAAGAAAGAGACTATGAAGGTTAAATCAACTCACAGCATGTCCTTTATGACCTTAAAACTAACGGTTCGAAAAGGAACCCAGGAACTGCAAATTCCCCAAAGTCCTAACACAAAGTTCATGCTGCCTGGCTGGTATGGCTGCCTGGTTCTTCAGCATATGAAGAATTTCACAGATCTTAACACTTCTATCGTAAGGTTAATATTTTGCTTTTACATACACAAAGGTATGTGGTTTGCTTTTGTTGCTGCTAAGTCACTTCAGTCGTGTCCGACTCTGTGCGACCCCATAGACGGCAGCCTACCAGGCTCCCCTGTCCCTGGGATTCTCCAGGCAAGAACACTGGAGTGGGTTGCCATTTCCTTCTCCAATGAATGAAAGTGAAAAGTGAAGTCGCTCAGTCGTGGACTCTTAGCGACCCCATGGACTTTAGCCCACCAGGCTCCTCCATCCACGGGATTTTCCAGGCAAGAATGCTGGAGTGGGGTGTTCTGCTTACACATAAATCATTACCAAAACTATACTACTGATCCTTGGTATTTTTACTGTGTTAGATTCATGACAAACAAATCTTATATATAAACTTACCAATCTGCTGAGCATAATCCCGGCTGTAATAAAAAAGCAGTTCATTTTCAGGAGGGATATCTTGGGAAGTACAGAAGTAGATTTTTCCATCATGGGGATAAGCCACCAAATTCTGTTCTTCCCGATTCCTTTAACAAATCAAACATATTAATTTTATCTTATTATTTATTTACTTAAAAAATTTTTTGGGGGCCACACTGCATAGCTTGTAGAATCTCAGTTCCCAATCCAGGGAATGACCATCAAGCATATTAAGTTTGAAATATATACTAAATATATCATATCCCTATAGTGAAATCTTACATGAAAACTTAGATGTACTATTTCTCTAGGTGATTTCTCTAATTACCTACACTACGTGTTAGGGTTAACTTGTTTAGAAACAGAACTCTTACTTCAGTATATCACCTCATTGCTCTTTATAGTCAGAAAACACTCTAGTCTACTGCTAGAAGAAAAGTAAGTAAAATGAAGCCTTAAAACACTATGACAAAGACACAGAAATAGACAGAATTAACACAGCAGCCTAAGGGGTTGATTGCATGTGTGCATGCTAAGTCACTTCAGTTGTGTCTGACTCTGTGCAACCCTACAGACAGTAGCCCTCCAGGCCCCTCTGTCCATGGGGATTCTCCAGGCAAGAATACTGGAGGGGGTTGTCACGCCCTCCTCCAGGGGATCTTTCTGATCTAGGGATCAAACTGGCATCTCTTACGTCGCCTGTACCGGCAGGTAGGTTCTTTACCACTAGCGCTGCCTGAGAAGCCCAAGGGGTTGACCAATAGCCAATATAAAGAAAAGGAACCTACTCAAAAATTCAATGGTAACTGTATCATTTTTTATGGCACTGGTAAATTGAACAAGCTGCTCATAAAAAAGGGATAATTTCTTATATTTTAATTTATAATCACCATTAGTCAACAACTACTGGAGTGAAGAAAATTAAAAGCCTTAGGCTTTAAGCTATGTTCAGATATCACTGTCATTGGATTCTTCAATTCTTTCCTATTGCATTCAAAGTTTCCTACTGAAAAATATCCAAATCATAACTATTTATTGCATCTCACCTGGCTTTGCGCACAAACATCATCCAATTACATTCATTTTCGTCAGTTGTAATGATGCAGAATTCTAGGACACCATTGTGGTATATCTGCCAACAGAAGGCAAACATACACATCAAATGAACTGACAAGTTCTTGCAATAATCTCATTTACTTTGCAGTAGGTACCAGCTTTCCTAGCCAGTGTGAAAACACATGGCTGTCCTCTCACGTGTCTGTCATTTCACCAGTCACCCTATTTCCAGCAATAAAGACCACTAGAGATCTACAGTTAGTGCTCTGTATACAGAATCATGTTGCTCTTGATTAGTCACATTTTGGCTTGACTGGAATAGACATAAAAAACTCTAGTTGTCTTCATCACCCACCACACAAATGGACATTAAGGTCAGAGAACCACCTCTTATTTTTTTCTCCAGTCAACCTAGCATTCCTGTGTTCTCGTCTGGACAACACAACTAAAGTCCCCAATGCCAGTGGCACTTCACCTCTCCAACTATCACAAGACCCATTTCTGCCTTAATTCAATGTTAACAAGCATCATTCCCAAACTACTAAGATTCTATATAAACATGTTATAGGAACAGGTGTGTATATCAGAAACTTAAGTTTTCAGCCCCTTTCATTAGAAAACTAGAGAAATAATCTTAGCTTCCAAGTCTAGAATTGTTTCCCTAGCTAAATATTTGAATGCTTTAGCTGATTACAAAATAAGACTTTCAACATATAAACAAAGTCCAAAGCCTGAGCTGCCACAAGTAATAAAAATGAGCAGTCATTGGGTTACTAACAAAATGGAGACTAAAACAGTTTATCTTCTACATTCAATATCTGACATTTTGCTATGTATTATAATTTGGCTACCAAGAACAGAAAGTAGTATTCAATGACTGATGGATGACTGGCACTGTATGAATCTTGGCTAAGTTTGACTTTTACATCGCTTTTAACTACTTCATTACTCTAAAAGCATCCAAAAGTCACAGAAAATTTCCAAAACACTGACCTTCCAGATATGATTAACCGCCTTGTCTGTCCATTCTGCTACTTCCATGGAGTGACTTTGCTGGCCAATGAGAGGCCCGAAGCAAGTCCGAACAGGGATGGTTTCTCCAGTCCACACACCTATCAGTGGAAGGACACCAACTACACAATCAGTGATTTAAACGTCTAATAGGATAGAGAAGACAGTAGCTTAACTCATGCCAAGAGTCTTATTTTCCATGAATCTATGAACTGCTGATATTCTAGCACTCCTGAAAGGTAGGTACGTCTTATGGGTTCTATTCTATAAATAAGGAAAAAGTAATGAACAGATTAGACTGGGCTCAGGAGAAACATGCAGATTAAGAAGCAGTATCAGAAATTCCTGAACCAATGTTTATACACAAGGAACCATGTCCCTCAAAGTTGATACATAAAAAGGATCAGACAACACTACTCTATTATAAAAAAGTAAAGCAATTACTACAAAATAAATCAAACTTCTAAGATCATTTGTGCTTAAAGCACTGCTCTTTATTACCTAGGTGGTTTAATGCTTTCAACTGACTGATGCCTAAGCTACACCTGAAAGAACAATGAGTCTAGTATCGTATTTTCAAAGAATGGCACAAAGATTCAGATACCACGTTACATTCCAGTATGGATAAGCATACCGTGGCAGTCTGTATTTCTTACTCTCTTTTCCTAAGGAGTATTAAGCAATTTATAAACATTGACAGAAAGTATTTTTGGTGATAGTAAGTTATAAATGGTAAATTTTCCAGGTTTTATAAAAGAAACTAAGTTTCAAGGAGTGATTTGTCACGATAATGGACAGTGGATGATACAGCTGAAAATACAAGCCAAGTCTTCAAAGATTCAGCCTTTGAGGAGGATTCTCTCCTCTATTCAATCCTGATCCTAAGAAAGGGGAACTTTTCCAATAAAGTGTTCAACCTGATTTAGTGCTATCACCACTGGACAAGTATTCCATAAAAGGATAAATATTCAGCCATACACTGACTTCTGGATCAAGCAAGTAATCTCTAAATTATACACATCCACTTTTACAACTGTACCCTACAAAGGAAGAAGAGACTTTGATCAAGTTTTATGGTTCCCAGGGTCTTACCAACATCTGCTCCCACAATTGACTGGCGGAGAACAAGCTGCTTTGGGAGAGAAAGCCTGGCTCTGCTCTCTATTGGAGTGTCAGGAACAAAAGTCACCGGTCCATGATCAGGGCAGTCTGAGGGATAGGCTCGGTCACAGAGAGTGCACCCTGCAGATGACAAATGTGAGACATAAATGGGGTCAGTTCCAGCAGACAGATCAAAGACCACCTGCTTTATTTAAATGTGAATTATTAAAATGTAACCAGTATGAAGCAAGGTTCTAGGAGAAATGCTCTGATCAAAGGGCCACTTTATTACACGTACATGTATACCCACTCATATCCTTCTTCAGCAAGATTCGATTTTTTTTTTTTACTACAAATGGACAAGTTTCCTATTCAGTGCATAAGAAAAACACTGATCAAAAAATAACACATTACTTCAAGAATCAAGTGTGTCATTTCTTACATTAAGTGGACAAGTAATTCCTTCAGATATGATGTTCTGAAGTCGAAAAGATTCAGAGTCTACCAAACTCTGAGAGGAAACTGAGCTGAAACGCTGTCGGTGATGCAGTGACAACACAGCACAACGCAGTCAGAGACGCTGACACCACCGCTCGCTCCTGCTTCACTGTTAACAAACTGGCTGACCACGTTTGGATGACAGGTTCTTAAGACAAAGAAAATATGCAGTCTGCTCTTCAGGACAGCAGGTAAGATCATACTCTTGCAGACATGTTTGCTTAACATTCTTAATTTCTTATTGTTCATATGGTCTTTCTTTTTGTATTGTCAAAAAAACAATGCTGACTTCATACATTGTTCTATGCTTATTGTAACTTCACGTTTACAAGCTCAGGAGTGTCCTCCTCCACAAATCTTTTGCTCTTTACTTTCCTTTCTCCTTGATAAGGAGTAGTATTCATGACCCTATTTCGTCAATGACTGTTCAAATTTTCCAAATTCATTCACAAAACAGCTGAAATATGTAGAACCACAGTCTTCTAGGCACCTTTATTCCCCTAAACAACCTATTAGAAATTACCAGTTAAATGGCGTAAAATATCAGTTAAAGTTTTCATATTTAGCCAAAGTAGTAATAATACGTTACTTCTTCAAGTACTACTTGATTTAAAATTCTTTAAAATCAGACTAGAGATCCCCTACACTCTATGAGGACTTATTCTCCAATGCTCCTAATTATAAACCATGTTAACTCTTCAAACAAAAGAGATTCAGATATCATATGACAAAAAAAGGGTCATAGGCTTCCTTCAAAGAGAATACCAATGGTGAATAAGTCATGTAAGATGCTGAACATCATTAGTTATTAAGGAAATGCAAATTAAAACAATGAGATGCCATTTCACACCTACTATGATTGCTATACACACACATTTTTTTTTTTTTACAAATAAAATTCAATTATTACTAGGAAAATCTTATTACTAGAAAAAAAAAAGGAAATCTTGGCAAAGATGTAGAGAAACTGGAACCTTCATACACTGATGCTGGGAATATAAAATGGTGCAGCTACTTTCGAAAACAGTCTGGCGATTCCTCAAAAAGAGGAATTTCAATCCCATATATATCCAAGAATTAAAAACATACGTTCATTCAAAAACCTGTATGTGAATGTTCATACCAGCACTGAATAGTCAAAAAGGAGAAACAACAAAATGTTCATGAAAAATAAATGGATGAACAAAATGTGGTATATCCATACAATGGAATATTATTCTGATACATGCTATAACGTGGATAAGCCATCACAACATTATGCTAAGGGAAAGAAGCCAGGCACAGCCATATACAGTAGGATTCCATTTATACGACATGTCTAGACTAGGCGAATCCATAGATAAAGCAGTTTAGTGGTTACCTGAGAATGGGGAGTGGAGGTAAGAGCAACTGCTAACAAGGTTTCTTTATGAAGTAACAAAAATTTTTGAATTAGATAGTAGTGATTGTTGTCACTACAACCTTGTCATTATACTAAAAACCACCATTATACTAAAAACCATACACTAAAATGTGTATGTGAATTACATTTCTTCTGAAAAACACTCAGAAGCAAGAGGTTCCACTTGCCCACTTGAAAAAGGATCAACAGGAGACGTCCCTGGCAGTCCAGTGGGTAAGACGACAGGTTTTGACTGCAGGGGGCACAAGTCTGATCCCTGGTCAGGGGACGAGGATCCCACACGACGCTAGATGTAGACCCTCCCATGAAGGATAAATAGACTGACTTAAACCACCTCTTACCTTCTCCTCAATTAATGACTATACATTAATTACAATCCTGAATTATTTTAAAATTATAAATTTGAGCCTTTAAAGGGTTAACACGAAAGGTCTCCCCACGGTTTGGCTTCAGTAGCACCAGAAGCCTCCTACTTTTCTGACCATCCTGTTCAACTTACTTTAGAAGCTCTTCCTCTGCCACTGTACCTTAGCATACCTAGCCTTGTCATTCCACACACTTAACTAGGATAGGATCTCACCTCACTTCCATGGCTATGATTAACACCTTAATGCTGAGGATTCCTGAATATTTCCGGATAGATCTCTGAGCTCCAGACTCAAGTTCTCACCCGACACCTCTAGGTATCACTGGATACTGAAATCAACATGTCTGACACTGGACTCACCTACACGCATCAAAAACAAAACAAGGGACTTCCTGGTGGCCCGGAGGAGGAACCTGCCTACCAGTGCAGGGGACATGGCTTTGATCCCTGATCCAGGAAGATTCCACATGCCTCGGAGCACCTAAGTCCATGGGCCTCAAAGACTGAGGCCCACGCTCTAGGACCCGTGCCTCACAACAAGAGAAGCCACAGTGAGCAGCCCACACACCGCAACCAAGAGTGGCCTTCACTGCCCACAGCTAGAAAGACCTCACGGAGTAAGGAAGATCAAGGGCAGCCAAAAAAAAACCACTCCACCTCCATCGTTCATCATCCTAAGGAATGGTCACTATCCACCTAGTTTCCCAGCCAGAAACCAGTAATTTCTCCTTAAACCTTCTCTCCTCCAACTTCACCCAATCAACAAGATCTATTCAGTTTTCTGTTAATATTTTCCACTTTTTCCATCATTATCTATATTCTAGATTGGAATACCATGACCTTGCACTTAAACCATGGCATCTTTACCTCTCTGCCACTAACAAGCCTGCTACCCTCACACCACAGCAGAACCCCTATCCCAACCCTCCCTCCTCAAAATCCCTGTCTGCTCTTTGAAGACCCTCTGTGTGCTGGCCCCTACTTCTCTCATCACATATCCCTCTCCCCACCTCTGTTTGTTTTTTTTTTTTTTGAGGCGGGGAGGGTTGTATTTTTTTGGTTGTACCGCACCACATGTAGGATTCTAGCCCCCGATCAGGGATCGAACTTGTGCCCCCTGCAGTGGAAGCTCAGAGTCCCAACCACTGGACCACCAGGGAAGTCCCTCTCCACCTGTTTTATGCTTCAGCAATCCTGAACCACTCACAATTCTTTCAAACTACAGGTGCCAGTTCCCACGGGGCACACTGTTCCTCCTGATTCTCCACTTTGGACATGTCTGCTCTTCAGGTCTGTGTTAACACATATGTAGTCTTCCCTGCACTTTCCACAGTCTGGTGAGACGCTCCCAGCTCAGGCTCCTTTAGCACCATACACTTAATGCCACCTTTCCACTCAGTATACCATAACGCAATAGCCTGTTCACTAGCCTGTGCTTCCCTTCAGACTGTAGGTTACTTAAAGCCTCTCGCAGATTATTTTTATGCTGCATCTAGTACAGAGGCTGGTGCCTGCTAGCACTCAGCATGTTTACTGCGTGAATGAAGCGGTAGTGACACCAACAACTCGACTTTTTATATTGCTTTTGTTACTGTTGCCCCATAAAAAGAACTTTTACCTGCCAAACTATGGTAATTTATATGCATTCTGAGCAAAAAAAAACCCCAAAATTTTACTTGTATCCACTTACATTTTTCCACAGGGATGAAAAATTACACATGATCTAATAAATTCGTCTTATGTAGAAAAAGAGCATGGCAGGTCACACAGAATACCTTACTGAAATTTACTTATATAATTAACTCTGTGAAACCTTGGGAAATAAGTATTACTAGGCTAAACTTATCTGTAAAATACAGAAATGACTGTTTCCTTACTTCAGGAAGATTTTTTAAGAACCAACAGAATGTCTATATATCACTTGGCTTATGTGAGAAAAAGGCACCACATTAACACAAAGGACAATACACAGGCAAATAGAAGTTTCAAAGTCTAGTTACTTTCTACACTCCCGTAATTAACACCTGACTTTGCGACTAAACCTGTTAAGGATGATGACCCTTTCTATCAATATCTCCAAAAGAAAAAGGCTAAGCACACTCACAAATTGTAAACAAGGTTGCCATATTTTCCTTGTTTGAATTGGAGTCTTCCATTTGCAGTGAAGGTGGTACAAAAGAAAGACTGTCTGAAGAAACATCTACATGACCTGTCCCCATAGCAACCTCCTGGGTGATGGAGGAGACAGCCACAGGTTCTAGGCTTAGGCCAACTTCATGGAGGGAAACAGACTCTAGGGAGGCGAGGTTGTGTGAGGTAGAGAGTGCCACGCTTACAGAGTTGGTGCTCATGGCCACGGTGTGGATGGAGTCACTGAGGGCACTGTCAGACATCCCGTTGACCCGACTTGCAATGTGGTCTGTCTCCATGACCACAGGGAGCTCCAGGCCGTTCCCATGCATGGGTATCACACCACCATGTCCTACAGTTTCTGCTGCAAGGTTGCTGCTCACAGAGTCCACAGACAGAGGTTCATGACTTCTGGAGCCATTTGGGATTTGGGTATGCTCGCCTGCAACACCATCCATCGTCAGCTCTTCTGCCATTCCATCTGTAGAGATCGGGCTGGTGACCCTAGAGACGTTCTCCATGGTGATTGTTGTGTCCAAGGCCACCTCATGACCATCAGTGGGATGAAGACTTTGGGCACCATGTGTGTTCACAGAGCGAGAGTCTATTGAAACAATGCCTGGTTCTAATCCAACATTTCCATTGGACTGATAGGGATCTAGCGCTGAAGGGTTATTGGCGATAGATAATGCTGTATTACCATCAACATTTATGGAGTTAGGGTGAATATACTGAGGAGGTGGTCTGTCAGCTAAATAAGACAAAATGCCTGGGAAAAGGAAAAGATGAGATATCAGTAACTTTTCAGTATATTAACAATTCCAAATGCTAAAAGCTATTTTTCTTACAAATGCAACTCAAGTAAAATAAGCTCCTATCTATTTCTTTGGTTTGATATATATATATTTTATAAATAGCAACATAATACACCATAATTCAGTTTTGTGAAACTCAGAAATCATAAAAATTAATGTTCCTTTGAAGTCACTAGAAATTAATCATTTCTGCCATTAATAACATATACATGGTTGGACTTCCTGAGTCCCAAGATGCTGAAATTTGCTCTATAAGAGCTAAAAGGTCAAATCATTTAAAAGCAGATATTCCATATGAAAAATAAAATTTAATTAAATATAACTAAGTTTTTATTAAACTATCAAGAAACATTAGGCTCTATTCAAAATAAGTCACAATTATACTTGCTTTATTAAAACAGAAAAAATATTTGAACATTCCTGTTAATGAGTATATGGTGAAATGGTACATGCTGTATCTCCAATAGAAGCCCAAATTTCTAAAATGTCTTTGCAAAGTATTGAGTATATATAATAAAAACCTCAAAAATATTCATACCCTCTTGCATAAGAAACTCCTTACGGTAAACTGCCCAAAATGCATTTTGTAAATAATATACCCCAAAATATTTACATAACAGTAATAAACAAACTGGTAAAAAGTGTCCATCAATAAAGACTGATATAATAAACCATGGAATAAACCATCAGTAGAATGTAATATGTCATTAAAAAGGATGATTATGAAAACCATGTAACAGCTGGGGAAAATAACTATGTAAAAATAGAGAAAAACATTAAGTGGAAAAAAAAGGGTATATAATTGTATTGCAAGTACTACAGTTTTCATTATGGAAAACAGTAAAAACCGCTACACAAAAAAAAAAGGTAGGATGGAAGTACACCAGAAAGATGGATGATGGGACTATGAATAATTCCCCTCCCTATTTGCTAAATTTTCTGATATGAGTATATAATATTTTAGAATAAAAATTCAGTAAACTTTATAATAAACCATGACACTACAGCAGGACATGTGGTTGGTAGGAATTAGAATTGGAGAATTATAAAAACTGAACTAAGGAGAATTATAAAAACTGAACCAATTATAAAAACTGAACCTAGAAGAGACAAGGGAAGAATTGTTTATGTGCCATTAAGAAATTAACCTTTGTCAAATTGCTATATTAATAATGTTATCTATATGTTCTAAGAGGAGAAGTACATAAATACAATTTCCCCCCCACATATCTAACAGTGACAAAGAGAAAAAAGCATCATTCAAGTCTTTGAGAACTGAAGTTAACAGTCGGCTGCTATAAGGACTTCCCGGATGGTCCTGTGGCTAAGACCCCATACTCCCAATGCAGGGGGGCCTGGGTTGGATCCCTGGTCAGGGAACTAATCCCACATGCTGCAGCTAAGATTTTGCACACCACACCTGAAGATCCCACATGTCTTGACAAAGATCGAAGATCCCAAGTGCCACAACTAAGACCCGGGGCATCTAAATAACTAACTAAAACAAAACAAAAAAGGGTCGGATGTATTATTTCTTGTAAATTTCCAAATAACTGTAACACTTACCAGGTAAAATGGTTCTGAAGTAACTGCTCTCAAGGTGGGGGTAAGGTGGTGGAGGTAGGGTGTAGTTTCTTTCAGGTAACCCACACATCACCCCTCGATCCCCAATACCCATTGGGAGCATCAGAGACAAAGCAGAAGGTAGAGAGCTCAGGGAGGGACCCAGGTTTGGAATCGCCACTGGCAGGCCTACAAAAAAAAATTGTTTTCCTCAATTAAAAGTAAGTACTTTAAAATTCTGTAATCACTGGCTCAACTCTTACAAAGATTTTTGCAACAGGCAAAAATCTCACCCAGTAGCCCTTTACATCCCCAGACAGACAGTACTGGCAGACATCCACAGACAAGCCCTAAATTTAGTCTGCAAGTCAGTTTTAAAATGCCAACTTGATCGTTCAGTTATCTGTATTGCTCTTGGGTACCAAAACATTTAACTACAATTTAAAACCTAGTTTAAATACAATTTAAGAAAACAATTTATTTAGACATAAAAAGAATGGAAAGAAATATACACCGAATTTCAAAGAAATATATCAAACTTCAGAGTGGTCTCTAAGTAGTGACAGTACAGATTTTTAAAAAATATTTTTTATTATACTTTCCATTTTATATGGTGAGAATGTATCACTTTTAAAAATTTCATAGATATGCTTCTACTTGGGGAAAAAACCTAAAGTCAGATGTAAAACTACATGTATTTCTTGATATAATCTTTTGCATATATGCTATACTTCCTGATTTTTAAAAATTTACACACAATATCCACCTTGGACTACATCTATCCACACAATGCTGAAGTGACCCTGTGGCTTCCCATCATAATGAACTCACCAACTTGGGCAGTGCAGATTTGCACTATTTTTGCCACTGGAAGTATTTTTAAACAGGTTTTTCCTCCTTAATAAGAGTGTCTACTAAACGGAATGCCTAAGAAATAAACAAATGAGTTAAGAACTAATACATTTTTTAAAAATTTCTTTTGTGGACACTAAAAGGAATGTGAAGAGACCCTAATTTAGATGAATCTTATTTAACTGCTGCTGCTGCTAAGTCGCTTCAGTCGTGTCCGACTCTGTGCGACCCCATAGACGGCAGCCCACCAGGCTCCCCCATTCCTGGGATTCTACATTTTAGTAATTAAGCAGGTAATTCTCTAGAGAGAACTATTTAAACTTGCAGATTTAAAATACTCTTAAGCATTAACTCTTATTTTGATAAACAGAGTCCAATACATTACAATGTCAGAGACCCGCAAGAATCACTAGCTTACTGCTATAAGACTCAAGAGCTTACTTCTTTTCTATTTCAATAGAAAGAAAAAATTCAACTGGGCAGATAAAAAGGTTTTAAATGTACAGTGCTGGGGGAAAATGAGCTTTCCGTACACTGTTATTCTGTCCGAGTACTGAGGCTCAGGGGGAGTTCATGTAGGAGCTCCCTCTCTGAGACCTCTTCTTTGACCATAATTCTAGGTCTGGCACATTTGTGGCTGGTGCAAGTTTCAGGTATGATAGAGAACAAAGCTGAATTTCTCATGTGTTCTAGGAAGAGTTAGTACAGTAATTCTCTCCTAATAACCCAGGGACAGAATGTCAAGGGCAAGGATAGATGAATGGGTAATCTTAGATAAAACACCAAGTCAACTACAGCTCTAGACAAAAGGGCACTAACTCAAGAAGAGTACTACCAGGAAAAGCTGCTACCCCTATCCTACCCACTAGAACTTCAGTACTCTACAAAAATGGCTACCACAGGTGAAACTGCCATTGACCTGCTGGGCTACTCCCATCCACTCTGAAAGGGGCTCTGACCCATTCCATTTAGAAGGGTTAAGGCAATTAAGTGTTGGAATCCAGTCCCTCTCCCTTACCACTCACCTGGAGCAGGGATGGCATTGTGAGTGGGTGAGGCAGCCAACCCCAGGTGACTCCCTGAGACCGGCAAGGCATTGCTCACAGAAGATGAAGTCAGCTGCTCCATCCCCACAGGACTCAGGTTCATTTCATTCATCCTAAGAAAGATTAGACACAACCAGTTATGCAAAAATTGCCTCAGTGACTCTGTTTAAGGTACTGAAGAACCTAAAACAATGGTGGTGCAGAGATACAATTTGATCAACTACAACTTCATTTCTATGCACACAGCTCTCCGATAGTCTTTCTACTGATAAGGAAATTAGGATTCAGAGATGTTAACTTGGCTGTCATATAGCAGAAACAGGATTTAACTCAGGTGTGCCTTGTTCCAAATATTAAGCATGCTATTTAAAGCAAAGTTTGCAATCCTTAGAGTACACCCGCAATGAGGCGTTTTTGTGTTTTTAATTCACCTGTTTTCTTTCACAGTATCTCGTTTCTCCAACTGGTTTATTACCTGAAACCAGGACTTGTTTTAACTTACTCAAAGAATTTTTACTAATTCTTTTCACCAGAGGTTAAAAGTGATACTAGGTCTGAATTAGACTGCAAACAGTGTGAAGAAGCACGGTATCTTCTCCATGGATCAGCATTTTATTAAAACTCTGTATAGATACCTTAATAATTAATCAATAATCTTAGTAAAATCCTCCGCATAACAAGGTTCATTAGGTAAGCTAGATACTTTATAAAAAAATTACTTCATATTAGCTCACTAATTCTTCAAAATAAGGGAATCGAGGAAACTGAGTCTCAAAGAGGGCTTATCATGCACCCCAAATCACAGAGCAATTAAACGGAAGAACACAGATCATGCTGCAAAACACTGTCAAAAAGCTTTTCAATACATCAAACTTTTTAAAATCTACAGACCATTTTCAGCAAGCTGAGAATCTGAGAACTGCCTTTTCTATGCAATCTATCTTGCACTGCCATTAGCAGTATCATTAGAGTAACAGGAACACTCGTAAGACCCTACTGGAGGTTATCAGGAAGTATTAGTTCCTATGTCAGAATTTAAAGACTGTCCAAAAAAAAAAATTTTAGAGACGGCCATATCATAAACAATTTCAAGAGTCCAGCCAACAGGTTATCCAAAGAAGGTCACCAGGAACCTCCAGTCCTTGTATCGAATATCACAGTGATGCAAGGTCTTATGTGTGTGCCTAAGTACATGGGAGAAGTGAAGAATAGGAAGGGGACAAATGGATCTACACACTCCTTAGCAGTGAAAACAAAACTTAATAGGTTTTTAACCTGAAAAATGGCTACATCAGCTATGAATCAACATGAAAATAGTAATTACTAACACTGATTACTCCCTTACTATAGGTATTAGACACTGGGCTGTGATAACATGTAATGATCTCACCTAATCCTTATAACTGGGCTTCCCTGGTGGCTCAGTGGTGATTAATCCACCTAGCAATGTAGGAGACGGGGGCTCTATCCCTGGGTTGGGAAGATCCCCTGGAGAAGGAAATGGCAACCCACGCCAGTCAGTATTCTATATGGGAAATTCCATGGACAGAGGAGGCTGGCAGGCTACAGTCCATGGGGTCTCAAAAGAGTTGGACAGGACTGAGGGACTAAAACAACAGTAACAGCAATCCTTATAACTACTGTGAGTAGGTATTATTCTTAATCCATTTTAGAGATGAGGAAACTGGGACTCAGACCAAGAAACCCAAAATTACATTAACTAGTAAGGGGCAGATTTAACTCCAGATCTGCCTAATTTACAGAAGTCACAGAACTGGCATTTAAATCCAGGTTCACCTAATTTAAGACAGCCAAGCTCTTAACTAAGATAATTACAATAAAAGAACTGTTTTGCCTTTGACAGTCAGTTCCAACACTCAGGATCTGTGTGTTTACACAGTGGAGTATGCTTAATGTCTGACATAAACTGTGCAACCCCATAGACGGCAGCCCACCAGGCTGCCCCGTCCCTGGGACTCTCCAGGCAAGAACACTGGAGTGGGTTGCCATTTCCTTCCCCAGTGCGTGAAAGTGAAGTGGCTCAGTCGTGTCTGACTCTTTGTGACCCCATGGACTGTAGCCCACCAGGCTCCTCTGTCCATGGGATTCTCCAGGCAAGAGTACTGGAGTGGGGTGCCATTGCCTTCTCCAGACATAAACGTATTCCTGCATTATTCCATATTTACAGACTTCAACCTTACCCCAGGCCAGGTATCTCATAAACCTCAGCTCCCAGACATTAATTAAGTGTACAAAGCTAACTGAGGACAGTACCCTGTACAGAGTAGGCACTCTGATTTGGATGAAGCAATGCAAACTCATTCTTACTAGAAAGACAACTAGAATCACATTAGCAAATGAGGTGCACCTTATGAGGGACGGCACATTAATAACTGTATTTAATTATGCTATACAAGGAAGATCCCACATGCTGTTGGGCAACTGAACCTATCTCAACCACCGAGCCCGCACACTTTATAGCCCGTGCTCCGCAACAAGAGCAGCTCCGGCAATAAGAAGCCCGTGCACCACAACCAGAGTAGCTCCCGCTCACTGCAACTAGAGAAAGCCTGCATGCAGCAACCAAGACCCAGCACAGGAAGGAAGGGAAAGGAAAGGAATGTAGGAATTCCCTGGTGGTCCAGAGGTTGGGGCTCTGTGCTTCTACCGCAAGGGCCATGGGTTTGATTCCTGGTCAGAACCAAGATTCTGCATGCCACGAGGAGAGGCAAAAAAAATTCAAAAATTCAAAATAAAAGAAGTGGCTTGACAGAAAACAACAAAATTCTGTAAAGCAATTATCCTTCAATTAAAAAAATAATTTTAAAAAAGTGCAAAACTCCGTACAACCTAAAGACGCCATAGCTACCATAAATTTCAAAGTTTCTGGGTTTGATTCTCCTGTAACTTTTTATAGCTACAAACATTAAAACTTTACAGTCAGTAGAGCAGGAATGACCTACAGAAAACGATTACAGTAATTCTTTGAAGTACAATTAAAAGCTTCCCTGGTGGCTTTGACGGTAAAGAGTCTGCCTGCAATTCGGGAGACCCGGGTTCAATCCCTGGGTCGGGAAGATCCCCTGGAGAAAGAAATGGCAAGCCACTCCCAGCATTCTTGCGGTGAAAATCCCATGAACAGAGTTGCCTGGCAGGCTACAGTCCATATGGTCGCAAAGAGTTGGACACAACTGAGCCACTTGCACATACATAGAATTAAAAGTCTGTAGCTTCAAACTCTATACTGAAAATTCCTGAGTATTCATCTGTGCAAATAATCTCAAGATAAAAATCAAAATGGTGTTTCTAGGCTGACTCTTAGACCTTCTCAAACCAGTTCAAACCAGAGTTAATGTGAGGCTCAGCAGATTTCTGCTTTGTTGTGAGTCACCAAAATGTGATGATCTCAGCAGCCATAAACCAAAGGTAACTAGTATCCCACAGAGACAAAGCAAATGAAGGGAATTTACAATACGATCCTCCTAAGACACTCTCATTCCAAAGTGCAATTCTATCCTAGCTACTTTTCATACAGGATTCTAGGAAGCAATGCTGGGAGAAGGGCCAGAATCAAGATACTGTACTAAGCTCGAAATTCTTCCCTACGTATATTCGTTGTAGAATCATTCCCTTCATCTTCTCTAGTTTACATGACCTATGTATGACCCATGGGGCTTCCCTGGTGGCTCAGACAGTAAAGAATCTATCTGCCTCCAATACATGAGACCTGGGTTCAATCACTGGGTGGGGAAGATCCCCTGGAGAAGGAAATGGCTACCCGCTTCTTGTCTAGAGAATTCCATTGACAGGGGAGCCTGGCGGGCTACAGTCCATGGGGTTGCAGAGAGTCCGACACAACTGAGCACACACACAAGTACGAACCATTCGCTCATCTTACTAACTTTTTGTCAGAATGACATGTAAGAACCTAACTGAAATGCAGCCACTTTGCAAATGCAATGGACAATTTTCAGTAATTCGAGTGAATTTTTAAAATCTTCCTTATCCTCAACAGCCTATGAAAGGGCCCTTTAAAGAACAGTCAAATGTAACTCTTTGGCACATTTCTATACTGTAGAGTATAGTACTTTCAACATTAAGTCTGAAGAATTAAGAACTTAATTTCTCTCCATTACCAGCCAAGCCAGCTGGTAACCAGCAAAATTCAAGGTGAAACATGGTAATGAGCTAAAAATACACCTCGAAACTCAGATTCAAATATGTAATTAAAGGCGCAAATAACTCAAAGGCAAGGATGAGGATGCACAACAAGCCAACAATCAACCTGTGGCTATTCGGAATAACTACTCACATGTGGCGCAAATCAAGCCTAATCAGAGTATATTCAACCCAATACTGGTTTCTGGATTTCCTGTTCCCTTTCGGACAAATCCATTTGCAAATCGCACCTGTAACCTGCCCAACGGCACCACAAACAAAGGCATTCTGAAGTCTTATTTGCTACATGTTTTCCAAACATGTCACCAGCGCTCGGCCCACTAAGCTACTCACCTGTGATGCATCTGCTGGGGGCCAAGGGTCAGAGAAAAGCGCACACGGGTGGCGGGGAACCGGCATCAGGGTTTGCGTTCCAAGGTCACGTGCTACCGCATCTTGCTTACAACCGCTGCACAAACGCGGCCACTCGTCCCCGGGGCCGCCCGGGACCGCCCAACTTCTCCCGAGGGTCGGCGGCCGCGCACCCTGCCGCGAGATGGGGCATGCCAGGGGACACCCGGGGCCTTTCCTCCAGAAGCTTCGGGAGGGGGGCTGCCCGATCTGAGGGAGAGGACAAGGGCGGTCACCCAAACGTAAGGAGGATGCAGCCCCCGTCCTCCGCCGCCGGAGAGCCTGGGCCTGCGGACACCGCCTCCCAAGGGCGGCCAAGTCACCCGCCCGCCGGCCTGGAGCTCGCAGGCCGCCCTCGCCCCGCCCCGGCAGGGCCCGCGCGCAGCCCACCTGCCGGTCGCGCGGGGGGGCGCGCGCGCCTGCCCCGCCGCTTTGTTCCTCATCCGGGCAGAGCTCGCCTCGGGGCCCTCCCCGCCCGCACGACCCCCGCGCCCCGGGGGCCGCTCGCCTAACGTTTCCCGCCCGGCCCTGCCCGACCCAGCCCGACCCAGCCCGCGATCGCCTCCGGGCCGCACCCTCCAAGGCGCGTTTCCGGCTCCTCAGCCACTCTCGGCGCCCGCCGCTCCGCCCCTCCTGCGTGCGCCCCTCCCCGCTACGGCCCGCAAGCGGCGTCCGCGCGCTCACTTCTCCTCCCCTGGCCCATCCCCCCACTCCCGCGCTTGCGCGCGGCGAGGACCCTGGCCGGAGGGGGCGGGCCGTGAGAGGCTCGGCCTGGAGCGCCGCGTCTCAGTCCGGACGGGTGGAATCGATCGCCGAGCAATCGACCCCGTTGCTAAGCAACCGGGGCTGGCCTGAGCCCTGGGAGCCGATTCTGAGTCGCAAAAATCCCCCAGACTTCGGGTTTCGGTCTTCGTGGCATCCTTCAGTTAGAAAAGCGTGGGTTCACGCAAGCCTACAAGATTTGAAATAAGGGACTTAACCAGCTATGTTGGCGGTGTTGTCCAGGAGGAATTGGGATTGTATCCAAAATATTTGTCACCACAAGTTACACCTGAAGGTCTCTCAATTTCCCTGCTTGAAGTCATAAAGGGTGGTTTGGGGGATTTTTGTACAGATTACCTTTCCATTCGCTCTTTGCCATTCTTTCCCTACTGCAAGCCAAGCGCTTTGCTAAACCCTAGGGATACTGAGATGGCTTTAAAGGAAAATGGTCCCAAATTTGCAAGGATTGGATATTGTCTATAACACACTACCTGGTAGCCTCCTTTCACCAGCGGAATAAAAGAGACCCAGGAATTCCTCCTTTCATTCAGAATACACTTATTGAATTACATCTCAAACATACATTTCAACAGCTTGCAATGTAGTGGGGACTGATGAGTTTTGAAAATTCAGTCTCATGTGAAAACAGAGGCATATACAGTTTTGTAGGAGAGCCTAGACAGGAGTCAACTAACAATATTTCCCTTCCTTCTCAGAAGGAGAAGTTGAGGGAACTAATTACTGAACATTTGGCAGGTCCCATTGGTTCTGCTCACTTGTTGAGAACAAATAGAAACCTAAATCAAGAAAGTCTTTATATCACAAGAGAGAGACACTTTTCCCTAAAATGTCACATCAAACCTGGGGCCTAGGGAATGATGATGTCTTATAAAAGCTAAATAATTTCATTCTGGCTTTCCATTCTGCCTATTCTTTTTGAATAATTATTTAATTTCAGAAGTGTATGTAAACATATACTGAAGCTGAAGCTCCAATACTTTGGCCAACTTTGGCCAGCTGACTCATTGGAAAAGACCCTGATGCTGGGAAAGATGGAAGGCAGAAGGAGAAGAGGGCAACAGAGGACGAGATGGTTGGATGGCATCACTGACTCGATGGACATGAGTTTGGGCAAACTCTGGGAGATGGTGAAGGACAGGGAAGACTGGCATGCTGCAGTCCACGGGGTAGTGAAGAGTCAGACATGATTTGGCAACTGAACAACAACAACAATGTAAGTATCAGACCAGACAAATATGAAAGCTAAAACTATGTTACTGACAGAAGGAGATACAGGAGAAAACCTTTACAATCTTGATAGGAACAAAAATCAGGAACCACTAAAAATTTGACAAATTCAACTTCATTAAAATTAAAACTTTTGATCTTGAAAAGACACTGCTGACAAAATGATACATCAAGCCAGAGATAAGGAGAAAATATTTGCAAAACAAATATCCAGCAGTCATGTACGGATGTGAGACCTGGACCATAAAGAAGAAAAGAATTGAAGCTAACAAATTGTTGTGCTGGAGAAGACTCTTGAGAGGTCTTTGGACTACAAGGAGATCAAACCAGTCCATCCTAAAGGAAATCAACCCAGAATATTCATTGGAAGGACTGATGCTGAAGCTCCAATACTTTGGCCACCTGATGCAAAGAGCTGGTTCACCGGAAAAGATTCTGATGTTGGGAGAGATTGAGGACAGAAGGAGAAGCAGGTGACAGAAGGAGAAGCAGGTGACAGAGGCCAAGATGGTTGGATGGCATCACCGACTCAATGGACATGAGTCTGAACAAACTTGTCCAGAAGATGGTGAAGGACAGGGAAGCCTGGCACACTGCAGTCCAGAATTGGAGGCGACTGAGTGACTAAACAACAAACCACCACAACAATGGAGCTTACATTATAGCAAAGAAAGATGGACAATAAACAAGTAATTAAATATAAAATATACCAGATAACAATAAATACCATAAAAATATGGCAAGGAATATAGCTAGAAAGTGCTCAGGGATAGCAGCAGGAACTTTAAATACAGTAGACAGGAAAATTGTCATTGAAAAGGTGACATTTGAACCAAAGGAAATGAGGGAGTGACCCATGTGCATGTTTGGAAGAATGTTTCACTCAGAGGGAACGTCAAGTACAAAGTCCCAGAGGCAAGAAAATCCCTGATAAGTGTGAGGAACTGCAAGGAGGCCAGTGACTAGCACTGGATGGTGCAGTATGGGAGCCACTAACCACATGTGGTTAATGAGCCCCTGAAGTGTCCCTAGTTACAACTGTATAATTTTAAATTGTGTCATTTTATCTCTAATGATTATGTTACTGGCCCCAGTTCTTCACTCCTCTTGTAACCAAGCCCTTTGCAAAGAGACTTCATAGTTCAATCATCCTAGGAAAAAGAGAAAAAGCTGTTTTCTGCTCCTTGATTCTGAGTTTGCATGTTAGACATATACTAGAATTCAGCCTAAATCTTTGCCCCTCAGGCTCAAGAATTAAATGTTGTTTATTGTCTTAAGCTACTGATTCTTAGGATGGTTTATTTGATGGCCATTCTGAGAGGCTGCCTGCCTTTTCTTGGATACCACTGATTTCCTGCTTTGAACTTTGGAAACCGTTACATGGGTATAAAAGAGTAAGCACTGGTGTTTGGAACATGCATGCAATGAACATGAACTTGAGCAACCTCCAGGAGATGTTGAGGGACAGGGAGGCCTGGGATGCTGCAGTCCATGAAGTTGCAAAGAGTGGGATGACTGGACAACTGAAGAACAATAACAAGTTCCAAGTATTCGGTTTAACTTTTCTAAGGGCTGCAGAATGGCTTGTTTTCAAAATGTAGTGGGTATGGGACTAGAACTGGGATAATTTTGTGTGCTGTATGGACTTAAAAAAGCAGAACATGCGTGTGGCTGAACTAATTCCATTCCTCAGATTTTAAGAAGCTACACGAATTTCAGTGGCTGATCACCTAGGCTAAAACTGCTGAAGGAGCCTGACTTTGCTCAGTCTTGGCAGTACACCACCTCTATTTGAGACTGAGTAGAATCAGAAATTGGGTGAGGGGGCGAGAATAATCTCCAATAATCTTGGAGAAGGAAATGGCAACCCACTCCAGCGTTCTTGCCTGGAGAATACCAGGGACGGGGGAGTCTGACGGGCTGCCGTCTATGGGGTAGCAGAGTCGGACACGACTGAATCGACTTGGCAGCAGACACCGGCAGCAGGGAATAATCTGTGGAGTTTAACCAAAGAAATGTTGATGTTGATATTTTTGAATTTAAATCTATAAGGTAAGGTTATTTAAGCTTTAGGTTTTAATTTATCCTTTATTGTCGTTTAGTCATTGTGTCCAACCCTTTTTTGACCCCATGGACTATAGTCCACCAGGCACCTTTGTTCATGGGATTTCCCAGACAAGAATACTAGAGTGGGCTGCCATTCCTACTCCAGGCAATATTCCCCACCCAGGGATCAAACCCACATCTCCTGCATCGGCAGGCAGATTCTTTACCACTGAGCCACCAGGGAAGCCTAAATCTTATTTATATGACGAGGTAATAAAATATGTTTCCCTGTTCCCCCTGTGGCAGCTGGTGCAAACTGCAGGTATGGTGCCAGAAAGATATGCATCCCTCTGTGCCATTGGTTTAGGAAACCAAAATCTACAATATGATATCAAATACTTCATAAAAAGAGCCCATCTAGGTCTCTTAACCCCACATGCTTAAAGCAGGTGATAAGGGACCCATCTGAGTTTTAGGGGTGGAAAGTTAGTTTCCTTGGCCTTAGAGATATCTTTAAATCTACGGAGCCTGACGTTTGGGGGAATCCTATTCCCCCTTTTACAAGCAGATCTAAATTGGACTACACAAACCTAGTCCTAAGCATTCTTGGCAGTTTTGCATATTTGTAACTTGATCTAGCCAGTCTTAAGAAAGACATTTTTAAAGTTGGAGAGAACATTTGTCTGGATCAAAACTGACTGAGGAGTGACTGGGGAGTGACTGGAAGTCAGAAGCTATTCTTTTGATTTCTTATGTAAAAAAGAAGGCAGCTCCTTCCCCAAACCAAGACACCCTACCCCCACCACATATACATACATCATGCGAGTAAAACAGTGCTTCTTTCTTTGGAAAAGCCACTTATTTCCAAAGCACTTGCACCTTCAAAAAGTGTAAGAAAGAGTGTCAGCATTCTTTGTCTACCATGTAGACCATGTAGTAATCATAATATTACTACACCCTATGAAAACACCACTATGGGATCAGGATCTGACTATTTTTGATTGTGGTAGTAGTTGTGGAAAGAGCTTCCCTGGTAACTCAGTGTAAGGGAACTGCCTGCAATGCAGGAGACAAGGGTTCAATCCCTGGGTTGGGAAGATGCCCTGGAGAAGGAAATGGCAACCCACTCTAGTATTCTTGCCCGGGAAATCCCATGAACAAATGTGCCTATCAGGCTACAGTCCATTGGGGTCACAAAAGTCTGACACTAAATAACAACAAATTATAGTGGGGAAAAAAATCCTGTAGATATTTATTCCTCAGAGAGAGAATTTTTAAGAAGCCAGAAAACCTGGCTCAAGCACTTTAAATTATGTTATAAATCTGTTGATTTGCGTCAAACCAGACGGAGGAGCCTCGTAGCCTGCAGTCCATGGGGTCGAGAAGAGTCGGACATGACTGAGCAACTTCACTTTCACTTTTCACTTTGATGCATTGGAGAAGGAAATGGCAACCCACTCCAGTGTTCTTGCCTGGAGAATCCCAGGGACGGGGGATCCTGGTGGGCTGCCGTCTCTGGGGTCGAATGGAGTCGGACGCTACTGAAGCAATTTAGCAGCAGCAGCAGCAGACTATCATTTGAGTTTTTTATATATTTTATCTTAGTATTTTAAGCTTCACTAGATCAGAGAAAAGCAAAAGTAATATTTGTTTTCTGTAATAATTTAAATAGTAGAAATATCCATAAAGTAAAATGAACCACCCTCCCATCCCCGATCCAATTTAGGCAGCCAATGACAAAAGTTTAGTATGTGTCTTTCTACCTTTTTCCTCTGTGCTCACACACATATAAAGACAAATGCATCATCCAGTTTGTTTTAAGTTCATGCTGTGTGTTAACTCTACCATTTGCTTTTTTTTCTCAATTAACACGTTATGGTGGACATCTCTGCAATTTCTTATGTATAGATCTAATCCATTATTTTTAATAGCATAATATCCTAACAGTATTAGCCCTTTCCCTATTGATGGACATCTAGCCTATTTCCATTTGTTTTCTTGTTTTAATCACTGTAAACAATGCTGCAATAAATATTATTATATGTAAATCCACACTGGTGCATTTATTTTTGCAGGATAAAACTGCAGGGATCTTGAGTCATAAGATATGTGATGTGTACTATTAATGTTAGCAGTTACTTTTCCCAAAGCTTGTAGAAATGTATGTTCTGCCACTTACCAAATCCTTGCCTGTCCTGGATGTTAGCAATCTTTTAATTTTTTGCCAATCTGAAGATGAAAAATGGTATCTGTAAGCATTTTCTCTTTTGTTCCCCTCCAATCTATTCTCTATTTGGCAGTGCTCTTTAAAACAAAAACAAAAAAAACTTTACCACGTCATCTCTCTGCTCAAAAGGCCTTATTTATTTCCCATCACTCTTAGAATAATGGCTAAGAGTCACGTTTTGACACAGCCAAAAAGCAACTTGTGGTCTAATTTCTGCCTCTCTGGTGAGCTTTTTGCTCAGTAGAGCTTTCCCAATGGGTCTCTACTCTCCTGAGAAATCAAGATGACATATTAGTTTGTTTGCTGGTATAAGTCTCAGAGGAAGCTACACCTTTTAAAATGTGACAACTTATGCCTGAAAGGAATAATTATTTCTATTTTATTTGCCTTGATGGAAGCACTTTTCCAATTGCTTCGGGCTGATCATTTAGAGTAAACAGGGACGCATAGGACTTGTCAAAAAAGCATGTTAGGGCGACACCTTGGCTCCTGAGGAACAGGCAGAGAGTCTGATTATAAATGTAGGGAGGTTTGCTTCTCTTGTTTTTAAGTTGGACTTTTAAAGTAGAAGCTGCCTTTAATGTGCTGGTTTGTAGAACAGGAAATCTGATTTTCAGTGTGATAACACATTCTTTGACATTAACCAGTACAGTTGGATTTTTAATGACACTTTCATCTTCAAAGCTCTTCATCAACACGGTGGTTTAATTATTCATTTTTAGTTATGTTTTAAAAAGACAGTCTTCAAAGCCATCATCTTTTCTCCTTGGAAATGAGGCTCTCCCCCTTTCAAATGTTGCTTTCTCACCCTCAAGGGTGAAAATAAATTGCATCTCTCTTTTAAACAAAAAGAATACAATAGAAATATACTCTTTACACTGTGGAGAGATGATGTCCTTATATCCTGGGTGGGATTAGAAGAGGTCTGGAAGCAGTGTTTAAGCTGTGTTTACAGTAAGCACTGAGAAATAACTTTGGCTAAAAGTGTTTGTTACTGCTCAGCCTTTTGATGTGCTCTTAAAAAGTAGCACAAATACATCACCGCCCAGTCTTCAACATAATAATAGGCAGACACATATATTTGTTGCTAAAGTGTATTTCTTTTCTGTTCCCTTCAAAAAATGTCTACTTGGGTTTTTAAAAGTTTTGGAGACGAAAACGCTCAAACTTTTGGAGAAGAAAACCCTCGAACTTTCCCCGAGGTCCTCCCTGACTTGACACATTTTTTAACCACAAGGGAGCAGTCTTCCCTTTGATGAGGTCTCTCCAACTCTCCAGAAATGAAAGGGCAAGTGTAAGTTTGCAAACAGTCTAAAAGCTCCTTCCATTAGCCCTGGACGCCGGAAACCACAAAGGGCAGTCAAGTTTTGATTTTCAAGGAGAAAGCCTCTGGTAAACTTTCGCTCAGCCGCCAGTAGATCTGTTGGTTCCTGGGAGGAGCTCTTCTGAAACCTTGAAGATTCCTGTGCTCATGAAGACCCAGAGCGGTGGATTACAGTAATTGCAAAGCTTTTGGTGGCTTTGGAAGATTACTCAGTGTTTGGTGTGCATTCTCATTTCCAGGCCACGGGACCGAGGAGAGGAACCCCTTTTGTTATCTTTTGAAATAAGAAGATCAGAAGGGAAGAGAGGGTTTGAAGTGTGGATTAGGGGTTCCTAAATCTTTGCCTATCACCTCCTCCTGGATCATTATAAAAAGATCGAGGAGTGCAATGAACTTAGGGAAGGGAATCCTGCAACGTTTTCTTGAAGCTTGTTCTGAAACCTAGCTTCCGGACCCAGAAACTTCTCCAAAAGCTGACCAGCAGTATCAGGCAGTCTGAATGGACCAGGATATCCGCTTTGAAGATTTTCAGTCTCATCTTCTGCTGGGAGATTCATCTCTGGGGTGATTGGTTTTCTTTTTGGCGAATCATGGAGAAACGTCCACAGGACGGACTGCTGACCCTACCGCATCACCTGAGCCAGGTGCCTCTGGGCATGCCGAGGTCCCTGCCCCGCCTCCTCATGCGGGACTCCTTCAGAGTCTCCGTGAGTTGGGAGCGGGCGCTCGGCGGCGGCGGCGCCCCGAGGCGGCCCTACCTGCCCCTACGACTGGACGGCGCCTTCGAGCCCGCCTTCCTCCGCAAGCGCAACGAGCGCGAGCGGCAGCGGGTGCGCTGCGTGAACGAGGGGTACGCGCGCCTCCGAGACCACCTGCCCCGAGAGGTGGCGGACAGGCGCCTCAGCAAAGTGGAGACTCTCCGCGCCGCCATCGGCTACATCAAGCAGCTCCAGGAGGTGCTGGAGCGCCACGCACCGGGACAGGAGGGTGCGGCCGGTGCCGGCTCCTCGCGCAGGGCCGAATGCAACAGCGATGGCGAGTCCAAGGCCTCATCGGCGCCTTCGCCCAGCAGCGAGCCCGAGGACGGGGCCAGCTAGCGAGCGCCCCCCCGGCCCAGCCCCCTCCCGCGGCTCTGCGCGCGTTTGGCGTCTGCTCTAAGGTTCCCTTCGGAGGTAGTTTGCATTTGCTATCTACCCCCCCACCCCACCCCACTCCCATCCTGCTCTCCAGAAATAAATCTTAGTAAATAGAAATGAGTGCTCTAGGGAGAAAAAGATTTTGACACTCTATTTGTTTCCATCCACACTCCACCATCACCACCCCTTATTTGTTATGTGCCTGCAACTTAAAGATGCTAATGAAACTCTGCCGATATCAAATAAAAGCTGTACCACACTCAAGGGCTTCCCTGATGGATCAGCGGGTAAAGAATCGGCCTGCAATGCCGGAGATGCCAGTTTGATCCCTGGGTCCGGAAGATCCCCTGGAGGAGGAAAATGGCAACCCACTCCAGTATTCTTGCCTGAAAAATCCCATGGACAGAGGAGACTGAGCAACTATGCACGTAGCAGACTCTGAACTGCTCAAAACGGAAATTTGCCACAGTCAGCAGGGGTGGGTAAATTAGGGATGTAAATACTGAAACAAATTCAACCAATAACCAAAGAACTTTCCGAACTAGCTAACTAAATGACAGTCCTAAGATGAGAGGAACGGTTTTCCTGCCTTTGGGAACTGATGAGAAATGCAATGACACCATGCTTTGGATGAAGGTGATCCTAAGCTGACACTTGAAAACACATTTGCCAGAGCCTGCAAGACCAGCCTGTGCTGTTGACTGAGCATGTTGAACGCTGGTACTAGAAAATACATTACATATTTGAAACATCCTGTTTTATCAGAAAGTGGCCATGTGGAAACTTCATAGTATTTAGTGAATAACATATGTTAGTATCAATGATCTTTTTGGAAGAGAACTCAGATTTGTATGAAAACTTATTTCTCCTCTTAGTTGTTTTGTCCATTTTCCTTTCATCTCCCCTTGTTCTCACTCCACCTAACCTTCAGTTAAAGTAACACTGTGACTGTAAAATAGGAAAAGGAAAAGGACCTGCTCCTTTCAACCAGGTTGAAGGGGAGGGAGGGATGGAGACTGGTGCATTCTCAAACTTCTATCACCTTGAGGGCTTTCAACTATATTGAAATGAAAGACTTTGGCAGTCTTTTAAAAATACTTAATTCTGGTCTTTTTTTTTTTTTCCTGAGAAACAATTATAAATTCAGTAGGTAAGTCAAATGCTTGTTGACACGTGAAGATAAGCTTCCTCTCCAGTTTTCTAATGTGCTGCATTCCCCTTTCCACAGAGACAGCTGTGCTAATAAGGGGGTAGGGAGGGGTGGAGGAACCAGGAAAAGGATGAAAAGAGGAAACTAACAAGGGTGAGCCTTTTCCAGGTATTCACTGAAGTTCCACACTGAGGTAGGTTTTATTACCCCCTTTCTTCAGATATATGAATGAAGGGATGCTAACAAGCAATGAACGTCTTTTCAGAAATTTTGCTGCTTTTCACATTTTGTCCAATTTATTCTCATAAATCTGTGAGGTGGGTATTATACGTATTTGGAGTTTAAAAAAGAAGAAAAAAAAAGACTGGGAGAGATTACATGCCCTGCCCAGTAGTTAGTGTTTCAAGAATTAGCTGAGCTGAGATCTAGTCCAAAGTTGGCCTAACCCCAAAGCCCAGGCTTGCTTTCTCTCTGACCATGCTCTCCCTTGCCCTGTCATCTGCTAACTGGGTGACTGAGCAAATGCTCCTTAAACTCTCTGCAACTCAGCTTCCTTGTCCTATTATTTCACAGAAGCGTAAATTAAAGACCTTGGTAATCTGCAAGCTACAATCCAATGATTTAGTTAGTAGTGTTATTTATTAGCTCTACAGAGAGTAGGCCTGGTTAAAAATGATCTCTAGATGGAGTGTGATTTCCTCAGTGTTTCAGAAGCAGGGTAGAGTAAACCACTCTTCACTAGCATTCTATCTTCTATTTTAAGATTCTAGGAGACATGACGGAGAAGGCAATGGCAACCCACTCCAGTACTCTTGCCTGGAAAATCCCATGGACAGAGGAGCCTGGTAGGCTGCAGTCCATGGGGTCACTAAGAGTCAGATGCAACTGAGCAACTTCACTTTCACTTTTCACTTTCATGCATTGGAGAGGGAAATGGCAACCCACTCTGGTGTTCTTGCCTGGAGAATCCCAGGGATGGGGGAGCCTGGTGGGCTGCCGTCTATGGGGTCGCTCAGAGTTGGACATGACTGAAGCGACTTAGCAGCAGCAGCAGGAGACATGACCGGTGGAATGCTGAATCCATGTTAAAATGTATTATTGATATTTATCATGATGAATTATGGGATTCTATTGTTTCTGGCTGCTCAGATAAATGCTGTGCCATGATCTACCACCAAGCTTTACTTTTTCTTAAGAAGCAAGTGGAGATTTGTGGTTTGAATGAGCAAGAAACAGCTATTTTCTTACCCATTACTTAGTTACATTCTCACAAACTCCTGTAATGTGTCCATTTTGTTCTCCAAGCTGGTTCTTACTCCAGTGGGAGTTTCAGTGAAGCAAGTATGTATAGGTGAGATATATTTTCTAATCAAGAAAAAAAGAAAAAAGAGAAAACACTCATGTTATTATAATACCTTCCTGGCTGAGTTGCAGGAGAGGCAAACTAACCACGCTGTTCATTGGAGAACCTTGAGAGACTTTTCTCAGGAGCCTTGTATAGGTGGTAATAACACTCTTCATTCCTTTTTTCTGCTCCAGCTAATGGGCAGGCACCTTGACATTCTCTTTTCTAAAGTAGTAATAATTTTTTTTAAAGTATATTTTCTTAATCTGTACAGGTTATGTGGTTGCTTTCAATGCAGGAAAAAAGAAATAAAGATTTTTTTTCCATTTACTTCTTCAAAATATGTGTTATGAAATGTATGAATAAATATACTACACCTTGCAGACATGAGTTTACAGAGAGAACAGGGGCTTCTCTAGTGGTCCAATGGCTAAGACTTCAAGCTCCCAATGCAGGTTCAATCCCTGGTCAGGGAAGTAGGTCCCATGTGCTGCAACTAAAGATCCCGAGTGCTGCAGCTAAGACCTGATGGGGCCAAATAAATAAATTTAAAAAAAAAAAAAAGAGAGAGAGGGGACAAAGCAGTTTTAAGAGAACTTTCTTTCTGGATAAAATGCCTTGAGAGACATCTGGTGAGACTTTTGTTTTCAGTCCTATTGAGAATAAAGCAATGATTTTGAGAAACCTTTTGGAATAATAATAATAAAATCCCATGTCAATCATGTAACTTTTTTTAAAGGGGGAAAGAAAAATCAGGCAGTTTTTCTGCAACTTTCCTAATGCCATAGGGAGGCATGCCAATCCAGGAATAAGACCTCTTAAAATGCTCCATCTTCCCCTTTTCTATGATTGAACATCTAACTAACCATAGAACAATTTGATTTTCAGGAATTCCCCAGTGGGCCAGTAGTTAGGACTCTGAGCTTTCACTGCTCAGAGGATCCATGTTCATTCCCTGATCAGGGAACTAGGATCCTGCAGCTGTGTGGCAAACTCAAAAAAAAAAAAAAAAAAAAAGACTCAAAAAGGACAAAATCAACTACCAACAAGTGACATAAAAGCAATGGAGTGAATGGGAGTTTTAGGGAAATGATGCCTTCAGGAAAGGAGAAACGTTGATGTCGTTCAAGATCTTGTTTATTTGGATACTCAGCCCAAATATAGTAATTAATTACACTGTATTGCTTTTGGAATATTCATAACACTGATTAACAACTGTGACACCTTACACCCACCCTGAGGGCGCAAAGGCAGAGGGGCTGTCCTGGGGTGTGGGAGTTTGCCCTCCGGCTTAGTCTCTCACCAATCTGGTAACCTTGGGCGAGTCCCTAACTTCAGGGATCTCACTTCCCCATGCTAGAGCACATGAAGATTGGACTGCATGATCTTTTAGGCCTTCAAGCTGGAAGATGCCTTTCTTCTGATACATGTGAAATCCTAGACTAGGGGAAACAGATGTTGGTGAGACATGCCCACTTCCTGCCACACAGCTCAGTGGCTCTGTGCTTCTGTGTCATCTCTTCCTACTGGAAAGATCCAGTCCCAGAGCAGCCTTTTACACTTTACTGAATCCTAATTGCTACTACAACACTTCATTTTAAAAAGGCAAGCTTCATAATCTTTTGTGGAGTAGACTTTGAAGAATCTTACGATCTGGAAGAAAAATGAACCCATTTTACCTCAGTATGAAGAAAAAAGGTTGTGTGTTATAACTGGTGTTCAAAATGAAAAATGTTATGATACAAAGAAAAGAGGGGCTTATTCTAGCTTCAAGTGAGGTGAGGACTAGGAGGAAAGGCATTGGGGGATGTAGCCTTAAGCAAGGAACTGTATTTGGAGAACAGAACCTGAGTAATAGGAGATTAGAAATGATGGTTGAGAAAAGGTTCTAGGAGGCACTGAGAGCCAGGTGAAAATAACTTGAACTTTATTTTGTAGACAATGGCAAACTATTGAAAAAAAAAAAGGGTTTTTTTTGGCTTGGAGAGAGGGTAAACTGTTCAGCGCTGTGGCTGAGAATCACTCTGGTGGTAGGAAGCGGCAGACCAACAGGGTTATTGCAATCATGAAGAAAGAGGAAGTGAGGGCTTAAACAAAGGCAGTGGCGGTGGGAATGGGAAGGGATGGACTGGGAGATAAAGTGGGAGCAGCATTGATAGGTCTTGGCTACTCATAGAGGATGGGGTTGTGGATGAGGAAGAGGAAGAAGTTAAGAGATGTGTCTAGTGAGTTCTCACCAACTGAAGTAAAAAACACAAAGGAGAAAGCAGGTTGAAAAGAGACACGGCTTGTTTTGGGAGATGCTGGGTTTCTAGTAACAGGTTACTCCTGTCCACAAGCAGTTGAAAATGCTGGCAGTGCAGTCAGGAGGGAAATCAAGGACAGCTGTAGGCTGAGAGGCACACGCATACAGACTTAGTGACTGAACAGGAAGCAGATGAGATTTCCCAGGGAAAGAAGGCCTACTCTGAAGGAGTGGCACAATAAAAATGTCTCTGAAGAGGACCAAGAAGCTGGAAGGAGAAACAGGCTGTGTGAGATCATGGTAATTAAATGCAGATGTCATTGTGCAAGAAGGAGGGAGTGGACAGCATCATATGAGTCAGAGCTGTCAGGGGATTTAAATGTGAGAGGGATCCATTAGATTTAGCCATTAAAAGATTTCCAGAGACCTTTGTGAAAGGAGTGGGGTGACAAAGCAGAGGGAAGGCTAAAGACTGCCCTTTCAAGATGCTTCACAGTGAAAAGAGTAGGACAGCTGGGATGATATAAAGGGGACCAGTTGGAGGAGAACATGGCACATCAAAGACAGTTCTGAGCTTGAGGTCTTACAAACAGTTCAAGTCAACACAGAAGCTCATGGATGACAAAGTTTTTCAAGGAGTCTGAAGTCTGGAGGTGAAGGTCCTAGAAACTGGCAATATTAAAGAACTGGGAGGGCACCAGATTAGAAGGTAACCAGTTGAGACTAAGGTGGGTGTTTTAAATCACTGAAGAAGATGAAGCAATGTCTGCAAATGCCTGCCATTTGTAGGAACGGCGATGACAATGAGAAAAGGGCTGTGTGAGAAGTATGACTACGAGTTTAATAGTGTCCCACAGAACTGTCTGCCTTCAAAAGCATGGAATTCAGTTTTTAATGACTTCGTTAAAAAGTTGCACAAACTCCTGTGATGATACAGAAACTTAAAATGATATTTGTATTTAATATTTTATAATTTTGTGATTATAATTAACTATGAAAGTTCACCAGTGTTTATTATATGAGATAATGATAATATACACAACACACCTTGCCTGAGTCAGGCAGCAAATAACAGATGCTCAATAATTTATTTTTTCTCTGTAGCTTCTAGGGCTAAAAATAAAATTCTCAGAGAGACTAACTTCTACAGAACCGGTATAAAGGAGATGCAATGTATCAAGGGTTAGTGAGAAAGAAAAAAACAGTTGTTATTTTCTTCCCTTTGTGGAAATGTCTGGACATAGGGAAGAAAAAATAACTTAGGAAAAATGAACAGGGTTTGGAGGGGAGTAGAATTGAGATGCCCTTGGGCTGTTTAGATTTGGAGAGATGTTGTCTGCTTCTTTGGCCTAGCCATTTCTGATCTGTGGGTAACATAACTTCAAAGGGCTTCCCTGGTGCCTCAGTGGTAAAAAAGAATCTACCTGCAATGCAGGAGAATGCAGATGTGGGTTCGATCCTTGGGTCAGGAAGATCTCCTGGAGAAGGAAATGGCAACCCACTCCAGTATTCTTGCCTGAGAAACACCATGAACAGAAGAGCCTGGTGGGCTTCAGTCCATGGGGTTGCGAGTCAGGCATGACTTAGCAACCAAACAACATACCTTCAACTCAGGACACTTGAACTTAACACTCATCCTCTGACTCCAAGTGCTATAAACCTTAATTGAATTTGAGACCAAAGTCCCATCAGGTCGGGGAAGGTGTTTCATAGGATGAGTCAGCATTACCTAGCTATAACCAAGTCAGCCACGTTTCAGATGGTGCATTTCACAAGCTTTCCAAGCTGTTTGTCTAGACAAAGGTTTTCTTCAAAGCTCCCAAAGTTATCATTGTCTTCTCCCAAAATGGGTAACAATCCCACTTGTCACCTTGGGAATGAGACTTTCGATGGAAACGTCCATCAGTGGAATCCTTTACAGAATGATCACTTGGTGACCCTTCGCTTTCAGTCACTGCCAGCCTTTCATGTCCATCATGCAGACAGGCTTCTGGGAGAGGGCAGAGGGCCTGACGCTGCTTTATTAGTCCATGAAACTGCAGAACCATTCCCAGCTCTTTGATCATCATCGATGAGTTGTGTTTGTTTTTATGCACAGGCTCTCTGGGTGGTGAGAATGATTTTTAATCTGTTTGTAGCTCTTTAGCTGCATCCTTTGCCGAAAACCTGTCAGCAGCCTTTTCTTGTTGGGTTATTCACTGTCATTAACCATGGTCAAAATGGAACTTAAGAAGTGGCAGATGAAGTGTGCCCAGACAATCAAACTGGTTTTTGCCTGCAAAGCGAGCCTTGAGGGGGGCACTGAAGACATTTTTTATATCCCCAACAGTAGAAACACCTCTGAAAAAGGAATCAGATCTCAGAATCTCAGGACTAGAAAGGGCCTTGGGAAATGACCCGATTCAACCCCAGGAGTTTTAGTGAAATGAAGGATTAACCCATGCAGGGCAAAAGCATACCTGTTCTCTCTTAAAAGACCTCTAGTAACAGAAATTCTCCGTCAGCTGACATTTCCTGAGGGCCTACCTGATAGCAGGTTGGCCCTTCTATGTATTATTCTCATTTGATCTTCATAACCATCCAACGAAGCACGTATTACATGCCGCTTTCATTTTACAGACGAAGAACTAAAATTTAGGGAGTTAATGTATCATACAGATCAGTGGTAGTAAACCGTCTATGGATGGTCTTCATCCATCCATCTGTACATCCATCCATTCAATCAGAAAATATTTACTAGTTGCCTACACGGAGCTTAATTTTGGAAGAGGAAGAGTCAATAAACAAGCATAAATATGTTTTCAGGTGGCAATAATGGCCAAGAAAAATAAAGCAAGGATTTTTGTAATTCAATGACTTTTCACTCTGATTTTCAACCAACATCTCTTCTCCTTTTACTATTCTAAAGTAGCCCTATGCGGATTCAAATAACTAGACAAGTCTCAATCAGAACAGCCATTTGGAGCAGTCAAAGCAAGAAAATTAAACTTGGGAGTCAAAATACCTGGTTCTCCATGCCTGGCTTTGTCATTAGTTGGTGCCCTTCGGCAAACTACTTGATGTTTCAGGCTACATTCCAATTTGTAATGAAGGAATACCTACCATGCAAACCTAATTAAATTCAAGTGAATGGCTCACATAATCCTTTCTCCCGCCCTCCCTCATTTGTTTGTTGGCTTGCTTATTTATAGGTAACAAACAAATTTAGAGAGATGCACATTCCATAGACAGAATACAGTCCATTTGAAAAGCCAAGGCCCTGAAATATGGAATGGTTAGTTTTCACAGGCTGGGTAATTTCACAGGCTAATGAGTGGGAGGATTATCCCAATTATTATAGGGAAGAGGCGGTGATGTCCAGGAACTGGGCCACTGCCCAACTTTTGGCCTTTCAGTGGTTGGTCCTGGAACTGTCATGGCACTGGTAGGTGTCATTTTGCATATGCTAATGTATTACAATAAGCATATATGGAGGCTCAAGGCCCACTGGAAGTTGAATCTTTTGCCATCTTGGATCTAGTTGATAGTTGGTTCTAACCAGTCTTTGTCACATCTGATCAGTCCTGGGTGTTCATTGGAAGGACTGATGCTAAAGCTGAAACTCCAATACTTTGGCCACCTCATGCCAAAGAGTTGACTCATTGGAAAAGACCCTGATGCTGGGAGGGATTGGGGGCAGGAGGAGAAGGGGACGACAGAGGATGAGATGGCTGGATGGCATCACCAACTCGATGGCCATGAATTTGAGTGAACTCCGGGAGTTGGTGATGGACAGGGAGGCCTGGAATGCTGCAATTCATGGGGTTGCAGAGTTGGACATGACTGAGAGGCTGAACTGAACTGAACTGATGGCTGTCATTCTTTTAATGGTTGTTTAAAGGGGAATGCCCCCTTCCCTAGAGTTTCATTCCCTCCTCAGAGATTTTACTCCCATATTCTAATGGGAAGCAGAGGGAAGAAGGTCAGTCTTCTGAAATTACTTCAAGGCTGAGTAAGGGCATCAATCCTGCCTAGCCCTCCCTCATTCATTAAGGACTAAAACCATAGGTAAAAACGTTGGCTACACTGCAAAGCAGGAATGGTGATTTTTAATGTGTAAAGCACCTACTATATGCTTGGTATTTTTTTCATTTACTACATGTCTATCTGCAAGGTATAACTTCAATCACCACTCACTTCTCTATGATATGTCCTCCTTACAACAAATACCAGTGATCTTCAGATCACTGGTACTTCAGATACTAGTTTCAAAGCAAGAGCCTTTAAAGATCAGAAACTATTAATAACTTGGCACACTCCAAGGTGCTTGATTAATAATTAATAGCATCTTCATACTCAGCTGATCCAGATGGACCCAAATCATGCTCTCTGGACAATGTGAAAATCCTATGTAGTCAAGCAATGGAGCAGATGCAAAAATAAGGACATAAATGAGAAGTAAGGACAGAAGGGATAATGTGAGTTGTGTATTGAAATATTAGGCACAGGGAGTTGTAAACATTTCAGCAATACAGATGATGCTAAAAGCAATTTTCAGAAATAGGAGAAAGTAACTTAAAAAAAACAAGAACAAAATAGGAAAACCTAAAAAAAAAAAGTTATCTTGTATGTAAGCTTTTAAAGGTTATATGAAGATCAAAATGGGAGCATCTTAAGATCTGCAAGGTTTTACTTCAATATTTGAATCTTCAGTTCCTTGTTGCTCCACAAAACATTTCACAAAATTAGAAAATTAGTGAGTGTTCATATTTTATGTCTAATAAATTGGTTTTTGCAGACACATGTTGATGACAGGAATGACACAGTCCATCATCAATGTGTGAATGTCAGTGCTTTTCAAAATATTACTGATAAACCTACTGACTTTAAAGGCCTGAAAAAGATGTGCACAGTAATAAGACTCATTTCATGCCTGGTGAAACCAGACAGTCCCTTATCAAAGTGCATTCCCAGCTGTGTCCATGTGCCCAGGCATGGGGAACATTTAGAGCAATAAAAACAGCTGGTTACTTCAACTTTGTTTGAACATTCATTTTAAAATGGTTTTTGCCTGAAATGAGAAAATGACATCTTTAGAACAAGGAAAACAATGTTTGTAGTTTTCTTTTTGAACTCAAAATATTAACTATTACTTCCCAAGGTCATTAATAGGGCCAAGTTTGGAGAAATGCTACATATAAGAAAAGCTTATAATACAGAAATGCCATGGCACAAACCATTTCTATTTCTCTACCTCATCTGCTCCCCTCTCCCTTCCCCAGTGGAGAAGGCAATGGCACCCGACTCCAGTACTCTTGCCTGGAAAATCTCATGGACGGAGGAGCCTGGTAGGCTGCAGTCCACGGGGTCGCTGAGGGTCGGACACGACTGAGTGACTTCACTTTCACTTTTCACTTTCATGCATCGGAGAAGGAAATGGCAACCCACTCCAGTGTTCTTGCCTGGAGAATCCCAGGGACAGGGGAGCCTGGTGGCTGCTGTCTATGGGGTCACACAGAGTTGGACACGACTGAAGTGACTTAGCAGCAGCAGCCCCTCCCCAGAGTGACTTTCAAAGTGTCCAAGAGGATGTAACATATGTATCTTGGATTATCGGCAGCATTTCCTGCACTGACATCACAGTTCTGGAAGCAGATTTTGCTAAATGACATCACTGGGAAAGCCCAGTTAGAGGGAGTCCACACACATACTCACTGTTGCCTCATCTCTAGAGATGAGAACCTAGCACCTGCCTGAAGCCTGTTCCTCATCCTCAAATGCCCTCCAGTGTCCACAGGTAACCTGCATCCTTAACTCATCTGTGCACAATGATCACTGGTCCAACCCAGAGGCACAAGTAATATATAATTACTGCATTAAGATGACTAACTTATTGGTAACTTTCAAACTCTAAACCCATTTACATTACTGAATGCTCAAAGTAAAGACATGCTGTTTCATGTCACATTTTTTCAGAGGAAGTCTGCTTTTCTCTAGCTAGCATTTAGAAGATACTCCAATGGGGGATTTTATTATAAATTGAGGGATAAGTGTTAGAAAAGAGTATCTTTAAGGTGCATCTCTGAAAGCAACCAGAAGAAAATCAGAAAACAGCAACATTGACCAAAGTGAATCAAGTAGAAATACTAACCGTCCTAAGCTATGAAACATTAAGCGTGAAATATAAACAACATACTACAACTTTATTAGATTTTTCTATTTAGTGTCTGGACTCAGCTGTGGCCTTAGTAACCTGTAACTTTAACATCTTCGGGTGTCATAGTACATAGCACCTCATCTGATTAGGTGGCACAAGACTAGTCAACCTGTCAACGAAGAATAACCATTAGCATCACAGCTGTGGCCATTTCATGTTTTATAATAATTCAATCGCAAATGTAAAGATACTCAGTATTTTGTGGGGGTTGTCTGATGCTGCCTTGTAAGTTATTATTCAAGAAAAGTCTACCTGACCAGGCCTAATTAATGACAGACAGCAGCTGATGCCATTTTTACAGGTAGTCAAAACTCTGCCTTATATTTAGAACAACAAAGGTAACAAGTCTATGAAGAGATATCTTCTTTTGGGGGCCCATCCCTACACTTCCACACACACTCCCCCTCTATAACTTGTCCCATTATCCACCTGTTCAATGTCCTCCTTTGACCCATTTGTATGCACCAAGTAAGAACAGCATTTAGGGTTTTGCTCAGTGCAGGACAAGGCGGTGTAAGAGTGGATAAGTGGACCAAGTGACAGAGGGAAAAAAGACATTCCAAAACCTTCCTATTTAATAGAATGTTCTTCACAGTACCTCACAGGCTGGAAACAGAGGCTGGTGTAAAGAACTTCATTCTGATGAAGAAAGACTTGTGTGACTGAGTAAGGCAGTTTCTTGACTTAGCCTCACCATCTAAAAAATTTTTAGATTTTTCTAAAAATCTGTGGGATAATCAGGGAGGAAGCATATGCATTTCTTTCCAAGTGGGGGCAACATGACTCCTCCCAGAAGGAAAGTTTACAACATTGACTCCAGAATTGGAAGCCGCCCCACCATCATTTTGGAACAGGCAGCTAGAGCTGCACACCCTGGAACCTGTCAGGTATCGAGTCTGATGTCTGAAGAGTGTTTTTGTCCACTTCCACTTCACGGAGGGTCAGTGGTGTCCGGTGGCCGTGGTCAGGGTTCTATCCTTTGATAACAGCAATTGGCCTCAGTTTAATGGCCTTCTTGCTGATTCCGGCATCATGGCAGGTGTTCACCACATCCGTCACGTTCTTATAGGACTCAGGGGCCTGTAGGGGTGGAGTTAAACATTGCAAAAGTCTACTTAAAATGGAATCTTTCAAAGTATTAATCTCCACTTGTAATTAGAGAAATGCACAAACAGCACTGAGTTGGGTTTGTTTTTTTTCGCCTATAAAATAAGCAAAGATTTATTAAGTTCAGTGTGGGTAAGGGGGAAGTATGATAAACGTTCTCATCTTGTTTTATATTTTTTCTGTATTTCTCTAAATTTCCCCAAAGAACGTATATCATTTACATAGTAGGAAAAGCAGTAAATGTAACTGAATAAAGCACATACACCAATATCCAACTGAAAGGAAATGTACCAAATCGTTATTTTAGTGGTAACTGTCTTTGGATGGTAGAGTTATTAACAATTTTGATTTTCTCTTATTATATGTTTCTATAGTTTTCAAAATTCCTGGAATGAACATATAATACCTTCACAATAAGGAAAGGTTATTACATTCACATATATAACTAACTCTGTATTTACGCAGGTGTACGTGTGTATTTATACATACACATACACACAGTTTGTGGTTTCTAGTAAGACCTCCCCACCTTCCTTCAGTCTCGCCACCAACAGAACAAACCTCTTCACACACACCTTTCATCTCCCGCCTGTCAGCACAGCAAACTTAGAACTCTCACTGAACCCCATGGGGCTGTGTACACACCCCTTTCTGAAAGCCCGTCTCTCATTCCCTTCCAGTTTCTGAAATGTTTCCACTGCAACCCCTGAACTCCTTTTCACTGAGTCAAAGGGAAAGAACTTCTTCCCTTCTTGTTTAAACATTCCCTTTGCCTTCTTGTTCTTCCTGAAACCTGGATCTACCCTGAGGATGTTACTTCTGCCTCCAACTTTCTGAAGTGGCAGCTGTTCTCTCTCCCAAACTGGGTCATGCCATTAAGTTGAGAGGAGGGACAGGTGTCCCTGCTCTTGATGGTTCCTTTCAGATCGTTTTCCCTCCTTTCTCCCAGCTCTGAATTTTGCAATCATCATCTATACCACCTACTACTCTTCTTGCTGCAATCATCTGCTAGAATCCGTTCCTGTTATTACTGGAAGATTTCCAGCTCCTGGGTCACCCTCAGCCTCTCCACCTATAATTTCAACAATTTCAATATCCAGGAAGAGGATCCTTTCAGTACCTGGTTTCCTAGTTCCTTGATTGCTACTCCTTCAATGCTTACCTCAGCCATTCACTCCCAGAGTCATACCCCAGAACTGGTCATCACCAATGCTTACAACTCCCCCAGTCTCTGCTCCCAACATCCCAGGCTGGTGAACACAGCCTAGGTTTTCACCTCCAACAATCCTTTAAACTTCACGAGACCCACAATCTTTATTCAACCCATCAACAACCTTGATTACCATTCACTGAGCTGTACTTGCAACCCTGACTAAAGGAAACTCAACATCTATTTCACGCCTCCATCCATAGAGTTGAACGTAGCTGAAAAACACCCAACCAATAAATTTAAGTTCAAGTGGATCCCTGACACTGTCCTGCCAATCACCTAAATTTCACTAAGCCAATCACTCTCTCTTAAATGATGATTTCATACCTGAGCTCCTAACAAAGACAAATCCCATGAGATCTCACCTCCTTTCACCTCCTCAGTTAAGTTGCTCAGTTGTGTCCAACTCTGCGATCCCATGAACCGCAGCACGCCAGGCCTCCTTGTCCATCACCAACTCCCAGAGTCCACCCAAACCCATGTCCATCAAGTCGGTGATCCCCTCCAACCATTTCATCCTCTGTCGTCCCCTTCTCCTCCTGCCCTCAATCCCTCCCAGCATCAGGGTCTTTTCAAATGAGTCAGCTCTTTGCATCAAGTGGCCAAAGTACTGGAGTTTCAGCTTCAACATCAGTCCTTCCAATGAACACCCAGGACTGATCTCCTTTAGGACGGACTGGTTGGATCTCCTTGTAGTCCAAGGGACTCTCAGGAGTCTTCTCCAACACCACAGTTCAAAAGCATCAATCCTTCGGCGCTCAGCTTTCTTTATAGTCCAGCTCTCACATCCACACATGACCACTGGAAAAACCACAGCCTTGACTAGATGGACCTTTTTTGACAAAGTAATGTCTCTGCTTTTTAATATGCTGTCTAGGTTGGTCATAACTTTCCTTCCAAGGAGTAAGTGTCTTTTAATTGCATGGCTGCAATCACCATCTGCAGTGATTCTGGAGCCCTGAAAAATAAAGTCAGCCATTGTTTCCACTGTTTCCCCATCTATTTCCCATGAAGTGATGGGACCAGATGCCATGATCTTTGTTTTCTGAATGTTGAGCTTTAAGCCAACTTCTTCACTCTCCTCTTTCACTTTCATCAAGAGGCTCTTTAGTTCTTCTTCACTTTCTGCCATAAGGGTGATGTCATCTGTATATCTGAGGTTATTGATATTTCTCCCCGCAATCTTGATTCCAGCTTGTGCTTTTTCCAGCCCAGCATTTCTCATGATGTACTCTGCATATAAGTTAAATAAGCAAGGTGACATATACAGCCTTGACGGACTCCTTTTCCTATCTGGAACCAGTCTGTTGTTCCATGTCCAGTTCTGTTGCTTCCTGTCCTGCAAACAGGTTTCTCAAGAGGCAGGTCAGGTAGTCTGGTATTCCCATCTCTTTCAGAATTTTCCACAGTTAATTGTGATCCACACAGTCAAAGGCTTTGGCATAGTCAATAAAACAGAAATAGATGTTTTTCTGGAATGCTCTTGCTTTTTTGATGATCCAGTGGATGTTGGCAATTTGATTTCTGGTTCCTCTGCCTTTTCTAAAACCAGCTTGAACATCTGCAAGTTCACTGTTCACGTATTGCTGAAGCCTGGCTTGGAGAATTTTGAGCATTACTTTACTAGCGTGTGAGATGAGTGCAATTGTGTGGTAGTTTGAGCATTCTTTGGCATTGCCTTTCTTTGGGATTGGAATGAAAACTGACCTTTTCCAGTCCTGTGGACACTGCTGAGGTTTCCAAATTTGCTGGCATACTGAGTGCAACACTTTCACAGCATCATCTTTCAGGATTTGAAATAGCTCAACTGGAATTCCATCACCTCCACTAGCTTTGTTCGTAGTGATGCTTCCTAAGGCCCACTTAACTTCACATTCCAGGATGTCTGGCTCTAGGTGAGTGATCACACCATCATGATCATCTGGGTCCTGAAGATCTTTTTTGTACAGTTCTCCTGTGTATTCTTGCCACCTCTTCTTAATATCTTCTGCTTCTGTTAGGTCCCTACCATTTCTGTCCTTTATTGAGCCCACCTTTGCATGAAAAGATGAGCTCAATTTCTGTCCTTTATTGAGCCCATCTTTGCAAGATTCCCTTGGTATCTCTAATTTTCTAATTTTCATTTCCTCAAGGATATTTCTATTAGCAATAGTAACAACTGCTGTCTCTGTATACTGGCATACATTATGAACAGTTTTATGCTGCATACTTTTCAAAATTTCACTTACCTCTTCCATTACCAGCTTGGGTGAGGCAACACGGATTGCAATTCCCATGTCTGCCAATTTGTCGAGGACATCCTGGAAATCTAAATTACGTCTTGACTTTGCTCGGGACAGTGCACGGCCCTAGGTTGGGAAAGGAGTGAACTTCATTTATAAATTATGTTCAATCCCAGTGATTAATTTAAACCCTTAGGATTATATGCTTTTTCCTTGACTTCTTTTTAAACTATAAAAAGAATTAAAAACAATCTTTTCCTATTTCATCAAGCTTATAATATACCTTTTGTTGTAAGATTCATCATCTTTGTGGAAAACAAATTCGCATTTACAAAGCATTTTAAGATTCAGTTTTGTGTTTCTGATTGCTATTATCAAGTAAATACAAATATGTTCATTTAAAATTGTAAATGATAAGTCTATCATCACAAAAACTTTGTGCTGTTTGTGATTTAAAACAGTTTCTCAGCCTTAGCACTTACTGACATCCTGGATTAGGTAACTGTCATACATACTCTAAGACATTTAGCAGAATCTTTGGCCTCTACTCACTACATGCCAACAGCAAAACTCCTCTCCCTGACTGTGACAATAAAAAATGCCCTGAAACATTGTTGACATGTGTGAGGGAAGATGATTTTGATCACTGGGTTAAAAATTAGGAGTTGAAGGCAACTGGAAACAAGAAAGGGTCAGGAAAAAATAGTACGGTTCATATATATAGAGAGAGATATATATGCGAGGGCCTGTCCGGTTGAAAAGATATCCTAGACAGTTTCTATTTTCCACTCCATCACCAGCTAAGAACGTTGATGGCTTAGAAAAGCAGTAAGAAAACTGGTCTGGGGGCCTACTACCTGTTTTTGTAAATAAAGTTTTATTAGACACAGCAAACCCACTTGTTTATGTACAGTTGCTTTCTACTATGATCGCAAAATGGAATGGCTCCTACAGAGATCTTCTGGCCCAAAAAGCCTAAAATGTTCACTGTCTGGTGCTTTATAGAAAGTTTGCCAACGCCTGGCTTAGAAGAAGCAATACACTGAAATAGGTAAGCAGTCTGCACATGGGTCCTGATTTGTAAAACAGGGCGTTTCCTCCAAATCTTGGGTGGATCTACTCAGTAAGGAACAAACTGTGCTAACGGCTCGTCTGTAAATCACTGAGAAACACTGTGCAGTAAACTTGTATCAGGTTAAGTTTTATCAGTTATGCTAGTCTGACAATTTCTCAATCCACATTTTGTGGATTCAGAGTTGAGGAATAGTTCCTAGCCATACAATGAACTCACCAAGGTTGAGATACTTGGTGACCTCAGTATATATTACTAGACAGTATATATTCTGGGGATAAACTCTTGTAGAAGACAAGACAGATCCAAACCTCAACTTTGTTAATGTTCAACCAAGGGCTTCCCTGGTGGCTCAGACGGTAAAGAGTCTGCCTGCAGTGCAGGAGACCTGGGTTCAATCCCTGGCTCTGGAAGATCCCCTGGAGAAGGAAATGGCAACCCACTCCAGTGTTCTTGCCTGGAAAATCCCATGGACAGAGGAGCCTTGCAGGCTACGGCCCATGGAATCACAAAGAGTTGTACATGACTGAGCGACTTCGCTTTCACTTTCTAGTATATTTGCCCATCAAAATGCAAAGCAATGACTACACTGAAGATAGTCTTTCTAAGTGAGCTTCTGTTTTCATAACTCACCGCTCCATGACAAGTTGTTCCAAAGGTTTCAGTCATGCCCTGCTCAGTACCAGTAAGAACATAGCTACAGGTTCCCATGGTGCCACCAATGAGCACTGGTTGTCCGGTAAGCTGAGGAAGCACACAAATCAAACATGTTAACATTCAGGAGTGCATGAACTTTCCATGCCTGAGATTTAAATTTCCTCTTGCACTAAAGGACTGTGGAGAAGCCTGGGCCTCTAAATGCACTGCTCTCACAACTACATCAAGACAGTATTTTGATTCTTTGATAACTGAAAGGTAAGGGTAGAGGATGGGAGGGAAAATGTGAGGACCAGAAAAATAGAAGACAGACCAAAAGTAAGAGCAAAACAAAACTCAAATGTGTAGGGAAGAGTTTTTAGGAAGAACCATCCTGAGCAAGCGTGGCACTTGCCCTCTCAGGCTTGTTTCCTGATCTGTGAAATGGCTGGTTAAGGGTCCTTCTAACTTGATCACAGCCAGATATCGAAAGGAGAAGAGGAATGAAACAGACTGAGTTTAGTCTTAATCCTGTCTTCTAATCATTCAAAGGCCTTAAAAGAGAATCTTAATGTATCTTAATGGAGCAGAATATTCTCTATGCAGCATTGTTTAGACAGCACACTGCAAGCACCGATGAAGGGTGAAGTCGTACTTCAGAGAAGACTGGAAATCACTGTTCTCATGGATGACAGACTGTTTTCTTTTCACAATTGCTGCTTTCCTGTTTAAATTCGTCCATATTTAGAACTGTCCAAGTCATGCCCCCACTGCTTAAAACCACAAATGGCTCAGTACGTACTTGGTAATCAACCGCAATGAGGGGATGGTGAGGAGGGAAGGCTCGGGTGGACCCCTTCCTGTGTACTAACAGAGTCCGCTCCTTCCCGTCCACCACATGCTGTTCTACTTTGGCAATATTGTGAGAAACATCATAGATCACATGCAGGTCCAAGTCATCAGGGGTTGTGTTGAAGACCTTGGCAAAAGCCTAAGAGAGAAAGCATAATGTTAATAGCGGCCAGAACTAGCTCTTCAGAACTTATTGATTCTGAAAGCTCTGTTCCTGAAGGGAGTGAGGGATCTAAGAGTTCAAAATTAGCAAAATTATTAATCTTCATGTAAAGGACAAAAACTGTCTTTAGACCACAGAGCAAGTGTCACCGAATAAATTGCAACTACTCTTGGGACTTCCCTGGTGGTCCAACGGTTGAGAATCCACTGGCCAGTGCAGGGGACACGGGTTAGATCCCTGGTCCAGGAAGATCCCACATGCCATAGGGCAACTAAGCCCACAAGCCACAACTATTGAGCCCACATGCCTAAAGCCCGTGCTCTGCAACCAGAGAAGCCCCTGCAAGGAGAAGCCCAAGAACCGTAACTGGAGTAGCCACTGCTCCCTGCAACCAGAGAAAGCCTGAAAGTAGCAACAAAGACCCAGCAAAGCCAAATTCTTTTTTAAAGAAACCCTTTGGGGAGGAAAAAAAGATTACAACTACTCTTGATCTCACTCTTCAGAAGTGCTTCTTCCTCAGCCTCCTGAATTTCAGGGAACAGGACTTCCACCCTCTCCACTGCTCAAGGCAAATTCTAGGAATAATTTTAGTTTCTCTTCTCCCCACTCCTGATACCCTACTGAGTGAGCTTAAGGACACGACAAAAGCTTGGACTCTTTGCCAATATTTTGAATATCTATTACACCAAAACCAAATTATATAGGCTTTGACTTGATTACACTGTTTTAAATCATTTAAGTTCATCATGTATAACTAGGAACAGACAAGCAGCTTCAATTGTACCTGACGGGTTAAGAAGGTCATGGAAGAGCGGTTGACCCAGGCATAGTTCCCAGCCGCTGCCATTCCCTTCAGGTAGTCCTGACCCTCTGGGGAAGCAATTCGAGCACAAGCCAACTGACGGTCATTGACTATAATCTTGTCTCTCTTCATGGCTTTTTCCATAGCTACAAGTGCATCTGAAAGGAGAGAGAGCAACCAAGTCCAAGTCAGCCGGCTTTCCCTTTATAATTCAGATTTACTGCAGAAAGGTAGACTATATTCAAAACCATTCTAAAAAGAAACAAGTAAAATACATTTTTCCCTTTAAATTGTTTCTGAGCTCATCTACTTGTTGGTTAAGATGTATTTATGGAGAATCTTCTGTCAGAGCTGTCTGACACAATGTATGTGGACCCCAAAGAGAACACTTGCTCTCTAGGACTTGTAAGGGGAATGGAGATATAGAGAATTAACAACATCATGGTCTGAGTTACTCTTTTCCTGGCATGTGAATGAGAAGTAGTAAAACATGTATTACTATCACGGCTTTTGAAAATAATTTTCAGTGACTTAACCTAAAAGAACTGGAGATAAGTTGCTAGATCTTCTGCATGCAACTCGAATTCGTGATAAACTGTAGAGAAGTACTCAGTAGAAAGTTCAGAAATGTTAGCCAGTGCTCCATACTCCTGCTAGACAAAATACCCTAAACAGGCCATGTTGGGACAGATCATTAAATTCCCACAGAATGAAACATACATACAAGGATGAACCATAATTGTAACTCAGAGTTTATAATTTCCATGTGTCCATATAAGTTATCCTATATCCATAAACCCTTTCACACATCCTACGAACCATCCAAAATGACCTTTATTTCCCTGCCTCCTGCTTTTGTTTATGCTGTCTTCTGGTCATGAATGTCCTGCACATATGATTGTTCAAATGTTGTGTGTCTATGAAGTCACCTCTAAAATCTTTTACCCAAACATTCTGTCTCTTCCATATTATTTTATCAATTACTATCTTTTGCCTTTAGTTTTTCTTTTTAATAAACATGACATCTTTCTCATGAGATAATCTGACAGCAGAGTCCTTGCCTTACTATTTTATCACTGAATCCATCATAACACCCAATCTTGATAAATCTGCATCTATCATAAATTCTACAATTTAAGATTTTTATTGCTCTTTCTTGGTCAGCTAGTAACAGTAATCTGTAGAGTAAACATAAAAAGTGGAGCTTTTACAACACTGTACAAAATAATTATTCTCATTTTTTTCCAACAAGGAAATTAAAGCCTAGTGAAGTTAATTTGTTCAAAGACGCATTGCCAGTGAGGAGAACAAGGGTAAAAAACTACAAGTAAACTTTCAGCACTTTCTCCCTTAAACTTCTATATGGTTCCCCATAAAACGTACTTTTTAGCACCAAGCCAAAACTTAGGTCCAGAATATACCTGTGGCGACTTGGTGGCCCAAGCCTCTGCTTCCACTGTGGATCATCACACACACCTGTCCCTTATGGTCAATGCCCATTTTCTTAGCAGCATACTCGTTGAAAATCTCATCCACAACCTGGATTTCTGCATAGTGGTTGCCTGCTCCCAGAGTCCCCAACTACAAAAGTAAGAATGTTTGATAAAACAGCAGCTACTCTGGTTTGAAAAAATCCATTTAAAAAGCAAATTGGTAGGAACAATCAACAAAAAGATAACCACACAAATAGTGTTTTATGTAATAAAGAAACTTCTAAGCTTAGAAAAGTTTCATTTATTTCAAGTAGTATTCCACACAACTAAAATAGTGTACAGCAGTTCCTGCAGTTTACTGTTCATTATCTGCTTGAGGTACAACACATTAAAAGCTTCATCAACCAAAACTCAGACCATCAAAGGGCTCACAGGACAATTTAAACATCATGGAGAGAATGGTCAAATTTTGGGATGAACTCTGATGAATGCTGACTCTTACACATCACTGGAAGGATATATCCCATAATTGGAGCTAATAGATGATTTAGGGACCCAGAAAATGGCAGTGCAACAAGAGTCTTCAGAGGTTGCCTAGTTTTAACTTTTATCTCAATTCTCAGCTAAGAAAACAAGACCCAGAAGGCAAGAGACTTGCCTAAAGTCATAGTGAATTAGTGGCAAAGCCATTACAATTAGTGTAAATTTCAAACATCTGGTATATTTTTAATCTCATGGACACCACGAACTGACAAGGTATCTGTTTTCAACCTAGATGCTAGAAAACTTTCAGCCAAATCTGTAGATTGGCAAAGTTTATACATAAGCAATTTTGGTATACATTTTAAGTCTTATAATCATATTTCATTTTCTTCCCATCCACTTCTAATTCATGACACCTTGTTTTATTTTATGAATATGTGAAAACTCCTGACAGCTTTTTAAGAGTAAGAATGAAGCATAAATAAAACTGTGTTCCTCTCAATGTACTCTGAAAAACGCTGGGGATATACTCTCCACACATGGCAGACAGACTCCCCCCCTCGCCCCACCAAAAAAAAACCATGAAAAAAATGAACGTCTCCCCTCCAAAGTGAGTGTTACCTGGGGAAGGCCTCTTTTTTTAGCCCTGGCTGAGACTTTATTGGGATCAGCTTGCAGCATCCTTCCATACTCCTCACAGTGCTCCTTGTCCTCTGCCCAGGCATAGCCTTCTCTCAGGGACCAGTCCACACCCATCTCCAAGGCCTCCTCCAAGTCTCTGAGTGAGTAACAAGGTGAAGGTCACTTCACAGCCAAGGCAGATCAAAACCTAAGAATGACCACATCTCAAAGGGCAGAGGAAAGCACTCCATTTATTGCCTGTGCCTCAGGCATCGTGTGGGACACAGTTCATGCTATTAGCAATTTTAGTTTTTTGAGGAAAGCAGTTTCATAAATAATTGAATACTGAAGTACTAAACACCACATTGGAGATGATTATAGTTCTTCACATTTTTACAGCCCCTCATACTTTTCAAATTTTATTTACCTCTCTGATCCTGAATTCTATGATGCAGTGATTAAGCAGCCACAGAAAATTTGTAACTATAACCAACAGTCATTATCTACCACCAACTTTACCACAGTTAACACTAACTTTTCATAGTAATGTATGAAAAATTACAAATAATAAATAAAGCTATCTCAATGTCCTCAGGCAACAGAAGTACTACCTAGCTTTACTGTATCTGCATTTTGAAGTTGAGGTGTATACACATTAAACCCCTAGAAGGAAAAAGCTCTCATCTTCACCTAAGGTCCAGCCCCTTTTCAAAATATTATCAGGAGCAATTACAATGATCAATGTGCTCTCCCCACAACAGCTCATTTCAAACATTACCTATTAGGACAAAATTCCTATCAAAAATATTTGTAAAGATGCTTGGAATTTATTAGATGTTCCAAGTATGCTTTTCAAAGTGGAACTGCATGTCAGGGACCACATAAAATCACAGAATAAGCATCTTCCAAATGTATCAGTTTTACTCTAAGTGTTTTTTGGGGGGTTGTGTTTTGCTTTTTGGTAAATAGGAGTTGTATATAACAGGAAATAGCTAAAATGTTTTAATATTAATGTCTGTACACGTATCTGAATAGAACACGAAATTCATACAAATTTTAAAGATAAAACAGAAGATATTAAAGAGGTACACTTATTAAGCACACCCTGCAAAGTGTAAGGTGTACAGCTTTACACAAGATATGACACAGTACACCGATGGCCACTAAAAGGCCACTGCAGGGTAGTCTTACATGGAATTCTCTACTTTGGAAATACATGATATTGTAAGTGAAGAACAAACTCAGGGCTATCACCCAAAAAGGAAGGTCATCAATAAATACATCTTCACTGACAAAGGACAGTGCTCTTCAGAATATAACCTCTGAAGCCAAAGGATCCTTGATGTGAATCCTGACTTTACTAGCTTATTTACTATTATCTCTTTACACCTCAGTTTCCTTTCTTGTAAACCACGGATAATATTAGCATTATTACCTACACAAAATGATATACACATCCACCACCACACAATGCTTTGCACATAGGAAATGCTCAGTAAACATTAATGGATATTATTCTATTTAGAACTGTATGTCAAAGGCTGTCACAATGAACATGAATTGACTAGTGTTTCTAACAAACGTTATGGACCTCATGCTTAAAAAAACAGTTCATTACACTTCCTGAAAAGTGACTGAACAATCCCTATCTCCTAAATGTCCTACACTGAAAATGAGGATCACGTGGTTATTATCTCTCATTCCATATATTGGAAACTTTTGTTCTTACTTGGCATTCATTGGGATGACACCTTTTGACCCCACTCCCACAGGAATGTGGTCAAACATAGCTTGGGCAAGTTGCTCTTTCACAGGCTGAACATCACTTTCATCTAAATTGGTTCTCAGCAAGCGGACACCACAGTTAATGTCAAACCCAACACCACCTACAAAATAGAGAAAAATTAAGTCAAATATTAGCAAAACCAGGTGGTTAAGCATTGTTACCAGTGGTTACCCACTATGAATAAAGGGTTTAAAAGATAGCCACTCTTAAAGATTATGTTTTAAAGTGGCTGACAAAGTAGCTAACAACAACATAATTTAAACACATACTGTGGGCCAAGGAGGCAAAAATAACCATAAGTAACATTTAGACTAGAGATTAAAATGTGAATTATGTGCTTCTCTTTTTTTCTCGGTCACTCTTATCAGGGGTTCATGAATTCTATTAGTCCTTTCAAAGAACCAACTTTTGACTTTGTTGATCCTTTCCATTGTATATTGTTTCATTAATCTTGCTCTTATTTCCATCTTTCTATCTTTCCTGGGTTTAATTTGTTGTGCTTTTTGTTAACTTTTTGAGATGGATGCTTATATCATTAATACTGTAGCCTTTCTTCCTTTGTAATCTGTGCACTGAAGGCTGTGTATTTCTATTCAAGGATGGTATTAATAGTAACAATTTTTAGACAGGTTATTTAAAAAATTATCATTAAAATTATTTGTAGTTTCCATTATGATTTTCTTGACCCATGGGTTATTTAAATGCATACTGCTCAATTTACAAACATATGGGGTTTCTTCCCCTTAGTTTTTATTGTTCATGATTTCTAACTTAACTCCACTGTGGTAGGATACTACTCTTTGTAACAGTGGTTCTTACGTATGGCCCAGAGATCATTTCATGTCTTTAGGATTAACTGTATAACAATGCTAAGACATTCATTAGCCTTCTAAATGCATTCTCTCTACTGCACAGTGAAGTTTTCCAAAGGCTACATGACATGTGATAACATGTTTGCTGTGAGGCATAATGAAACATGGAATGTGTCCTTACATGTTACTGTTTTAAACTTTTTCAGTTTTAATTTCCAGTAAGGTAAACATCAATAAAAGCCTTTGAGACCAACCTTCAATAATTTTAAGAATGTAAAAAGGTCTCAAGTCTAAAGTTTGAGAACTGCTACTCTGATTTCAATGCTTTGAAATCTGAGATCATCTTCGTGGCTCAGTACATGGTCTAGTTTTGGTGAACATTCTATGTGCGCTTGAAAAGAACGTGTATTCTACAATTCTTGGGTGCACTATAATGTGGGTGCATGTACAATCACATACATATCTTAGAGGTGAAGGTGTCAAGTCTGTAACAGGGTTATTCGCATCATCTGCGTCCTTAAGGACAAATCTGCCATGACCTCAAAAGAAAAGCTAAAAGTGCTAAATATTGGGCGCATGTACTTGCACTTTTTCCTCTGGATCTTAGCCTCACAAATTCTTACTGTCTCAACAGTTTTCTTATGGTTTCAACAGATGTGTTTTGGCTTTGTTTTGAAATTTTTACACAGCTTTTCTCATTATTCTTGGCAGAGGATTGCTCTAAAATGATCCTGTCCACCAAAACTCTCAACATATAATTTGTACTTTCATCTTTTTTTTCAGACTCTAGAGCAAAGATACTACTTCTGGTGTGAAATATTTTCAGTGAAAGCATACCACAGCAGAAAAGAAGTGTACAACTAGAAGTGGATAATAACGATGATAATACGAGCAAACGTTTATCAAGTACTTCCTAAGTGTCTAGCATTGTACTAAGTACTTTAGCACAGCTTAATGCATTTAATCTTCACAAAAATATTATGTCGTTAAGTAATATCATTAGCTCCAATTTGTCTAAGAGGTAACTGTGACACAAAGAAGATACACTAGCCAGGGAAGTCTTTTGGTTTGGTTTGTAGCCAATGTCTGAATAATGCCTGGCACAAAGTAGGAGCTCAAATAGTTTTAAATAAATATATGCTTTTATTTGATATTTTAATAGCCTCCAAGTGTCCACAATTAATCCTCTTAGAAAATGAAGAACAGAAATGATAGAACATGATGAAGCTGACATGCACACACAAAAAGCAGCCACAATCTATTCTAGAAAGGCTATGATTCTGAGAAGCTACACGCCTGACAGCAGACGTGTACAGTGACCTTACCTGGGGATACCACTGCTTCAGGGTCGTTCATATCAAAGGCTGCCATATTTCCAATAGCAAACCCATAACCTGAATGGACATCAGGAAGACCGATGGATCGCTGAAAGAAAATCAGAAAAAGAAATACAGCTTTCTCCACCTGGCACTCTGGCTGCCTGACAGATCTTACTCTAAAACAGACTGGGAATTAAAACCTTCCCCAAATCAAGATTCTGTTTTCATGAAATCTTCTCTATTGGTGGAAATTGGGTATAAAAATTCCTAATCATAAAGCTAGATATGGCAGGAAAGACTTTTTACAAAGTTTGACCACTGGGATTTTCCCACTTGCAGTTCAGCCAAAAGACAAAAAAATCCACAACATTCCCCACCCCCTCAAATCCTGACCATTAACTAAGAAAACTGAAAAGAGAAATGCCTCAGTACAACATGATATAGGACAACCATACGCTAATTTTAATACTATCACATTTTAAAGATGATGCTTAGACATTGACAAATTGTGGTCATGTCAGGTTGACAGGAGAGAAATGCCAGATTTACAAAGGTCCTCAGTGTTTAAGAAATAAGACAAATGTAACACATCAGATGGAGTGAAAACTGTGCACTGTCTACATCCGGGGCCTAGGGAAGTATCCTGACTCAGAAAGAATGGAGATCACAACATGGTAGGGATATATGCAGACACCTGAACACTTCCTTAAATGTACAAGCCACGTCTCTTCATTTCTTCCCCCAAGTGCTGAACATAGTAACCTGCATCAGGACCTCAAAACACGTCTGCTGGATTTAACATCTACCCCTAATGGTGGAATCTGAAATGCAGACTTGGGTGGGGTCCCCACTTGTACCATCCATTTCTATCCCCAGCATCACCACCAGCCTCTTTTTCCACTTATATCCTTAACAGTTATATTGTGCACCTCTCTCCCTTCCCTCAGTCCTAACCCTTATACTTCTTTCCAATCTTCCTCCAGTCCTCCTCTTGAATGCGGCCACACTGAAACTTTCCCTGGTGGTACACTAATACAAGAGTAATGTGTACAACAACAAGAAACAAGAGAATAAAGTCTACTCCAAAGGTTCTCAAACACTTACAGATTCTGGCCAAATGCAACCAGAAACTGAGATATACCCAGATTCAATTATTTCTTTAAATTCCACAGTTATTTCTAGATGTTTGAGGGCCACTGTCTAGATGATACCACTATCAGCTAGGCATGGCCATTCACCTATTCAACAAACTTTTAGACTAAAAGAAAATATAAGTGACTAAAGCTCTGAATATGGACTCACATGAACAATCCCAGGCAGGGCGGCCACATTGCCAATTTGTTTCATGGCTGGCAGGAAGCCACCAACACCTGAAAACAAAATTTCAATATGAAAAAAGTGAACACATTTGATTTTTGGTAGTTTAGTTCAATTCACTCACTCAGTCGTGTCTGACTCTTTGCGATCCCATGAATCATAACATGCCAGGCCTCCCTGTCCATCACCAACTCCCAGAGTCCACCCAAACCCGTGTCCATCAAGTCGGTGATGCCATCCAACCATCTCATCCTCTGTTGTGCCCTTCTCCTCCTGCCCTCAATCATTCCCAGCATCAGGGTCTTTTCAAATGAGTTAGCTCTTTGCATCAGGTGGCCAAAGTATTGGAGTTTGAGCTTCAACATCAGTCCTTCCAATGAACACCCAGGACTGATCTCCTTTAGGATGGACTGGTTGGATCTCCTTGCAGTCCAAGGGACTCTCAAGAGTCTTTTCTAACACTACAGTTCAAAAGCATCAATTCTTCGGCGCTCAGCCTTCTTCACAGTCCAACTCTCACATCCATACATGACCACAGGAAAAACCATAGCCTTGACTAGACGCATCTTTGTTGGCAAAGTAATGTGTCTGCTTTTTAATATGCTGTCTAGGTTGGTCATAACTTTCCTTTCAAGGAGTAAGCATCTTTTAATTTCATGGCTGCAATCACCATCTGCAGTGATTCTGGAGCCCTGAAAAATAAAGTCAGCCACTGTTTCCCCATCTGTTTCCCATGAAGTGATGGGACTGGATGCCATGATCTTAGTTTTCTGAATGTTGAGCTTTAAGCCAACTTTTTCACTCTCCTCTTTCACTTTCAACAAGAGGCTCTTTAGTTCTTCTTCACTTTCTGCCATAAGGGTGGTGTCATCTGCATATCTGAGATTATTGATATTTCTCCCGGCAATCTTGATTCCAGCTTGTGCTTCCTCCACCCCAGCATTTCTCATGATGTACTCTGCATATAAGTTAAATAAGCAGGGGGACAATATACAGCCTTGATGGACTCCTTTTCCTATTTGGAACTAGTCTGTTGTTCCATGTCCAGTTCTAACTGTTGCTTCCTGTCCTGCATACAGGTTTCTCAAGAGGCAAGTCAGGTGATCTGGTATTCCCATCACTTTCAGAATTTTCCACAGTTTATTGCGATCCACACAGTCAAAGGCTTTGGCATAGTCAATAAAGCAGAAATAGATGTTTTTCTGGAACGCTCTTGCTTTTTCGATGATCGAGTGGATGTTGGCAATTTGATCTCTGGTTCCTCTGCCTTTTCTAAAACCAGTTTGAACATATGGAAGTTCATGGTTCACATATTGCTGAAGCTTGGCTTGGAGTATTTTAAGCATTACTTTACTAGCATGTGAGATGAGTGCAATTGTGCGGTAGTTTGAGCATTCTTTGGCATTGCCTTTCTTTGGGATTTTTGGCAGAAATATAGTCACTTTTCTAGACTGGATTAAATGAAGGGGTAGTGGTTAGGACTACAAAAACAAAGTTTTCATAAGTGTTTTTGAGAATAAGTGGGAAAGAAGGCAGCACACACACAGGAAAGCAGTGAGGGCAACCACACTAATTACAAACACGCCGTCAGTATTCTGTGCAGACTATGATGGTTGCCTGCAACATAATCATTACACATTATGTTGTCAATATAAAAAAAGCATTAACTGTTCATAATATTTATTAAAACAAAAACAAAACAGTTTTACTCTAAATGACAAAAAAGGGCAATTAGGAAGTGTTGTGAAACTGCATGGAGTCAGGGGATCTGGGGTTGTAATATCAGCACATCTTTTTAGACAAGTCAGCATGCCCTGGTGAGACAGTGGTGAAATTTATTTTAGGTTTGTTGACCTAAAAAATAAGAGGGTTAAAACTAGATTTCTATTTCACCATCATCATCAGAATGTTATACATTTATCTCTATATCTGCCCGTAGTCTTGCAAGATAGGTGTGATAAACTCTTTTTTATGGATGAGATAACTGAAGTTTAGTGAGACTAAAGGCATACTGACTTTGTAATTAGACACAACTGGTTCTGAATTCTGGTTCTGTTACTGAGAAACTATAGCCTTGGATGAACTAAAATGACTTAACCTCACCGAGCCTTGACTTAAACATCTGTAAAATGGAGTTATCTTCCTCTTAGAGTTAGTCCAAGAATTATATGCCATAAGCTATGTAAATGCCTGTACATTTACATAGTAAGTGCACAGTAAATGGTTGTTCTTATTGTAACTGTCAGAGGTTGGCTGCAAAACCAACCAGGTCCATCCAGCTAAAGTGCTTTACAAGCTCAGGCGGCCAAAAATGTGATCACGAATAAGTAACAGGCTTTTGTCTCACTTCAAGTCTTGATCATTCCTCGACAATACTTTTGTATTTTTAAATTATAATTATTTGAGTTACCATTTTCACGCCACAAGGTATACACTAGTTGTACTGCCACATGTAAAACTCTATAATTTACGTACCACCACCTCGACAGGCATTCCTTAATTCTTCAAACATTAATTTTTCCAGAGAATCATTCACATAGAAAACTCCTTCAACCTGGTATCAAAGAAAGGGAAAAATTATGTCAGAGCACACGGACCTGATATACAAGTACTGGATAGAATACAAACACTGCAGACAATATTTATTTTGCTTTACTCTTCATAAAATACTCTCACACTACCTTAAATAGCAGAAAACTTCTTACAAGATGTTCCCATCTTTAAATATACCTTTGAAATGTATTTTACAATGTTCCACAAATCATTTTGTTTATTCTTCTACTCTCATAAGCCACATTTAAAAGTTCAACAGGTAAAATATTTTGTGTGCATGTGGGATTAAGAAAAGTCTTCCAACAATGCTCTCACTAAGGCCAAAGGTCTCAGTATTCTTGTGCTTCTAAAACATCAGTAGGTTTTGGAAAAAAAAAAGAATCAAAAGCTCAGATCTAAACATACAAATGCAATCATCTGACCTAAGCATACTTTTTCCATGTCTAAGACAATAGCACACTACACTTTACTGTCCTCTGTTTTGATTTGATAAGTACAAATCTGTACTTATGTAAACAGTGAATAAAAAAAAAGCTTAGTTTTACAATCTGTGTAATTCTAAGAGAATAAAAAAGCTTGATGATAGAGGCACACACAAGACAATGGAAGATATACTTATGTAACACCAAAGGTGAGAACAGGTTAATCAGAGATCAAATATTATGAAGGATCTGCCAAGCAGTGAAGAACCAAAGACTTAATAATCATCTGGACAAGGAAATTGATTTATCAGAAGGAAAACTTCTGCATCGTACCACTGGGAGACTAACAATACCAGTTGATGGAGAATATCTCCAGCACACTTTTCTAAAGGGTCGCATTTATTATTCACCGCTTACTGAGGACTCATTATGTGTCAGGACTGTACTGCACAGTAGGGGAGAGACAGAAACGATGCAGGGTTGTCCCTTTGTGCAGCTTCCAGTCTAGGATGTGGTCGACTAGAACATGCAGAGCGTGCAATGACGCCAGTGCTGTAATAGAAGCAGAGTTCTACAGAAAAATCTGATGTAGAAGGGGCTCAACAGTCTAGGGTGGGGGCGTGGGGGGGCTTCACAGTTTGTTCCCTTTGTTAACACTGAGCTGGCTCTTTAAAGACAAAAGACATTACTGGAACAGCAACATATTTAGGAGCTGAATGGAAAGATGACATAAAGATGGGAGAGAAATGTTTTTAAGGAACAAAGAGAAATTTTTAGTGTAGCACATGGTTCTTGTGAGAGGAATGGAGATTAAGAGAGAGATGAGAATTCAAGCGTTAAATTCTCTACTCTTAAGAGAATGGGAATTCAACACAAGCCTAGCATAAAGGTCAGTAACTTTTTAAGAGCAATATATCAATGTTTCAACTTTCCATTCCCAAGGGAGAGGTGGTAGCAAAGTGTTGTTTCAATAGTTAATGGAAAGTGCTGAGCAAAATCAGACTTGCTCCCATGCAGAATTAGCAGGAGAGTGTGAATTAAAAGTTAAGCTAGGACTGCTGTCAAAACATGACAATGTGTGTCACAATCCTCTTAGGATGATCGTATGATTTTTTATTTTCTACTCCATTCAGAGAACCGGATTCCATAAAAAGAAACTGCTCCTGCTGCTACTGCTAAGTCGCTTCAGTCGTGTCCGACTCTGTGCGACCCCATAGACGGCAGCCCACTAAGCTCCTCTGTCCCTGGGATTCTCCAGGCAAGAATACTGGAGTGGGTTGCCATTTCCTTCTCCAATGCATGAAAGTGAAAAGTGAAAGTGAAGTCGCTACCAAGGGGAAAAAACAGAGCAAAAAGGAGGTTTACCGCTATGGGTTTTTCCTCCCCTCGGCGTCTAGCTAAGTGCTTTGTTCATAGGGGACACTCAATAATAATACTGAGTAAAACAGTGGAGTGGCTCTCAGGAACTTTTACCAAGACGCAGAATCACAAACCTTCAGTACACTTGCAGGGTATCTAAAGGGATTTCAAAAGCCATTTAAGAACATATGCGCCAAAACCTCACAAATGCCTTCTTTCTTCACTTTAATGAAAGACAGTAAACACAAATGGCAAGGAAGCCCCAAAATAACAGAGACCAGGTTTTCAAACTCTCTAGTATCAGGGTCCCAAGTCTTCGTCGGGAATACATCATCCTGTCAGACGAAGACATGAACTGGACACCATGTCTTAGCTGAGCTTCTACTAGGTGAGTAAAAGAAGTTGTGCAATCGACTGACCCTCCAGGCCCTACTGACAAGTGCCTGTGAAAAAGAAAACACCCCGCCCTGTGACCTTTCTCGTCTGTTTCGAGAAGAAAGACTGTTCTATTAAAACTTTGCCTGTAAATTAAAAAAAAAAAAAAAAAACCCACAAAGAACAGTACAGTGAACTAAAAACTCGGTACAGTGAATACAGGTCCGTAAACGTTACATGAATGACCAGCATGACTCAGAGGAGCGGAGTTTGGCCCAAGCAACTCCACTCCGGACTTGCTGAGCACCTAGTGGAAGACCGCTGCTGTCTCCAAGGCTCAGCAACGGTCCATTTATGAGACTTCTGTGTGAAAACGCTTCGCAAAGGCCAGTTTCTTATTTATGTGGATGCGCTGGACGCATTCCGCTTTCTTCCCCCTCACCGTGCTGGGACGTCTCCACCGGAGACGTTGGGTCGGCACGGAGGAAGCACTCATGGGACGGAGGGGAACTTGGGGTGGACGCCAGAGGAAATCCGCTGGCGGCGGGACGAGGGCGGCCCCCGCGCGCTAGGGGTCTGGAGGGGTTGGAGGAGGCCCAGCCGGGTGGGCAGGGAGGCGCCACGGACCCCAGCCACGGGCCCTGCTCCCCCGCCTCACCTGCATGTTGGGCACGAAGCCCTTCTTGATTCTCCAGCAGTTCTTACTGATCTTTTCCAAGAACTGCAGCTCATCATTATAACTGCGACTCATGGTGGCGAAAACTCACGGCTTCCCTTTGAGAATCCACTGGCCGCGTTGTCCCGCTGACTTAAACACCGCCTTCCGGCACTCAGCGCGCAGGCGCGGCCGGTTCCGCAGCAGGGTGGGCGACGGCAAGCGCCGAGGTTCAAAACTTGTATCAATCGCGCGCGCTCTCTCTCTTTTTCCTTTACTAGTTAAGATAGACCATCCTCTAGCATTTATCTTTGTGGATGTTAACTAGTCAGTCTCTTCCACGCTAAAGCTAAGCTAAATCCAGTACTTTTTAGTATGATCTAGTTATCTTTCGTTTTGGAAGTGCTTTTCAGCATTGGACAGAGGAGCCTGGTAGGCTACAGTCCATAGGGTGGCAAAGAGTTGGACATAACTGAGCAAACCTCACATTCACATTCAGCATTGAAAAACGCACTGAATCTGGATCAGGTCCAGTTGTTCCAAGGAATCATCTGCTTGGAGTTTCAGTTCAGTTCAGTCGCTCAATCATGTCCAACTCTTTGCGACCCCATAGACTGCAGCACGCCAGGATTCCCTGTCCATCACCAACTCCCGGAGCTTATTCAAACTCACGTCCATCCAGTCGGTGATGTCATCCAACCATCTCATTCTCTGTCGTCCCCTTCTCCTCCTGCCTTCAATCATTCCCAGCATAAGGGTCTTCTCAAATGAGTCAGTTCTTCCCATTAGGTGACCAAAGTATTGGAGTTTCAGCTTCAGCATCAGTCCTTCCAATGAATATTCAGGACTGATTTCCTTTTTTTTGTAATACAAATTTATTTATTTTAATTGGAGGCTAATTACTTTACAATGTTGTATTGGTTTTGCCATACATCGACATGAATTGGCCACGGGTGTACACCTGTTCCCCATCCTGAACTGCCCTCCCACCTCCCTCCCCAACCCATCCCTCTGGGTCAGGACTGATTTCCTTTAGGATGAACTGATTGGATCTCCTTGCAGCTCAAGGGACTCTCAAGAGTCTTCCCCAACACCACAGTTCAAAAGCAACAATTCTTTTGAGCTTGGAGTTTCAGTTCAGTTCAGTTCAGTCGCTCAGTCGTGTCCGACTCTTTGCAACCCCATGAATCGCAGCACACCAGGCCTCCCTGTCCATCACAAACTCCCGGAGTTCACTCAGACTCACGTCCATTGAGTCAGTGATGCCATCCAGCCATCTCATCCTCTGTCGTCCCCTTCTCCTCCTGCCCCAATCCCTCCCAGCATCAGAGTCTTTTCCAATGAGTCAACTCTTCGCATGAGGTGGCCAAAGTGGAGATACCCCTCGACCAAGGTAAGGAGCAGTGGCTGTGCTTTGCTGGAACAGCCGTGAAGAGATACCCCACGCCCAAGGTAAGAGAAACCCAAGTAAGATGGTAGGTGTTCCAAGAGGGCATCAGAGGGCAGACACACTGAAACCATACTCACAGAAAACTAGTCGGTCTAATCACACTAGGACCACAGCCTTGTCTAACTCAATGAAACTAAACCATGCCCGTGGGGCAACCCAAGATGGGCAGGTCATAGTGGAGAGATCTGACAGAATGTGGTCCACTGGAGAAGGGAATGGCAAACCACTTCAGTATTCTTGAGAACCCCATGAACAACTTGGAGTTTACACCCCACAAAAGCAGAGACATTACTTTTCCAGCAAAGATCCATCTAGTCAAAGCTATGGTTTTTCCAGTAGTCATGTATGGATGTGAGAGTTGGACTACAAAGAAAGTTGAGCGCCGAAGAATTGATGCTTTTGAACTGTGGTGTTGGAGAAGACTCTTGAGAGTCCCTTGGACTGCAAGATCCAACCAGTCCATTCTAAAGGAGATCAGTTCTGGGGGTTCATTGGATGGACTGATGTTGAAGCTGAAACTCCAATACTTTGGCCACCTGATGCAAAGAGCTGACTCATTTGAAAAGACCCTGATGCTGGGAAAGATTGAGGGCAGGAGGAGAAGGGCACAACAGAGGATGAGATGGTTGGATGGCATCACCGACTTGATGGACATGGGTTTGGGTGGACTCCGGGAGTTGGTGATGGACAGGGAGGCCTGGCGTGCTGTGATTCATGGGGTCACAAAGAGTCGGACATGACTGAGCGACTGAACTGAACTGAACTGAGTGAGGGAGAAAGAGATGTCTGTAGCTGAGAAAGAGAAACATTTAAACAGATACCACAATGGAAATTTTGTAATGTTTCAAAACGAATTTGTGAACACATTAAATACTTAAGTCAGAAAAGAGCATTCCGAAGAACGAAACATGACAGTTTATCATTTATTCCAACAACACTGACAAGGACATCTATTGAGGTCAGATGAGCAATACAAAGATGAGTAAATGGCAGTTGTTATGGATGTCTAGGGCTTCCCAGCCTAGTCTTCTCTGATGACTAAGTACTCTATGAACCTGCTTTTATACACACTGCCTCTTCTTCACAATAATAAATGAGCCTTAAGTGTTTTCTATTTCTAATCCTACCTCATGTAAAGAACAGTGACGTTGGAATCAGAAAGGCTTGGATTGAATTTTTACTGTTGCTGTTTACTAGCTTTGTATGATAAATCTCTTTTTAATAATTTTTGTTTCCTTTTCTATAAAATGGGATCATAATTCTTCACAAGTGATCGTGAAGATTAAATACTGGGTAAGCCCTCCAGTAAACAGCTGTCTTCTGTTCCCCCACTGGATTGTCAGCATCACAAAAGCAAAGTGTGGATTCTATTTAGTTCCCCTTTCCTCCTCTTCTGCCCCAATTTTACCCCATTGATTTGTTGCTCCAACAACATTAATCTATCTATGATTTATCTAGTACTCTGCATTGCCATTTCATTTAATTTGAGAGAGAAAGCAGCCTAAAACTTAAAGTGATACAATTTGTAGAGTTTCCTGTAATCACTGTTTCTCTCCAGACACATCTAAGAGAGAACATGCTGTTGCTGCTGCTAAGTCGCTTCAGTCATGTCCGACTTTGTGCGACCCCATAGACGGCAGCCCACCAGACTTCCCCACCCCTGGGATTCTCCAGGCAAGAACACTGGAGTGGGTTGCCATTTCCTTCTCCAATGCATGAAAGTGAAAAGTGAAAGTGAAGTCGCTCAGTTGTGCCCAACTCTTAGCAACCCCATGGACTGCAGCCTACCAGGCTCCTCTGTCCATGGATTTTCTAGGCAAGAGTACTGGAGTGGGGTGCCATTGCCTTCTCCAAAGAGAGAACATATTCCCTTTTTAAATCAAGTTTTGAAATCTGTACAAGCTCAGTTTGTGGTAGTATTAAAAACACTAGGGAATTTCCTGATGGTCCAGTGGTTAGAACTCTGCATTTCCAAGAGGTCCCAGATTCCATCCCTCATTAGGGAACTAAGGTCCCACAAGCCAGAAGGCCGTGCAGCGTAGGAGAGAAAAACAAACAAACAAACAAAAAACCCTTAAGGACACTATATTCTCTTCTTACCTGTCTTATTTTATTACAAAAAAAAAAAAATCAGGGACAAGAAACTTTGCAAATGAAAAGGCAAAATTTACTTTGATAGAAAACAATTTTAATTAAATACAGGAGACAGTAGCAGTAAATATAAAACATAAAATCCAGTATGCAGGGAGGAGGGAACCCTAGAAAGCTGAAGAGGCTGAAGGGATCTCCGCTGATAACAACTGATGCAAGTCTGTATTTGAGACCTTCTCACAGACCTTAGAAGTAATACATACCTTGTTCTTGGCCACAGAATCTCACTGACACAGGAGCACACAACAGGCACGCAAACACGAACGCACATTCCAACAGCTACCCCTCCACGCCCGTGGGGACACACACAGCCTGGTTTAACCCTTTCACCCAGTTTGCCTCCCTCTATATTCCTGAGGCCTTGAGAAAGAAAACTTCCGGCGTTCCACAAGGGCTTTACAATTCCAATGTGTACTGTCTTCCAGCCCTGGGTTTATAGGAGCTGTGGGATTAAGGGCCATTTGCTTCCTGGAGTGGACTCTAAACAGGCAATCATGGGGTTGGCTTCCCGCTCCACTGTCCACTTATCAGGTGCAGATCTTCCCAACCATGGAAACCTGGCTGCTGCTTTGATGTTTTATACTTCAGGTCGGTGGAGATCAAAAGGAAACCCTGAAAAGGATGCAACAACGAAGACGATGTCAAACTTGGGGGTGTGCTGCCATAGGATGTCTAAGTCTGCCTGAAGGGTGAGGGGGACGGGGCTTCTTTACCGGGTCCTACTATATCATACCCTCCTCTACCCCCACCTCCTTGTCAAGGTCTCAGACAGGGGAACAGGCTATTTTGGATTCTTGTCACCTTGTGCGACTTAAGCAATTATAGAAGGGGACATGGGGAGGGAACAGGGGGTGCAGAGTAGTATATAGGATTGGAGAATTCTGTCGGATTCTAACATCTACCTCCCTAAACCAAAAAGCCCCAGAAGGGAAGAAATAAGGTATTCTGAAGTTTGTGAATAATGATTAACCAGGAAACGACTTACAGCAGATCCCTGAACCCAGAGGAGTGTCTTTGGTTCAGGCCAAAGTTTACTTACTAAGGGAATCAGAAGAGCCAATCTGGTCTCAAATATGCCCTTTCCAGCTACATAAACCTTTTCACCTCTCTGAGTCTTCCTGTCCTCATCTATAAAATGGGATTCACAATCCCAGCCTTACAGCATATCTTGTGGAACAAATAAAATAAAGTGCACAGGTGCATCTTCTTGTACTGTGGTGTGAATAACCTTGGCTTCACAGGGAAATCAGATTTGGTCTGATGTGTTTTTTTTTTTTTCTGGTGTGATTTTTAAACTCAAGTTTAAGGGCTTTTCATTACTAATTATGAGCTTTAAGAGCTAAATATCTTGTTTATAAAATTCCTTGGGCTGGGAAAAAACAAAGCAGAACAAAATAAAACAAAAAGTAAGAAAAATAGGAAGAGGTGCATTCTACGATGAAAAGAAATGGCGCAATTAATACTGATAATTCTTACCTCAAGAACTTCAATATCTGAATTGACGAGTGAGATTTTGTGTGGGTTGGGTAGAGGAAATCCTTGCTGTAATTTTGCTAAAATACAGAATAAGGTGTGAAATAATTGGGCACCGGAATGGAAGATTTGGTAAACTTTTTAGTAAGAGACTAACAAAAAACTTTTTGATAATTTATCCTTCCACTCTTCCTGGTTCTGTGCCTTCAATTCTCTCTGATATATCCCTAGCATTTTCCTGAAAGAATGGTTAGTCTGTGCTTAATAAAAATGTTCTTGCAACTATGTGTATATGGATGGCAGAAAAAAAAGATAGCAATTCATCCAATTTATATTTTGAAAATACCTTAATCAGTGGGTCCTGAGAATATTTTGATCTCCAATACAAAACATATTTTAACCAAGCCGCACTCAAGATGCTACCATTTGTGAACAATTGCAGTGTAGGTCTGGGATTGTCATTCCACTGTCTATTCCAGTGGTGATCTTTGCATAAGAACCACAGAGACACCCTCAAGAGAGCTTCATCTCATTTCTGGCTGACCCAAAGGAGATTCTTGACTGCCTAAGGAGAATGGTTTTAATTTCCTTAGCTCAACCAGAGTTAGCAGTTCTTGCTTGCAAGTAGGGTTGCTACAAGGCTTGAAGCTGGAATATCTAATTTAGAAGCCATATAGTTGATGGTATCAACTCTGTCAATTCTGGCCCTGGCCTGGATTCATAATAACATATTAGCAAGTACAAGCTTCAGGATGGAAAATCCCGGCCAATCCCCAACATGTAACCAGTGTCCGAGTTACATTGTTTCCCCAGATTCCCTTACCGTTGGCTAGTGGGAGGACTCCAAAGTGGAGAATGGAGGACAGAATGTTCTCAAACCTCAAGACCTAAAATGAAAGGGGAAACTGGATCAGTTGTTAAATGAGGGTATTTTGAAAGTATGATGCCTGGTTTGGACATGCACTCTCCCAGACCTTATCAGAATGGGCAGCAATAATCAGCATCTCCCCACAGACATATTCTAGGTTTCCAGACACGGAAAGCTATTTTATGGAAAACCATTTTCCCAGGTTTCCTAATCTTTTTCCTTATTGAGGATGGGCATTTCTTCCCTTTCTACACTGGATCATGGTGACAGCAAATGCAGAGGGACCACACAGTGGCAGTAAACGTGGCAGCTTAGATATCAAGTAAGACAATCTAGAATGGCCAATAGATATTCCAGTTAGTGGTCTTTCATTAATTTATTGGGAACTCCAGTCACAGGAGTTTCCCTATGTTATGCTCTATAGTCAATGGCACCACCAGAACATGCAATTTATCTTTAATAAACTAAGTAGTTGTATAATCTTAGCAAAATGCTTCCCTCATAGTTCAGTTGGTAAAGAATCCACCTGCAATGCAGGAGACCTTGGTTCTATTCCTGGGTTAGGAAGATCCGCTGGAGAAGGGAAAGACTACCCACTCCAGTATTCTGGCCTGGAGAATTCCATATACTGTATAGTCCATGGAGTCACAAAGAGCTGGACATGACTGAACGACTTTCACTTTAGCAAACTGCTGGTTCTTGGGAAGACTCAGGTATTAAAAACAAATAGACTATGATGAACTTCAGTTCGTTCAATGAATGTTTTTTAAGCATCCTATATGCTTAGCAATAATAAGAAAAGAACCTTTTTGCAGCTTAGCAAGGATGGCTCTGAAGCAGACTTCCTAGGTGTATCTCTTGTTTTGACCACCTTACTGTGTGATGTTGGGGAAGTTCCTTAACCTCTCTGTGCCTCAGTTTCCTCAACCATAAAGTGAAGATAATAATACTAATCCCTTGGGGTTTTGCCAGGATTAAACAAGTTAATATGATATAAAATTCCTTATCTACACCATTGTCATTTTTTTTCAGAGATGTCTACAAACATCGCTAAATGCTCCTGAAGGGGAAAATTGACCCTAACTGAGAATCATTTCTCTATAACATAAGTGACTTGTAGAGATAGGGTAGAGACACAAATTGTTGATTCGGCTGATCTTCCTGAGGCTTGGGGCATAGGGTTTCCATGTTGTATGTTGGGATGACCTCTTCCAATTAGGAGGTCACCAAGCTAGACCCCTCCAAAGAGGCATCTACGCAACCAGCCTTAACTTAATTTTAGGAGATGGGTAGAAAACCTTTGAAAAACAAACTGAACCATGCCTAACAATTCATTTAGAGCATCATCCTTTGGTAGTCTGAATCGTAAACTCTAGAGGATTATTTTATCCAAAAAATGACATGTTCCTGAGAATGTCTGTTTCCTCCCCCAGCATTACATAGTCTTAACAATCTTTTGAATTCTTTTTAAAGTCTTTTTGAATATATACAAGGGAATTCCTCTCTTGCTTAATGGTTAATGGGCTTGGTGGATGTGTAGCTACATAAAGAATTTTAAAATCAAAGCCTACACTCAGAGGCAAAGAAAACAATTATCCAGCTACCATATAGATTTCTTATTTTTCCCTAGGTGGGAACTTGGAGAGCACTGATTCTTACCTCAATATTGCCGCGATTGGACTCTGGCAAAGAAAGGCGGAATCTGAAAATGAAACAAAGCAACAACAAAAAACAGTAGGAAGGAGTTCAAGGAGGGAAGGCTTAAAAACAACCACATCAGTAGAAAGAAACAAAAGGAAAAAGATACAATTTTTTCAGTTCAATAAGTCATTATTTAAAAGCCACACAAACTTGTGAGAACATCGAGTTCTAGTGCATCTTTCCCCCTGTATTTGCTGCTGAAGAAGCAGGGCAGGAAAAACGGAAACAAGACAGGTTGCCCAACTGCATTTGCTATAAGGGACTTACTGTTGCCAACTTGAAACACAGAACATTTTTGTTTGGGCTGAGATACGTGGTGTTTGAAATCTTAGTCCTCCTACCAGGAATCAAACCCAGGCCCTGGCAGTGACAGTAACCAGTCCTAACCATTGGACCACCAGGGAACTTCCCAGAACATTCTTAAGAAGCAGTTTTTATGTCTTCTTGCCCTAAACTCAACCTTGCAACTTCCCCGAGTTAGACTGGTCCCTTATTAATAAACACGACAATGACAGTGATGATGACAGTGGTGGCGACACGGACTCTCCTAGAAGCTATATAAACATTTAGAATGTAATCTTCCCAATGACTCTGTGAGTGATGCTCCTATCACTGTCCCTTTGGCAGACAAGAAAACTGATGATCAAGGAGTTCATAAACGTCTAAGTGTCTCCCTATCTATGCCCCTCTTCAATAAGGTGTAGCCACTTTACTCAGCTGTGCCTCTCCCAAGAATATTTCTGCTCTAACATTTAAGAAACAAATGTGCATGGAAGAGGTAAGTTTGCTTATTATCAGCCAATATCATGTTAGTATGAATTAGGCTTTGAGGTTTCTTTAAGGTGACAGCTAAGAGCAAAAACTAGAAAGACTGTTAATTCTGACAAGGATCAGAAATGGTGCCAGAGGGAACTTTCCCGATAGAGTGTTTCCATCTCAGGGGGCGCAGGTTCAGTCCCTGGTTGAGGGATTAAGATCCCCCCACAAAAAATTTAAAAAAAAAAAAAAAAAAGGAAAGAGATGATGATATCAGAGGCCCTGTGGCTCAGACTGATCTTACTAGAAAGTGAAGACCAGAATTTTTAGGGCATCCTTGAAGGAAGGAAGCTGAGCAGTTGAACATCACTTGAAGATACTGCTGGGGAAATGTGAGGGGAATGCCTCCCCCTGGTCAACCTGCTTCTTATGAGGAACAATCTAGAGCAGTCTAGAAATTCGGCCTACACGAAAGAGGAACACACTTGTGAATCTCCTTTCTGATCTTTCATTACATCCCCAAACCATGACTGGGTACCATCTGAGGTTCCTACAAACCAAACTCTCCTTTCCTTGTGCACGTGTGCTCAGTTGCTAAGTTGTGTGTGACTCTTTTGAGACCCTGTGGACTGTAGCCCACCAGGCTCTTCTGTCCATGGGATTATCCCGGCAAAAATACTGGAGCCAGTTGCCATTTCCTGCTCCAGGGGATCTACCCGACCCAGGGATGGAACCTGTGTGTCTACTGTGTCTCCTGAGTTGGCAGGCGGATTCTTCACCACTGAGCCACCTGGGATTACTTCTGTTTCCTAGTTCTCAATTTACCCCGTTAGTTTGAAGTGAAGCGAAGTGAAGTTGCTCAGTTGTGTCCGACTCTTTGCGACCCCATGGACTGTAGCCTACCAGGCTTCTCAGTCTATGGGATTTTCCAGGCAAGAGTACTGGAGTAGGTTGCCATTTAATGGACAAGTCTCACTGGCTAAACTCTTCCTGTCCTGGCTCTGAAAAACACAAAAGCTCAACTCAGACCACTAGGTGGCAACCAACTTCACTCCTTTGACTTTGTATTCTCCTCTTGGCCCCTAATCTGTTACTTCAAGCCCTGCTGTGCTGGGCTGTGTTTAGTTGCTCAGTCATGTCTGACTCTTTTTGACCCCATGGACTGTAACCCACCAGGCTCCTCTGTCCATGAGGATTCTCTAGCCAAGAATACCGGAGTGAGTTGCCATGCCCTCCTCCAGGGGATCTTCCTAACCCAGGAATCGAGCCCAGGTCTCTGGCATTGCTGATGGATTTTTTTACAGTCTGAGGCACCAGGGAAGTCCTGCTACTAGCAGCTAATTTTTATTAGAGAAACACAGAGTAGCTGGAGAGAAAGGGAGCTCAAATAGTTCTATGTTGCAGGCATATAAAAGTATAACCTATTTTACTTAATTTTGGCTATGCCACATGGCATGCAGGATCTTAGTCCCCCCATCAGGGATTGAACTTGCATCCCTTGTATTGAAAACGTGGAGTCTTAACCACTAGACTTGATAGTCCAAGTAAAGCCTATTTTTAAGGGTTTGGGGGCTTCCATGGCTGTCTGGTGGTTAAGACTCCACTCTTTCACTGTAGAGGGTATGGGTTTGAACCCTGGTCAGGGAACTAAGATCCTGCATGCCACATGGCAGAAAGAAAGAAAGAAGGAAGAGAAGAGAAAAAGAAAGGAACATTTTGGAGAAGGTTTACTGCTCTGATCGAAAACCAGAGCTAAAGTTCAAATTTTAAAACACAGCAAAAGACAAAGTTTCTTCATATTCTGAGTTAATGTAGCAAGTGTGACATAATGAAGGCCAAGTGGACCAAAGCACAGACACTCACAATGCCTTTCCTGCAACCCTATGGCCATGGCAGACATTGCTAATGAGTCCTTGTATGCAGTCCCTAAAATAATTGCTTCTCTCTTTGCCCTCTCACTATAAGTTCCCTGTGGGTTGAGATCCAGCCTTAATTCCCTTTGTATTCCTAGGACTGAGTACAGAGCATGACATATATCACACATAGTTTTCCCTCATTCACTCGTTGACTCTTCTAGCAGGTATTTATTGAAAACCTAGTATATGTCAGGCCTGGAACTGGTACCAGAGATAGAAATATGAGTAAAAACCAAACACAGTCACTATCCCTTGTAGTTTACAGCCCAGTGGGAAGGCAGACTTTAGCCAAACAATCGCACTGATGAAGGCTTAATTAAAGGTTAGATAAAAACTCTGAAGGAAAGAAATACGTTCATTGAGGTAAATGACAAAAGAACCTGATCTAACTTGGTGGATTCGGTAAGGTCTCCAAGGAAGAGCTGTGTCTTAGAGTTGACATAAGAAGGATCCTGCTGCTGCTGCTGCTAAGTTGCTTCAGTTGTGTCCGACTCCATGCGACCCCATAGACGGAAGCCCACCAGGCTCCCCCATCCCTGGGATTCTCCAGGCAAGAACACTGGAGTGGGTTGCCATTTCCTTCTCCAATGAATGAAAGTGAAAAGTGAAAGTGAAGTCGCTCAGTCGTATCCGACTCTTAGCGACCCCGTGGATTACAGCCCACCAGACTCCTCCATCCATGGGACTCTCCAGGCAAGAGTACTGGAGTGGAGTGAGCAGGATTAAAAAGGCAAAATGGGGAAGGAAGGGGGAAGGGGTCTGCGCAGAGGTTGCAAAGGTCTGTGTAGAGAGAACAGAAAGCTAGGGAGAGAGCTGCAGTATGATGCTAGACAGACAGATAGTGGCTGTCTGTCTGACCAGGCTAGGCTATTCAGGCCATGTTAGAAATTTTATGTTTATCTGGAAAGGAATCTATGGAATGTTTCTAAGGAGGGGCAGGGAATGTCAGTGCTCTGTAAAGATCACTCTAGTTGCACTATGGAGAAAAGATTGGCAGGGTGAGATTCCCAGGTGCTTCTTCTATGCTCAGTAATGTGCTAGGCAATGTGAAGAATTTTATTGATATCTGTATTTTTGAGGGATGGGGAGAAGCTGTATGTGCAGGAAACAATTGTAGGATATTACAAAGCAGCTTGTATTCAGGTGCTGTTTTATGGGTTTACACACTACTTGTTGCAGGAATTCTGGGAAGGTGTGAAAAGGTGATAGGACCAGAGTGGATTGTGTGTGTGTGTGTGTGTAATATGGGGGGAAAATAAATTGTCCTTTGAGAGAAGCACTCTGTATACTACCACGTACAAGCACCTGTCCCTTAGCACCCAGTACTGTAATTGCTTCTTAATCTGAGTATTACCCTCACTAAGCTGAGGACCCAGAAGGTAGAAACTATTGTTTTTCTCTCAGCGCTCTGTATCAAGAACAGGGCAGAACATATACTTGGTGCTCTATAAATTCTTACCGAGTGGACGTATGGATAAATGAGCAGATAAAAGATGGATGGGAAAGTGTATATTGCAGGGTCCCCAACCCCTGGGCCACGGACTGGTACTTGTTAGGAACTGGGCCGTGCAGCAGGAGGTGAGCCGTGGGTGGGCGATCAATGCCGTTTGTTCCCCATTGCTCCCCATTGCTGGTAATACTGCCTGAACCATCTCTCCCCATCCCCCCACCCCTACCTGGTCCATGGAAAAATTGTCTTACACAAAATCAGTCTGTGGTGCTAAAAAGGTTGGGGACCGCTGGTCTGTTGGACTGAGGTCATCTCGAGGGTGAGGCAGCTGGAGCAGTATGTTCACTTTAGGGAGGGAAGACTGGCTAGTTTGAAAGGTAGGACCAGATGCTGAAGATCTTGAAAACTCTAGGCTGTGGATTTAATCCAATGATGAACACTTTTGAGGGGAGGCATATGTTGAGCCTCCTCCAGAAGCAAAGGATTCTCTCGCTGAGGAAGTTTCCGGTATTTTAACTCCATTGCCTTCTGCAGTTTAGAAATCCACCCTCCCACCAATGAGTCTGGGAGAAAGGGAAGAAGTCATTGGGGGTTGCTTCTCCAATAGGGGCCCCCACTGTGGCCTTCCTTTCCGCTGGCCTCAACCATAGCTCAATGGGAGGGTGGAGATGGAAATCAGCCCAGTTGCCAAGCCTGAGCTCTGCTGACCTGTCCGAGCACCGTTCCAACAGAAACTGAATCCATTCTTCCCAGACCTGTTTTCCTTTCTGTTTCTCACCAGATGGCTCACGCTGGGAAAAGTTTATCTGCCCAACTGTGAGAAGTAGAGTTGGGTGTGATACTATCTGCTGTAGGCAGCTGTATTTGCATTCTCTGACAGTGCTGCGTGGGAGAGGTAGTAGGGCAACTGTGTGTGTGTGTGTGTGTGTGTGTGCGTGTGTATGCGCGCGTGCACGCGCACATGCACCTGTGTGTATGGTAGTGGGGTGGGGTGCAGTTTGGGAGCATCCAAATTCTTGATTATGGGAATGTCAAAAAAATGTTCCACACTCTAATTGGTTGAGCAGTCATGTGCACTGGATTGCCTTGAGTTTTACACGTGATTAAGAAAAAGGGTTAGAATTAAGTAATCTGTATGAAGGCCATAAAAGGGGAAGTGTTGTTTAATTTAGTCTCTGAATTAGTCTCAAAAACACCTACTACAAGACCAATCTGGATCGGAGTTACCTCCAAGTAGAACTGTGTTTGAAAAAAAGACTCAACTGTAGAAAGAGCTGTAACCCGAAGGCCAACTCCACAGCTTTTAAGACCCTCCTGACTTGTCATGTCTCTTGGGACCAATTTCTCCTGTCTTATTTGGCCCAACTTTGATCCCAGAATGGGAAAGAATAAAGCCCTACTACTAGCTGCAACAAAGTTTCTTGAGCACTGATTATGTGCTGGGAGCTGTGCTTTTCCTACATTCTCATCTCTTCCAATACAACACTCTAAACAGGGGCTCTGTTATGCTGAGGAAGAAACTGATTCTTAGAGGGATCAGTGGACTTGTACAAGGTCACAAGTCAGCAAATGACTGAGGTCGAATTCACAATGAGACACGCGTGACTCCAGAGCCTGTGCTTCTAATTGGACATACCAAAGAAGTCAACTTTGTTACTAATACTCCCAGCTTTGGCTTTCTTTAGCTTTCCCTGGCCGAGTTTCATTTAATGCAGTGAGAAAAGGGCTGTGTGCTTTTACCGTTTTAGGACACAGAATGCCAGTGTCTTCTCTTTTTTCTATCAGTATTTAAAACTGAGAAAGGACATGCTGCCTATTTCAGTTTAACCTGACTCCATGCTCTTGGTTTCCTCCTCCAGGCAAGGATATTTATTTTATAAGTTGAAGGTCTAAGTGTCATTTTCTAAGTCTTAGCTATTAACCACATCAAATACAGTATAATGTAGCAAGGAAACAAACACGCATGGCTTTGAAGACTCACTTAGATTCAAGTTCTGGCTCTGCCATTCAATAGCTCTGTGACTCATGTAAAAAACTATTAGTAAACAGAAGGCTTGATTAAATAGAGTCAGGAAACCAGAAGGGGGAGCTCTTACACCCTGGGACAACAGCAGAGCCCAATAGGAAGAAGGAAGCCTCCTCTTCTTTTCTAGCAAGGACTCAGTTAAAGAAAAGTCACGGACTTTTTATTACAGCCCTCTTGACTTCCTTGTCCCCTCTGTAAAAGGGTTCTCCTTCCTTTGCCATGTGGGGGCTTGTACAAGTCTCCCCATGGTTATAGACCCCAAAATGCAGTTCTCTGCTTGTCCCAAATTAAACCATCTTTGCTGGAGAAATATCTGGCAGTCCATTTATGTTGGTCAACACTTAGTTAATTGACCCATATAAACCATAAAATGGGGATAATAAGCTTCCTCTAGGATTAATCATTCAATCTGCCGACATGGTACTGGGTTCTGGAGATACAGGCTGTGAGGTTTAAATAATATACATGTAGTGCTTGGCACAGGACCAGCAGATAGTAAAGGCTCAATAATGAAGAGTAGTTATAAATAATAGAGCAAAAGGCTATTTGTCTAGTACCCATCACTGGGCAGGAGGCAGAGGAATGAAGTATTTTCTGAATGAAACTCTTGACATACTCTTGAATTCAAAAATAATTGGCTTCCCCTGACTGAAGCCAGCATCCAAGTTTTAAATTGCCATCTTTTTTTTTTTTTTTTTTAAGACACTTAACATGCACTTTGGAGAAGGCAATGGCACCCCACTCCAGTACTCTTGCCTGGAAAATCCCATGGACGGAGGAGCCTGGTAGGCTGCAGTCCATGGGGTCTCGAAGAGCTGGACACGACTGAGTGACTTCACTTTCACTTTTCACTTCCATGCATTGGAGAAGGAAATGGCAACCCACTCCAGTGTTCTTACAAGTCCTTAAAGTAGGTTTTACTATATAATTTAATAGAGGACAAAATGTAGGCCCAGAGACATTAGGAAACTTGCTTGAGATCCCACAGCTAATGATATCTGGGCTGGGACCTGAACCAGCTATTCTGAACCTGTGATTTCACCTCCTCTCTAAACTCTCCACCTTGGATTAGCCTCTGATTTCTATATCTTATATCTAGGGAGCCAGCCCTGAGCAGCTCCAGAGAGCCACCCTCAGGCAGAGGATGGTTAGGAAGGCTATGGTGTTCTGGGGGGATGTATTCAGAGACCCTGGTTCCCTGGTTCTTCTCAGGGATGTTTCACTGATCCCCGTCTTCTTTACACCTCTTCCTGCTGTGTCTCTATGACGTTGTGTGTGTGTGCCTGAATGCTAAGTGGCTTCAGTTGTGTCTGACTTTTTGCAACCCTATGGACTGTAGCCCACCAGACTCCTCTGTCCATGGGATTCTCCAGGCAAAAATACTGGAGTGGGTTGCCATGCCCTCCTCCAGGGGATCTTCCCCACCCAGGGCTCAAACCCACATCTCATATCTCCTGCATTGGGGCAGGCAGGTTCTTTACTACTAGTGCCACCTGGGAAGCCCCTCTATGATGTCACCTAACGGCAAACCAGCTCCCCTGAAAAGCCTCTCTCCCAGAGCCCAGGAGCAGAGGCGTGGGCGTGTGGGAGACAGGGTTACCATTCTTGTTGCCAAAGATTAAAGCATTCTGTCAGCACAGCCTCTGTTCCTTGGAGCTGAGTGATGCCAGGCCCACCAGCCTTGCCCCCAGTCTGCTCACTGCCTGAGGTTTGCTGTTGTACTGTGGCAGTAGCCACCCTCAGGCTCAGTGCATGTGACCTGTGCAGTGCTCAGAAGGACTCTGTGCTCAGTTTAATGCCCTGCTGTCTCCATCTTGCAGTTCTTCATGATTTTTGAACAGGGGGCTCTGCGCTTTCATTTTGCACCAAGCCTCACAAATTATGTAGGTAGTCCTGTTCAGAGCCCACCAAGGCCTCAGGGTACTGGAAGCCTGCCCAGTGACCTGAATCTAAAGGAGGTCACAGGGGAGTCTGAGGAGACTTTGGGAAGGCAAGAGTCCTACTTTCAGATTTGTGTTTGCAGGGTCAAAGCTGATTTGTGGATCTCAGGAAGCTGGAGAATGAATTCAAACATTTCTTTGGATGATGTGAATTTAACAGGTTACCATCAGTTTTCCTAATTATTCCTGGTGGCTCAGATGATAAAGAATCTGCATGCAAGAAGACCAAGGTTCCATCCCTGGGTCAGGAAGATCCCCTGGAGAAGGGAATGGCTGAACACTCCAGTACTCTTGCCTGGAGAATTCCATAGACAAAGTTGCCTGGTGGGCTACAGTCCATGGGGTGGCAAAGAGTTGGACATGGCTGAGCGACAAACACTTTCACTTTTCTGTAAAGAAACATAATGCCCACTGTACCTGCAGTTTCTTACTGGTAGGAATGTTGGAGTTGAGGGTCAGCAGGAAAGCACCTTGGTCTCTCTGAAACTCAAGGTCTTTGTTACCTGCTTGCCACAGCCTGAAGTCCTGTTCTTGTTAAATCCTTCCTTCTCATCCTGCCAGGAAACCAGACCCTGGCTTAAGGGTAAATATTATTTCTACCTTCCCAGTGCTTGCTGCCTCAGTTGGCAGCCCTGCCCCAGGGATCTCCCATCACTCCAGACTTCCAGCTCCCCTTTCCTCTCAGCCATCAGATGGAGGTCTCACCTGTACTCACAGTACTGTGACTCAGGCAAACCAACTTCCAAATTGTCCTTTCTCATGGCCTAGCTCAGATACTGCCAGCTCCTCACCTTCCATCCCTTTCCCCTCTCTCTTTCTGCTCTCTGGCTTCTACCCTTTCAACCATTAAAACTGCCATCTCAAAGATCACCCATCAAGGTTAAGAAATTCATCAGCCTTGATCTTCTAAACAAGGCTACATCATGACATCTGGTGGCCTGAAGCCTTTGGGAATTCTTCCTCCATTAAAAAAACAAACAAACAAAAAAACAAACAAACATTAAAACTGATCTCCGAAGACTGAGGTGTTATAAAGTCATGGTATAGTCTAGTCTGGATTGAATTAATTTTAAATTTCTTATTTTAAAATATATTAAAACATTTTCATGAGTCCCTGAAGTTTCATAGGCTCTGGGCACCATGCCTATTGAATTTAATGGAGAAATAAGTCCTTCTTTGAAAACCTGGGTAAAGTTGAGGAGAAAGCCTTCATGAAATCTTTTATCTCTGGGAAACCACACTACTTTTTGCTTTTATCATTCCTTTTATTGGAAAAGCAACATAGTTATAAAAAAATTTTTAAGAAAACAGCTGACTCATAATCTCATATCCTAACAAAATGCTCCATTTGTAATTCACTTTCTAATCCAGATGGAAAGCTATTTTACATGGTTGATTGTTGTGTTTATGCAGTTCTATATTCTGCTTATTTCATTTTGTATTATTTTACTGAACATATTTTCCATGTTCCTACAATAGTCTTCCTAGCCATCAAGTTGACTTACAGTGATTGACTTTTCTCCTCTGTTGGTTTCCCAGTCTTTTCAGATTCTGATTTGTCTATTTTATTGCTTCCTCTTCCTCCTTTCATGGATTTAATCTGTGCCATCTGATTATTCTGTATATCCTCACTCCTAGTTTGTCTGATTCATGACTTTCACTATGGGCTTTATAAGGGCTGAAGAGAATGAGCTTTGAAGATGATCCTTCCCAGTGGCAATTAGTGTTCAGTGATCTGTGTACATGACCTGCTCCAGCTCTTTCACACTGCATGGCTTGTGTTTGAGAGCCAGCCAGGCCATGGGGCATGGTCTAGTTAAACTCTATTCTAGTTAAACTCTAGTAATGGGCTCTGAATGTTAGGGACTGAAGGTAACTCAGAGGTGATTCTTTATGACTTCATTATTTTACAGATAAGACAGCTGAGGTTCAAAGAGGTTAAAAGACTTGATCATGGTTCTGGAACCAGGGAGCAGGGTTTTGAAACTTCATTCCTTGACCTCAAAGTTTCATTCTCTTTCTCCAATAGCATCTATTTTAAATTTGTTGAAAAGGAAATTCATTTTTTATTGCTGTACCATTAGAATGAGAATTTACATTGTAGAATTAAACTTATGCTAATTTTGTTGCCAGGTTTATCTGAATATTGTTTACTGGGAAGATAAAAAAATTCATAATGCAATTTTCAGTTAGATCCATACTTTGAAATTATCTGGACTGTTACAGGAGAAATGCTTGATGATTCATGTCTATTGGATGATAACTTCACCTGTGTTGTGAATGTTCACTTGTCTCTTGGCCTGTTGATTCACTTGTTACTACCATCCAATAGTCATATCAACTGAGCTTACCTGTTCAGAGATAAAGAGCAGATCAGTCTTTGTCCCAAAATAGCCAGGGCAACATTGGTACTAGCAACCTGCAGAGAACAAAGGCATTCATTAGTAAGATGAGTGAATTTGTCTATTTTGGCCACAAATATAACTAACCATAGCAGAAACATAAACTTTACTTTCATCTTAAAAAATATTGAAAAGAAAGAGCTCTTGAAAATACTGTCTTGCAGGTAGGGAGACTATAAAGACTTTCTGTTTGCAGATCTCCTTTAAATTATTTTTCATTTTCTTCTAATCTCTATTTTCCATGTATGTGTAAGTATGTGTGTATGTTTGTGTGTGTGTGTGTATGTGTGTGTGTGCGTGTAGCATCTCACTTAGGTTCATTGTTCAGTCGTTTTCTCTCAGATTGCATTTGGCCTTCATCTACTCAAATAAACTTGAACTCCACCTTGATGGACTTATTAAAAAAATTGGTTATTAATGTAAATGAAGCAGAGGAAAGGGCACACAGCATGTGGGGAAGGGTTGGGAGCCATTGAATGAGAACTGGCCTCCATACCTTCCTCTACCTGTCTCAACCTTGCCCCCTCCCCTAATTGATGGAGCTCATCCCATCCCTCCAAACATTTGGTAGAGCCTGCAGGTCAGTGGTCTATTGCACAGACAGGATTGGTATCCATAGGCTGCCCTCCTGTCCCCACAGACTTACAAAGTCCATGGAAACGATGGTTTCCGCAGTCGAGTTCTTGGGCTGGGTGAGTATCATGATGGAGGCGGGGATGTCCAGGGTGAAGTTACCTGGTAGTAAACTGATCACAGGAGGCTCTGTTGCCATGACCTGTACCATGAAGGGCTTGGACAAGATGTAGAGTTCTGCAATCTGCCCACATTCAGGGAAAGAGAGAGATCATGAGATGAGGAGGAGATATCACAAATCTGGGGTGGCCTGTGGTGATTAATCTTACATCATCACAGTTAGAAAAAAGCTCTTTAATAATAATACCAATAACAACATAGGATTAAGAACAGCTGGCATTTACTGAACACATACTGTGTGTCAGGCACATGTTAGGACTTTCAGTATTATTTCATTCAATGTCCACAAAATCCTTGTGAAGCAGGTTCTATCAGGATTCCCATTTCACAACTAAAGAGAATGAGCCTTAGAGAGATTAAGTAATTTTCTCAAGGTTTCAGGCAGGTAAGTTGTAGAACTAGGGTTCAAGTCTAGGTCTATCTGACTTACAATCCTTGCTCTAAACCCAGGAAGCTACACGAGCACCTCTGGGGCCTCCAGGGCAAACCTGACCCTTTCAGTACACTGTGCCCAGTACTCAGGTGCCACGCCACCATAATCTTAGTAGTTGCTTGACTAGGGTTTCAAATGGGTTCCTGGTTGCTTCGATGGTAGAGAATCTACCTGGAATGCGAGAGACCCAGATTCGATCCCTGGGTCGGGAAGATCCCCTGGAGAAGGGAATGGCAGCCCACTCCAGTATTGTTGCCTGGAGAATTCCATGGACAGAGGAGCCTGGCAAGCTATAGCCCATGGGGTCGCAAAGAGTTGGACACAACTGAGCGGCTAACACTACTACTACTAAGGTTACAAATGGAAGCCCTGTTCCTTCCTTTCCCATTTAAAGTAATTATTTCAAGAGCGGTGGAACTTATAGAAGGAAGAGAGGATTTATTCTGTGAATGTACAATGTCTTCACTAGAAACTTGTATTGTTCAGTTAGTATTTGTAGAAATTTGATTAAAAGACAAAACTCTTGGGACTTCCCTGGTGGTCCAGTGGCTAAGACTCCATGCTCCCAATGTAGGGGGCCTGGGTTCAGTCCTAGGTCAGGGAATGATATAGACCTCACATGCCACAGCTGAAGATCCCGCATGTGGCACTATAAATAAATAAGTACTTTACCCAGGCCCCCTACATTGGGAGCATGGAGTCTTAGCCACTGGACCACCAGAGTGAAGTAAGCCAGAAAGAAAAACACCAAAACAGTATACTAATGCATATATATGGAATTTAGAAAGATGGTAACGACAACCCTGTATGCAAGACAGCAAAAAGACACAGATGTATAGAACAGTCTTTTGGACTCTGTGCGGAGGGAGGGGGGATGATTTGGGAGAATGGCATTAAAACATGTATAATATCATATAAGAAACGAATCGCCAGTCCAGGTTCGATGCAGGATACAGGAAGCTTGGGGCTGGTGCACTGGGATGACCCAGAGGGATGGTATGGGGAGGGAGGTGGGAGGGGCATTCAGGATGGGGAACATGTATACACCCGTGGTGGATGCATGTTGATGTATGGTGAAACCAATACAATATTGTAAAGTAAAAAAATAAATAAATAAATAAAAAGAAAAAAAAAACCTCTTAAGAAGGGAAATATAGATGCAAGCTTGAACCAAAAAGGAATACAAAGTCTTCCAGAAATAACTGCAATGAAAGCAAATACACCATTAAGGAGTCAAACCCTGAGCACTCACCCGGGAGAGCATGTTGCCATGGGCTTGAGAGTTGTGAAGCAAATGGTTGGAAATCTGGAAAATCAAGAACATCATGTCACTGGAAGGTTTACACCTGGGTTGTATTTTCAGGGAAAATGCAGCATTCTTTATAATTTTTATGAATCGTGAAGCTGTTGCACCAGAAATGCCTAGGGTTTGAAGGTGATCTATCGATTCATAGCCCAGACACAGGAACTCAGAGGCCCACAGAAGTAAAGTCACTTGCCCTTAGGTCACACAGGAAGCTACATTGCTTTGAGAAGTACCTTTTAACCTTGAGAACACAGTGTACATCATATAGGTATGACCCATATGTAAATGTTTTACAGTGGTTAACAAGAAGTCTTGTTTTATTGTCCTCATTTTCAGAGATTACTGAGATAAACAATGCATAAGCAATTTATCTTCACAGATGAATGGTTTTCAGGTCTGATACTAGAAATATCTCATTCTCAGCGGTGTCTGGGAGCCAGTGTTGCCACCAGCATTTTGAACATAAGATTTATAACTACATGTATAATTGGGAACTAGAGAATGGAAAGAGTCATAAGGGATACTCAATGAAAGTTGTTAGCTGACTGGCTGGAGAGAGTGTTCTCATTATAAAAGGGAGGGGCATGACAAAGAGGTCAGTGAATATCTGTGCTATTTACTGATCATTGTAGATGTCAATTGTAATTACCAATAGGAGAAATCTTTATGTTGGCATAACACAAACAATAATAATAAACATGTATGGAGCATGTATTCTGTGTTAGGTACTGGCCTGAATACTTTACATATATGTAAACCTCTTTAATGCCCAAAACAACCCCATGTGTATGGATTTATTATTATTCCTATTTTCCAAATGATGAAAATCTGGCATAGAGATGTTAGGTACATTGAAATTGCCAAAATTTCACAGGTATTCATCACAGGGAATAAGTAGTGAAGGGGGGTCTTAGTATTATTTAAGATCAGTCTAGAAGAACATAAAAAGCTGAAATTGGCAGAACTGGAAACCCAGCAACTCTCCAATTCATATCAACATTCATTCTGCAATCCCTTTATTCATTGTCCTGCTAGAAGTGATAGTGTCTGCAAAGGCCCAGGAATAAGAACATAACAACCCCTGTAATGGGATACTTAAAATAAGATTAAATGTTGGTGTCGATTGTTATCATCCATCAACATTCCTCACCTCTTTTGTGGTGAGAGTGAAGCTGAAAGCCCCAGCTGTAAAATAAGCATAGGATGCAGATTTAAAGAAATACTCGGAGATTCCAATGTAGAGCATAGAGTCACTGCGTTCCGGGAGCACAAAAGGAACTGATGGGAAGGGGGGATATCGGAGACTTTTCAACGGGTAGAAAACGCCCTGTGGGGAAATAGAAAGACCAGTGTATTAGGGGAAGACAGCTGTGTAGGGTTAAAAGGACGTGGACCCACTCAAGTCAGAATACGGAAAATTGCAGAAACTCAGTAGGGATGAGAAAACCGTGAGTCCTCTGACTGCTTGACTACGGGCTATGTTTCAACGCTTTGATGACTTCTTGAGCAGATCCACCCTGGGGTGTAATCTGGCGAGAGCGTCCTTGTTGGTCCTCTTCTCAGAGAAAGGAAGGCAAGTGCCTGTATCTGGAGGGGACAGCTCTGGATAGTTCCCAAAATTAAAGATGTCAAACCTCTGATCTACAAAACCCATGACTTCTGAGCATCTGGGGCATCATAGACACAAAAGGACCCAGGACGCTACGTGGCTTAAAGCATTTTTGTGACATTTTAAATGCTGACCTCATTAGCTATAGGTTGTTATTACAAAATGGTGTCTCATGTAACGTTTAACTGATTTGAATGACTCTGAGTCCTTGAAACATAAGTCTGTATGCATTTAAAAAAACAATGATATTAACTTTGGAGCAAAATAACGTAACCACAGTTAATCACTTTTCTAGAATCAGCACACACCATTATCATGTGCTAATGGCCCTGACCAAGATCAGCAGCCCTCAGTTAAATTCACTAACCTGAGAGTTAGGAATAAATAGAAGTATCAATATTTATAATATATGGATCTGTTGAGTTCTAATAAATGCAGACTATCTTACTTGCTGCCTCTTAGCCTCAAACCTTACTCCCAGAGGTAAAGACAACATGATACTTTTCTTGAAGAAGGCAGACATATGTTATGTAATCCAAACAATCATTTACCAATCAAGAAAGTGTTCAAGAGTCTTTTAAAGGAACATAAACATGAGAGAATTCCTTGAAAGAAAATTAAATTATTGGAAGAGAACGTAGTTATATTTCCTTCTGCACATAATGTTTGTTCCTCGAATATTGGCTGTTAATGGCCAAAATCAGAACTCTGATGATGACAAAATTACCTTCAAATTGAGGTCAAAGTAATTCTCAGTAATTTCTGGGGAACTGATTAGGGAATAATCCAGCAGAGTATAGTTGTCAATCTTTCTTAAAACTAAAAAACAAAGAAAAAAGAAAATTTACATTCATACAGGTATAGTATAACACGATTAATGTTTATCCAGAACAATATAATTCTGAATCCTCTGTTATTTAAAACAAAATTAACTATTACCCCATTTCTTACATAACACTTGCTCACTTTTCAAAACTCAGGAAAAGTAGATAAATCAAAAGAAGAAAATAAAAACTTTCATTTGTCACATTGCCCTGAGAGAAACATCAATAAAGTTTTGGCTGTTGTTGTTTAGTCACTAAGCTGTGTCTTGACTTTTTGTGAACCCATGGATTACAGCACCCCAGGCTTCCCTGTCCTTCACCATGTCCTGGAGTTTGCTCAAATTCATGTCCATTGGTACACCAAATTTTCGTCCATATCCTGTTATACATGCTCCCAAAGTGAAGAAATTTGCCCACAGCAAGCTAGGGCGCGGGACTCTTCTACTGGTTCTTTCCTCATCTTTTCTACACCTTCTGACTCTTTCCCTACCTCGCCAATCTGTTACTTTTTATTCATCTATCTGCATCCACTCATCAATCCATCTGTCCAGACACCATCTCCTTTCATCCCTTGTTTATTAAACTACTATGAGTTAGGCACTGTGCTTGGTGTTAGGGACACAGAAGAGTCAAAGTTCCTCCCCTCAAGGAACTCAAGGTGGAACAGGAAATTAACACAATGTAATAAGAGCAGATCTATAGCTGAGCTCTGGATGGTCCAGCTACAAACTGAGTCTTATAGTCTTCCCCACCTTGGTATCAATAAATCCATTTCTTCCAGTTTTTCAGATGCTCAACATAAACCCTGGGGTCATCCATCCCTGATTCTTTTCATGATCCACATTCAATGTGTCAGCAAGTACCACTGTCTCTACCCTCCAGGTACATCTGGAACCTGAACGCCTCTCACCATCTTCCTCACTTCATCCAGGCCCCTCCCTTCCTTGCTCATATGGGTCACTGTGGCAATCTCTTAAGTGGTCTCCCTGCCTCCACCTTTGACCCTGTCCTATAATTAATAGAAGCCAGAGTGATCTCCTTAAAATATAAGTCAGGACATGCAAGGTGCCACCAGGACTCTCCAACAACTTCTCATCTCAGACTAAGAGCCAGCCTTCGTGATGACCTATAGAACTCTGAAGCTCTAACCATCTGCTTTCCCCTCTTTGACCTTGTTTCCTGATACTTCCCCCTCGTTCCTTCTGTTTCCAGTATGGTCTCCTAACAGTTCCTCCAAGGCACTCAGCATGTTCCCACAGGGGCCTTTGAGCTTGAGTTTTCCTCTGACTGGAAAGTCCTTCATCCAGATTTAGGAGCAGCTGCTCCCTACTATGGAGAAGGCAACGGTATCCCACTCCAGTACTCTTGCCTGGAAAATCCCATGGACGGAGGAGCCTGGTAGGCTGCAGTCCATGGGGTCGCTACGAGTCAGACACGACTGAGCGACTTCACTTTCACTTTTCACTTTCATACATTGGAGAAGGAAATGGCAACCCACTCCAGTGTTCTTGCCTGGAGAATCCCAGGGACGAGGGAGCCTGGTGGGCTGCCGTCTCAGGGGTCGCACAGAGTCGGACACGACTGAAGCGACTTAGCAGCAGCAGCAGCAGCAGCTCCCTACTTCATTCAGGTCCTTACTCTAATGCCACTTGTTCAGGGGTGCCTTTCCCGGCCAGGCTATTTTAAACAGCCCCCACTCCCGCCCCCGCCCCACTGCCAGCAAGTTCCTTCCCTGCTTTAGTTTTCGTCTTACCATTTATTGCAATGATACTGTAGATGTTACTAATTATCTTGCTGGCTGGCTGTCTCCTCTCACTAGCCCCATAAGGGCAGGTATTTCTGTCTCCTAGGCTCACTGCTGCATCTCCAGCACCAAGAATAGCACCCAGCCTATTCCAGGGGCTCAGCACATCATTGGGGGATGAGTGGATGGAGTGCAAAGAGATAGAAACACCCAAAGTATCAGGTGAGCATTGAGGAACTGGAACTATGCCTGAGCGGAGGGAATGGACAAGAAATGGCTGAGGACAGGAAGCAGAAGGAGCTGTGCTTAGCACAGTGCTGGCAGAGAGACAGGTACTCAGTAAATATCTCTTAAGTGAATAAATGGATGAAGAGGAGAGAAGGCTTTTCTAGACAGAGAGGACAGCAAGGTGGGAGGCAAGGGTGTGAGGAAGGAGAAGCAGTTTGATGGCTGGAGCAGCTAGAGGTGGAAGATGAAGTTCAGAGAGGTGAGGAGGAGCCGGACCATGACAGGCAGGTCTTGTAGTCCATGTTAAGGGATTTGGACTTGATCCTGAAGGCAGCTATAGGAACCACCAAAGGGATTAGAACCAGGGGTAACTGATCAGGATGAGCATCCATCATTCTGAAGAGGATGGGTTTAGTACCAGAGCTGGGATTCAAGCTCACGAGAGTTTAATCCTCTGCCTTGCATCTTGTCTCCTGAAGCCATCTCCTCCTGCAGTGAAGCTAGCTAACCAGCAGAAAAGAGCAGGCCCTACACACTCGGGTCAGTCCCTGCGTGCTCCTCCCTGCAGCGGCACTAGTTTGCAGAGGGGAAAGCAGACCGGAGAGCTGGAGCAAAGCCCACCTGGAGAGCACCTGAGTGCAGGGTGGGAGAAGAAGCACCCGGAAGAGACGGCTCTAGGACTCACCCTCCAGCATGCTGAGATTGGCATTCAGTGCCTCCACCTCACCTGTGATAATGGGACAGAGCTGGCCATAAAAGGAAAAAAAAAAATGCAAGTTATCACATTGTACTGGACATCTCTGTTTCAGGGCCTAGACCGCGCCCACAAAGGCCTTTCAGTGAGAAGACTTTCTCCCTTTGGACTTTCCCTTAAATGTTTCCCTTAAATGAATTGATGTCCATGGGCCTCAAGTTCCTAGTGAGTGGGTGGTGTGCCACTGAATGCTGGCTCATCTTCAGAGCAACTGGGACTACACCCAGCTTGCCCCATCAAAGAACGAGCTCTTGGCTTTCCTTCCTGCGGCACGAAAGGACGTGTGCCCAGTCCATGTGCTATGACACCTGGGGAACCTGCTGAGCCTCTCCTGATGGCAGGGATGCCCCTGCCTCTTGCCTCCACTGCTAGCGTGCCAGGCCCTGCCCTGGGAGAGTTAGATCAGGGACTTGACTTCCTTGCTGGGCTGCTTTGAGAGCTCATTTGATCAAACATCTACTTAGATCAGAACCCCTTTTGGAATCAGAAAAGCAATCTTGAATCACTCCCAAGCACATCTGTAGGAAGGAGGAAAAGTACCGAGGTGGGTGCCATGTGCTAAGCATACGCTGAACACTCAGTGTGGGGGTTACAAGCAGAGGCTCAGGAGCCTGACTGCCTGGCCTTGGATGCCTTGGCAAGTTCCTTGTACTCTTTTGCCTCACCCCCCTCATCTGCAACACGTGGATGATAATTGCATCTGCTATGTCATAAGCATTCAATGAATGTTACCGATTGTTAACCTCATTCTGTCTTCACTACAGTCCTGAGGGGCAGGCACTACTGTCCTTTATTTACAGATGGGAAAACTGAAGCTTAGAGAAGGTGATCAAGTAGATCAGCAGGATTTGAAATCTGGTCTGACATGGCTAGACCACTGTGGTCGGAGCATTCCTGTCCTTTTCCAGTGACACAGAGGGAACCCTAGAAGCAAAGCATCTATGAGCTCCATGTCATATATAAACTCCAGGCAAGCTTAACTATCGGCTTCTTTTTGGAGGCCAAAGGACCATGACTCGTTTTGAACGATGGATGAGCAAGGGTGGGGTCTCTTAAGGTGACAGCACTCTTTCCCAGCCACTCTTTAATATGCACATTCGCTGGCACTCAGCAAATTCCAGGTCAGGATGGAGAAAGATAGGAAAGCTTCAGCATCCTTGGGCAAGCCGGGCAACCTTGTTGGACAAGCTGCTTAATGTTTCTGTGTGTCAATTTGCTCATCAAGTTCATTATCTACCTCCTGCCTTCTGAGCATTGAATTCAACACAAGGAGGATGGAGACAGCCAGACACCATCCTTGCTCCTCTTTTCCAGAGATGAATCTCCTTTCTTTTCCCTGTCCTCCTCACCCGTCTCCTTGTCTCTCCAGAAACATGTGAAGTGTTCAGGGAAGATACTGTCAGGATTAGAAAGAGGGCTCACCACCAATTCCATCTTTTCCTTCTCCAAATGCTGACTTCTGGAATCAGGAAGTCACCTTAACTTACACTATTTCACTTGGCTGGAAATATCCATTCTTTTCTCCCATTCCTTACCTATTCAAATCCTACCTGTAATTCAAGGCCAAGTTCAAGACCTGCACCCTCCAAAAGTATCCCCCAGGATACTTCCAGGATCTATTTATTTAATTTTTCCATTTCTCTGAACCCCTTCAGTTCAATCTAAGGACAACATAGGTATGTACAAGATTCAAATACATATTCAGTTAGTTTCCCAAGTCTGAACTGGGTTTTCCTAAACAGAGGAGCGTATTCCTTTTGCATATCCCCAACAGACTATAGCCTAGTGCTGGGCATACAGTAGGCACACAATAATCCAAATCTTTTTGATTGTTTGCCCACCCTGAGGTCAGGATTTGAGGGAAGGAGTGCTGTTTTATGTATCTCTATATCTCTAGCACCAACCATAGTATTTGGCACATAGCAGGCACTTGAGAAACTATTAAGCTGCAAAGGGTAATGTTTGTGAAAGTGCCTTGGGGAGTGCTTAGCACACAGCTGGTGCTCAGGCAAGGTTTATTGACTTAGAGTTCATCAAAGCATGGTAGAACTGCTGCTGACAGCATGTCACTGTGGCTGGATAATCTTTAAGGACTTACCATTTCATTTAATTTCTTTAAAATGGGTTTCTCCATGGGCTCAGCGAAGGAGTTATATAGGACACTAGGGAAAAAAAATTTTTTTTTAAGGCTTATACAGAATCATATCTGCCAGTTGATAACCACCCCTAGGAGCCGCCTGAGAATCCAGCCACAGCCTGGCCACTGCCCACCAGGGTGCCCTTGCTCACCTGAGCTCTCCAGAAAACGAGACGTCAGCATGGCTCACTTGAGCATAGCAGTCTTGGAGCTTCAGGATAGGGTGACCAAAGTCATTTCGGGACAGGACAACTATACCAGTGAAATAGACCCCAGAGAGAAACAGGTCAGCTGCTCCTGTGTCTTGGCTGTTGAGAGAAAAAGTGCAAGGTTACCCAAGCCTGGGCAGGGGTGGAGATGGATCTTGTTCCTCTGAATCTACGCCCATAGGAGGGCTTACCCATAGGCTGTAAGCCCCAGGAGGGCAGGAACCTCATCACCTCTGGATTCCTGGTACTTAACAACAGATAGGGGTGGAGCTGAATGGATATTTACTGAACAAATGAAGTAACAAATGTGCGAATGGTGACAGCTCTAGGCACCTTGTAGGTATTTCATCCTGAGTGCTCTGGCCTCCATCGTGGTTGGGCATGTTTTAATATTAACCACAATTGATATATGAAGCTTGTTTGGAGGGAGAACATAGGGGTAAAGTGGCCACAGCTTATTTAGGACGGGCATCTAGATGGGAAGGTGACACTTAGATGTCGTATGTGAACTCCTTGATGGTGTTCATCTCCAGGCCCCAGGATTTACCTTGTGGCTTGACACAGAATAAGCACTCAATCTATGGTTGATAAGTCAGCAAGGAAATGAATAATACATGACTCTCTGCTTCTTATGAGGGAAAGTGTTATTTTTCTACTGTCTATAAGACTAGAGTTCTTGAGAGGGAGATGAGTGGTATTCAGTACCATTTGTAAATGGATGCAGTAGGCACTCAATAAATGGATGTTGAACGACCAAATGGGTGAATGAATGTGTTATCCTAGGGGAATCAACCAAGGCAGACCTAAACATTTCACTCAGGATAGTGACTTGCACATAGTAGGCAGTTTATAAGTGCACCTTGAACTTGATCCTTTCTTTCTACAGAAGAGTGCAAAGGCCTTTTGGTAGAGGGAGGATTGGGCTCAAGCTGACTACCCTCCTCCAACCTCCTTATGAGGTAGGAAGGCTTATTTACAAGCAGTTGTCCTTACAGTTAGGGAAACATGTTCAAAGACTAGCTCAAGGTCAGATGGCGATTCACTGGGACTCTGAAATGTTAAGCTCATGTCAATGCCTCTAACAATCAGGGACTTCTAGCTCTTAGGAAATCTTAAATGGCACATTGATCAGCGGCTCTGCCACTGATGCTTTTCAGGCCCCTCTCCCTTGTCCCCAGAAAAGATATTCTGTTTTAAATCTCTCCTTGAAGAATGCACTTGAGAAAGATGGTTAATGTCAGGTAGTTAGACTAGGAAAAAGGAGTCCAAAATAGTGGTGATTAAAAGACAAAGAAAGGAAAAAGCCTGCAAAAACAGAACAGAGTAAGGTCTGAGGACCAGAGTGAAAACATCAAGTGAAACAAACAGCCCTCCTGGCTAGCCCAATTTACACAGCGCAGGCTCAGGAGGAGGAGAAAAAACATGAAAAGAGGAGCCAAAATTGAGCCTCTCTCTTCTCTTCTCTTTGCTTCTTTTGGGTTGTCCCACCCTCACACCTCAAGGGTGTATTTTCCTTTGCTTGCCAAATAAAACTGAGCTGTAACCAAGCTGTAACACTGGTCCATCCATCGCTTCAAATTTTTGCTGTGGCGAGACAGAACCGAGGAAATTACACACTCCCCCGACAGTTAACGACTGAGGGAAAGAACCCTAATGTCAAATACATTGGCAAACATGTGCAGTTTTGATTTTTTTCTCCACTTCCCCCCAAAATAGCAGCAGACTTTTCAGTGGAATACTCACAAAAGTGGAGACTTGACTTCCCAGTCTGTGCTGATGTTGGTAGTTCCATGGTTGGTCAGAGCCTTGATTCCGACACCAGGAACAAAGGAGAGTGAAGTATTTGGAAATGAAAAGGCATTGATTTTTATGCTATAAAACAAGAAACAGAAAAATTAGTGCAACTCCCGTAGCACATATTTCAGTAAAGCAAAACCCAAAATGCAGTTGTAGAACTCTTGAAAGGAACAGGCAATTGTGAATTCCTATAGAGGAAGGGGGCTTCCCTGGTGGCTCAGATGGTCAAGAATCCACTTGCAATGCAGGAGACCCCAGTTCAATCCCTGGGTCTGGAAGATTCCCCTGGATAAGTGACTGGCAACCCACTCCAGTACTCTTGCCTGGAAAATCCCACGGACTGAGGAACCTGGTGGGCTACAGTCTATGGGGTCACAAAGGGTCAGACACGACTGAGTGACTAAGGCTTGCTTGAAGGTAGAGAAAGGACCCTCAGGTCTGCACTGCAGCCTCAGGGGACTGCTTCCTAATTCCCTTCAGACCCTTGGCAGGAAGCCCCTTGTATCTAGTGGAGGGGAGAAATGAGCAGGTTTAGAAGCAAATTTTCAAGTAATCAGTCTCCTTCTTTAGTTTCTCTAAAGACAGAATATTGCCATCAGGATCTTTCCCCTCAGCTGTTTCAGTATTTCTCAATGGGGGGAACATTCATATTTTGGATGGGACAATTATTTTTTATAGAGGACTGTTGGCAGGATATTTGGCATGTGTACCAACTAAATGCCAATAGTTCCCCCTCCCTCACAATCATCAGGACAGTAAACAGCCTGCCTTCCTTCCAAATGCCCTCTTATGTGGACAGTATTTTCCCTAGTTGAGAAACTTACTTTACAGCATGAACTCCTCCTAAGGATTCTCTGAGTGGTCACTGGTCACACAGGTAATTAGAGGCAGTAGGTGTGCCAGGCTGCAACAGCACAGGAGTGGCCTAGAGGAGCCACCCCCTGCCCGAGGTCAGGGGCAGCAGCGAGAGGAGCTACCCATGTCTGATGTCAGGGGAGGTGGCCGAGAGGAGCTACCCCACGTCTGAGGTCAGGGGCGGTGGCTGAGAAGAGCAACCCCACCTCGAAGGAGCGGTGGCTGCGTGGGCGAGGAGGGCCAAGAGGAGCTACTCCATGCTCAAGGTCAGGAGGGGTGGCCATGAGGAGATGCCCCTCGTCCAAGGTAAGGAGCAGTGGCTATGCTTTGCTGGAGCAGCCGTGAAGAGATACCCCACGACCAAGGTAAGAGAAACCCAAGTAAGACGGTAGGTGTTGCCAGAGGGCATCAGAGGGCAAACACACTGAAACCATAATCACAGAAAACTAGCCAATCTGATCACATGGACCACAGCCTTGTCTAACTCAATGAAACTAAGCCATGCTGTGTGGGGCCACCCAAGACAGCCAGGTCATGGTGGAGAGGTCTGACAGAATGTGGTCCACTGGAGAAGGGAATGGCAAACCACTTCAGTATTCCTGCCTTGAGAACCCCATGAACAGTATGAAAAGGCAAAATGATAGGATACTGAAAGAGGAACTCCCCAGGTCAGTAGGTGCCCAATATGCTACTGGAGATCAGTGGAGAAATAACTCCAGAAAGAATGAAGGGATGGAGCCAAAGCAAAAACAATACCCAGTTGTGGATGTGACTGGTGATGGAAGCAAGGTCCGATGCTGTAAAGAGCAATATTGCATAGGAACCTGGAATGTCAGGTCCATGAATCAAGGCAAATTGGAAGTGGTCAAACAGGAGATGGCAAGAGTGAACATCAACATTCTAGGAATCAGTGAACTAAAATGGACTGGAATGGGTGAATTTAAGTCAGATGACCATTATATCTACTACTGCGGGCAGGAATCCCTCAGAAGAAATAGAGTAGCCATCGTGATCGACAAAAGAGTCCGAAATGCAGTACTTGGATGCAATCTCAAAAACGACAGAATGATCTCTGTTCATTCCCAAGGCAAACCATTCAATATCACAGTAATCCAAGCCTATGCCCCAACCAGTAATGCTGAAGAAGCTGAAAGTGAATGGTTCTACGAAGACCTACAAGACCTTTTAGAACTAACATCCAAGAAAGATGTCCTTTTCATTATAGGGGACTGGAATGCAAAAGTAGGAAGTCAAGAAACAGGAGTAACAGGCAAATTTGGCCTTGGAGTACGGAATGAAGCAGGGCAAAGGCTAATAGAGTTTTGCCAAGAGAACACACTGGTCATAGTGTTGTTGTTGTGTTGTTGTCCAACAACACAAGAGAAGACTCTACACATGGACATCACCAGATGGTCAACATCAACATCAAAATCAGATTGATTATATTCTTTGCAGCCAAAGATGGAGAAGCTCTATACAGTCAGCAAAAACAAGACCGGGAGCTGACTGTGGCTCAGATCATGAACTCCTTATTGCCAAATTCAGACTTAAATTGAAGAAAGTAGGGAAAACCACTAGACCATTCAGATATGACCTAAATCAAATCCCTTATGATTATATACAGTGGAAGTGAGAAATAGATTTAAGGGACTAGATCTGATGGACAGAGTGCCTGACAAACTATGGACGGAGGTTTGTGACATTGTACAGGAGACAGGGATCAAGACCATCCCCATGGAAAAGAAATGCAAAAAACCAAAATGGCTGTCTCAGGAGGTCTTACAAATAGATGTGAAAAGAAGAGAAGCAAAAAGCAAAGGACAAAAGGAAAGATATAAGCATCTGAATGCAGAGTTCCAAAGAATAGCAAGGAGAGATACGAAAGCCTTCCTCAGCGATTAGTGCAAAGAAATAGAGGAAAAAACAGAATGGGCAAGACTAGAGATCTCTTCAAGAAAATTAGAGATACTAAGGGAACATTTCATGCAAAGATGGACTCGATAAAGGACAGAAATGGTACGGACCTAACAGAAGCAGAAGATATCAAGAAGAGGTGGCAAGAATACACAGAAGAACTGTACAAAAAAGATCTTCATGACCAAGATAATCGTGATGGTGTGATCACTGACCTAGAGCCAGACATCCTGGAATGTGAAGTCAAGTGGGCCTTAGAAAGTATCACTATGAACAAAGCTAGTGGAGGTGATGGAATTCCAGTTGAGCTATTTCAAATCCTGAAACATGATGCTATGGAAGTGCTGCACTCAATATGCCAGCAAATTTGGGAAACTCAGCAGTGGCCACAGGACTGGAAAAGGTCAGTTTTCATTCCAATCCCAAAGAAAGGCAATGCCAAAGAATGCTCAAATTACCGCACAATTGCACTCATCTCACATGCTAGTAAAGTAATGCTCAAAATTCTCCAAGCCAGGCTTCAGCAATACATGAACTGTGAACTTCCAGATGTTCAAGCTGGTTTTAGAAAAGGCAGAGGAACTGGAGATCAAATTGCCAACATCCACTGGATCATCGAAAAAGCAAGAGAGTTCCAGAAAAACATCTATTTCTGCTTTATTGACTATGCCAAAGCCTTTGACTGTGTGGATCACAATAAACTGTGGGAAATTCTGAAAGAGATGGGAATACCAGACCACTTGACCTGCCTCTTGAGAAACCTATATGCAGGTCAGGAAGCAACAGTTAGAACTGGACATGGAACAACAGACTGGTTCCAAATAGGAAAAGGAGTATGTCAAGGCTGTATATTGTCACCCTGCTTATTTAACTTATATGCAGAGTACATCATAAGAAACGCTGGGCTGGAAGAAGCACAAGCTGGAATCAAGATTGCCAGGAGAAATCTCAATAACCTCAGATATGCAAATGACACCACCCTTATGGCAGAAAGTGAAGAGGAACTAAAAAGCCTCTTGATGAAAGTGAAAGTGGAGAGTGAAAAAGTTGGCTTAAAGCTCAACATTCAGAAAACGAAGATCATGGCATCCGGTCCCATCACTTCATGGGAAATAGATGGGGAAACAGTGGAAACAGTGTCAGACTATTTTTCTGGGCTCCAAAATCACTGAAGATGGTGACTGCAGCCATGAAATTAAAAGACGCTTACTCCTTGGAAGGAAAGTTATGACCAACCTAGATAGCATATTCAAAAGCAGAGACATTACTTTGCCAACAAAGGTCTGTCTAGTCAAGGCTATGATTTTTCCAGTGGTCATGTGTGGATGTGAGAATTGGACTGTGAAGAAAGCTGAGCGCCAAAGAATTGATGCTTTTGAACTGTAATGTTGGAGAAGACTCTTGAGAGTCCCTTGGACTGCAAGGAGGTCCAACCAGTCCATTCTAAAGGAGATCAGTCCTGGGTGTTCATTGGAAGGACTGATGTTGAAGCTGAAACTCCATTACTTTGGCCACCTCATGGGAAGAGTTGACTCATTGGAAAAGTCCCTGATGCTGGGAGGGATTGGGGGCAGGAGGAGAAGGGGACGGCAGAGGAAGAGATGGTTGGATGGCATCACCGACTCGATGGACATGAGTTTGCATGAACTCCGGGAGTTGGTGATGGAGAGGGAGGCCTGGCATGCTGCGATTCATGGGGTCGCAAAGAGTCAGACACGACTGAGCAACTGAACTGAACTGAACCGAGGTGGCATGCAACAGACATAGTTCGATGGCCATGTGCCTTACTATGAGTTATGATTATGACCACTGATTGAGCAATTGCTATCTGCTTAGGCACTGGAGTAAGCACTTTACATGCATTAGCTCATCTTCACCCTCTCCATAATCCTAGGAGGCCACTGCTGATTTTGTGATCTGCCATTCAGTGATGAAAAGATGAGAAACTTGGTTGAAGTCATATATAAGTAGTAGAACCAGACCTGGAAGCCTCCATCTGTGGTGAGGCCTCTTAACCACGAAGCTATAGCACTACAGGTATCATGCAAAGGACACTCAGCTTGGAGCCAAGTTTTCTGCTAGCTGTATGGCTTTAGTGAAGACTAAACTCTTCCAGTCAATCACTTAAAAGAAGAGTGTCATGGGAAGGTTGGGAAGACTAATAAGATCATCTGTATATAACTGTTGCACAGGAGAAAGCGTTGTTATGAACTAAGATTAGGGAAAGTTTTAAAATGTGACAGTTGAAAAGAAATGATTATTCACTACTTCCTCTTTTTGGCATCTTTTCCTATATTCTCTGTCAAATGTCCTGAGTATCACTGTGGGAAGACAATGGTAGAGACTATAGTATCTTGGAAATATTTTAATTTTGATACATATAGGTCTAACTCATTCTTTGTAATTGCTACAGAGTAATCCAAGCTGTGGATTAAAAAAAAAAATCATTGCTTTGTGTTTGGACATCTAGGATGTTTACGTATCTCTGTATTATAGACAATGCCACAGTGAACATCCTCATTCATGCTGTTTGTGTACATGCTTCTCTAGAGAGGAGATGTGGAATTGTTGGATCAAAGAGCACACCTAAAAATATGCTTGCAAATCATCTCCTAAAATAGCACTGCCTGATAGAAATACAGTGTGAGCCATATATGTAGTTTAACATTATCTAGTAGTATTAAAAAGGGAAATATTATTATTTCAACATGTAACCAACATATGAGATACCTTATTTTCCTTTTTAGAAAATAAGCCTTCAAAATATGACATGCTCTATACTAATGATATACTTCAATCTAGATACTGAATTTTCATCAAAAATTTTTTGTTGTTGTTTAGTCGCTAAGTCGTGTCCAACTCTTTGCAACCCCGTGGACTGTAGCCCACCAGGCTCCTCCGTCCATGGATTTCTCCAGGCAACAATACTGGAGTGGGTTGCCATTCCCTTCTCCAGGGGATCTTCCTGACCCAGGAATCGGACCTGGGTCTCATGCATTGCAAGTGGATTCTTTACTGTTTGAGCCACCAGGGAAGCCCTTCATCAAAAATACTTGGCTGTATTTAGAGTTTATAAACTTTTCAGCTGAAAACATTAAAAAATACAGTTCTCAGTTGTACCAGCCATATCTCAAGGGCTCAATAGTCAAATGAGGCCAGCAGCTCCTGTTTGGACAGCCAGATCTGAAATTTTTGTCCCAGTTTATCTGGTCCCAGTAGCAATGCATGAGAATACCTGTTTCTCCTCACGTTTAACTTCACTTTATATTATGGGAATCACCCTGGATTTTTCTGCTGTGGCATTATCATCAGTGTAATTAAATCATTAATTTTGTAAATACGTATTTAATGCTCATCTCTCTCACTGAACACTAAGCATATCTGTGTCATTCTCTGCAGTATATCCTATGCCTAGAACAAAGCCTTAGTACACTGTAGGTGCCCAACAAACCCCTGTTGGATGGCTGTGGTGCTGTGGTAGTGGTTTAGTCCCTAAGTAGTGTCTGACTCTTGCGACCCCAAGGACTGTAGCTGGCCAAGCTTCTCTGTCCATGGGATTCTCCAGGCAAGAATACTGGAGTGGGTTGCCACTGAAGGACTAACTGTAGAGCATCTGCCACATTAGACCACGAGGCCACTGAGGCCAGAGGCAGAGTTAAGGATGGCGGAGGAGAAAAATATAAGACAGTTGTATTCCAATGAAACTGTGGGGCTTCAACAGGATTCTTCCACTGCCTCATTAGAGCTTATTATTTGTGAGACAAAAATGAACCCCTAGTTCATCTAAGTCGCTCTCAATTTCTGTTATATACAGCCAAACCTTACTCCTAATTTGTGCTATCACACATAGACACACCAGGGAACTGAAAGATCTCTGCTTTAAACTATTTCTAGTCTCGTTCCAAAACATTTGATGATTGTTAAAGATTATCAGTTATATCTCAAAGGAAACTCGCCAGTCAACGCCTTGAACTGGTTGCAGCCTAAGTGCAAGAGCAGCGTCTGTGTCAAGGAAATCTAGATGTGTCCGAAAGTTGCCTCTGCCTCATTGCCATGTTAGGATGTCTGCCCGCAGCATGTGGACTTGTACCTCACTAGGCACAAATAGTGCTGGGTGCAAGGCCCTGTGTGAGCAGCACTATTCCTGAAAATCTCTGCCCTTTCCCCCAGTTTCTGATGTTGCACCTGCCTCCTACCTACCCCTTAAGAGTCCCTCACTTTCCTCCCATGGGGAGAATGTGTCTTCAGAGTGCAGGCTCTCCTCCTCCATTCTTTGATTGATGAATAAAATTTCTGCTCTTCTTTGTTGAACCTGGTCTCAGCTGACATGAGCAGCACTGGGCAAGAGAAGGACCCAGTTGGGGGCCCCTCAGTGTAAGAGGGAGGGTAACAGTATAACCTCAAAACTCTATGCTGGGTGAAACAAGGATCTGGATCAATGTGGCAATTTTGTTGTTCTTACATTGACGGTCTTACACTATCATTAAGTCTATCAAACTAATTCGTGTTCAGCAGCTTCAGATTCTATGAAGTATCTTCACATTTGTTATAATATCTGACTTTTACTGTTTACTGATTTTGACATTTGATTTAATTGCTGTAATGTGGTAGAAAAGATTGTACCTGCCACCAGAATTCTTCTTAGGAAAAGCGGTTTATTGGAGAGAAAATTACTTGGAAAAGCATTTAGGAAGATCCTTTGGTACTCAGGAGTGGGTGGAACTGCTACACATGAAGTCAGGGGAAGAAACTTACATTGCTTCAGAGAAGGAGGGGAGGTCTAGAGAGCAAGAGGGCAGAAGGCCATGTGCCTTGTAACCCATTCCTATGACCTCTGAAGTCTTGACTAAACTTTACTAAAGTAAGATAAGACTTGATGAGAGTAGATTATGAAACTGAGATTGAACCCTGCATCCAGGTTTATGGGGGTAAGCAATGGAACAAACAAGAATTTCGTTTAGAATCTTGGGGACAAGGTAGCCACAGCTGGCATCTACATTCAGTTACAATTTTCATTTTAGGGATGAGGAGAGGACATTGAGACTCTGAGCAGATGTGTCAGGGGCACACAACGAGCATGCAGCAGAGATGTGACTTGGCCCCACGTGTTCTGACCCAAATACCACACACTCGGTCAACTCCATGACCCTTCTCGCTTGGGTGAGTCATCTGATAAGCCTGTCACCAAAGGTTGGTTAACTTCTCCTCTGTCCTGGTGTTACACCAGGACTCATGGTGGCATAGCCACAACCCTGAGATTTTAAAGATTAATTTCACTGCTAAAAATGCTCTTCTCTTTTACTTACTTGGTAAAATTGTAGTTCACATATTCGATTTTCACAAATTCAAGAGACTCAGAACCTTTTAAATCTGGGAGCTTTCTTTCCTTGGCCATTTGTTCAATCATCTCCATTCCAGCTTGAACAGCTGTGAAGCAACCAAAGAAAATGATTATTTTTTAATTAAAATTTTTAATTTGACTTTTTAAACTGTTTATTTGTTTTTTTGGTCACGCCATGTGGCATGTGAGATCTTAGTTCCCCAACTAGGGATCAAACCTAAGTCCTCTGCATCGGAAGTACAGAGCCTTAACCACTGGATTGCCAGGGAAGCCCCAGAAAATGTTTATTGATCAAAACAAGATGATGATGGCATAATATCATTAAATACATATGTGAAATTTATTAAGTAAAATCATACTCCTACATACTTAGAAAACAAGATTCTTACAAGGTGGATGTTACTGTCCCCACTTTGTAGAAGAAAATGCTAGTCCTCAGAAAGGCTACTGAAATTGTCCGAGACCCCAGAGCTAACAGCATGAGAATATGTTAACACAGGACAGTGTTAGGAAAAATGTAAAGTATCATTATTATCTTGTTTTGCAGATGAAGAAACTGAGCCTCAAAGAGGTTAATTCTTGCCTAAGTCACACAGCTAAGAACTGGGGGAGACCATAGTCAAATCTGGGCAATTTGACTCCAGAGTTTGTGCCTATTCCAGAAAATTATATTACACTGTCCTCTTTCTCTCCCAGATTCTTTAAATTCAGGAATTTTGGATCTGAGGTCCTTGGACTATTAGTAACTCTTCAACACCTAAAATTCTAATAAAATATTGTGATGTGTGTGTGTGTGTTTGTCCATCTAATTTTTCAGGGGAGAGGGTTCACATTTTCATCTTATTCTCAGGATACCAGCACCCCCCAGAATTGAGTAACCACTGATTTTGTTTAATTCTGAAATAAGCCCATCTTTATATAATAGCACCACAGAACACGCTTCTCTGAGCTTGACGGGAAATAGAGCTCTCCTGCCCATCAGAACGCTTGAGAAAAGTAATTCACACAATAACGAAGAACAATCTTTTCATTTTAACCTTCTCAAGGAGGAAGCTTTGTTTTCACTCCTTTCCTTTTAGCTTAAGCTCATTTCCACTTTCCTATTCTTGTTGGAAATTAAGGAGAGCAGATTTATCCTCTATAATACTGTGAATAGCATAGTAATATGGAGATATAAAGACAGAGGTAAAGGATAGAAAGATGGAATCCAAAGCACTCACAGACAGCTTGGGTTTGAATCTCAACACTTTGGCTCACTAGCTTGTGTGACTCTGCAAGTTACAAAATCTCCCTGTCCTTCACTTTTCTCATCTATAACATGGGATGTTAGCAACTGTGGAGGTATCTGTTGACACATGTGAAAATAATGTAGGTAATCTTCATTGGGAATTTGCTATTGCAAGATTCTGTTCCAAGTGCTTTTTATGTCCAAGATGTTCACTGTGTATGCATGTACAGGGGAAAGAGAGGTGGGGAGTGGAATATGAGTCTGTGGCTGTATTTAGATATGTCTGTTGTCAAGAGGATTATTTTTCAAGCAAACACTTTCCCCTCAGCCTTCTTAACATCTCTGGATCAGCCCACTGCCGAGCTTGTCTCAGTCATGAGATACCCCAATATGAGCTTCTGGATTTGGGTCAAAGACTCCACTTGGGAGGTGAGTACAGCCTGGCTTCTGAAAGCATCCAACTCACCATAGTCCAGGGCCCGCTGAGTAGCCCTCGCCTTGATTCCAGGGTAAATGGCCTGAGCAGATGAGATGTAGAGATTCCACAGGAGGAAACATCCCCAGAGGACTTGGACTTGGGCCATCTTTGTACACATCTGCAATTAGCCAACATTTAGAGTTCCTTTATTATGCTTTCTCATTGCCCAATCCAACCTAACATTTCTAGGTTTTCTTATTTTCATTGCTTACTTCCAGAACTCACTCACTCACTCCATCCATCCATCCATCCAACCATCCATCTAAACATCCATCCAGTGATCATTTATTGAACACATCAGAATGTGTTCCAGGTGCTGAAGATGTAGAGATGACCCATGTGTGACCTCTGACCTTTGCTTTCCACAGAATAGTGGGTGAATTAGACATAAACCATGGCACCCCACTCCAGTACTCTTGCCTGGAAAATCCCATGGATGGAGGAGCCTGGAAGGCTGCAGTCCATGGGGTCGCTGAGGGTCGGATACCACTGAGTGACTTCACTTTCACTTTTCACTTTCATGCATTGGAGAAGGAAATGGCAACCCACTCCAGTGTTCTTGCCTGGAGAATCCCAGGGACGGGGGAGCCTAGTGGGTTGCCATCTATGGGGTTGCACAGAGTCGGACACAACTGAAGTGACTTAGCAGACATAAACATACAGATAATTGTAACACAGTAAGATATAGTGCAATGCAATACAAGAGTCTTACAATAAATGTAACAACTTGGATATATCTTGGGAAGGATATGCTTTGGATATGAAAGTGGGATGGAGGAATTCTTGAGTTCTAGAACAAATGAGTCAGGAGTTTGGAAAGGTGGCCTCAGTGGATGTGAGACAACCACTTATCTGCTTTAAGATCCTTGTTGACTCTCCTTTGCCCACAGGACAAACAGGTTTAAGCTCTTAGCATGGCAATCAAGGCCTTTCATAACTGGCTCCGGACTTCTCCCATGCTCCTGACCCTCCTCTCCTATCTCAGTGAGGGTAGAGCTCTGAGCTGTCCACACTGAGCTCTTTACTGTCCTTCGGTTTGTCAGTTCTCTCACAGTTGAGGGCTTTGTCTTTAACTCTCGCAATATAAACATACATGCATGTACATCTCTTTCTGTCTCTCTATTTTTGCGTCGCATGCCCACATCTGTCTGGTGAATGCATCCTCCAGGGCCAGCTGCACAGTTCCTTCTGGGAAAACTTCTCAAGTGTTCTTCTTCTGGTAAAACTTCTCAAGTCAGGTCTGTCACTTCTGCCCCCGTCCTGTTAAAGCCCTCCAGTGGTTCCTTATCTTACTCAGCAAAAAATCCAAAGCCCTTCTACCAACTGCAAGGCCCTGCCCTGCTCACACCTCTACTTCCTCCTTGACTTTCCTTCATAGACATACCTGGCTCATCTGGACCCAGTCTCATTGGCTGACTTGATCTTCCTTGATCACTCTAAGCAGCCTGGATCTCAGGTCTTTACACTTGTTGTTCCCTCTGCCTGGCAGAGACAGCTTCCGGAAACCACGTGGCTGGGCCTTTCACTTTCTTCAGGTATTTTGAGAGATATCTCAGTGAAGCCTTTCCTAACCTGTCTAAACGAAACACACTCCCCATGACCTCGATATTCCCCATGCCTCCCTTGCTGTATTTTTTCTCCAAAGCACTAGTCATCACCTAGCATGGTTTCTAGTTACTTGTTTATTTTCTATCTCTCCTACTAGAATTTTAAGGCTTCACGGAGAAGGACTTCATCACTTCAGCACCTTGAACACTGACTGGCATCCAGTAGGCAAATATTGATTGAATGAATGAATGGCTTGTCTCTTCTTTGAGACTATGAAGTGGGCCAGGCATGACTTTGGAGGTCCCACAGTACTCGGAACAGTCCTTGATTTTCATATGTACAGTCCTGCATTGTGATTGTCTTGTCTGACTTACTACTATGATTCCAGAGCCTAGTACAATACCTGGCACATAGAAGACACATGAAAAAACTTACTAAACATCTTCTCCAAGGAGAAAGACCGCATCTTATTCACTGTTATCTTGCTAGTGCTTGACATATACCAAATGTTCAATGTACACTTACTGAATTAATGGATTCAATGAATTAATGTCACTCCATTTTCTTGATGAATGAAGCAGAGGTAGCAGCAACATCAGTGATACAGGTTTCTTCTAATGACAGTAGAGTTGGTAATGCATTTACAGGCCTTGTTTCTAGTTCTGGGAGTTTACAAGCTGGGGGACCTGTCATTCCTGTATTACCCACGGAGTTAACACACAAACGTGAAACTAGTTAGGGGAGCACTTGAGGGAGTGGTCAGGGAAGAGGGAGTTGTAGGAGCTGTGTATTTAGACAGAGGGAGGAGTCAGGCCAGTTGGGGCAGGGAAGGACCCCAGAGGGGCTGGGATTCAGGAGCAGTCCAGATGAAGGGGAAGGTCACTGTAAGAGGTGTGTGTGTGTGTGTGACAGAGAGAGAGAAAGAGAGAGTATCTCTGTGCTTGGCCAAGATAAACAAAGGACTTCCCTATAGCTCAAGTGGTAAAGAATCTGTCTGTGATGCAGGAGACCAGGGTTCAAGACTTGGGTCAGGAAGATCCTCTGGAGAAGGAAATGGCAATCCACTCTAGTATTCTTGCCTGGAGAATTCCATGGACAGAGAAGCCTGGTGGGCTATAGTTCATGGGGTTGCAAAGAGTCGGACATGACTTGGTGACTGAACAACAACAGAGAAAACAAACATTTTTGTGTGCCCTTGGGTAAGCCCATAGAAATGGGAATGCTACGAAGTAGACAAAGGGGAGTTCCAGAGAATTTATCTGAAAGGAGCACAGCAGTCTGACCAGGGGAGGGAGTGTCCGAGTAGGGCTACTGCTGGCTTATGGTGGGCTTTTGTGTGAAATGAGAAAGGATGCCCTCTGGAGATATACCAGCCTCTGTGGGACCAGCAGAGAATGTCCCAGGAAAACCCCACACGAGTGTATCCAGCTTGGTGGCAGAGAAAGGGCTGCCCCTCTCACCCCTGGGGCTGGCATTCTGTCCAGTGCACAAGCTTCCCCACTCATGCTATGGGTGTATGCTCAGACTGGTGAGTACTCATAGGGGCATTTTGCTAGAGGGCCATGAGATCGAGAAGTAGAGTCTTGATTTGTCCTGTATTGCATAAATCCACCTTCAGGTATGAGAAGAGGCTGGTTCAGTCAACCTGCTTACATTTGTCAGTGGATCTGTATATCCCTTGTCCAGAGAAGTCCCCAAACTCATCCCACTATTGTTATTGTTTAGTCACTAAGTCACGTCCGACTCTTTGTGACCCCATGGACTGTATCCCGCCAGGCTCCTCTGTCCATGGGATTCTCCAGGCAAGAACACTGGACTGGGTTGCTGTTTTCTTCTCCAGGGGATCTCCCCAACCCAGGGATCTAACCTGTATCTCCTTCATTGCAGGTGGATTCTTTACCATTGAGCCACTGAGGAAGCCCAAACTCACCCCATGCTTCCTGATTAATACCCGCACTTAGGCTGTTGCCCTTCACTTAGCCTACAGAAAGTCTGTGCATCCTCAAGGTTCACTGTAAACATAGTTCTCCTTCTGAAGCCATTTATGACTTCCCTAAGCTAATCTCATTTCCTTCTGAACCCTCAGTCAAAATATATATTTATTCATGTGCCTGTATTTCCTTTTTTTTTACTTATTGTCTGTCTCCTCTACCAGAATATAAGTGCTGTGAGGCCAAAGGCCTTGTCTGGCTTGGAGGTTTCAGAGCCTGAATCCCTCAGTGTCTTGGACGCGGTGAGTGACTGATAAGTACTGATAGAGGGAATCAATGAATCATAAGCAAAGAAATGGCCTTTATTTTTCCCTTGAATATAACATACCTTATTCTTCTAGGAACACACTCAAGAGAACCCCCTGCCCACGTGAGCCAGGTGCCAAAATGTCCAAAAGAGCAAAGTGAGCCCAGCAGAGAGTTGAACACAACATAGACATTCCCAGCAGAATGCACATACACGGAGGTTTATGCGCACGGTGGAATATTATACAGCAGTGAAGATGGATACCTCTAGCCTCACACAACTAAAAGGAATAGGATTTATTTCACCCTACATTTTATTATAGCTCTTTGCAGAGGTGGTTAAAGCATTTACACACTAGCAGAGCATATTCATCCATTAGAACAGATGGTGGCCACAGTTCTAGAGCAGGGCTGGGGAGATTAGGTCTTGGATCATGGGTGGGACAGAGGAAGTCTTGGAGGAGTGGCCATTGTGGGTATACTGGGGGGTGGGGTGGGGAACCCAGAGCAGTGACTGTTTGCTAATAGATACTGAGGTATTTCAATATTTTAAAACTGCTATGACCTTATGCCCGGAGAAGGCAATGGCACCTCACTCCAGTACTCCTGCCTAGGAAATCCCATGGACGGAGGAGCCTGGTAGGCTGCAGTCCATGGGGTCGTGAAGAGTAGGACACGACTGAGTGACTTCACTTTCACTTTTCACTTTCATGCATTGGAGAAGGAAATGGCAACCCACTCCAGTGTTCTTGCCTGGAGAATCCCAGGGATGGGGGAGCCTGGTGGGCTACCGTCTATAGGGTCACAGTGTGGTGTCTCAGCTGTATGGACTTGGTCTTGGTAGTAAAGGACAAGCTACAGAAAGAAACTGGACAGTGCAGGGGGCAGGCCCGGGGTGCAGCTTGAGGAAGATAAGGTGAAGACAACACTAAGGAAAGCACAGAGGAGCGAGAGCGAGAGCCGAGGAGAAAGAATTCCGGTAGGAGAAGAGGTCTCTCTGGTCAAGCAATGAGTGATCTGAGGGTTGGGGGAAATATGAGGAGCAGGATAAATGAGTGTGAGGCTCTCCATGTTCTGGGAGACAGGATGATATCAACAGCATTTTATACTCAGGGTGGATGCAGGAGTTAGGTCCAGTTGGACACTACTGAGCGACTGAACATGCATAGCATGCCATCTATCCTAGGCCTTCCTCGATCCTTTAGCTATCCTGGGAGTGGTCCAGGGGTCCTTGAGAGAGGGATAGGTAGAGATGGATGGGACAATGGGAGTAAGAGGAACACTCCTGGGGCTTAGATTAGTGGCTATTTACCAACTGGTATAGAAGTAGTTCCACATTTTAACAAAGGATGAGGCCAAACTGATGTGTAGTTATGTTGATATCACTGTAGGCAAAGAACTGTAAATGGGTGAGTCATGGCTAGGCAGGCATAAGAGAGTTTTTTTTTAATTGAAGTATAGTTGATTTATAATATTGTATGCAAAGCAACTCATATATATATATAGATATATATATGTATGTGCATATATATGTATATATATATGTCTGCTCAGCCACTTCAATTGTGTCCAACTTTCTGTAACCCCATGTACTGTATATATGTGTGTGTATATATATATGATATATATATCATACAGAGACACACACACACACACATAGATTCACACACATATATACGTGTGTGTGCTGTGCCAATGCAGGAGATGCAGGTTCGAACTCTGGGTCGGGAAGATCCTCTGGAGGAGGGCATGACTACCCACTCCAGTATTCTTGCCAGGAAAATCCCATGGACAGAGGACCCCGGCAGACTATAATCCATAGGGTCACAAAGAGTCAGATACGACTTAGGAACTGAGCATGAGCATATATGTATATGGTTATTTTCTATTATAGGTTATTATAAGAGAGGGATTTTTAAAATTAATTTTTTAATTGAAGGATGATAATTGCTTCACAAAATTTTGTTGTTTTTTTGCCAAACATCAACATGAATCAGCCTTAGGTATACATATATCCCCTCTCAGAGAGGGATTTTTTTAAATGAGGAAAAGATTTCATAATAGTGGAAAGAAATGAATGTTAGACCAAAAAGTCTATACCCATTAGATGTATGCAAAGTAAGGTAGAAATTATCTCTGCCTGGTATATAGTAGGATCTCAATAAATATTTGCTAACTTACTAACCAACTGGCTTACAAGATTCTTGTTAGCTAAGGAAAGTTCTAGAAAAGGTTGAAAACAATGAGAAAACCAAACTATCATATAAATAGTTCTTCATTTCTACAGTGAAAAACCACAATAAACCAAAGCAGAGATATTACTTATGAATGGAAGAGCAATTAAAATGATACATTTATATTTCTTCACAATTCACAAAACTCACAACACTAGTATATTTCTGCCATTTTAGACATATGGATACAGAGGCTTAGAGAGTTCAAATGACCTGTCCAAGATCCCAGAGTAAGTCAGACTCTTGGGAATCAAACCTGTTCTTCTGGCTCCTAATTCTAGTGTTTATGATTTTTTTTTTTCATTTGATGACTTGACAGTACTACACTTTTCATTTTTATCTGGGAATTTTAAATAGGAGTTGCTTGATGCCATCTTTTATGTGGAAAGATTCATTAAGTGTCTGGAAATGTTCAAGTATCAAAGTGCAAATCCATTTGTATTCTCTTGGGCACAAGTGGAGTTTTAAATTTCCTTCCAGCAGCCAAAAAACCTGTTTTCACTTCTTGGTTCAAGGAAGTTTCTGAAGTGGTCTACTTTGATGGAGATTTAGGAACTCAAAGCTGCATATAGAAAACACATATTTTTCTTCTCTAAATTTTATGAGTGAGTAAAATTACTGGGCTATAAAGGAATATATTGTATGTAACTTTCAGTTGAATTGTTTGGTTAGGATGATAATTTATGGGCAGGGGAGGAACAGAATCTTGTCAAACAAGGAGATGACTCCTAAAAGTTTAGGTAATTTGGCTGACAAGTAAGGACAGGGTGAGTTGCCTGTTAAAAGAAGGGATCAGGATGATTTAAAAACCTGCTAGCGAGTTACGTGTTTTGTTGCTTCTGAGGAATTCTTCTTTCCAATACTCAAAGCCTCAAAAGGCATTACATTTCCATACCAATATCCAGACAGAATAATACTTCTAAATTAAATGGCTTTTGCCTGAGCCATTCTGTTGACTAGAAATAAGAAAACTCACATACGACTTAGGAAAGTCCTGAGAAATATCAGTGTACCATTACTGCTCCTGAAGGAGAGCTTTGGCAGACTCTGGAAAAATTAAAAGGTGTGTTGAGTGAATGAAATGTGTAGCCTTTAAAATAAAGGCAAAGTTTGAGAAATTAAGTTCAATTGGTTTAAAGAAGCCTAGTCTATAAGAATATTCCAACCTAATGGTTAAGACAGATAATAAAATTGGTAAGAAGTTTAAATCAACAGGTATGGAATATAGGCAGACTTGAAGAATATTTCAAGGGATTCAGCCCACACATTTGATTTTATACCAAGATCTCTAATAACAAGGGCCTTGAAAATTTACCCCAAGTCTCCCCACCCCCATCCCCCAAAACTCCATACTTAACACATAAGAGTTACAAAATTCAGGTCGATGGGAAGGCTGTTTGCTCAGCAGGATCCAGGTCACTGTTGTGGTTTAAGACCTGATCCCAAAGCACAGAGATCACTGAAGTTCCTTAGTCTTGGCCACACCAGTCGAGAGACAAGTTAGAATTTCCTGCCACTGTGCTGGGTTCCCCACTGGAATGGAGGCAAAAGTAGAAGTCCAAACTATTGAGTCCCACTTTTGAAGGATGCAGAACTAAAATATGTAGTCTAAACCAACTCTCATTTTTATCTTAGGGCTGTTCACAGTTTTCTGGGTGGGCTGAGTGATGTAAAGAAATAAAGCATAGAAAAGGCTAGGCAGACCAAAATAATTCAGGATGTGTGACAGCCGGCTGTTCAAGGTGCCCTACCAGATCTGGGTCATCTCCAGCAAGAGGGTAGTTCCCGTTGGGACGCTGTGCACTGGCAGAGACTTGAAGGTGGTTCAAGCTTCAAGTTGATTCAATCTTGGTTCAAGATTCTTACCTCAAGAAGAGGAAGTATCCAAAGCCAGGGAGCGCCTTCAGTTCCCTCTGCCTTTGAAGTCGATGTGTTCTCCACTGGAGCCTTGAACTCATCTGCTGCAAAGATGATAATTAAGTCTGAATCATCTAGTGGTGAATCTTTTTAAAAAGCCTCTTTCAAAATGTGACACATAATTGCTTCACTTCAGTTACCCAACAACATGAAGACATGAATGAACACTTCAGTCTCTACCTAGATGAGCAGACAATGCCACCTATGCAATAATTATCTCCCTAACACACACACACACACACATACATGCACGTGCGTGCACACACACACATCCTGAGAAATTATTATGCCTACTTTACCAGAAAGCTTCAGAATTCCAGTGTATTAAAAAAAGGTGTTAAGTTGTATTGAATTGGAAGAGGAAGACTTTTCCTTTCTGGGAGAGTAAGCTGGTTTCCCTCGGTCAGGCTGCCTGTACTGAATGTTGCCACTACTGCCAAGGATACCTTTTGGACTTTCGGTGGATCAGATTCATTCTGAAAGCATCTTGATAACCAGGCCAACCTAGTTACCATCTTTATCTTTCAGGGTAGGATCACAGAAAGTATCTCTAACTATCAGCTTGTTTTTCAGATTTTTAATGACTTTCACTCCCAGCATTCCTCTAAAGTCAGTTTAGGTGGGTTCATCTATTTTGGAACTTGGTATCTATAGTCTCTAAACCCCATTCCCCATGTTTTAATCATTGCACTTTAGATGGCCAGGAATCTGATTACATGAAGCATCAAAGGTCTTAAGTTTACAATTTAAGATGGGGTGATCCACTGTTCTGGTTTACCCAGGACACAGGATTTTCAGTACTAAAACCAGGTCAGTTCAGGAAAACTAGGAAGAACAACAGGCATGTTTGCTTGGCATTGTCTGTACTTCTGATAGCTTTTAAATTTCTCATCTAGCACAGCTCCAGTTATAGGTACCTGTTTAACTTCAGTTTTCTTAGGAGTAAAGTGGGAATAAAAATAGCATCTACTTTAAAAGGTACTGGTGAAAAAAAGATGTTGATAGCTGTCTTAGTCTGTTCAGGCTGCTATAACTAAGTTTCACAAGCCAGTCTAAGCTCAGCTAAATGTATAAGCTAAGACATAGCTTATAAACAACAAATTTGTTGCTTACTGTTCTGGAAATGAGAAGTCCACAATCAAGGAGCCAGCATAGTTATGTCTTGATTAGGACTCTGTTGCTCAGCAGGATCCAGGTCACTGTTGTGGTTTAAGATCTGGTTCACAGCTAGATTCTTTTGGCTGTATTCTCACAGGGTGGAAAGAGTTAAGAATAGTGTTGGAGCCTCTTTTAGAAGAAATGAATTCCCTAAGTGCTACCTACTAATAACATCACCTTTTGGGTTAAGATTTCAGCATATGAATTTTGGAGGGACACAAACATTCAGACCATAGCAGTATCCTAAGTGACCTAGGAGAACGTTTGAACTGTAAAATGCTGAAAAATTTTTGTGCTGTAAAGTGCTTTTGAATTGTAAAGTGCTGTAAAATCTTTATTCATTGGTATGTGGTCAGTCATATCAATGGTGATAGGAGCCTGAAGATACTCTCTTCATAGAATCAGTTATTGCCAGTTATCATAGACTAGTTCATTCATTAAATCCACAAATATTGGACACCTACTATGTACAAGTTCCTTTCAGTAAAACAGACAGAATTCATGTCCACATGGAATTTAAATTCTAGTGGATGGAGATGCAAAACAAACAGGCAAACAAGACAAACCAAAATGTGTAGACTGTGATGTGCTAGGGAGGAAATAAAGGAAAGTAGTTGATTGTGGAGCGGGGCTGGGGGGGTGTGGTCTTGTAATTGGCAAGGTGATGCAACTGAGGGGAGAAGTGCTTCCTCTGTTAGGACGGCTCAGGAAGGCTTCTCAGAGGAGGTGTATCTGAGTTGAGATCTGATCATTAGAAGCCAGACCAAAAAAGCCCTGAAGGGATTGGGTGGAGGGAATAGCCAAGGTGGGCCGGTGTGTCTGGAATGCAGTAAGGGCAGAAATGATGATATTAAACATCTAAATGGCTACATCAGGTGGGTAGTTGGAGTTCCCAGGAGAGGTCGACTAGAAATATGAATTTCCGAGTCATTATCCTTGAGATGGAATTAAATCTGTAGAAGTGGTGAGGTCATCCGAGGCAGTTCCCCATGGTACATGTCCTACAGGAGGAGGATGGGGTCATTTCAGGTGCTACACAGATAAACACGTGAAATTGTATTGTATTGTATTTATTTTAGTGTACTATAAAAAGCCAAGAACCAGACATGGAAGAAGATGAATGACATAATACATTATATGGGGAATAGTTTATCAAGCACCTGTGAATATTTCTTTCCTTCCCTCTGAATCTTCCCTCGGAGGCAGCACTGCTGTCTCTCTTCCTCCATCCCCCTTCTCTCTCTCTGATCTCTCTCTCCCCCACCTCCCCAGCAGCTTCTGCCTCTACCTCCACCTCCTGCTTCCCCCACCCCCAATCCCATCTTTCCCATCCTCATTCCTTGTTTCTGTCAGGGAGACTTAGACCTTGATTAGCCTCCTATTTGCATCGTCAGACCCATTAACCAGCTGCATAAGAATCTGCTCCACTTAAAAGCAAGCTGAAGACTGTAAAATACAAATAATTGTATATTTTCTGATGCAAATACTAATTTTTATTTTTGGCACAAAATACTGAAACTCTAACCCAAGTCAGTGTTGTGAATCCTGGGATTTTGGGCACAGGATTTGGAGAGAAGTCTTGGGAAGTGTGGCCTGGATGAAGGAGAGGAGACAGGATGTGAAATGGGTGGAGGAGGAACCCCATCCTGCAGTCCTTGTGGTTCTGGCCTCACACAGACTTGCCCTGCCCACCCCAACTCTGGGAACTTGGGCAATTTACTTATTTCCTTTGGGTCTCAGAGAATCTTCTATAAAAGTGGTTATCACATTTACTTTGAAAGTCATTATGAGAATTAAACTAAGTGAGATAGCATATGTTAAGTTTTTCCTTCACTGTCAATAATTTAGATGCCCTATTACTTGTATTTTCTCTATTATTTTCAATTAATAATTTAAAAGATGTTTTAAACAAGTTTTACTTTGAAGTACTGTACAGAGTTTAATGTTCATGATATTTATATTTATTTTGTATGTTTATCCTCTATTAGGAAATTAATAAAATTTCCCCTTTAGATAGCTTCCCCTTTTAAACAAATTTATATACACTTTAAGAATTGGGTTTATTTATGAAGTAAATAATAGTACAGCTCATGCATGATGTGGAATAATTTTGGAAAAACAGCCTCAGATACTTGGAGTTTAAGACACGAAGATAAAAGAGAGTACAGCTGGTCTGTTTTTGTTTTATTTGTAAAGGGTATTAGACATTACCTCAAGCCTTCCTTTCTGTTGGAAGAATCATTTTCTAGTAATTTGCAAAATTCATCATTAAAAACAACAAAAGCCAGCAACATGATATCCAGATATCCAGTTTCATTATTTATTTTAGTCTTCCAGATTTAACTAAGGATTTGCTGGGAATTCCTACTTATCCAGCCTACCTATGATGACAACTGAGAATGCAAGACTAATTTGGTTGGTTTTCAGTCGATAAGTAATGTCTAACTCTTTGCAATCCCAGGGACTGCATCATGTCAGGTTCCTCCATCCTCCACTGTCTCTCAGATAGTCCACTGAGTCAGTGATGCTATCTAACCATCTCATTCTGTCGTGCCTTTCTCCTCCTGCCTTCTAACTTTCCTAGCATCAGGGTCTTTTCCAACTAGTTGGCTCTTTGCATCAGATGGCCAAAATATTGGAGCTTCAGCTTCAGTATCAGTCCTTCCAATGAATATGCAGGATTGATTTCCTTTAGGATTGACTGGTTTGATCTTCTTGCAGTTCAAGGGACTCTCAAGGGTTTTCTCCAACCCCACAGTTCGAAAGGATCAATTCTTCAGTGTTCAGCTCTCTTTATGGTCCAACTGTCACATCTGTACATGACTACTGGAAAAACCATAGTTTTTACCATATGGAATTTTGTTGGCAAAGTGATGTTTTTGCTTTTTTAATATGTTGTCTAGGTTTTCATAGCTTTCCTTCCAAGGAGCAAAAGTCCTTTAATTTCATAGCTGCAGTCACCATCCACAGTGATTTGGGAACCCAAGAAAATAAAAACTGTCACTGCTTCCACTTTTTCTCCTTCTATTTGTCATGAAGTGATGGGACTGGATGCCGTATTTTAGTTTTTTGAATACTGAGTTTCAAGCCAGCTTTTTCACTCTCCTTTCACCTTCATCAAGAGGCTCTTCAGTTCTTCTTCACCTTCTTCCATTAGAGTGGTGTCATCTGAGTATCTGAGGTTGTTGATATTTCTCCTGGAAATCTTCATTCCAGCTTGTGATTCATCCAGCCTGGCATTTGGCATGATGTACTCTGCATATAAGTTAAATAAGCAAGGTGACAATATACAGCCTGGTCGTACTCTTTTCCCAATTTTGAACCAGTCCATTATTCTATGTCTGATTCTAATTGTTGCTTCTTGACCTGCATACAGGTTTCTCAGGAGACAGGTAAGGTGGTCTGGTAGTCCCATCTCTTTAAGAATGTTCCACAGTTGTTTTGATCCACCCAGTTAAAGGCTTTAATGTAGTCAATGAAGCAGAAGTATATGCTTTTCTGGAATTCCCTTGCTTTTTCTATGACCCAGCAGATGTTAGGAATTTGATCTCTGGTTCCTGTGCCTTTTCTAAACCCAGTTTATACATATGAAAGTCCTCAGTTCACATACTGCTGAAGCCTAGCTTGAAGGATTTTGAGCATAACCTTGTTAGCATGTGAAATGAGTGCAATTGTGCGGTAGTTTGACATTCTTTGGCACTGCCCTTCTTTGGGATTTGCAGAAGGAAATGGCAACCCACTCCAGTACTCTTGCCTGGAAAATTCCATGGATGGAGGAGCCTGGTGGGCTACAGTCCATGGGGTCGAAAAGAGTTGGACACGACTGAGGGACTTCACTTTCACTTTTCACTTTTCTTTGGGATTGGACTGAAAACTGAAATTTTCCAGTCCTGTGACTACTGCTGAGTTTTTTAATTTGCTGGCATATTGAGTTCAGCACTTTAACAGCAACATCTTTTAGGATTTTTAATAACACAGGAATTCTGGAATTCTGTCACCTCCACTAGCTTTGTTCATAGTAATGCTTCCTAAGGCCCATTTGACTTCACACTCTAGGATGTGTGGCTCTAGGTGAATGAACACACCACTGTGGTTATCCGGGTCATTAAGACTTTTCTTACATAGCTCTTCTGTGCATTCTTGCCACTTCTTCTTAATCTCTTCTGTTTCTGTTAGGTCCTTACCATTTCTGTTCTCTATTGTGCCCATCCTTGCATGAAATCTTCCCTTGACATCTCTAATTTTCTTGAAGAGATTGTTAGTCTTTTCCATTCTTCTGTTTCTTTGCATTCATTTAAGGAGACCTTCTTATCTCTCCTTGCTATTTTCTGGAACTCTGCATTCAGTTGGGTGTATGTTTTCCTTTCTCCCTTGCCTTTTGCTTCTCTCTTTCCTCAGCTATTTGTAAAGCATCCTCAGACAACCACTTTGCCTTTCTCTATTTCTTTTTCTTTGGGATGGTTTTGGTCACTGCCTACTGTTATTTCACTTATTAATGGCTGACAGTATATTAGTCTCTGCAGATCAAGAGAGACTTTAATTAACACTCCAAAAGAAAAATAAAAATCAACTAGCTAGAATCTTCATTAAAGAAAGGTGTCCAAAAAAGAGAAAGATGTCAGATATAAGAGTGGACCATCCTAGCTCTTGGTTTCTAGAATGTCCGGGCTATTCCCATACAGAAAGAAGTTATTTGAATATAAGACTGTTTTTGAGCTTGGAAACAAATTATGTTATATTTTGTAGGAGACAAAAGTGGGAGGAAACAGGGATTCTTTGTGTGTGTTGGCGGGGGTGGGGATGAACCAGATAAAGCAGTTTTAGGACAAAGGACACTTTGACTTCCCCATTCCCCAACATTTTGTGTTGGTAAAATCTGGTTAAAAGGAAACCCTGAAGAGCGACATAAGAGGTAGAGAAAAATGAGAGTTAACATTTATTGAATGCTTGGTACTCTATGGGGCTTCCCAGGTGATAATAGTGGTAAAGAACCTGCCTGCTAATGCAGGAGACATAAGAGACATGAGTTCTATTCCTAGGTTGGGACAATCCCTTGGAGGAGGGCATGGGAACCCAGTCCAGTATTCTTGCCTGGAGAATCCCATGGACAGAGGAGCCTGGCAGGCTGCAGGCCGTCGGGTCGCACAGAGTCGGATACGACTGAAGCAAATAAGCATGCACATACAGGCACCATTTATATATGAACTCATTAAATTCCCACCAAAGCTATTTGAGGTAATAATATTATCTCCATTTTATAGACGAGGAGACTGAGAGTTTAAGTAATTTTGCCTAGTCTTAGGCATCACAGCTAGTTTGTGGAGCCAGGATTCAGGACCCAGGTGTTCTGCTTTTGGGAGTCTCTGAACCACTATGGTTAAGTTTACTTCTGTGGTTAAGTTGCATCTGGGAGGCTCTTAACCCCTGTGCTAAGCTGCCTTTTTTAGGAAGGTCACAAAAGGACAAGCCATAGTCTAGCGGATGTGGAAGGTAAGGAGAGGATGCTGTTGCTAGGCAGCACATCTGGTTTTTTGAGCTGCTAATTGAATCTGTGTGAGTAACACAGATATATGTGTTTGTTTGAAATTGCTAGTTTACTTCTAACCAGAGGAAGCTGCCTGGAATTAGCGTGGCTCTGGAAGGGCTAGGGAGACATCTAGCAGAACCACCCAATTGCCTGAGAGCACATCTCCCTCCCTTCCCAGCTCAGTCCCAGGCCACATTCCCCTGTTGACCATGTGATAACATTTCTGGGTGGACACTGATGATTGACTCAGACATGGTCTCTCCCACCAATCACACTTTGGAATGGTTTATGGCAGTGACTTCCTGCTGGTTTTGAAAAATAAACAAACCCACTCACCCAATAACCCTTACTTATTGTTTATTTAAAAGGGAGTTACTTTTTATTTTTATTTTTGCAGTTCAAAATGAATTTAACTTCATGCTAAAATTTAAATGTACATTCATATAACTCTTTAAATATTTATTATTTTTTGGTCACACTGCACAGCATGTGAGATCTTAGCTCCCTGACCAGGGATTGACTCAGCACATCCTGCATTGGAAGTGCAGAGTCTTAACAACTGGTCTGCCAGGAAAGTCTTGTAATTCATATAAGTTTTATGAGACACTCTAAAGGGTGAGAACTATCAATATGTAGATTAAAGCTCAAGATTCAGGAAAATGGATTAGATTTGTAAGGAAATATCGAAACTAAGGCCAACCAGACTTTTTCTTGTAGAGACAGAATGCAGATCTTACTTTTCCAATAAATATATCAAGACCTCTGAGATAAGCATGGATATCCTTATGTCATATTTTGAATCTTGCTTAACCAGCCCTCACATTGGAGGTGGGGGCTGAGTGTTGTTGAAGATGGATAAGACCTGCCTTTTCCCCCTGAGAAACTCACAGCCTCAGACTAGAGAAAGCCTGGTACACAAATAATTGCACTACAATGGGATGGACAACATTAAAAAGGATGTTCCAAGTGCTTCTGGAGCAAAAGGAAGGGGCAACACACTTTGCTTAAAAGGAGGATAGGAAAGGTATTCTAGGTACCACAATCAGCATGTGTAAAAGCTCAGAGGCAAACTGACTTCGTGGGAGACGGGGTCAAGGGAAGTGGAGGAGGCTTTTTGGAATAGGGCAGTGTGGGTATTCTTTAGGGGTCACTGGGCAGATAGAAGAAAGGGGTTTCTACCTAGATTATAAAGGGTTTTTGTTAAGCACAGAAATTTGAGTTATGTCCAGAAAACTAAAGGAAACTCAAGAAAACAAACAGCCCAATTAGAAGTGGGCAGAAGATCTGAACAGATATCCTCACTGCTGCTGCTGCTGCTGCTAAGTTGCTTCAGTCGTGTCCGACTCTGTGCAACCCCAGAAACGGCAGCCCACCAGGCTCCCCCGTCCCTGGGATTCTCCAGGCAAGAACATACCCTCACTAGAGAAGATATATAGATGGCATATAAGCATATAAAAAGATGCTCAGCATTGTCATTGGAAACTGCAGATTAAAACAGTGAGATACAACTATGCACCTTTTAGGACGGCTAAGATGAAAAAAGCAAACAATTGTCAATACAAACTGATGGTGAGAATACAAAGCAATAGGAAGTCTCATTCATTGCCGATGGGAATGAAACATGTTTTCCACTTTGGAAAAGTTTGGCACTTATAAAACTAAACCTAGAAGAAAAAAGAAATGACTCTATGGTGGAGAAGCCATGTGGTCAGAATGTAACACCAAACGTCATCTTGATATGATGAGTGTGCTTTACCTCAATGGTCTTCTTCCTAGAAACACATTACCTCAGTCATGGTGTTTTCATAAGAAGATACCAGACAAATTGTCATTGATGGACACTCTTCCAGATAGCTGATTAGTAATCCTCAAAACTGTCAAGGTCATAAAAAACAAGGAAAATCTAAGAAAGCATCACAAATGAGAGGAGCTTACGAGGCACGACCACTAAATGTAAGGTGACACCCTGGACAGGATCCTGGAACAGAAAGAATGAGAAAAAATAGAAGAGGAAAAAAATGAGAAATCTGAATAAAGTATGAATTTTAGTTAATAGATATCTATACTGGTCCATTAATTGTGACAAATCTATTATACTAATCTAAGATGTTAATAACTCACTCCAGTACTCTTGCCTGAAAAATCCCATGGACAGAGGAGCCTGGTAGACTGCAGTCCACGGGGTCTCGAAGAGTCGGACACGACTGAGCGACTTCACTTTCACTTTTCACTTTCACGCATTGGAGAAGGAAATGGCAACCCACTCCAGTGTTCTTGCCTGGAGAATCCCAGGGACGGGGGAGCCTGGTGGGCTGCTGTCTCAGGGGTCACACAGAGTTGGACACAACTGAAGAGACTTAGCAGCAGCAGCAGCAAGATGTTAATAAAAGGAAAATTGGGTAAGTCTTCAAAATAATTCTATAAATCTAAAACTGTTCTGAAATAAAAAATTTATTTAAAAAAAGCCTAGAATGTAAAAGAATGTCTATATGTGTATAACTAAGTCACTTTGCTGTACAGCAGAGGTGACACAGTATTGTAAATCAACTATACTCCAAAAAAAAAAAAGCTTACAGGGAGCCAATGAATGAATTCCCATGGAATAGTGACATCATCCTTTTGTAATATTCTATAAAATGGCCCATTTTAAAAAATGTAAATTTCGGAACTCTTTGAAAACTGCAGTGACTGTTTCTTGCAGGCATTAAGGTGATGTCCTGCAAAAGAGAAAAACAAATTCTCAGTGAGGAAGATAGTTGAGAGAAGGGGTATATAATATTCTCATGGACTTTTGAGGTTTTGGAGGATTGTCCTCTAGAGTACTGTACATCTTGGTTGTGCCCTGGAGGTGCTCTGGTTGTGCCCTGGTGCTCTGTAGGCCCCTCCTACACTCCTGTGGTTGGATTACTTCCAGTGATTACACTCTATTGTGCAAAGGATTGAGGCAAAGATCTCATGTGGATTAGTTTGCTGTTGTTGTCTTAAGAAATCAGCACAAGCTTCATAGATTAGAACAAAAACCAAAAGGTATCATCTCACTGAATCTTTACAGCATACTCATTTGATATATTTTTGTTACTATTTTCATTTTTACAGACAGTAACTTACCTAGGTTTATAAAATAGTAAGAGGCAGACTGTGGTACGTAGTCTCCAAAGATGGACACCATATTAGCCTCACACTTCTTTCTTCAAGAACATTATTTCAGAGAGAAATAAACTTATATCCTGCTTCAGTTCAGTTCAGTTCAGTCGCTCAGTCGTGTCCGACTCTCTGTGACCCCATGAATTGCAGCACGCCAGGCCTCCCTGTCCATCACAAACTCCCGGAGTTCACTCAGACTCACGTCCATCGAGTCAGTGATGCCATCCAGCCATCTCATCCTCTGTCATCCCCTTCTTCTCCTGCCCCCAATCCCTCCCAGCATCAGTCTTTTCCAATGAATCAACTCTTTGCACGAGGTGGCCAAAGTACTGGAGTTTCAGCCTTAGCATCATTCCTTCCAAAGAAATCCCAGGGCTGATTTCCTTCAGAATGGACTGGTTGGATCTCCCTGCAGTCCAAGGCACTCTCAAGAGTCTTCTCCAACACCACAGTTCAAAAGCATCAATTCTTCAGCACTCAGCTTTCTTCACATTCCAAGTCTCACATCCATACACGATCACTGGAAAAACCATAGCCTTGACTAGACGGACCTTTGTTGGCAAAGTAATATCCTGCTTAGGTCACTATGATTTCAGACCTCTGTTCAAGTAGCTGAAGCTATACCCTGATTTGCTGTTTTTCAGTCTCTAAGTTGTGTCTGACTCTTTGCAACCTCGTGGACTGCAGCACTCCAGGCTTTCCTGTCCTTCACTATCTCCTGGAGTTTGCTCAAATTCATATCCACAGTCTCTAAACATAGCCATTTCTCAGGTTCTATAATTTCTACCTCTGACACGTCTTCCCAGACCATCCCACTGTTTCCATTCCCACTGTCATTCCAACCCACTGGAATCGGCTGGTCTAACTTAGCTGGTCTCTAATCCAGTGGTTTCCAAGGCAATTTTCCTCCTAGGGGATATTTGGCAGAGTTTGGAGACATCTTTGGTTCTCACAACTGAGGGAGGGGGGTTCTCTTGGCATTCTGCAGATAGGGATCAGGGATACTGCTAAATAGCAGTATCTACAAGGTATAAGATATAATAGTTCTGCACAACAAAGGCTTGTGAGGCCCAAGTGTCAGCAGTGCAGAACTTGAGAAACCCTGATCTCACCCATACTCTACCAGGGACAGATTCATATCTCAGATCTGACCCATCTGTCAGACTCACAGCCTCCTGTCATCTTTTGAACTGCCTTCCTCCATTTGAGGAAATTAAAATATTGTAAGTCTTGCTTCCCCAAGGAAAGAGATCAGACTCTAAATTCCAGTCTCCTCCAGTCGGGAGTTTCCCTCAGTTTCCAGGCCTCAGTTTCCCTCAAGCAGACACATCCCAGATACATTGAAGTTTCAATTTCAAAGTGAGTGAGGTGAGGATATAGGTTCTTCTGGAAGCTTGGCATTTCGTTGGTGTAAAATCATGTGGCATTTAGAGGTGGCAGCCATTCTCCAGCAGTTCCTGGCAGCGGTGACAGCAGCTTCCATCCAGGATGGGGTGGGGTGGCTACCAGTCAAGACAGTTTCCTCATCAGGCCAGTTCTTCAGTGTGGTTCTGAGCATCCTCCTAGAAGCTTAACCTGGAGTCACTTCTTCAGGCCATCCCAGAATCCCAAAACTATCCATTATCCTTTTCATTTGCTGCCTTTCTGTTTGGTCAGAGTCAGTCTCTATTCCTTAGAGCTAAGAACTCTGATAGATGGAGCCTCCCTTGCTTAAAACTCTTCAGTGGCTTCCTATGCGTTCTAGGATGTGTCCCAAATCCTTTGCTTAGCTTGAGGCTCTTCTTTATCTGGGATATACCCACTCTGTCCACATTGAGCCAGTGTCCACTCTGGCCACATCAAGCCACCCTGGCACTGTCATCCTTCCTTCCTCAATTTCATATCGCTTGCCACTCAAGAACCTTCCTGGCCAACCACCCTTGCCTATGTACCCCAGTCCCCAGGATTGTTCTTATCTCCATCATAAACAAGACACTTTTTACACTCTACCACAAAAGTTGATTCACTTCTCTGTAAGCTCTGCATGGGTAGGAACTTGTCTTCTCAGGACCTAGGATACTCCGGCACAAAGGAGGTGATCAGTATATATTTATCGAGTGAATGAGGGTCAGAATGTGGACCAGTGCTGCCACCTATTGGAAGAAATGTTATTCAACTCTTTTTTTAGGATTTGGAAAAAGGCTATCTTTACAAGGATGAAAAGCGACAATACTCTTTTCCTCATCTAAGTGATCATCGTCATTATTGCCAGGCCCTCTGTGGTAGCTAGACTTCCAGATGGACCCCAGTGATCCCTGTCTATTGGTATTCATGCCTTCGGGTTGATTCTCCCACACTGAAGTCTTGGTTGAACGAGTGAAGTGATGGTATGTGACTTCTGAGATGAGATCATAAAAGACACTGTGGCTTCTGCCTTGGTCTCTCTGGGATCACTGGCTCTGAGGGAAGTGAGGGACACTGACACCATGCCCTTGGGACACTCAAGCGGCCCAATGGGGAGGCCCACGGCGTGAAAAACTAAGGCGTCAACAGAAAAAACCAAGGTCAACAGTCATGCGATTGAGATCCTCCAGCCCGAGTCAAGATTTCAGATAACTGCAGGTCAAGGCTGCTTGACCTACATCTTGACTGTAATCTCACAAGAGACCAAGACAGAACCAAACAGCCAAGTCATGACCAAGTTTTCGATCTACAGAACCTGTGTGAAAAATGTCAGTTGTCCTAAGCGGTTAAGCTTTGGGGTGATTATTAGGCAGCGACAGGTTGCCAATATACTCTCCGACATAGATCACCGGCTACAATGTTTTTTTTTTTTTTTTAAATAAATATTTATTTGGCCGCCCTGGGTCTGGGCCGCATGTGGAATCTAGTTCCCTTACCATGGATTGAACCGGGCCCCCGTTTTGGGAGCGCGGAGTCTTAGCCACTGGCCCACCAGGAAGTCCCTACAAATTGTTTTAAGTTTGCTGTAACGTGGGAAACTATAAGAATCTGGGTTCAACCTAAGGTGCTGATGGGTGCGAACGGTGCTGGAGCCACGGAGGAACTGGAGTAAGAACCAGGACACCTGACCTTGCGGAGTGGCGAGTAATTTGATCTGTAGCATCCCTTTCCGGAGAAGGCAATGGCACCCCACTCCAGTACTCTTGAGTGGAAAATCCCATGGACGAAAGAGCCTGGTAGGCTGCAGTCCATGGGGTCGCGAAGAGTCGGACACGACTGAGCGACTTCACTTTCACTTTCATGCATTGGAGAAGGAAATGGCAACCCACTCCAGTGTTCTTGCCTGGAGAATCCCAGGGACGGGAGAGCCTGGTGGGCTGCCGTCTCAGGGGTCGCACAGAGTCGGACACGACTGAAGCGACTTATCAGCAGTAGCAGCAGCAGTATCCCTTCCAGCGTTAACGTTCTCTAGGAAAGGCGGAGACAAGTGACACCATTGCTCGAGCGCCGCGACCCCGGCGCTCCGCGGCAGCCTCCACGCCTGCGCAGAACTCATAGCGCGCTCTCAGGTGGCGCCGTTGCGCGCCGAGTCATCGATGGTGAGTTCCCAAGCGGCCTGGACCCGTGTTGGCCTCCAGCGGTCTGCTCGCCGGTGGGCTCCAGGGGGCGCCCTCAAGAGAAGGGGCGGAGCGCTCCTGTTCCAGAGACCAGCTCGGCGGGGTCCTCGGTCGGTTACACCTCAGTATCTCCATAGCTACGGTAGTGGCCGCTGTAGGCGGGAGGTCCCCGGCCGCTCCGCAGTTACCGTCACCGCCTCGGGGGTCCGGGCCGCTGAGTCCTCTCGCGGCCGCCATGAAGCTGCGGGTCCGGCTTCAGAAGCGGACCTGGCCGCTGGATATGCCAGAAGTGGAGCCGACTCTGGGGCAGCTGCGCGCGTACCTGAGCCAGGCCCTGCCCACCTGGGGGTACAGGTAGGCGCCGCGGAGAGGCGGGGTGGGGGGGCGCGGTGGGGCGGGGAGGAGCGCCCAGTGGCGCGGGCCCGCGCCGGGCGGTCACGTGAGGCGGGGCGGCTAGCGGGCGGGGCCCGCGCCCCGGGACTGTGATGCGCGCGGGCCAGGCGGGAAGCGGGAACGAGGGTTGCCGCTCGCGGGGTCCCGGCTCCCAGAGGTCATGGCCCGGCGTCCCGAGGGCTCCGAGCTCATCCAGGGTGAGCCTTCGCTTCCGTGTTTGCAGTAAACTAACCCAGGGAGAGGCTAAGATGCAAAATTCTCGAGTCTTTTGAGATGTGAGCTGGGAAATTACGGGTTAGGCTTAGGTTAAACCTCTTCAGGCTTCCAGGGATTTAAGTTCACCATCTCCAGCTGTCGGAATATTTCAGTGAAAAAGTTTGTAAAGTGTTAGGAGTTAAAAACCTGCTTCGTATCTCGTATGGAGATAAGAGGCCACCTGTAACCTGTACCGCTTTCAGACTGCCAGCCTGCAGTCCGCTTAAAAACTCCGTTAAGTGTTTACCTGCCAGGCGCCGCTGTGGGCACTTTGACTTCCCCGCTGGAAAGTTTTGCAAAGTGCAGCATTTCGGTCTGTTTCAAATAATAATATTTTCCTGGGCAAGATGTTGCTTTTTTTTTTTTTAATGCAATCTATGGTAAACGTTGGCCTTATGATGACCCTGGAGAGCTTGCAGTTTGGGGACAGTGACGTTGAGAAATAATGGATCAAATTCTGAATTTATGGGGTTGCAGATGAGGCTGTCCTGGGTATCCTGGAGACCATAACCTGGGAGTAGAGGGACAAAAGTGAGGGTGGTCCTCTTCAAATACTGAGCTAGCGAATTTGGAATTTGTGCTGAGAAAAAATACAAGAGGTGTTCACTGGGGCTTTTTAGGTGAATTCTTCAAAAGAAAACCTGTTAACTGACTCCTTTCAGAAGACTTTTATAAACTTACATTTTATTTTTAGGAAATTCAGTAAAATGAGGTTTTATTATGAACTTCTCACCCTTTCATTTCTCAGTTTAGGACGTTACATTCAAAGTAAGCCTTTTTCCCTCCAAATTAAAAACATAAATACAGAAAATGAGATACCGACAAACTTCCTTTTAAGTGTTATAGTAATTGACACCTCTATTGTTTTTTCTTTCTGGAGTTATTTCTCCACTGATCTCCAGTAGCATATTGGGCACCTACTGACCTGGGGAGTTTCTCGTTCAGTATCCTATCATTTTGCCTTTTCATACTGTTCATGGGGTTCTCAAGGCAAGAATACTGAGGTGGTTTGCCATTCCCTTCTCCAGTGGACCACATTCTGTCAGATCTCTCCACCATGACCCGCCCGTCTTGGGTTGCCCCACGGGCATGGCTTAGTTTCATTGAGTTAGACAAGGAGAGTCCCTTGGACTGCAAGGAGATCCAACCAGTCCATTCTGAAGGAGATCAGCCCTGGGATTTCTTTGGAAGGAATGATGCTAAACCAGTACTTTGGCCACCTCATGCGAAGAGTTGACTCATTGGACAAGACTGTGATGCTGGGAGGGATTGGGGGCAAGAGGAGAAGGGGACGACAGAGGATGAGATGGCTGGATGGCATCACTGACTCGATGGACGTGAGTCTGAGTGAACTCCGGGAGTTGGTGATGGACAGGGAGGCCTGGCCTGCTGTGATTCATGGGGTCGCAGAGTCAGACACGACTGAGCGAATGATCTGATCTGATCTGATTGTTTTTTCTTGATGTTAAGCCTAAGTGTTTTGCATGCTGGTATCATTGCTGCTGCTGCTGCTAAGTTGCTTCAGTCATGTCCGACTTTGTGTGACCCCATAAACAGCAGCCTACCAGGCTCCACTGTCCCTGGGATTCTCCAGGCAAGAACACTGGAGTGGGTTGCCATTTCCTTCTCCAATGCATGAAAGTGAAAAGTGAAAGTGAAGTCGCTCAGTCGTGTCTAGACTTTTAGCAACCCCATGGACTGCAGCCTCCTCCGTTCATGGGATTTTCCAGGCAAGAGTACTGGAGTGGGGTGCCATTGCCTTCTCCTGCTGGTATCATTACCCCACCACAAATTATCAAAATTAACTTCCCTTTTAAAAATAGCTTGTATATATGTATACATATTACTTTTTAATTAGATGGGACAGTCTGGAAAGGATGTGAAACCCAATATGACTAGCTTTGTTTACTCAAGAGCCCAAGTTAGTTTCTCTTTCAAGTTTGTTTTTACAGTTGAGGCTGATTAACCGGAAAGAATGTAAGCTTCAGCTTGCGAAAGTGAATTCATTCTTCTGACAGTACGTTCATTTTATAATAAATGGGCAGTTTAAAAATGTGTCCATGAGACTTTATTACTTTTAAAGTGTCCTTGCTGAGCAAGTGGATCTGAGATTGCCATAAAATAATTCTCAAAGGCCTGGAGTTTCTAGGATGGCATTTCCTGATGAAGTTAATTTTTTCCCCTCACCCACAGTGTCAGAAAACAGGATTGTTTTTTAACCATTCTCCTGGAAAACCATATGTTACTTTAGAAGTAGGTCTTTTACTAAAGGGGAGGGGAGGCCAACGTTTTATTAAGTAGACAATTCTTTACCTTTTTTACAAATCAATATTTGAACGAATATTGTGCTAGATAATCATTTTAAAAAACCAACCTTATGCTGTGACAAATCATCCATAAACACAATTCATTTGAGGTGTTTTTCTTTTTTTCCTGCTAAAAATGGGATATTGTTTTTCTGGGCATTTGGCTGATTTTCAACATTTATCAAAACATTTGAAAGCAGAGGCATAGCTACTTATTTTCTCATAAGCAGGAGTTGTTTTGAAAGCTTCAATAATTTCTGTACCAAAGACACTTTAATTGGTAAGAAAATATGTATTTACACGTGAAAGAAAAACATAAATGAATTACTGGGAGCACTTTTGAAAATGAAGCATTGTAAAAATGAATAAACAGAGCACAGTTTTCAAAGGACTTCATCCTTTGTTAACCTCTCAAAAAGTTAATGAAGTTAGTATTGCTAAGTATAAATGTCTTATAAAATGTTCTACAGTGGTGTTAATTATTCCTCACCAGTGTGTAATGAAATGATTATTCTCTGAAGATAGATAATCTGTGATGAAGAAAGGATGGGAGTTCATTACTTCAGCCTAATTTGAACTCTTAGCTTGCTTATGATCAGATAATCTGTGATGCAGAAAGGATGGGAGTTCATTACTTCAGCTTAATTTGAACTCTTAACTTGCTTAGCACTGGGTCTTTGGATTTGTGCAGTCTTCCACATAGAAGGGACTTCCCTGGTGGCTCAGACTGTAAAGTGTCTGCCTGCAATGCGGGAGACCTGGGTTTGATCCCTGGGTCGGGAAGATCCCTGGAGAAGGAAATGGCAACCCACTCTAGTATTCTTACCTGGAAAATCCCATGGATGGAGGACCCTGGTAGGCTACAGTCCATGCGGTCGCAGAGAGTTGGACACGATGGAGCGAGTTCACTTTTTCCACATAAAAGACTTTAAGTAAGACCTCAGTGAGAAGGGTGAACCTGTTACTGAGTTAAGAGGGATGAATTTATACTCAGTCATCTATGTGCACTCATCTAACTTTTTGTGATTATGAATATTCATTAGGACATGGGTCTAGTATTTTGGAACCTTCATAAGCTAACTATTGTGGAAGGATATTGGATAGTTAGCCCTGATTTTAGCCTCATCTTGATCTTTTCATCTAATGTTTGTTGGTTACTTCTGTTCCATAAATACTTTTTATTTGCCAAGTGCTGGAGATGAAATTTTGAACTAGACAGACAAGGTCCTCAATCTCATGAAACTTAAATTCTAGTGGTATGGGTGTGGAAGAGATGATAAGCAAATAAATGATAGTTTCCATTAGTGATGTTCCAATAAAAGTAAAGCACAAGAATGGAATAGAGTGATGGAGGTTGGGTAGAAGGCATCTCTCAAGAGATGACGTTTGGGTTGAGACCTGGGTGATGAGAAAGATTTGAAGAACTGGAAGAGCAGATGCACAGGCCCAGAGGCTGCACTGAGGTTGATCTGTTTTAGAGGAAGGAGTGGAAAGCTCATGTAGATGGAGAACAGTGAGTGAGAGGATGAGGGGTAGGTCAGATGTTGGGCTTTGGAGGCCATTTTAAGGCCAATTCCAAGGTCAAATAGAAGCCATTGGAGGGTTCTCAGCACAGGAATGATGTGATACAATATGTATTTTGAAAAGAATATATTTCATTGACTCTCAGTTGCCATCAGCCCTCAGATGCGCATTCTTAAGTCACACTATATGAAAAAATGCTGTCCATTAAGTTGTGATATGTCATCAATTTTAAGACGCATCCCTTTTCCAAAGATGACAAAGTATTAAAAAGTATGTATCTTAGAATTGATGAAAACATGGATTAATGATAGAGAATTACTGATCCTGTCCCTCAGGCTGGAATCTGTAACGTAGACATTTAGTGAGAAGAACAAATAATTTTGACAGTTTCCTAGACTTTGGCTTTCTTTTTATCTCTGTTTTGTTTTGTTTTCATTGGTGTTGCTGGGCCATACTGTGTACTCTGCATATGTTTCAAATGTATTTTACCGGGGCTGACGAAATAGGTAGCTCTTACTGTCCTTATTCGTCTTTCTTGGCAGTTCCGATGCCCGGTTTGCAATTACATTGAACAACAAGGATGCCCTCACTGGAGATGAAGAGACCTTGGCTTCATATGGGATTGTTTCTGGGGACTTGCTATGTTTGATTCTTGAAGATGCCATTGCAGCACCTAACTTACCTTCATCCACAGTTTCAGAGCATTCCTCAGTCCAGAATAATGACCAACCCTCTTTGGCCGCCAGCTCCAGTCAGTCCAACATACAGGATGCACAACTGCATGACTCGCTCCAGGGACAGGCAGCCCAATCTGAAGTCTGGAATGACGACAGTGTGGTGGGTATTAATATCAAAACAGGAAACAGAGTAGTTGATAAATCTTACTGAATAGCTCAACTGGATTCTGTACCAGTCAGGATGATTACCATCAGTAGACTAAAGATTATATTCTTATAGAAATTTTTTTTAATTTTAATTAATCTTATTTATTAAGTATAGTTGATTTACACATTCCTTATTTCATTGTATTTGGGAATTCATCTAGTACTGATTGAATCTTTAAAGAGAAACAGGGAGAGTATGGTATCAGATGCTAATACTAGCTCTAAATTGCATTACAGTCACTTGTCCACTCACTTGTCAATGACATGTGACAAATGATCTGTTTAGAGAGGTGGTGCTAAACATTTTTTCTCGTTTCCACATGCATGAGGAATATGATAAGTATGTATATCAGGATGGCTCAGAGAGTGCCTGTGGTTCTCATGGAGTGGGTGTAAAGTTTGATAAGCTCACCAGAGGGTTTTGATATCTTCCTCCCATGTCATTATTAGCCTAGGGTAACCTTTAAAAACATTCTTCTCACGTATATTCTCTCCCACACATCTGTCAGTAAGTAATAAATGGCCAAAAGTTAGGCATAAGAAGCAAAGAGCGTATATACAGACATACCTCAGTTTTACTGTGCTTTGCAGACACTGTGTTTTTTACAAACCGAAGGTCTGTGGAAACTGTGTCAAGCAAGTCTGTTGGTGTCATTTTTCCAACAGCATTTGCTCGCTTCTATCTCTGTCACATTTAGTAATTCTCATAATAGTTTAAACATTTTTGTCATTATATTTTTATACCTTTTAAATTATATTTTTGTCATTTTAAAAATATTTTGACATTTATATTTTTTTATGACTTGTGATCTGTGATCTTTGATGTTATTATTGCAAAAAGGTTATAACTCAGTGAAGACTCATATGATGGTTAGCATTTTTTAGCAATAAAGTGTTTTTTAATTAAGGGTGTCTGCATTGTTTAGACATAATGCTGCTGCTGCTAAGTTGCTTCAGTCGTGTCCGACTCTGTGTGACCCCATAGACGGCAGCCCATCAGGCTCCACCGTCCCTGGGATTCTCCAGGCAAGAACACTGGAGCGAGTTGCTATTTTCTTCTCCAGTGCATGAATGTGAAAAGTGAAAGTGAAAGTGAAATCATGTCCGACTCTTAGCGACCTCATGGACTGCAGCCTACCAGGCTCCTCTGTTCATGGGATTTTCCAGGCGAGAGTACTGGAGTGGGGTGCCACTGCCTTCTCCAGACATAATGCTACTGCACACTTAATAAGCGCCATATAGTGTAACATAGCTCTTATATGCACTGGGGAACCAAAAAAATGTGTGACCTACTTTATTGCAATATTTGCTTTCTTGCAATAGTCTGGAACCCAGCCTGCAACATTTCTAGGTATGCCTGTAATTCATAATTTCGTCAGGTAAGTGGTTTTAATGAGTATTTTCTCCTTTCTCAAAGGAAGGAGCCTTATTGTGGGTAGTGTGGATTGTCTAAACCCCTTGTCCCCTGGGTTTTTAACAGGTGAATGTGGGTCTTCTCTACAAGCCATCAGGGCTCAGATCCTCAAGGATTTTGAAAGAACAGCCTCTTGGTCCCTTATATTCTTCCACTATTTCACTCATAAAATGTAACTATACTTTCTTCTGCTCTTTTTCTAATGGAAATAAACTTAAAAAGAAGAAACATGTGCTTTGCATTAAGAGTTGAGCACATACCTAAGAAGTAGTCTTTATGAGTAAAATTAATGTAGGTAACTCAGTCTTACTGAAGCAGTGTATTATGTCAAAAAGTTCCAAACTATGAGTCTGGAGATCTTAGATCATTTCAAATTTTTATTAGCTGGTAACCTTGGTTATATTTTATTTAATCTGAATCAAAATTATAGCAAGTATAAAAAGGTGTCTTGCCTCATCTGTCTTCCCTATTTTTATTTGGGGTAAATTAGAAAACACTGAAAAACATGAAATTGTAAGATATTATCTTTCATCATTTGTTCAGCAAGCATTTATTGTACCTACTGTGTGCCAGGTACTATTCCTGTTGTACAACAGTGGGTGACATGTCTATTCCTTTCTAAGCTTTTTGTCATGGTAGGATATAGACATGAAATCAGAAAATTGCAGTACAGGGTGGTGAAGTGCAATAATCAAGGCCTTTGCAAGGTAGAAAGATAGTCTATTGTAATACTTGAAGAGGTGGGGGAATGGAGAGGGAGGGACTGCAGAACGTGAACTTGATACAGAGTCAGGGGTCAGGTGATGAAGGGCCTTGTACGCTAAGGGGTTTAGGAGTTTGGACTTTATTTTGTACACCTGCATTTCTCAGCATGTCCTCTATGGAAAACTTGTCTCATGAGATTAAAAGTAAGTGTTATGGGGATGCTGAGTGTTGAGGAAGGAGGATAGTGTTTCTTGGTTAAATGTTGGGCATGCTTTCTGTAATTCCTGGACTTCTCAGAGCTTTATAATGCTGGAATGTATTTTGTGGATATGGAGGGTGAGGTTAGGTGGCTGTGACATGTAGCATTTTCCATACTCATTTGATTGTAGACCTCTTTTTTCTTAAGAATATTTAGGATCATGTTCCAAGGCACAATATAGGCCCAGTAGTGCTGTCTGCCTAGGGGAAGTACTGGCAAGTTTAAGCTGGGATATCGGACATAACTGGATTCTCAGTTGTCAGAAAACTCTGGCAGCAGTGGGTGGAGTGTCTTGGGAGACAAGAAAGTGGAGTCCAGGGATACCTGGGGAGGCTGTTGCTGGAGGTTAGGAGATAAATGAGTCTGAAGTACCACTGGGGTAGAAAGGGGCAGATTTTGGAGAGATTTAGGAGATAGATTCAGTGGAACTTGGATGACTACTTATGTTGAGGTGGGGCTTATAAGGTTGAGGGGAAAGTCTAGGATGATTTTCAGGTTTTTGGCATATCAACCAAAATTCAGTTCAGTTCAGTCGCTCAGTTGTGTCTGACTTTTTATGACCCCATGAACTGCAGCACACCAGGCCTCCCTGTCCATCACCAATTCCCGGAGTTTACCCAAACTCATGCCCATTGAGTCAGTGATGCCATCCAACCATCTCATCCTCTGTTGTCCCCTTCTCCTCCTGCCCTCAATCTTTTCCAGCATCAGGGTCTTTTCAAATGAGTCATCTCTTCGCATCAGGTGGCCAAAGTACTGGAGTTTCAGCTTCAACATCAGTCCTTCCAATGAACACCCAGGACTGATCTCCTTTAGGATGGACTGGTTGGAACTCCTTGCAGTCCAAGGGACTCTCAAGAATCTTCTCCAACACCACAGTTCAAAAGCATCAATTCTTCGGCGCTCAGCTTTCTTTATAGTCCAGCTCTCACATCCATACATGACTACTGGAAAAAAACCATAGCCTTGACTAGATGGACCTTTGTTGGCAAAGTAATGTCTCTGCTTTTTAATATGCTATCTAGGTTGGTCATAACTTTCCTTCCAAAATTAATGGAGATCAAAAAGAAGTCCTATGGACAGAGGAACCTGGTGGGCTACAGTTCCTGAGGTCACAAAGAGTCAGACACGACTGACTGAGCATGCACACAAGATACTCAGAAGGGAGGAGCAGATTGCAGGCTTATTCATGGTTTAGGAGCCCTCACAGAAAATGTGTACCATTTCTGAGCTTAGTAATGTGCTTTAGCTGTTTAATGAATTCATTGTTTTTGTTACCCTTTTCAGTCGGGGCCTGGTCAGCATTTTGAAGCTGAAGCAGTTCCAGATGTTGTGGATGTGGAGGAGGGCACAGGTTACTATCTCGCAGAGCCAATGCTCTGCAGTGAATCAGTGGAAGGGCAAGTGCCACATTCATTGGAGATCCTGTATCAGTCAGCTGACTGTTTGAACCCCTGCGATGCCCTGATAGTATCCATACATCTTCTCATGTTGGAGTCGGGTTACATACCTCAGGTGAGATTACGGCTGAGAACAAAAGTTTCCTGTTAGAAAAGGGGTCGTGTTCTAGATTTCTTTCTTAAATGTGTCTGGGTATTAATGTAAACTGTCAAAGACAATGCTGAGCATACCAGTAGGCAGTCAATGTTCCCTTCCCGCTTTCCTTTTTCCCTCCTTTATTTCCTTGTCAACTTTTAGTTAGTATTACAGAATTGATGACATCTATGGTTTAAAAGAACCCAAAAGATCATATATGATAATACGTGGTCAGTGCATGTGGATTGTGTATGGCTAGATAGATGGCTCACCACGTTATGTTTTTATGTTGGTGGTTCTGTGCATCGCCACGAACCTTGATACGATTCAGGTAGGAAGAGGGACTTGTTCTTACGTTGTTGTTGCTCACATTCATTCAGTCCTTAGCCAGTCAGCACATACCTGCCAGCATCAGGTGCAGTGCTTTGTCTCTGCTCTCAGCTTGCTCACTGGCCAAATGCAGGAGAAAGACGAGTAACAGACTGGTACGTTGGATTGGCTAAAGTGTAGGAGAAACGTATATGTGTAGAGGATGCCATGCCAGAGATTCACAAAGGAGAACCTTTAGAAGTTTTTCAAACTTTAATGTGCATAAGAATACCTAAGGGATCTTATTAAATGCTGATTCTGATTGAATAAGTCTAGGGTGGAGCCTGAGATAGTAGTGAGCTTTCTCCACATAGTAACAATGCTGCTGATCTGTGGGCCATGTTATGAGTAACAGATGTAGAGTGATTCAGTGATTGGCGAACACAGGGACCATGCCATGCACTGAGTCAGGATTTAGAATATATAGATACTGGGACAATCTTTATCCTCAAGGAGTCTGTAAGTGGGATGAAAGAAACAAGTAAAAAGCAAATTATAATGTATTATGATAAATAATAGAAGCATTGCAATGGAAATATGAGCAGAATGTTAGAGGGTCAGAGGGTGGATTTGTTTTGAAAAAGGCTTCACAAAAGAAGTGGCATTTGAGTGGGCTCTTGAATAATGATATGGCTCTGCTAGGCAGAGAATTGAAATTTTGAAGTGAGAACTCAGTCTCTAACTCTGATATTTTATCTATTTGGACCAAACTTTTGATGGTGGATAATGTAACATTTTTTTTCTATCACAGTTTTATTAATGATTTGATAAACTTTATTAAAGGGACTGAATGGAATGCTTATCTGCAGACAGGTTAGGGGCCTCTTGTGCTTTTCATCTTTTTGAGAGTAGTGCACTGTCCTTCATTGTCTGTTTCCCTCTATTTCATGTCATTGCCCAGGGGACTGAAGCCAAAGCTGTGTCCATGCCGCAGAACTGGAGGTTGGGAGGCGTGTATAAGCTGCAGTACACGCACCCTCTCTGTGAGGGTGGCTCTGCTGCGCTCACCTGTGTGCCTTTGGGAAACCTCATCGTCATAAATGGTAACTAGCTGGAGGAGTCACGCTTGTTAGTTTATGAGTCTTTACATGTTTCTCTCCCAACACTTCACAGCCACTTCAGTGATGGGCTGTCGTGATAGGTAACTAGCTGGCAGAGTCAGGCTTGTTAGTTTATGGATCTTTTCATGTTTCTCTCCAAATGCTTCACAGCCACTTCAGTGATTGGCTGTCACAATACAGCTAGGAATCTTTCTCAAATTTGTTTGATCCCCAGACCACTAATCACACGGGGGCCAAAAGGTTACAGAATACAGGGCTAATCATGCTATTACGTCACAGCCTAACTTGCAAGGTCACAGCTATCAAATAGTGAATGTGAGGTTGTAATTTTTGCTTCAGTTTCTTATAAAAACAGCTCAACAACACTTCAGCAATTTATTAACCTTTATGTACTAGTCTTAAGATACTTAATATAGAGAATAGCTGCTAAATGTGTTAGTTTCTGATGTTTTGTTCCTTTACTAATTCTTGATAAATCAGCTGTTTGTGGACTTAGTGGCAGACAGCCATTCCAGAAGCATTCCAGGCCTAGTTCTTTGAAAAGGAGCAGTGTGTCCTTAAATCTTTCCTTTACCCAAGACATCCTGCTCAGTGCACATGTGCACGAGCACATCAGTGGTTCTTTCATAGAATGAGATGAAGTGCGCCTTTGTGTACAGGATTAAAAAATGAACCTTCTGGTGATGTCGAGAATATTGGTCCTCTGGGTCTAGAGAGAGATGATTACTGTGAAAGCTAGCAGGATTCTTTTAATAAACAAGGGAAGACTCATTGCCAAGGGTTAAATAAAAAATAAATGGAGTTTTTAGTGACCTCGTTACAAATAATGATTGTATTGTGTTTAACTGTCTTTTAACCTTGTTGCATATCTTTCAATTATTAATAAGCTGCTATTGGTAGTACTTAACTGGGTTTCATATAAAGGTGTCTACTGTAGTTTTTAAAAATGGTGTTTTACTTGATGTGATTGCAGGTTTGCACTTTGGACTTTGCTGTGAGGGAAGGAATTAAGCGGAGAGCAGTTTGTTTGTATAATGTGTCTGTATATTGGGGGCAAGGGAATGAATGCAAGTCCATACGAAAAGTGAAGCAGTTGATGAAATGACAAAACTTTTTCATCATCTTTCTTTTGCTATTTCAGCTACCCTAAAAATCAACAGTGAGGTTAGAAGTGTGAAAAGACTGCAGCTGCTGCCAGAATCTTTTATTTGCAAAGAGGAATCAGGTATTGTAACAGTGATTTAGCTTTTGGGATAAAAGTTTAAGAGGTTCACGCAAAAAACAAAAAAAACAGAACAACAGAAAGATAATGTTCAAAGACTTAAAATTTCTGGATGAGCCTAAAGCAAATACAAGACAGTGTTACAGAGTTTCAGTTTCTTTCCTGTTTCTCTTAGGGTCTTGGATGCTAAATTATAGTTACACTGCCATTATGCCATATAAATATAAAAGTGTACCACCAAATTATATTTAGCATCATTATGGAATGATGCTATTATATAATGCATTACACAGGATTGATGCTTCATAATTTCTGAACTAAATCTTTGGAGTTTTCTAGCATTGCATTTAACCAGTATGGAGAGGAACTGTGTTTTGTGGAAACCATACAATACAACTTCATTATGGAAGATCATTAAAAGAAAAACTGTACTCAAAATGTTTGCTTAAACTTAAATAAATTTGGTTACTGTTTTATACAGAGTGGAACTTCAAAAGTTTTTATTCTAGGTGTGATTTTGCTTGTATTCTATAATACTAATAGATGCAAAGAAGATAGTTTTTCTTTTTTCAGTTAAACCCCAAGTGTAACTGACAGGTAGGCAGTTGAAAAAGAGATGAGGTGGTAAGGGAATTAACATCTTTTGGAGTATTTGTTTTTTGCTGGACATGTGCCTTTATGGATGTATTTTTCATTTTGTCCTCATAGTAAATTCAGGTGGGTTTTAAAATCGGGGGTGGGGGATGGGGACTGGTGTGATATAGCAGGGAAATGGCATTTACAGCAGTGTCTTTTAGGGTAGGCTACCTAGATCTAGATCTTTGCTTTGAAGGCCTTGAGACTTATTTTTGTCAGTTCCCAGGGGAGATCAGACTCTGAGAGACTTAACTTATATGAACTGAAGTTGATGAAGAAAGGGAGACCTCAGAATATGTATTTTTAATGGTCTGTGAACAATTAATGTCATACCAGGCCAGTGTTGCTCAACCATTTTTTCATTATCAATCCCCTAAGGAGGCTTTGTACACAATCCCCCACCCCAACTCCCAAATCATTCTCCCTGATGAAATTTTAATTTCATAGATATACTATATGTTTGTATACTATGGCCCTTTTGAGGTCACAAACCAATGTAATAGCTAGGATTTTTGCTTGGTTGGAGGCGGTATTGTTTCTTTTGAGAATGCATGAACTAGACTGATGAATCTGTACGGATGGTCTTACCATTAAGACCAGAAAAACTTGAGATTCCTTGGCTACAACACTGTGTATTCATCTCTGTACTCTGGAGGTCCTTACTGTGGGGAGTAGAAATGCTCTACATTACAGCAGTAGACACTTCTACGCCCATTTTCTAGTTCAGGAAACAGGTCTAGAGGAGGTTAAATTACTTCAAGGACACAGAGTTAATAAATAGTAGAATTTAGGATTGGAGTAGATTTGGCTCCTGAGCCTATTTTTTAAGAACAGTGTTTAATGTCGCTCAGATGATTTGATTTATGTTAAGTAAGGAATAAGGAAGTGAAAAAGGAGGAAGAAAAGTAATACCGTTAGATTACAAGTTTATGTGAATGCATGTTAAGTCACTTCAGTTGCGTCCGACTCTTTGTGACCCTTTGGACTGTAGCCCACCGGGCTCCTTTGTCCATGGCATTTTTCAGGCAAGAATACTGGAGTGGGTTGCCATTTTCCTCCTCCAGGGGATCTTCCTGACCCAGGTATTGAACCCACGTCTCCTGTGTCTCCTGCATTGCAGGAGGATTCTTTATCGCCTGAGCCATCAGGGAAGCCACCAGTTTACGGATTATATTAATTTAGTATTTTCAGTAGGTACTTTGTATGTTGGGTAGGAGTATGCTGCTCATTTGACAAGTCATTTAAATAATTTTTACTGTGGCTTATAGTACCTAGTATATACTCTGTACTATTATTTATCCTTTTATTTATAAATTCCTAATCACTTTTTAGTAGGTCCATTAAAGAAAGATTTTGTTTGAAGAGAATTCAGCCTTCAGAGTTACACAGTGTCTACTTCCTCGTCTACTGGAGACTTTAGTTCATTTCTCTTTATGTAGGAATTATTTGTGAAAACTAACTTACCACTTTGATTTGGTTTGGCAGAAGTAGAGGACACCATTTCAAGTTTTTCCATTTGCTATTGTGTTTTGACTTTTCATTTAAAAAATATTCTAGGGGAAAATGTAGCCATGATATACAAAGATCTTCAGAAACTCTCTCGCCTCTTCAAAGACCAGCTGGTGTATCCTCTTCTGGCTTTTACCCGGCAAGGTGAGAAATGATAAATTATCACAGGCTGAAGGGCTGGGAAGAATCGGAGGTTCGCATGTGTTCAAGGATGACATATGACTCTTCCCTCTTTTGTGCTCCTAGTGAAATTCTGCTCTTTTAAGCTTAAATGCTAATTCCTTAATTGCTATTCACGTCCTCTTTGTATCTTCACTGCATTTTATATGTATCTTTATTATAGCCCTTTTTCCACTGTATCATAATTTTTCACATGATTTCTTTTCACCTAAGGTTATGAATTACCCTGAAAGCAGGGAAATATGTCTTACTCACTTTTGTATTCTCATGGCCTAGCACAGGGCCTGGCCCATAATTGGTGTTCGATAAATACATATATAAATAATCTATAGCCTGTAAATTAGGTCTACTTTTTAAAAAGCTATTTATTGGGACTCTGTGCCTAGGTACTTTGGATATTTGACATGCATTCTTACTTACTGCTAACAACTTTGAAGTGGATTTTATTCTCATTTTATAGGTGATGAAACTGTAATTCAGCTAGGTTTATAATTCACTCAAAATCCTTGTATTAATAAGCTTTCTTTTTGTGTTTTCTCAGTAGTAAAAAATATTATAAAATCTTAGTGACTTAAATTGAACATTTATTTCTCACTCAGGTACATGTTGTGTGTGGGTTAGGTTTAGCTGAAAAAGTGGTGAGAGGTCCTTATCTAGGACTCGCTCTTCTGTAGCACAGGGGAGAGAGGACCAGTGACCGTGTGTTGGTGCTTAAAGCTTTAATTCAGAAATAGTGTGCTGCTTGCACTCTCCTTTCAGTGGACAAACCTAGTGAGAGTGGGATGGGGAAACACAGGGTAGAAAATAATATGGTGGAGTCATAATCTACCACAGTCTTTGGCTGATAAATAATTTCAGGTTTTTAGAGATAGATCTGTGACTTTTATCTGCTGTCTGTATGTAGAAAAATAGTATTTTAGGTCTCAAGTGGCATGGTGCCAAGGCTGTTACAACCATAGTTTTCTTCTTCGGTTGATGGTGAGGGAAAAGAATAATGTGAATTTTAAAACCTTGTATTGGATTTTGGTTATCTTTGCTAGTGGAGAATAGTATCCCTATATGCAAAGTAGCTAATAATCAAAAAATAATTGTCACTTGACTTTGGAATATATTATTCTTTTCCTTTCTTGGTTTTGCTTCTGAATTTGTCTCCCTCGTTTCTTTTATAGCCTGCTAGATATCAAATAATAGTAATCTAACACTCAAGTGCTTATTGCTTGCCGGATATTGTTCTGAGCACTCTATATGTATTTACACATTTAATTCTCAACTCAGTGAGGGAGGTATAGTATTAACCCATTTTACAGATGAGAAATTGAGTTGGAGCTTAAATAACTTGTCCAAAGGCACACAGTAAGTGGTAGCATTGGGAACCAATTGTAAAAGCCAATGAATTATCCATTTTCTGTAGTTGAGTAGAGAATTTTTTGTTGTACTGAATATATCTTGAAACAAAGGAGGCCACTGACTAGTATTTAAAAATTATAGTTATTCATTTGATCTGTATTACAAAGTAATTTGTCTCTATAGTAAAACATAAACAGAATAAGGGGCTTAGAGTTAGTAGTAGTAATATAGTCAACCAGGGGATAAAAGATGACTTATGCCTGGATAACTGGAGAATACCATCTAATTTATAATCTCTCTACAAAGTTGGCCACTTTGGTTGATGTGAGGAAAACTGGATGTTCTTTACTCAGTGAGATCTATTCTCTTTTTCCTTCTAGCACTGAACCTACCGGATGTATTCGGGTTGGTAGTCCTCCCGTTGGAGCTGAAACTGCGGATCTTCCGACTTTTGGACGTTCGTTCTGTCCTGTCTCTGTCTGCAGTTTGTCGTGACCTCTGTATTACTTCAAATGATCAACTTCTGTGGAGGTGTTTGTATCTGCGGGATTTTCGAGGTGATTTCCATGATGGCATGCTAACAAGAAAAGTGTTCTTTGTTACTGAGGGCTTAATTACTCAGCTGGCCAGAAGTTTTAAGTTGTGGGCTTTTTTAAAAGAGTAGGAAATAGTCATAGGATAGCCTTATTATAAAGAGATTCTAAGCCTTATTATCTCTGCCTGTGCCACAAAGCTCTCCCCATTCATGTTTGTGTTCTCTGCAAGAATAAACAGTCCTTTAGACCAAGTGGATTCTTTTAGTATAGAAAATTGAGGTAAGACAGGTTTAATGCTGGATGAATGAAACGTTTTAAAATCCTTATGTTTTCTTTTTTCTTTGTAGATGGTAGTATCAGAGGTCGAGACACAGATTGGAAAGAAGTAGGTATTTGTAAATACCAAGGCTGATGTCTGTAGCATGGAAATAATGAGTGAATTAATATGTTAAGGGCATATTTTCAACTTTTATTATAATATAATACAATCTGTTTCGAGTCTATTGCTAATTTTTAGTAAATGAAAATGTTTTCAACTTTTACCTTAGATTTTGTCCTTCAGTTCAGTTTAGTTCAGTCACTCAGTTGTGTCCTACTCTTTGCGACCCCATGAATCACAGCACGCCAGGCCTCCCTGTCCATCACCAACTCCCGGAGTCCAGCCAAACCCATGTCCATTGAGTTGGTGATGCCATCCAACCATCTCATCCTCTGTCGTCCCCTTCTCCTCCTGCTCTCAATCTTTCCTAGCATCAGGGTCTTTGCAAATGAGTCAGATCTTGGCATCAGGTGGCCAGAGTATTGGAGTTTCAGCTTCAACATCAGTCCATCCAAAGAACACCCAGGACTGATCCTTTAGAATGGACTGGTTGGATCTCCTTGCAGTCCAAGGGACTCTCAAGAGTCTTCTCCAACATCACAGTTCAAAAGCATCAATTCTTCGGCACTCAGCTTTCTTGACAGTCCAACTCTCACATCCATACATGACCACTGGAAAAACCATAGCCTTGACTAGACGGACCTTTTTTGACAAAGTAATGTCTCTGCTTTTTAATATGCTGTCTAGGTTGGTCATAACTTTCCTTCCAAGGAGTAAGTGTCTTTTAATTTCATGGCTGCAGTCACTATCTGCAGTAATTTTGGAGCCCAGAAAAATAAAGTCAGCCACTGTTTCCACTGTTTTCCTTAGTAATTACACAGGAGAAAATCTTAGCACAATGATTATTTTCACCTTTACTTAATATAGGCTCCCTGTTCGTAGTCAAACAAAACAAAACAAAACTGAGTTGTTTTTGTGCTGGAGTAGTCTTTGCACTCCACTCCAGTACTCTTGCCTGGAAAATCCCATAGATGGAGGAGCCTGGTAGGCTGCAGTCCATGGGGTTGCTGAGGATCGGACACGACTGAGCGACTTCACTTTCACTTTTCACTTTCATGCACTGGAGAAGGAAATGGCAACCCACTCCAGTGTTCTTGCCTGGAGAATCCCAGGGACAGGGGAGCCTGGTGGGCTGCCGTCTATGGGGTCACACAGATCGGACGTGACTGAAGTGACTTAGCAGCAGCCGCAGTCTTCAGCTGTTGGGCTAGTTAGAATAGTAAGTTATGAAAAAAATAAGTTATATTGTTTTATTTGCAGATAGGAATATGTTCCACCCTCCGAAAATGTCATCTATTTTGTTATTTAAATTGAGGTCTATTAGGGACATAATTTAGGTGAGAAAGGGAACTTAAGTACTGACCGCCCCCACCCTTCCCTGCCGATACCGTAACTTTTTATATTCTATGGCATGATATTTTCAACAAATATTAAGATTTTCCATTTTCAGCAAAGGCTGATGTGAAATTCCTATCAGCTTGAGAGTGCTAGATTGCAGTCCTGAGAGTCCATGTCACTCATTTATCCCTTGTCTGGATGTGTTGTTACTCCAGATTGGCACAATTGCGGAGTTGCAGTGTGGTTAAGGACTAGAGTTCCTTTGGCATTGTGTTCACAGCTGCTACCTTACTCATGCAGGTAGAACTGGTAAAAGTTCCCTTCAGTGCACTAGCTTCTTTGTCTGCCTCCGTACTGTGGGAAAAGAAAAGTATATATACATGTGTACAATGAAAGCCAACTGGAACTTTGGGGAAGTGTCCACCTCACTCATTATGTCTTGTTCTTATCTGTCTGCAGCTGTACAAGAAGAGGTACAAACAAAGGAAAGAAGCCCAGAGAGGGCGGCATGTGATGTTCCTGCCGTCATCACCCCACCCCATTCCATTCTACCCCAGCCCCTTGCACCCCAGACCTTTTCCTCCCAGTTCTCTCCTCCCTCCAGGAATTATCGGTGGTGAATATGATCAAAGACTAACCCTTCCCTATGTTGGGGACCCAATCAATTCACTCATCCCTGGGCCTGGGGAGACACCCAGCCAGTTCCCTCCACTCAGACCACGTTTTGACCCAGTGGGCCCACTTCCAGGTCCTAACCCCATTTTGCCAGGGCGAGGTGGCCCTAGCGACAGATTTCCCCTAAGACCCAGCAGGGGTTGGCCAACTGACAGCCGGCTACCATTCATGTGATTGATTTGTTACCTCACTCTGGAGCTTGTTTTGGTTTTATTTCTTTAAAACTACAGATGTCATTTTGCTGGGGTGCTACCTCTATTGTTTTCTGATTGCGATGGTGGGACATGGACTCACAGAAACCTTTTATAGACATATTAAGGTTGGTGCAAACATAATTGCGGTTTCGGACCATGAATTTTAAATCATAACTAGGCTCAAACACATCTTTATTAATCAAAATAGGACCATTACAATCAACAAATTTTTGCAAATGAGAAGTCCTGTAGCATAAAAATCCATGCTTTGGGATTCAATGAACTCTTGGAAACCATTTTCTGCCTCCTGCTGATTGTGGAAGCGTTTCTCCTGCAGAAAGTTGTTCAGATCCTTGAAGAAGTGGTGGTTGACAAGAGGTCAGGTGAATGTGGCAGATGAGGCAAAACTTTCCTAACCCAATTCCTTCAACTTTTGAAGTGTTGGTTGTGCTACATGTGGTCAGGTGTCATCATAGAGAATTGGGCCCATGCTTGACCAGTACCAGCTGCAGGCGTTGCAGTTCTCAGGGCATCTCATCGGCTTGCTGAGCATACATCTCAGATGTAATGGTTTCGTCAGGATTCAGAAATTTGGTGGTGGATCAGATGGGCAGCAGACCACCTAACAGTGACCATGATCATTTTTTTGGTGCAAGTTTGGCTTTGAGAAGTGCTTTGGAGCTTCTTCTCAGCCCAACCACTAAGCTAGTTGTCGCCAGTTGTATAAAACCCACTGTTCATCACGTCACAATCTGATCAAGAAATGGTTTGTTGTTGCTACAATAAATGACGATGTTTTTGATTTTTGGTCAGCTCATGAGGCACCCACTTATGGAGCTTTTTCACCTTTCCAATTTGCTTCAAATGCTGAATGACCATAGAATGGTTGATGTTGAGTTCTTCAGCAACTCCTCCTGTAGTTGTAAGAGGATTAGCTTAGATGTTCATCTCAATTGGTTGTTGTCAACTTCCCATGGCTGGCCACTGTGCTCCTCATCCTCAAGGCTCTTGTGTCCTTTGCAAAACTTCTTGAACCACCACTGCACTGTTAGCAGTTCCTAGGCCAAATGTGTTGTCCATGTTGCAAGTTGTTCTTGCTGCCTGATGACCCATTTTCAACCCATCTTGAATAAGAAAATCACTCAAATTAGCTTTTCATCTAACATCATTTCCCTATTCTAAAATATAAAATAAGTCATTAGCAAAAAAATATAAAGTGAGAAATGCACATTAAAATGATGTACAGCATTACCACATTTATTTAAGAATATTCCAATATCAAACAGCAATGTTTAACAATGCAAAACTGTAATTACTTTTGCACCAAGCTAGTTGTTAAAGCTCCAGGAGTGGTATGGCTCACAGGTTACTTGCTCGACGGTTGGCCTTGGGAATATGGTTCCTGACATCCCCTCTCTCAGTTACCGTCTAGAATGCAGGTTACACATTGATAATGTTCCACACCAGAATAAAATATTAAATAAATTACATGGCAGTCTTGACTTTTATTACAGAAAGATATGTAATATTACAATATTACTTGGACATTTGAAAATGATCAGAGAAGCTATTCATTGTCATCAGATTGCTGCAGGGGATTATTTTTATTGTGTAGTGGCACCCTTTCTTCACGTGAAATTATTTGCAAAAGCCTGATTTATGGAATGAACACAAGCAGAGGCAGTTTGGTTGAACTGGATGTGAGGTGAATGGACCCCTGCCAGCTCAGCCCCTACCCCCCTCTCTGCAGCTGCTCCTCAGGCTCTGTGCCGAAACTTCTGGGCTCCAAAACAGTGCTTTTTGGCCACCATTGGGTTGTTAGGGACTCCTGTTTCTGGCTTCTTCTGGAGTGGAGCTTGGGTTCTTTTTCCTTGGGTTTTGAATCCTTGGAGCCTAACCTGTAAGTAGACGACGTCTTCCAACAACAAAGTACAGTGCTTTGAGTGCTGCTCAGGTACTTGTTCTGCAAAGAAAGCCTCGTCATTTGTAGAATATTTTGCTTTTGAGACTTAAAGTACACAAAATTCAAGTTTTATTTTGCCTACAACAAGAAAAAGGTCAAACACAAATATCTCAGCATACAAACAACCATAGAAGCATGCTACAGTGACAGATCAGTCTGAGTCACAAAGCAGGAGTAAAACTCTGCTGGTGTCTGCAGAAAACAGGAACATTGCCAGCGTCGTCCTGCTTTTTTAAAAATCGGTTTTGCATATAAGGAAATGGCTTGGAATGCTGTGTGATGCAAGAATGTTAGAGTCCTACATACATGTGAATTTTTGTCTTTTTGGGCTACACATGTGTATTCTTTTTTTTCCCCATCACAGTGAAGAAAGTTCAGCCAATAATATTTTCCAGAGGCCATGTCACCTTTAGTGGCTTAATGTACAGGTAAAGGATTAGGGCTGTTGACACTTTCTTTTCCCTGTGGAATTTTGTAATATCTGAGCTATAGATTAGCTTTTAACAAAGTGTCCACCAGAGGCCATATGGCTTTAATTGGGTCTAGGTTGAAAGAGTCACCCTGAAACTTCGATGAGTCCAAAACTGGTTCTCCAGCACCCCTCTTCATGGCCTTATAATGTTGGGATGCGCCGTGTGTGGTGTGTGTGTGCATTGTTTGGGTGCGCTGTGGTGTGTGTGTGTGTGTATGTGTGTGTAGTGGGGATGGAAGGACATAGTCATAACCAGAAGCACCATGTACTATAAAACAGTTTCCAAAATGCGGTCCTTTTTGAGTGGTCTCGGAGAGGTTCGTGAGCCGTGCTGGTGTCCCAAGGAAACAGATGCTACTTCCCAAACTTATCTCAGACTTACTGGCCCATGGGACAGATCCCGCTCAGCTTAGGATACCAGCAGTGTGTCACACACCTAAACTTGCAGTCCTCTCATAATAGTTTATTCTGAGTTCTTAAAACCACCATCAAAGCTTTTCCTCTTAACTAGCTCATAGTTAGAAGCTTATAAAATCCACATTCTTCTCCTTAGACTGAGACTGTTAAGCTGTATGTTGCTGGTGAACGATGGGGATGAAGTCATGGTGTGGGTGTGGCCTGTTTGCTGCATGACTTTCTGACGTCACTGATGCGATGGATGAGCGCCGTGGTAGGTGAAGCTCCACCTTGCTGGCTTGTAGCCTTAAGGACTTTCCTGGCCCCTCATTTTCCCCTTTAGTTATTTTTATTAACAGAAGCTTGCCAACCACCACCTCTGCCCCACCATTTATTAAAACAAAGCTCTGGTTTGGCATGGTTGGAATCAAATCATGGCAGGTAGCCTCTCAACAATGTAGATTTTGTGATTCCTTAGGTACAAAAAATTGAATTCTGTCTCACTCTAGCTTGCCTCTCCAATTCCTGAGATCACTGCTTAGCTAAATATCTCTGTGATTCTGACACTCCCCTTCGCTTTCTATACTTGGGACCCTGAACCAAGGTTTGTTTTTCTCCTACCCTGCCAAATTACAGTGCTCCGGGAGGAGCCAGGCAGGGTTAACACTCCTTTGGACAGCCTCCAGTTGACTGCAGAAAATGTGGAGTGGATAAAACATGGAAGTATTAGGTCACATGACAAGGTTTCATCTTAATTAAATGGCCCTCTTTGGGATTCGCGAACAGGTTATAGCACTGAAGTTTCTGCTGTCCCAGAGCAAACCAGGTGAAATGTTAATTAAGAGGGAAGGAGATGTTAATTTGCTTCTGCTCTAGATTCAACAAAAGACCAGAGACAGCAGATACTTAAATATGATAGGCTGGAAATTGAAATTACAAGTAGTAGGACCAATCAGTGGAGAAGGCAATGGCACCCCACTCCAGTACTCTTGCCTGGAAAATCCCATGGACGGAGGAGCCTGGTGGGCACCAGTCCATGGGGTCGCGAAGCGTCAGACATGACTGAGCGACTTCACTTTCACTTTTCACTTTCATGCACTGGAGAAGGAAATGGCAACCCACTCCAGTGTTCTTGCCTGGAGAATCCCAGGGACGGGGGAGCCTGGTGGGCTGCCGTCTATGGGGTCGCACAGAGTTGGACACGACTGAAGCGACTTAGCAGCAGCAGCAGGACCAATCAGAATAGAAATAATGAAAGATACTTGGGACTTTAAAGAATTTTCTCTCTCTCTTCTCTTATACAACTGTAGAAGGAATGTTTAGATTGGTTTTATGACACACTAAAATTTCAAAAAATATTTTTCTTCTTTTCTTCCTGGCCTGCCCGTTGAGAGGGTTCTGAACAGAATCTATGAGTCTCCTCTCTTGCGGCTCCATGTTTCGTTTGTGGAAACACAAGGGAGCCTCTGTGGCCTTTATGCATTGTGTTTGGTTAATGGGCTGGTTTGACTTGCTTATCGCACAACCTTCCAGTTTGTCTGCAAGCAAACCCAAAATGCCACCTGCTATTAAAGTCTACATAGTAGACTGGAACAGGGTTTAATCTGTGACTGCCCTGGAGTCCAGGACAACTTTTGACACTTAGTGGGGATAATTAGTATTGGAGAAGGAAATGGCAACCCACTCCAGTGTTCTTGCCTGTAGAATCCCAGGGACAGGGGAGCACCAGTCCCCGCGCTCGCTCGGACAAAGAAAACCACGCATATGCAAGTGCTCTCAGAGCTATTTAATCCTCCAGCATAATTGAGTTACAGCTTGTATCTGCGAGGCTGACTTCACATGCTTACACTGTACCCTAACCTGCATCCTTTCACCAATTTTGAACACACAAAAGCAACTGAGCCACCAACCTGTTCTACAAAGTTGAACATGAAGCACAGAGCTGGGAGGGGCGGGATGGCCAGAGTAGGGCTCTGCTGTGTATTGGGTGATCTGGAGGGACCCCTGGGTCCTGGGTCTGGAAAAGTTGGACAGGCTTTGGTATTATCCTGGTCTGCTCACCATGCCGCCTGACCGATTCTGACAGTGGCACCGTGTCCCTTCTGCTCCCAGCTGTGGTGGCCCTGCAGAGAGTTCACCTGAGGGGTCCACGCTCACCACAGCCCCTGCTCTGCTTGTTCCCGTGGAGCACAGGTTTTCTTCAGCTTCTTAGCTCATTGATCTCTCTATTGGTTTAATTCTTTTCCTGGGCAAGTGACTTCCTCACATTGATACTCTCAGAAAAAACAAACCTTTTCTGTACTTTTAACACTTTGTTTGCATTTTGTTGACTTCACAGTTTTCTAGAAGGGCCAGTCTAACACACATCCCGCACACCAACTGTGTGCCGACGGCAGGCGCTGTGCTGTGCCCACGCAGCTTGTTCACGAGCTGCCGGCACCAACGTGCTTTCCCCTCAAGCTCCTTTCATTGCAAATTCAGATGAGAACTTCCAGAAGGTCACTGATGTTCAGGCTCACGGGATTTACTCCTGTGTTTGTTACCGTGGGCGTGAAGGCCTATCACCCTGAAATTCTGGAAAGGTAGAACTAACTGCCCCATCAGCAGGGACTGAACCAGGGGACAGAGGATGAATGGAAGAGAAAGGACGTGTAGATTCCAGTGTCCCTCGAAAGCTGATGTGACAATTAAGTCACAGTGCCCTTTTTTAACCAGGCTGTTAGGAGGAAGATCTGGAAGAAGGTATTTTCTGCAGCTGGTGGAGGTGTCCAGCGGGGCTGCATTTTAAACTCTCTATTCACTGTGCTACATGTCAGCACAAACCAAATGGATCTTTGTCCTGGTTCGGCCTCACCAAGTCAGTGTGGACAGGAGATGCTAGCTTTTCTTTGGAGTTGTGAAACCAAGCAAAAACGAACAAACACGACCTTCCGGAATCTCTCCAGAGTGACTCTTCTGCCCCTTTCATTTTGTTCTTTCTCATTTAGAAATATCACAATTATTAAAGGTAAAATGTGTGGAGGGAACATGTGCTAGTTTACATGAGAAACCAGTCCATTTTGGGGACTGTCACAAAGGACCACGCATGGTCTCTGCATTCACACGCAGACCAGTGGGAGAATTTGTTTCAGTGTTGGTTATACCCTTTGTCTCATGTCCGGGGGTTGTCCATGCACGGCTATAAAAACAAGGATGCCTAGCCTGAGAAATGAGTGTGCTACTGTACTGGAATATCTGGTGTTTGAATGTTCCGATGTTTTCAGGGACAGGGGACAGCATACAGGAAAGTGGGACAATGTAAGCCATGTCACCACTGTTTATGGGGCCACTGGGTGTGACGCTTCCACCCCAACACCATTCAAGCAGCAGTGTTCCCACACAGCTCAGGGCAGGTCTGACTTCAAGGGGCATTCCAAACACTTAGGTTGACAGAGACACAGGTTCAAGGCCTGATGAGCAGAAGTTCTGGGCCCTCTGGCCTGAAATGAAGTGACTTGTGCCCATGGCCATGTCCTATGCTTTGAGGAACCTTGTCTAGCCTGTCACCACATCGTTGTGTATTTTGGGCTGTGTTTTATTGCCAAGTGAGAATTGGGTGAGACAGTTTGATTTCTTCTTCTGGTCTTACTTCCAGAGTGGGAGAGTGACGACTGCCTCGTGTATTTCCTGTCTTCTTAATCTCCTAAAACACATGGCTCCGTGGTGTTACACCTGCCTGACAAGTTCTCTGCATTCTTTTATTCAGATTGCAGCTCCAGGCCAAGGACGCTTTCATTTTCACCTCCCTCTCTCCTTTCCCTGTGAGCAGTAAGGGGAAGCTGTGTCTCAAGTTGCAAGTGAAAGTGAAAGTCGCTCAGTTGTGTCCAGCTCTTTGCGACCCCATGGACTGCAGTCCATGGAATTCTCCAGGCCAGAATACTGGAGTGGGTAGCCTTTCCCTTCTCCAGGGATTGAACCCAGGGCTCCCGCATTGCAGGTGGATTCTTTACCAACTGAGCTATCAGGGAAGCCCCTCAAGTTGCTAAGTGGGATGTAAGGGGACAGTGTGGCTATGTTCTAATACCCTCAGTGCTTTCTAGAACCAGGAGGCTGGTTCTGACACCAATGATGTTTCTAGCACCAGGTGCTTGGTGATCAGGACACCCCTCCCCAACCCTCCCCCTCCCCAGAGGAGTCTGATGCAGGAGAAAGAGCATTGGGAAGACAGTCAGGGCTACATTTTCCAGCTCTGCAGTTAACTTTTTTAGTCAAATAAATGTGGCTTAAACAAAGTTAAAGCTAATTTCTTTACTACAGGAATTCCAAACACCTTTGATATAGGTACTATCAAGCTCAGAAAACAAACCCAAAACAGTATCTCCTAAGCACATTTGACCAGTGAACCCTTTTGTAACTGAGTAACCTACCAATGCCTTGCTGCTCAGTCTGAAGCACTGAGCTAGAAGTTACTGTCATCGCACTTTCTGATCCTGTGTCATCTGTCTGCTCATTGTCTATGGTTCCTTGTGTGTCCCTGAGGGGGAAACAGCATTCCCGGTGGGAATTCAGAGAGACTGAACGGTGGTGTAACACAGAATGGGTGGAGGGGCCTTGATTAGTTGAGGACATCTTCTCCCTCTGGGAACTAGTAGTGATTCCTAAAAGAACCCGGGGTCTACTCTTGGCTGTCCAATTTAGGATAGCATGCTGGGTGGGAGTGGCCTTGCAAAGCCTCCCCGCTGTTTCTGTTGTGTTCTGAAAGGCTCAACGTGTCACATGGTCTGAATGCATTCTGGGGTCCTCAAGACCCACTGATGGCGGGGGTGATGGGGCCTGGGCCTGCCTGGTCTGCAGGCCCGTCTCTTGAGCTTGGATGGAACTGACACGGGTGGGTGCTAAGTTCCCTTGGCTGGGCTTTTCTCCTTTTGTTTGTAGAACACTGTCAAAAGGTTATTGCCTCCTACATTGCTGAGGTCTGACTTCAGCATCTGCATTTGATGGAAATGGGGGCAAGGGTCAGAGGGGGCCCTTCCCCAAGGCAAGCAAAACACTAACAAGCAATGTGGAACCAGTCACACTGATGTCTCGCTTGGTTAACGAGGCAAGGGAGCAAGCGTCTGGGCAGGAAGGTGGATGTGACACCCATCTGTAAGGCCCATTTTGAGGAATCTGGAGGCTCTCAAATGCCCACCGCTTGGCTGGATGACGCTGGAACGCCACGGCAAAGGGAAATGGGTACACATGAACTCAGTTCCTGGATCAAAGGCATTTGGAAAGGATATTCTCAGGCCCTCCATTCTGTTCCCAGCAGGAACCAAGGCTGAGATGGAGGGTGGGGCAGGAGAGGCCTGACCATGGTTAGTCAGAGAACAGGCTGGCGAAAGACTTCCTCAGGTTGCGGATGGTCTCGGCCTTAGCCTCGTCCTCACTGGGGGTCCCTCGCTGGGAGGTGTCAGATGTGCTGAGGCTGTTAGTCAGGGACTGGGATTTGCTGAAACAGAAAGGCAAAGGAAGTTGGGGGTGACATGGCTGGATTCCCCAGGAAATGAGTCCTGGGGCCTGCCTGGGAGCCGGCTGGATGAACCCCATCACCGCAAGGATACTGAGCCCAGCAGCCAGGCATCCCCACACTTGTACCACACACACAATTAACCCCCCAGGTGGCTACTGGGACCCTCCTTTTTTAAAGGTGCAGAAACTGAGGCTCATAGCAAGGAACAGGGAGCATCCAAGGCTCAAATTCTTCCCACAAAAACAGATTGCTCAGACGTCAGGCACAGCTGGAGAGCTGCTCGCCCACTCTCCTGCCTCAGTGCACACGCCCGCCTGGCAAGCTGTAAGGTGCGGTAGCAGCAGGCTAGGCTTGTTCCTCCTATACGTTCCAGCGCCAGTTTGGGGATCAGAGGGTCTGTGTTCCAGACCCTTTCTGCCATCTGTTCCTCCAGCTGTGGGCAAAAAAGTCACTGAGCGGGGCCTCTTTTCCCTCATCTGTGAGACAGAGGGTTGGTCCAGCCCAGCCTCAGGCCTCTTGCAGCTCGGACACCATGGGCTTCAACTCCAGCCCTGCCTGAAGCTCTTATGGCCATCCCGATGAGCTTCGGAGTTCTCACAGTGCCTCCTATCTGAAAGGCAGTGTTTGACTCTTTGTGCCAGCCGAATGCCAGGCGACAGGGCTCCAAACATGAATGAGATTCAGGCCCTGACCTCAAGGGGCTCACAGTCTAGTGGGGGTGAAAGACAGGAGAGATCCACACAGGCTCTTATCACCACATTAAGTGACTCAAGTCTTCTTCAGAGCAGGGCTATCTTTTACCCCTTGCTTTTTCCACCCAGGGTATTATTCAAGACTAGTTCAGAGTAGGTGTTTGCTAAGGCGTTTGGTACCTGTTGACCTGAATTGAACCAAATAATACTTTAGAGCATCAACCAGGAGATTCAAGTGTTGTTAGCTAGATTGCTGGGCTTCCCTGATGGCTCAGATGGTAAAGAATCTGCCTGCAATGCAGGAGACTCAAGTTCGCTCTCTGGTCAGGAAGATCCATTGGAGGAGGGCATGGCAACCCACTCCAGTATTCTTGCCTGGAGAATTCCATGGACAGAGGAGGCTGGGGGCTACAGTTCATGGGGTCTCAAAGAGTCAGACGTGACTGAGTAACACACCCACACAGCTAGGCTACTACAAGGTTAGAGCTCAAACCTGGCTCAAGTTCCGGAGCCTTTGTCTGTGCTATGGTTAGCTGGGCTGCATCTTTTGACATGTGAGAGGCAGCCAAAGATATACGTGTATGGAGCCAGCAGCATTCTGAGCACCAAATGTGCAAACACTCATTTTAATTCTTATAATAACCGTGTGGGGTAAATACTATTGCCCTTTTGCATGTGAAGAAGTTTAGGCACAGAGAGGTTAAGTAACTTTTTTCTGAGGTCAGGCAGCTTTTAAGTGGCAGACTTCAAACTGAACCCAAAGGTGGTCTGACTCTAGAGTCTGTGCTGTCAACCTCTATGCCTGCTGCTGGAGGACCACTTGCTAATATTACTAAGCTAAAAATGCTTTTATCCTTTGATCCAACAACACCATTTCAGGTATTTTCTATACAGTTGATCCTGCACATGTAAGAAAAAGCTTGTTTTTAAGGCCATTCACTGCTGCCTTCTTCGTAAGAGAAAACCAAATTTCCATTTACAGTGGATTAGTTAGATAAATTGCAGTATAATTACACAGTGGAATAATTATACAGCTGTGAAAAGGATAAAATGTTAATGACCTGCGTGGAAGAGCTCCAGAATGCATTGCTAAATGTAAAAGCAAGGAGCGAATGGCGTGGATAGTGAACACTGCTGATTGTGTAAATAAGTGGGAGGAGGAAACAGAACATATATTTCCGTATATGCATAAGGGAATACTGGAGGAACATGCTAGAACTAACAAAAGTGCTTACCTTTGGGGAGCAGGGGGCAGGAAAGCATTGGATGAGAATGAGATGGGGTAGGGTTTTCAATAAAAACACCAATATTTTTTAGATCTTTGAACCAGGTGAATATATTACCTCTTCTGAAAACTTATGGTTAGCTTGTTTGGAATTGAAGGAAAGGAAAAACTTTCCAAAGAAAATACAATTGGGATCTCTCTCTCTGACCTCAAACCAAGAGATGGGCTTGAGAGGAAACAAGAGAGAGAACAGATGTGTGCCCTGGGATGGAAGCTTCCCTCCCATCCCAGTCATCTAGCCTTCACAGGGTGACTTTGCAGGTCCTTGTATTACGAGTCTATTTCCAGGACTTCTCTGGTGTCCAGTGGTTAAGAATCCGTCCTGCAATGCAGGAGACATGGGTTCGATCCCTGGTCAGGAAACTAAGATCCCACATGCCGAGGAGCAACTTAAGCCTATGCGCCATAACTCCTGAGCCTGCGTGACACAACAAAGATCCCGCATGCTGCAAATAAGGCCCGACACAGCCCGATAAATATGGTTTTAAAAAGGAGTCTATTTTCCCACCTTTTTAATCTGGGCTTGACCATGTGACTTGTTTTTATCAAAAGCCTATGATGGGATGAAATGACATCGTGCAGCTTCTAAGGCTGAACCTTGAGAGGCCTCGAAGCTTCTACTTTTGCCGTTTTGGAAAGTAATTCTACCACATAAGGGAGCTGGGTCCAGCCTGCTGGAGGATGAGGCCCCAGGAGAGAGAGAGGCTCGGCTGACAGGTGACACCAATATCCAGATGTGTGCAGAAGCCCTCTTGGACTGTCCAGCCGCAGGTAAGTGGCAGATAACTACAGCCCTATGAGCAATCCCAGGAGAGCAGGGTTGCTAGATTTAGTAAGCATACGTGACACCCAGTTAAGTTTGAAATTCAGATTAAAAAAAAACTTTTTGAATATAGGTCTAACCCGTGCAATATTTGGCTTCCCTGGTGGCTCAGACAGTAAAGAATGTGCCTGCAGTGCGGGAGATCTGGGTTTGATCCCTGGGTTGGGAAGATCCCCTGGAGGAGGGCATGGCAACCCACTCCAGTGTTCTTGCCTAGAGAATCCCATGAACAGTGGAGCCTGGCAGGCTACAGTCCATGGGGTAGCAAAGAGTCAGACATGACTGAGCAATTAAGCACATGCAATATTTGAAGGCATACACTCCAAATTATTCATTGTCTGAAATTCAAATCTAATTGGGCATCCTGCATTTTATTTGGTAACTCTCCAGGAGAGACCATCGGGAGATCCTCCCAGCTAAACCAAACTCAGTACAAGTGACTAAATGAAAAAAAACTATGAACAAAGAAAATGGCTGCTTTCTTAAGCCACTAAGTTTCAGGGTGGTTTGTTATGCAGCAAGGAGTACCTGATGCAGGTACACATGGAGGATCACAGTGGGGCCTAACCTATGCTCGGGCCTTGCTAGGTCCTGCCTGCCCCCCAGATTCCATCCTCTAGGCCTCCTTTTGCCCATTCAAAGCTGGGGTGAGGCCTTAGTGGGTCTTGCTCTGAGTCCCCAACCCTGAGCCGGCCCAGCTCCACCCACACCGCAAGTCCACTCTCAGCCCTTCCCGGGTCCCAAAGCACTTACTTGAGATGGGGATGGGGTGATGTTGGCTTCTTGGCCTCTTCGCCCTGTTGGGAGGCGCTGCGGCCCTGCACAGGAGGCCGGGGCTGCGAGGTAAGGGGTGCGCTCGACTTGGGGGCCTGGTTTGGAGAGCTGCCTCCAGATGCACGGGAGAGCTGGGGAGACCCTGGCGATCTCTGCTGTGGCGATCCAGACTGAGGGCTCAGGGGTTGCTGGCCTTGTGGGGAGAGCCTCTGCTGGGAGGGGCTCCCAGATCTTGGGGGCTGAGGAGACTGAGCTGGGCGAGGGCCCCCTACAGGGAGAAAAAAATGATTCCATTCAAATTCTTTTAGGATAAATAAGGCTGTGCAAAGGTGTCACTTTGAGGACGTTCATTACAGGGTTCTTCCTGCCAGTGAAAAACTGAAAACAATACAAATGCGCAACTGTAGGGGAACTGACTGGAGCGTTAAGATACATTCATGTAATGGAATGCGCTATGGTCATCATGTATGATGTGGCAGAACAATATTAAATGCCATGGGATGCTGTTGATAATATATGCTAAATATTAATATAGACTACTAGACAGAAAGCAGCTTATAGAACAGTATTTGTGGGTTAATTACATTTTGACATGTATAAAAATACATGCCTGAGGCAAAGGAAGGAGTCCTTGCCCTGTCCAAGGGAGCAGGCTATGCGTGCTAAGTCACTCAGTTGTGTCTGACTCTGCGATCCCATGGACTGTAGCCCGCCAGGCTCCTCTGTCCATGGGATTCCCAGTATCCTGCAAGAATACTGGAGTGGGTTGTCATGCCCTCCTCCAGGCGATCTGACTCAGGGATGGAAACCGCATCTCTTACTTCTCCTTTACTGGAAGGTGGGCTTGTTATTGCTAGCACCCTCCGGGAAGCCAGTGTCACTAAGGGAGCAGGTGTTACTAAGCGTCAGTGGCATTTGCCACATAGCTGCCCACTGTTTCTAGAGCTCCTACTCCGTCACAGGAGCTGGAAATCTGGATTTTATGTAAAAGCTTCTCATTTTTAAATGTTGGTTTGCTTTTTTGTTTTGTTAAACTCACCATAGGTCCAAAAAAATATGTTTTCTAGTTTTATCTTAAATCTCCCCTCTTTCCCCAACACTCTGCCCCTCAAGGCTGATTAGTATCTTAGAAAATCTGGACTCTTATTCATTCATTTATTAACTATTCATTTAGTCCCTATTATACAGATGAGATTCACCAGGAGACTAGTAATTTTCTTTCAGCTTCTTGGCAAAGCAAAAAAAAAAAAAAATAATAATAATACTTTTTGTTTGAGCACATAGAAAAAAAATTAACTTATATGTAGATAGTATTTGCTTAGTATTTGCTTTAGCACAGGATCAGTGCTAAAAGATGATGAGGTTCCTTAGAAGAGAACTTCACTTTCACTGAGTTGAAAATGAGTAGTGAGTTCAAAAAACAAGTTAATAATGTGATCTTGTTAATTTGGGAACTCAATGAAAGCATTGTGTTTTAATTAGCCCTGTTATTTTTACTCTAAATGTTAATTCAATGAGTATTTTCTTTAATTATCCTAATTTGTTTTTAATTGATTGTTTTTCAACTCACTAAAAGTATGTTTAGCCTCCTGTCCCTTAAAATAATATCTCTTTATTTATCGAGCGTGTCTCTACTCTGAGCCGTAGAGGAAGCAAGAATACAGTAGCTCTCTGTTTTAGAAGCGCTCTGTGCAAATGTGGCTGAAAAAGTAAGTCCTGGGGCAGAGTGGGAAAGGAGACGGTAGGGCAGAGGCACAGCCAGAGCCTGGCGGGGTGATGAATCAGTCATTTTTGAACATTCTATAAGCAAAGAATTATCGCCTGGCAGGAGGACAGTGGGCTGCGGTGGTCCTAAGTATTCTTAACGATGACGTCATTAAGAACAACGTGTATATTATCATCGTTGTGTTGTTTGTAGTTGTTGTTTAGTCACTAAGTTGTGGTCAACTCTTTGTGACCCTCATGGACTGTAGCCCACCGGGCTCCTCTGTCCATGGGATTTTCCCAGGCAAGAGTACTAGAGTGGGTTGCCATTGCCTTCTCCAGGGGATCTTCCTGACCCAGCGATCGAGCTCATGTTTCCTGTATTGACAGTTGGATTCTTTACCACTGAGTCAGCAGGGAAGCTTAGTAAGACACAAATTATTAATAGTGAGTTTTAAAAAATATAAGAGTTTATTCTGGCAGTGTCTCTTTCTATCAGCATAACTGCTTTCCTTACAGAAAAATCCAGTAAGAATAAAGTTCTTGGCATCCTTGCTGGCCTCAAAGGTTTTGATAATCCCTTTTGTCTCCTTTTGAGGTCCCTATCCTGTTTCTCCATCTACTTGACATCTCTTTGGACCCAGATTTTCTTTTTTTTGGCACACTGTGTGGCACGTGGGATCTTAGTTCCACTGCACTCCCTGAGGTGGAGTGCAATCCTCTGGATTGCGTAGGAAGTCTCTAATAGTGAGCTTTTAACAGTTAAAGTCCCTGATGGCTCAGGCAGTAAAGAATCTGCCTGCAATGCAAGAGACCTGGGTTTGACTCTTGAGTTAGGGAAGATACCCTGGAGGAGGGAATGGCAACCCCTTCCAGTATTCTTGCCTGGAGAATTCCATGGACAGAGGAGCCTGGTGGGTTATAGTCCATGGCGTCCCAAAGAGTCGGACATGACTGATGGTTATTAGCAGTAAATTACTAGCATCTACTAAGCACTACCTCCACAATGGGACACCTTGCTAGTTAGAACTGCTTCTCTTGCATTATCTCACAGGCAGCTCCCCCTTACTAAACAGGCAGATGTCATTTCCTCCTTCATCACTGTGGAAACTGAGCCTCTGAGAAGTGAGGTAGCTTGCCTAAGTCTGCCAGAGGGAGACACTGTAAGTAGATTCAAACGTGTTCATCTGCCTGAAGAAGAACCCAGTGTTCACTGGCACGCAGTTGTGTAAGTCCTGCAATTTCCCTTTTCTTAAACGCTTTCTGCTTTTCCAGGAAGAGAAGCACAGACGAGAAGGATGAATGGGTGTTTTATATAAGACCTGTGGAAGAGGAAGCCCTTTGCTGCCCAAGGCTCATTTTCCCAAGAAGCAATGAATCCATTACTTTGATAAAGGCGCCTGGGAAGGTCCCAGTGTGATAGCAGTGCTTTCTTTCCGATGGGTCTTAAAGCAGGTCCTTAAAAAATCACCGTGAAAATGCCTGGCCTGGCATCTTGGGGTGAAGCTGACCTGAGGCCCTAAGCTGGCACTAGAGCCATGAGGGTGCCTGGAAGGTTCTGACATCGAGAGAGGACATGGGTGACTTTTGCCCCAGGCCTGAGCGTGAGAACACGCGAGCAGCTGGCAGCCCAAGAGAAGGGGTTAGTTACTGCCACAGTCTCCTTTCATCTTGTCATCAACAGTTCATACATTCTCTGATAAATGGTGGCATTTACTTAGTAATACTGGGATATTTTTGAGGAATGATTCGAATTGACAAGGTTCTATGTAATGTTCCATTTTTCTTTCTCACTCTTGCTGGTTGGCTCATAAATCTATAATCAGGCACTGCTAGCGGCTAGGAAGCAGGCACTTTCTAGATCTGAAAGACCAGACTTGTAAACATGCCATTTTCTTGTGCTTCCTTGCACAAAGCCTCAACAGCTACCTCTGTAAAAAGGAAATACCCCTGTTTTCATTGCTGACATGTTAGGAAGCTGAAAATGAGACCATAAATGGGAAAGTCCCTAGCATAGGGCCTGGCACATATTAGGTACTTAATACATTTACTTTCGGTCTTTCTTCCCTCCTTTCCTGACTTTAAGGGAGTGACAACCTCATGGTCTCATTCATTCTGCACACAGAGCAAGGGAATAAGTCTGGTAATTAAGTATTAACATGGAGTTTTTCAGAGTGCCTTTTTGGAAGTCACATGTGGATCCCTCAGTGCATTTCAGCATCCTTGCCTGGATGGTTTCTCTTGGTGGGTGGCTCGTCGTGGGTCCTACCTTGTGTGGGTGGCCGTGGCTGGGGTTGTCCAAGCGGAGGACCCAGTTGGGCTTGCCCAGGGGATTTTGCTGGTTTAGTCTGAGGAGCCTAAAGCAGAAGAGAAAAGAAGACTGCTGTGGCCACTACAGCCATTCACTTCCTGGGTGGGAGGGCAGGATTTGTAAACATGTTTGTTATTGAGGTGCTCAGTTGTGTAATGGACTATAGCCCGCCAGGCTCCTCTGTCTATGGGATTCTCCAGGCAAGAATACTGGAGTGGGTTGCCATTTCCTTCTCCATCGTTACTGAGGTAAAACTTACATAATGTGCACAGCACAAATAGTTTCTACACGTGGAGACACCTGTGTAATCACCAAGCAGGTCAAGACAGAACATTTCCAGTGGAGAAGGCTGCCCCACGCCCTCTCCAAGCCAGTGGCCTTCTTGAGAACAAGCATCTTTCTGACATCTGTTATAACAGATTTGTTTTGAGGGGGAAAAAAGGGGATCAGGTTTTGAGACTTGCTTTTCCAGAAAGCTGGAGATCTAGCAAATTCTTTGGAGAATCATCTGGTAACCCATGGTGAGGATCAGGGAAGACAGGAGCTCTGTGTTAGCGTGAAGAGGTTGGAAGATGAGCAAATGGAAGACACAAGAGTCCCTGCTGACCAGTGCCCTGGGAGCACACAAAGGGCATGTGTGTACATGTGGGCATAAGTGCGTGTGCACGCGCGCACACACACACACCCTGCTCACCATTCAGGCCTGGGAGGGAGGGCACAGAGGGGACATCTGGTTTTCTATGATAATAATCTCTGCCTGCAGACACTCAAAGCCAAGTTGAGACCACATTTTTCTCTCCAGGGTGGCAGAGAGAAGAAAGGCCCCTCAGAGCCTCCCAAATGTCCCTGTCAGGAGCAGGGGTACAAACTCTCCCCCAAGCCCAGCCCCACCCACACCCCATTTCTTTCTCTCCAGGTCGGTTCCTCCCTGGGTGCATCTCCTCTGGATCAGGGCACCCCCTCCCAGACGGCCAAGCATCTCTCATGACTATACACTCTCTCACCCAAGGCCTCAGGGGCGAGGGCACCGTGCCCCCTGGCATCAGGAGTTGGCTCATTTTGGAGATGACAAGGTCGGCCATCAGCTGCTTGTCCTCTTCCACGTGCTCTCCAATCAGAGGCATTGAGCTGTCCATCACCTGTGGGCGAGAAAGGAGTCCTGAAGGAGGGGAGCTTGGCAGCTGAGCAGCGCATCCCAGGAGGGTGGGCTCAGACCTCAGGACAGAAGTGAACACTAGATGGCAGTGTTCTCCATGCAAATCTCCAGCCCAGCGCCTCGGCTGGAAATGACCCCCGTGGAGACAGCCGATTTCCCGCAGTTCAGTCTAAATCAACTCCCTGGACTCAGTTCAATTCAGTCTGCATTTGCTGGGCCTTAGACATGCGACCAAGGGCAGGGAGCCTTTGCTGACCTTTTCTGCTCTTTTCTTTGGGGAGCCGGTCTCTGCCCCCTCCTTTCCCACCTCGGCCCCTACCCAGGATTGGGGCCAGCTTCCTGAACTTTGGCCCAAGGTCAAGGTTTTCCACAAAGCCGGAAGCAGTGAAGGAAGGGGCTCAATTATGATCAAAAAATGACACGGGTTGCAGTCAACTCAAGATTCGGAGAGAAGAGGGAAGAAGCGAGGCCTGTTCTCTGGAACTCTAGCAGAATAAACTGCAGAGAAATTTCTTCCACAGGGAGAAGGCTGCTTCTCAAAGGAGGCACACTTGTAATGGGAGGGGCCCTGAGAGATCAGGGGCTTCCCAGGTGGTGCTGGTGGTGAAGAACCTGCCTGCCAATGCAGGGGATGTAAGAGATGCGAGTTCGATCCCTGGGTGGGGAAGATCCCCTGGAGGAGGGCATGGCAACCCACTCCAGTATTCTTGCCTGGAGAATCCCATGGACAGAAGAGCCTTGTGGGTTACAGTCCATGGGGTCGCAAAGAGTCAGACACGGCAGAAGTGACTTGGCATGCATGCATGCTGAGTGATCATATTTGTGCATCCACTCTTTTGGCAGATGGAGAAACCAAGGCCCAGAGATGGGAAGGGCTTGCCCAAAGGCATGTAGGCCAGTGATCCAGGTGGTTCCCTAGGCATGGACAGAGGTAGAAGGTCTTGGGTGGGTTGGTGGAGGGTGGGGCCTTGGTGGGCTCTCTGTCTCCTCCCCAGCTATAGGAACCCAGCCTGTTCCCCAGCTCACCGCCATCTAATTCTCCATCTGGTTTCCCCTTTTCCCAAGCTCTGGACTCAGCAGGTTCTGTCTCCCATCCAGGTCCTTGGGCAGGTAGGCCATTGACTCTGCCCACTCTCTACCTGGCTAGCCCTTCTCATCTGTCAGGAACATCTAGCTGGTCCTTCCTCTGCGACGCCTTCTTGGCACTCCTGCCATCCTTGCTTTGGTTGTCTCACCATCTCCTGTTTGTGTCTCCCCAACCCGACCATGAGCCCCTGGCTTGGGGATGGGCCCTGTGTCCAGACAGGTGTGCCCTTGGTAAGTACCTGCTGAATGGAAGGACAAGTCCTGCTCATATCGATAAGGATACTAGTAAGAGCTGTATGGCTTTACTAGGTGCCAGGTGCTGTTCGAAGCACTGGGTGGAGAGCTCACATAAATCTCAGAGTATCTCTTTGAGATAGGTACCGTTACTGCCCTTATCACAATGGGAAAGCTGAGGGTCAAAGAAGTAGCAAGTCCCAGGACAGATTGGGAGCACTCCTTCTACATCTCAACAATCACCGAACAGCTCTGAGTAAGAACTAGGAATGGGAGACCTGGCTTCCAGGCTCTGGTTCTCCTAGGGACTCGTGGTATGATCGTGGTAGCTCACTTCTCATCTGTGGGCCTGTTGTTTTCCTCAACTATAACCTGAGGGGGTTGGGCAGCTGCGAAGACCCTTGCATCTGGGACTTTTAGGAGTGCATTAATCTAAAGCACCTACTATAGTTGTTGCTGTTTAGTAGCTAAGTCATGTCCAATTCTTTGCGACCCCAGGGACTGTAGCCTGCCGGGCTCCTCTGTCCATGGGATTTGCCAAGCAAGAATATTGGAGTGGGTTGCCATTGCCTTCTCCGAAGGCAATGGCAACCCACCCAGTACTCTTGCCTGGAAAATCCCATGGATGGAGGGGCCTGGTGGGCTGCAGTCCATGGGGTCGCTAGGAGTCAGACACGACCGAGCGACTTCACTTTCACTTTTCACTTTTCACTTTCATGAATTGGAGAAGGAAATGGCAACCCACTCCAGTGTTCTTGCCTGGAGAACCCCAGGGACGGGGGAGCCTGGTGGGCTGCCATCTATGGGGTCGCACAGAGTTGGACACGACTGAAGCGACTTAGCAGCAGCCGCAGCAGCAGCCATTTCCTTCTGCAGGGGATCTTCCTGATCCAGGGATCATACCCGTGTCTCCTGCATTGCAGGTGGATTCTTTACCACTGAGCCACCAGGGAAGCCCTACTATGGTTGGGAAGCTGAAAAGCAAACTCAAGGATGTGAATGCAGATTGTATTAGCAAACTGAGCTCCCTGTGGGTTGGGCCTGGGTCCTTGGCTTCCTGGATCCCATTGCCCGGCACGTGGACAGTCTCTCAGTCAGCATGGGCTGAGCTGAGCGATGGCTGTGGTGCCTCAGTGTGCACAGCTCTGGCCTTTCTCTTCCTGGCCCTGCCTGCCCACTCTTTTTTTGTTCTGGTTTCTGTTTCCTACGTTTGCTACAGTGGAAAACAGCCGCCACAATGAACCTGAGGTCAGAGCACTTTGCGGTCCCCACGGTGGACACAGCTAAAGGAAGTGGACATTCGGGTCTCCCCAGGGAAGCATTTTTCCAGTGAGCAATGTCATTCCCTGGACAAGTCATGGAGGACAAGTTCAAGGGTCTTTCCCCTGAGTATTTCACTGTGAGGATCTTCACAAAACATGTCCCACAAATGTTATGTTCTCACCACAGAGGTGGCTAAGGAAATCAGTATTTTTGGATCCTGTCTTTGTTTTTTAAAATACCTTTTATCTTCCTGGTAAAAAGCTCCCTATCTCCCTTCCCCTACTCTAAACCAAAAAGCAAGGGAAACCACTCTGTAACGTTTCTGAGAGAAAAAGAAAAAGTCTGAAAAGCCATTCTTTCCCTCCTGATACATTTTTGAGAAGTTGTTTTCTTGTTTTTTAAAAGTCCAAACCCACGATTTTCTTTTCAAATGTGGAAGGTCTTTCATCCCTGACCCTCTGAATGTCTGGAGGCAGGGAGCCTGGGCCCACGGGTACAAACTTTTGTTTCCTATGAGTGAAAGTTGAGGAAACTCAGAGAGGCAGGAGCTCTCAGGGGCAGAGATAATGCTCAAGTGAGAGAGAAGGAACTAAACTCACAGAAGAGAGGGGGAAGCAGCCCCGGAGTCCTTCATCTGCTGACTGCAGGCCCCTCTCTGAATGGAAGCTCCAGAGCAGAGTCCCTGCTACCCTGCCGTATCCCCATCGCCTGAATGGAGGGCTGGTGCCCAGAGGAGGACCTCAACAGTGAATGAATGAATGGGTGAATGAATGGGTGAATGAATGGGTGAATGGATCAGTGACCACGTGTGTGTTAAAGCTGAGTTCATGTCTGGTGGTCCCATGAGGAGACGCAGAGGCAGGAGGGCCAGGGAGGGATTCCGGAGATGCAGCGCCCTGGGCATGGATCTGAAGCACTCAGGCGTCCTCAGGAAGCTGGGCACCTCATTCCTCCAGGGAGCAGCCTGGGTCTGACTCGGAAGCAAGTGTGCGGGATGGTGGCTCCGCTCCTGGCCCCTACAGTGTCCCCTGAGAAGGGGCTGCTGGGGGGATTTCAGGTATGGTGGCCACTGGACTTGAGGGGAGAGTTTTTTTTTTTGACTGTGCCACATGGCATGTGGGATCTTAGTTCCCTGACCAGGGATCAAACCCACATTCTGTGCATTCAAGCATGGAGTCTTAACCACTGGACTGCAGGAACTCCTGAGAGTTGTTTTCTAGAGTAAGACTGAACTTGCTAATATAGATGGTAACTCATCCCTGGAAGTTACCGGGCCTTCCTTGAGCCAAGAGTGGGCAGAAGGGCTGTGCCCACCCTGGCCTCCCTCCCCTCCACCTCCGAGCTGGTCAGTCTAGGGGCTCAGGGTGGGAGGAATGCCTTCCTGGCATGGCAGGAGGAGACCAGCGGGGCTCCCACCCCTCCGGTCACTGGTCCTGGCTCACTGTGGGTCCTGGGAGTGGTGCAGACACGCTGGGCTGGAGCATTAGCTGGCTCTCGCGGTCATCCCAGCCATGTGCTTCCCATTAACTGCCCACACCCAGGGGAGGGGGCAGCCGCAGGGCGCTCCCTCACGTGTCTTGGCCGTGTGTCAGCACCGCCCCTCTGCTGTGGTGTGAGGAGAAGGCCGCAGAAGGGAAGTACCGGAGGGACTGGTGGGGGTGGTGGTGGTGTGTGAGCAGAGAGACGTGACGCTGGGGAGAGAACTCTGAGCCAGCGCAGCCTTTTCAGGGGAAGCCACGGAGAGCCATGGGCTCTGGCGGGGGCCGGGAAAGGGTTAGGAGGGGAGGGGGGCTGTGAGGTCAGGAGAGACACAGGGGAGCCATGGCCTGGGAGGAGGACTGTGGGATTGGGGCCTGGGGAGGAAGTCATGGGGGTGGGCAGGGGAATGGGAGGCCCACAGGGACCCACAGGCGACAGCTCTGGAGGGCAGCAGGGGCGCGTTGGCCTGTGAGATGCAGGAAGGTTGAGGGAGAGATTCTGGGACTCTGAGCCCCTCTGAGCCTCTCTCATACATTTCCCTTTATTCTCACCCCGTTCCTAACCATCAGTGCCCCGCAGTGACTAGTGCACCATCCTCCGTGCCAGCCGGCACACTCCATACGTGTCTTGTTCAGCGCTCTATCTCCAGAACTGCCCCACACCAGGCCCATGGGAGCCCCTAATACATGTTTGTTGATTGAACAGTGAGGGACTCTCTGCACGGTGACTGTGGAAGTGGGTCCTCTTTACCCGCTTAGATACTAAGAAAATTTAACAGACTAGAGGGGACAGAATCTTGCCAACTCTTGGCCCAGTGCCCTTCCCCTACCGTTAGGGCCACAGGTGTTGGAAGGTTATCAAACCTCATGCCCAAAGTCATCAAAGTCCAGGGCAGGACCCCTGGGCACAAAGGCTTTAGATGCAGCCGAGGGGGTGGGTGGGGGTACATGAGAGCAGTGGGTGAGAAGCCTCTGGAGCTGCTCCCTGAGGCCTAGGCTGCTTGTGCCCCAGCCCTGACCTAAGACACAGCTGACCACTCTGGAGGTCACACCTGGACTCCTTCCCTCTGGAATGCCTGCCCAGGGGCCTGGTTCCGGCCAGGAGGAACTCCTACTCCATTGCTCACCTCTATGATGTAATCTCTGCCATCTTTGCTGTGGACAGCCTTGACAGCACAGATGTCCAGGCCACCAAACATCTCCGAGCAGCTGTCCACCCACAGCCTGTACCTGCAGGGACGGACAGACAGTGAGTATGCAGGACAGGGGGCAGGGGCGGGAAGCAGACAGCGAGAGATGCAGAGACAGGGGGAAGGAGAGACCCCAAGAGACACCCACAGAAAAAACAGGCTAGGAGACAGACAGTGACATACACATAAACACATCCATTCAGAGATGGAGAGAGACAGGAAGACATAAGAGACAGAGATGCACGAGAGACACAGAAAGGCAGAGAAACAGACACAGAGAGAAACAGAGGGAGTGGGAGAGACAGAATGGGTAAAAAGAAAGGCAGAGATATAGATGGGCAGTGAGAGACACACAGAGGGAGAGAGTTTAGAGAGGGAGCCAGGCAGGCAGGCGACAAGCAGGATGAGGGGGAGGAGTGAGGGGAGTTGGGGGGGATCTCAGAGACCTGATCTCCTTCCCCTCCCCAGGACTTTGCTGGCCCCCAGTACTGGGGAGCTTGTCCTGCCCCCAGCTGGATCTGTCCTGGACCCCAGCTGCCCCTGAAGTCTTTTTCCCTTGGGAAAACTTCTTGAAGGGCCCCAGAAGTCCCTCCCAGGCCCAGCCTGCGGGGACAAAGGGTGTATTCTCCCCCTGGCCTGAGGCACGCAGGCAGAGGAGCCTGGCAGGCCTCTCCAGCCTGGCCCGGGGGCCTGGCCCTCTGGACCCGCTGCTTTTGTTCCCTTTCCAGCCACTTGATGGCTGCAGGGTCCGTTTGCTTTGCAGGAGAAGATCTCAGTGCTGGACTCTGACCCTGCAACAAGGGGATGGTTGTATCTTCCTGGCCTTGTGCTTGGCTTCCCTCGTGGTGGCTGGATTTGGAGTCACAGGGGACTTTGTGTCAATGTTCTTGCTTTTCTCCCCACTCTCCAGGGTCACATGGGGCACGCCTGCTTGGAGATCTATTTGTGTCTCTGAGCCATAAGGCCTGGAATGAGCTGAAGTGCTCTCAGAGCTGGCTCTCTCATCTCCTCTGCTAAGTTTCCTTGAGGCACTTAGGCTACTGACCATGAATTTGCAGAAGGGAAAGTGGATTCCAGGCCTGAGCAGCCCCACTCCCATAGCAGGCTCCTCCAGGAATGGCCCATGGGGCCTGGGACTGAGCAGAGCCAGGGAGATAATGACCTGCTGGAGACACCTGTGAGCAGCCTGCGAGGCCCGGGGAAAGGCTGGGCTTACGTTCTGGAAAGCTGGTGGAGAAAAGGGCCACGACTGCCCCTTGAATGCCCACTGGGGGAAGGCTGTCACTCCCCCAGAGCAGGTGGTGCAGTTATGCCAGGGACCCCTGAGACTGGAGAGCACAGGTGGGCACCCACCTTGGGGTAGCACCTGGGACTGGCGGGAAGGGAAGGAGACTGCTATTTCCAGTGCACTCCTGCCACTGAAGATCCCTTTCTCATCAGCCCTCTGGCTTGGGTGCATTACCTCCAGCCTACAGCTGAAGGAGTTCAGAAAGGGTACTTAACCTGTGTAACACAGATCTGAAGGGGGCAGGACCACTCACTTTAGTTCATGCTGTTTCCTCAGCATAGAGCCCTGAACGAGTTCCACAAGGGCAGGACCCGCGTTACATCCCTCCCCTAAGTCTCAGTCCATGTTGCTGCAGCACGGTGGTCCCACTTCATTCTCTTGGGGCAGAGATGTGACACAGGAGTATCTAATTACAGTGCTGCTGCTTTCTGGGTCTTCGTGATGGGGTCCATGATAGTCATGTGACTTAAGTCAGGCCTATCAGTGAATAAGGCTCAATTCCAGGCTTTGATTGAAATAGTTGGGAAAGACATCTTTCTGCTAGACTTGACGCAGTTAAGATGTAAGCCTGGAGCCACTTTGGATCACTATATGAGTGAGCTGGCCTTCTGGAATGAAGCCAACATGGAAGAAAGCTGAACTGAAGTTGGCAGTGAAAGTGAAAGTCACTCAGTTGTGCCCAACTCTTTGTGACCCCATGGACTGTAGCCCACCAGGCTCCTCTGTCCATGGAATTCTCTAGGCAAGAATACTGGAGTGGGTGGGTAGAATAAGTTCTACAGGCCTACCTGGAGCTGCACCTTGAAGTTTTCATTGCCACAAGCCAGTAAATCCCCTTTGGCTCCAACTAATCCATTTTCTGAAACTGGCAACTGATACAGAGTTCTTAAAGGGAAGGGTGGGGTCTTTTCGTCTGGACCTCTTTAGTGCTTAGCATACATAACATGCAGTAGGTACTCAATACATGTTCACTGAACAGACCTTTCTGACCCTAAAGCCCATGCCTTGCCAGTGTCACTGAAGGCTTGCAAGCAGAGATCACTGGGCACTCAGCAAGGGATGTGTGTGTGCTGCTGGCCTCAAAAGCAGGTGGCTGGACCTTCTTCAGGTGAAGATGGCTCACAGGTGTTGTTTAAAGGGAGGGACTTTCAGCCAGTGTGCCTTTCTACTGCATTCATGATTCACAGGAAATTGACCTCTCCCTCCTCATGCTGAGAGAGGAGTGGACACTGAGAGAGGAGTGGACACTCCAGGTGGGAGCTGTGGTACCCTAACGGGATGCTTCCATACAGCTGTCAAGAGCAGAAAAGACTGGTGAGGACATCCTGCTCTCTTCCTGCAGCAACTGGCAGGGCCACAAAGACCCCTGGACGAAGTCAAGATGTCAAGGTTTTAGTCTTATCTCTGCCATTGATCAGTTCTGTGACTTGGACAAGCCATGATCCCCCTCTGAACCATCTTTCCCATCTGTAAAATGGGGTTATTGTAAAACATTCCCTGAAGGCTATTATGGGCAATAAAGCGGATCATGCCTAGGAAAGTGCTCTGTGGGTGGTGAGACGCTGGCCAAAGTGCGAGACAGCATTCATGACAGGATCCTTGCTGTATCCCTGTCTACCTCCCCCTGTGGTCGGTACCCTTCCCGAAGCGCCTCCGTTACCTCTTACCTCTCGGTCATGGCCACCTGCTCCAGCATGGCAGAGCCTGTGTTGGCCTTCCAGTTTCCAGAGATGGAGGTTCTCCTGTACCAGAACAAACGACACAGTGAGGGAAGTAGGGATGCTTGTCATTGATCTGCTTTCCTTTTTTGCTTTGGCTGTTTGGTGGCTCTGATTCAAATATCTAGCTTACATTGTTCTAAGTCGCTTCAGTCATGTTGGACTCTTTGCAATCCTATGCACTGTAGCCTACCAGACTCCTATGTCCCTGGGATTCTACAGGCAAGAATACTAGAGTGGGTTTCCATGCCCTCTCCAAGGGATCTTCCTGACCCAGGGATCGAACCCTTGTCTCTTATGCCTCCTGCATTGGCAGGTGGGTTCCTTACCATGAGCGTCACCTGGGAAGCCCACTATGATGTGCATTCTTAGATACACATCCTGTCTTCAGATTTTTGTGTGTGTGTTTTTATTTCCCTTTATATTGATTGTCTTATTTCTTGGGTCTTATGTATCTTTTCCTAAGCCACGTTTGAAATGTAAAATTGAATTTAATGAATGCCTACACTATCAGATTAAATCCTTCAAATGACCTCCTGTTTTTTTTAGAAGAACTAGGGTAGTATAGCCCCTTGTGACTCTGGAATCTTTTTTGAGCACTAAAATGTAGGAAAAATAACCAATGGCGAGAAGTGACTGCCTTTTCACGGTGAAGAGCAGGAAGGCCTCTGCCTCTGCCTGCCTCATCACCCTCTCAGTTCCTTTGCTTTTTCTGCTCCAGCAACAACTGACATCCCTTCGGGTGCTCCAAAGCCCATGGATTTTTTCCAGTGTATAGGCCTCCATATACTTTTCCCCTTTGCCTGATAGAGTCTTCATCTCCATCCTTGTCTCCCTAAGTCCTACTCATCTTTCAAGTTTCATCTGAAAATGTGACTTTCTGACATGACACTTCCCCAATAAGAACCCCCTATACTACATTCTACCAATGTTTAGAAAAGCTCCTTTCAGTTGCAATGACCGCTTTAGTGTGCTGACTTCCCTGAGGGCAGGGAGCATGTTTGACTCATCCCTCTGTACCTCTAGTGTCCAAGGGTTCCTGGCAGGTAGTAGGTTCCAGGTAACAACTCACTAGGTAAGGGGTTGTGTTTGCTGAAGAGAAATACAGAAAAAGTATATCCAGTGGCATATCTGGATTCAGCAAAGACTGAATGGCTTTAAGCAAAATGGAAGTGATAATGTGATCTGTTTCATGTCCAAGGAAAGGCATGTGATTGAGCTTCAAGGGTGAACCAGTGCTATCCAATGTCTTTCTAAAAGAGAAAATACAATGTATCTGAGAATAGCAGATGCTGAGAACAGGTGGCCAACAGGAGCCATAATGGTTAAAGTGTCGCATTTAACATTTAAATGGTTAAATGTTGCAGTCACATTGATAAGCTTCAGTTGGTTCAGTTCAGTTCAACTCAATGCAATTAAATTCAATTTGGCAAACAATCATCAGGCCACCCTATGTCTTGACTACAGGACTAATCTGAGTGTGCAGAGATGACCCCCCTCCTCCAGCTGTTTACTACCTTAAAGGGTAGACTAGCCTAAAACCAGAACAGAGGCATGGTAGGGTTAGCAGTACACGTGAGGTGTGAGGCATTCTGGGGAAACAACGTTTTAGATACTTTATGTGACCCCAGAAGGTAGTGACTGAGAGGTACCTGGAGGGATGAGTAGGATAGGGTAGAGTGGGATCTGTATGGTGACAAGGGAAGGTAAGAACTGACTTGAGTCAGGTACGAGTTTGAATCTTGGTTGTAGTGTTTCCTAGTTTAACCATGGACAACATTTCTGAATATTTTCTTATTAGTAAATAGGAACCATTTTAGTACCATGCTTATAGGGCATCATGTGGATTAAAGGAAAGATTCTCATAAATCTCTTAGTACAGTGGGTGCTACTATTATTTTTCAGTAAGTGTAGATGAGAAAAGAAAGCATTCTATGCCAGCAACAGCAGGAGCACAAGCTAGATTGGTCTTCTTCCAAGAAGATAATGATAGAGAGAGCTGATAGTGAGTGCCTTCTATGTCTGAGACTTGGGTCTAAAAGCTTTATAAACACAGGCTTCAGTCTCACAAAACCTAATGAGATGGACATTATTATTATCATCAGTCCCATTGAATGACAGAAGCCACGAAACCATATCTGAGAAACTCTGTGCTCTTAACCATGACTCTCCATGGCAGAGCCGAACACAGGTCTGGGGAAAAAAGTTGATTGGCCCAAATATGATGCAGCCGCTTGAATGAAGGATGGAACGTAGGCTGTGACAATGGAACCTACGTTTATGACACAGGTTTGATGCTGACCCCCTGGTTGAAGAGGGCAGGGGTGAGTGGAAAGGTGCCGACCTAACTACCTTTGGAGATTAGTGGAGACTGGATGCCTAAGAACAGAAGAAGCCATATGTAAGTCCTGCACCGTAGTTGCCAAAGTTGTTCCTCATGGGGCTACAGCCTGACAGTTCTGCAACTGTACACATGTGCTGGGATTGAACAAAGAAGTACGTGGAGGGAGGATGGGGGAAGCCAGGTTTTTTCACTGTTGGGAGTGGAAAGTTACAGATAAGCAACTTGGGAAGGCTAAAGTGAATCATGTTGAAAACCGAGCCCTAGTTGAAAGTCTGACACATCAATAGGAGCTGTTTAGCTTTAGCTATAGACGGATATATACAGAGAGAAATAATTACAGACGTGTGTATACACGGGTTGAGATACACACATTTATTTCCCAGCTCTGTCTGCTGAGAGGACTTAGACACAATGACACTCAGTAGCAACAAGCACAAAGGCCTGAGTGCAGGGCAGGAAGTGGGCCAGAAAGGACGTTGAACGGTCATGGGAGGAGAGGGCGTTCTACACTGAGGTCTGACACGAACCCCTTCCCTCGGACGTGGGCCAATGCAGGGTCCAGGAAACGCCATAACTAATGACAAATTGGAGCTGTCGGGACAGAAAGGCTCAGCATAAAGAATGCGGCAATGAGGTAATCCTCAAGAAGAGAAACTGGGACAAGGTGTCGTCAATGTCAAGTGGAAACGCTAACAATGAGGAGAGGAGGGAAATGATATCATGAGGGATGGTGGAGGCCTCAGGAATGTGTTGGACCATGCACTAGAATGTTCTCCGACTCAGAGGGGTTATGGGTGTGGAGGTGACTTTATCGCCCTGAAGGCATCTGAGAGCAGTGACAGGTCTGGCCTGGCTCATGGGTGGGAGAACAGTTGGCAAGACAGGCCAGAAGTATTCCTTGGCTCCATCCCTTTCCTGGGCATATTTCCTTGCAGGTCAAAGGACTGCATTTTCTCCAGTTTTCCAGGCAGTGGCAGAGTGGAGTGGTTGCAACTGAAACTGGGAGGCCTGCAGAGCCTAAAATGACCATCTGGCCACTTACAGAAAAAAGTTGCCAATCTACAGTCTAAGCAATCCAGGTAGAGCAAAAGTAACCCTAGATAATACAGAAATGGAGATGTATGTGATCAATGCAACCTTACTTATGAGACAGGTGGGAGCTAGACTTGGCCTGTGGGCTGTGGTTTGCTGACCCTGACCTAGAGCACAGCTCCACCACACAGAAGCACATAGAGAGATTGTCCAACTGTCCAGAACCATCTGTTGCAGTCTTCAAAGGGGGAACCATGCAATCAGCACTCCATCCAGGCTTGGAGACCAGGCACTTATTGCCTCTCTGGAGTCTCATCATTTCAAGTGGAACCAGCACTTTCCAAAGTAAGACAGAGAGGCCTTGGAGCAGAAAAGACAGAGCTCTCCACGCAGTCAAGAGCTCCCACTCATCCTTGTAACCACAGCTCCAGCATGAGTCATCATCTGATGAACCACCCCTGGATTGAATGTGTGATGAATTTTCTGGCATTCGTCCCTTTTCTTTTAGTCACATAACCTCTATCTCCACTGGATAATGACCCTGCCTGTGGTGCATGCTGTCTTGGTGGGACTCTCTATACGGATTGTCTGCCTTCTTCTGATAATCATGTGACCACCGTTGGACTAATCAGCACTGTTTCCGTGGAATTGTAATCTTGCGTTAAGCCCTGAAAATGATTATGGTAGATTCCCTTCCTAATGGGGTGCCACGAAGATTGTCTACTACTTCTGGCTACCCAGATTCCTGGGGCTTCCCTGAATCCCAATGTTTCTGAAATTGGTAATTTGGGGTTAGTTAGTTTTTTTAAGTTTCTGATCATCCATGGGTTTCTAATAAATTCCCTTTAAAAAATTCCACCATATTAGTCAGATGTGGTTTTTACTGCTTGCAGGTGAAGAAATCTGGTGTAATCTCCTACCTGATCTTATTAGTCCCAGGGAAACCCTTTTGCAGCCCATAGCCCCAAAGCCTTCCTTTCATGGTTACAGGTCAGATCATGACACTTCTCTGCTCAGAAAGGAAGAGAAGAAAATCCAAAATCCTCAGCAAGGCACTCAAGGCCATCCTTGAGTGTGTGTCCCCAAGTGATGTGTCCCCAAGTGTCCCTTCCATGTATGTCTCCTGTGACATACATCCCCTATATGCTTGCAAAGAGGCCAACAGTCTTTATTTCTCTGGGGGAAATAGCCTTCATTTAGGTAGACAGATTTTTTGCCCTGGAATAAGCCATGATGGAACAGCAGCCTTCCTGTGTGACAACTAGAGGTGAAGGAAACTAAAGGAGACAGAAAGGGAAGATAAGATATCCCTGTGGGGTCTCTGCCATGGGGTTTAGTCTCGGTTCCTCTCACACTCTGCTCCTACCCTCCTCCCGGCCGCCCAGCCCCTGCCCCTGCCCAGGGACTCACATGTAGGCCTTGTAGTTGGACCCGATCTTCTGGATGCGGATGTCATACTTGGAGTCGATGAAGGCCTCGGTGGTGGCATAGGTTTTGGCCATAGCCACCATGCTGGTGACGTCCTGGTAGTCGTGCTGGTTTTCTACTTTGATCTGTTGGGAGGATGAGGGGATGAGCACCACATACCCGGTGTTCATTGAGCACATACCCTGTGCTGGGACCCAGGGCTGCATATATAGTGACCGTGAGAAGGTCATCTGCCTGGCAGGGGAGGCAGACACAGGATGCAAGTTGCTCCCCAAAGGCAGCATTCCACCTGGGGAAGTCGAGGGAGTCTTTATAGGAGGGGTGGGCTCTGAACAGGGGTCAGGAGAGGGAATGCGATTCTCACATGGGCTATGACACAGGTACATTCTCTGGAGAGGATGGAGGATGGACAAGCCAGGGGCAGGAGGAGCTGGGGGGAGAGGGGTGGGCCAGTGGTCTACACTGGCCGAGGGGGCAGGAGGGTGGATATACCTGAAGAGGGTCTTCAGGGAATAGACCATGGTGGGCCTCAACAGCTTTGGCAGGGGCTAGAATGCTAGCCTGAAGCTCTGGATAGCCAGTTGAAGAGGAGGAGTTTAAACAAGAAAGTAGCCACATTTGTGTCTCCTGCACTCCTGCAGCAGTGTGGAGAGCCGGGTAGGGGGTGTGATATGGGACAGAGAGAGATCAGTGTAAGTGTGTGTGTGTGTGTGGTGTGCATGGGCAGGTGCGTGCATGTGGGCTGTGTGTGTGAAGTTTGCGGGGGACATGTAAAGTGTGTGTGGAATGTGCAGTTCGTGGCATATGTGTGCGGTGTTTGCATGTGTGATGCACATGGTGTGGTGCTTCTGAGTGTGCAGGCAGTGTGGGCATGTATGTGTGTGGAGGGAGTGTGTTGGGAGTGTGCATGCTCTGGACACAGCTAGCTCTGCTAGGCCAGAGGCCTGGGGGAGAAACTCACTCATGCTGTTTACTGGGCTGAGGCCAGGGACACAGGGTGTGCCCTGGGGTCAGCGAGAGGTCTCAGGAGAGCTTCCAGGGCCAAGGGCAGGGGACGAGGCCAAGGCTCTGGGAGGGCGATCTCAAGACACACCAGAGGCTGACTCCAGCCCCTGTGGATGGCTGCGGGCCCCCTCCCCTGTCATCCTCACTTGGACAACAGAGGGGTTCGTTGGCCAGCAGTGGGCAGAGGCCAGATCCTTGGGGATGGGTGTGTGGAGCTTGTGTGTGGGGTGGTGCTGTCCTTCCAGCCTCTTCCAGCCCTTTCCCACCTGCCCTTCAGGCTCAGCAGTGCCTAGACCACTCCATCCCCCCATAACGATGCTGCCCACATCTGCCCTGACCTCACACTTACAGAACATCTTCTCAGTTCTCTTCTGGGACTCAAAATAAGATTGTGAGGCAGGCAGGGTGGGCATTATTATGACCATTTAACAGATGTGGAAACGGAGATCTCTCTCCTTGTCCAAGGCCAGAGAGCAGCTAAGCACAGAGCTGAGAATGAAACCTAGGACTCCAAAAGCACAGCGTTCTCTGAACCATCCCAGGGTATTTATGAGTGCACATCCGCTCTCCCACCCAACAGGTCGTAAACAGCTTGGTAGACCTCCTCTCCGCTCTCTGTGTGTCCTCGCCCCGGAGACAGCAAGCATCCTCCCACCAAAGGCCGAGACCACCCTTTGTTCTAGGTCCCCTAAGGCTCTGACTGCTTGCTGTTCCCTCCTTCCTCGTAATAGGACCCTTAAGTTTTCTCTGGGGATTTGGCCTCTCAGCTAAAGATGACTTTGTCTGTCTCCCTTATCTCGGTAGATGTAGCCAAGTGTCCAAGTCCAGCTAGTGAAAATGTGAGGAGATGTGATGTGAGCAACCTCTGCATGGTGCCTTTAAGATGAAAGAAAACTTCCCCTTCCCTCTCCTCCTTCTGCCTGGCTGGGATGTTTACATGACGGTGGGAGCTGGTGCAGCCTTCGTGGGCCACAAGATGGAGGCTGCACGTTGAGCATGACTGGCTAATACGGTGGAAGGAGCTGGATTTCCCACACCATTGTCCCTAGTCTGCCCTTGACTGTGTATGCTCAGACTCCTACATGAGAGTGAAGTGAACCTTAATCTTCTTTAAGCCACTGTTATTTTGGTCTTTGTTAAAGCAGTCAAACTCTGTGTTGGCCATGCGTTTTCTAGCTCTTGCTCTTCGTTGATTTTTTATCTTTTGAATCAACATGATCACGGATGCACTAATCTCAGGTTGTTCCTGCCTTTCCGTACCTCAGTTACCACTACTCTATCTCAGCATCCTCATCTTCCACTCACTCCCAAACCAACTCTCTTTGGATGCCATTCCCCACCACTCCACACAAAATGACTTGGCAAAGGTCAGTTCTGACCTCCTCATTGGTGAATCCAATCGAGTTTCTTTGGGTCCTCTTGCTGCATTGACACTCCATGGTATAGGAAATCGCTAAACTTCTTGAAATTTAGTTTCACTGTTCTCTTCTGGTTCTCTTCCTTTTTTCCCTGGCAACTTCTTCACAGTCTATATTGCTTCCTCTTCCTTCAACTACCCCTTGGGTGGTCACAGTATTTCATTCTCGGCCAACATTTGAGATCTGGTAAAGAGCGTCAGTTACTGAAATTAAAGAACGGGGCTGGGAGCTTGCAGGGACAGCTTGTTTAATTCAGTTTTGTCAGTGGATGGACCTGGAAAGGACCACAGCTACTTCCGCACCTCAGTTTCCTAGTAAGCACAACATACGCCACAGGCTGTCTCGGCGATTTCTAGTTGTCCACAGCATCCATTCTCTTTTTATATAGCTGTGAAATGCCTTAATCTGGGGGTGCATGGCCATCCAGAATAAACATTATACCTCCTCATCTCCCTGGGACCTGTGTGTGCTCATGTCCTCAAAGCTGGGTGATCACGTTTTGGTCAATGGGACTTGAGCAGAAGTTGGGTTTGAATTCCCAGGTCTGCCTTAAAAGAGAAGTGTGTGTGTGAGGCGGAAGAGGGAGTGCTTCACAGTTCTTTCTTGCCTCATCTGACTGGCTGGAAGGGCACCATCATAGACTTTGTATCTGAAAGGCAACACCCCAGGAAGGATGGAAGGAGCCAGTTATGTGAGAGGGAAGGTCCTAGCTTGTTTAAGCCATCTTAGGTTTTTGTTACAGAAGCTAAACTTCATCCTTAAGTAAATGTCTGTAGAATGCATCATGTATGCATTCATTTATTCACAGGATAGGCAAAAGAGAGCAAAGAGAGAAAGTATAGATGCAGTGGTTTAATTAATTAATGGTTATCTCAACCTTCCTTTGTGAACCCTTCTCTCCTAGAGTTGGGTGTTTGGGTTGGGCACTCATCCTGTCCTCTCCAGGACTGAACACGTAACCCAGGTTTCTTATACATGGGCTGGTAATTTTATTCTCAAGTTGTGTGCTGTCTGAGCCCCATAAAATCCGACTCCACCCCTGGCTCCATGTCTGTTTCCCCATTAGACACAAGCTTCGTGAGGGCAGACAAGGAGTCTTGTTTCCAGATGTAACCCTGCTGTCTGGAATGCTGTGGATGGCCCAGACACGTCTGCTGGGTTGAGTTGAAGAAGGATGGATAAAGATGTGCTTGTAACTGGGAAGAGTGCAAGGGGATGGAAGGAAAAATATGGGGTCTTGGAAAAAGGCAAAGAAACTGTGTTTCAGGGAAACTTGTTTTATAAAGTAAATTTCTCTGTAAATGCTTGGGCTGGATTCCACACTTAAAAGGTTTACAGCTTCCTAGTGGAGCGCCAGTGGTGCAATCGGTGAATGTGAGTGCAGTAGTTGGAAGAGGCTTACGGCTTCCTTCAGGAGCCTTGAGAACCTGGTGAAGTCAGGGGCCTTGCAGAGGGGAGCAGGTGGTCTGTTGGGTGGTGCTGGAGGAGCTGCTGGGCTGGTGCTCAGGGCATAAAGGGAGGTGGCATGAGAAGGTTCTGGGGACGGGCAGCCATGGAACGGCCACAGCCAGGGGAGGGAGTCTTGGCACTCCGATGTATTTACTAGCTGGAAACCCCTCCAACTGTTCACAGAGACAAGCTGAAAACAGGAAGCTCTAAATGAGCTGTGACTCAAGATTACCCATTTGCTGCTCTGGGGACTTGTGCCCAGTGAACTCCTTGACTCTGAAGACTCACATCCTCACCCACCTCCCTACCCACTCTGAGGCCCAGCCCTGTCTCTTGTGCCCTGCTTCCTCCGCCTTGCCCACCTCCCTCCTCCTGGGCCCCATGCTTCCTCTCTCCCAAGTCCACTGCCTTCTCCCTTTCCCTCCTGCTTTTAGTACCGCCTGTCTCCTCTCTGCCCCCTTTCCCTCTGCATCTCCCGCGGTCGCCTGTCCCTTCTCCCACCTTTTTCCATCTCTTCCTCTCCCTGCTTCTCCCCTTCCCCGCTTTGCCCACCCCTCTCAGTGCTGTCTCCATCCCCCTGCCTTCCCATCTCTCCTCTTTGTTTTCCTCGCTGGATCCCTGTGTGGTTTCTCCCACTCTCCTCCTCTCTGGCATTCACCTCCCTCGTGTGAGTGTGTGTGTGCTTGCATGGGCACATACATGTGCAGAGGGAGATAAACTGCAGAGAGGAGCCAAGAGACAATTCCGATTCTCCTCAGTGGGCTTCATCCAGGCCTGGGATGGGAAAGTCACCTTACAGCCTCAGCAGACTGTGCGCTCTTTGCTTGAACACCTCAAGCAATAACAGGGAGCTCACTACGGGGCAAGGCAGCTCATACCATGTCAGGGGACTTGTCCTACTGTGTATTAGACCAAGAGTGCACGAATGGTTCCAATGACTGATCATACAGGGTAAGAATCGGCTCTTTGACTTGAGTCTGGTTTTCATCCACTGGATGCGAGCCATCCAGGTATGCCCAAGTCACTCTCTTCTTAACCCATCCCAACATGCGAGAAAAATCTCAGTCATGTCCAACTCTTTGTGACCCCATGGACTGTAGCCCACCAGGCTCCTCTGTCCAGGGGATTCTCCAGGCAAGAATTTCAGAGTGGGTGGCCATGCCCTCCTCCAGGGGATCTTCCCAACCCAGGGACTGAACCCGCATCTCTTATGTCTCCTACATTGGCAGGTGGATTCTTTACCACTAGCACCACCAAATTAATCACATAAACCAATGCCTTATGTATACCCTTCTTATGGTTTCCATTTCTTTGGACAACCCCGATGAACACTCTGTCTCAGCTATTGCTGTAGCAAGAAGACAAAGATGCCACCTCCCAGAGCGAGCTGTGACAGACACCACTATGGCCAAGAACTGATAGTTTCACCCACGTTGACATAATAAGGTTGGGCTGTCAGAGATTAGAGACTGTGAGACGGTGATTTCTTAGGAAAAGGTTATGTCTGCCTACCACTCTCTGCTGTGCTCTGTCCAGTAGGGACTTCAGTGGGTCACCCACCAAGACTGATAGTCTCTGGTGCTGAATCCTTCCCAGGCTATCCGCAGGTGAGCATCCTGCTTTTGGTTTATCCAGGCTAAGGATGTGAACGCTTCCCATGGACCACAGGTGGGTGGTGTGGAGGGAGCAGGGCTGATGAAGAGATGCTGCCTTTCCACCACCACTGCCCTGGTCCACGCCACCACCATCTTGCACTGGACTGCTGCACTCGTCTCATTTAGAATTCCTCTTGCCTGAGCCAAAACCTCAGACTGATTTCCTCAGAATCTCTGGGCATGGGCCAAGGCATCAGTATTTTTGTAAGCTCCCCAGGAAAATGTGTGCAGCTCAGGTAAAAAAGCTTCTAACGATCTGGTTCCTGGTCATCTCTTTCTTTTGCACTCGGGCCGACTTGTCCCTGCCTTGCTGCTTTTGCATTTGCTATTCTCTCTGCTTGAAATCATTTTCCTGGGCACCTTCCCATGGCTGTTTTTTTCAGAGGCTTTTCCAGCTACTTGATATCAAGTAGCTACTCCTTCCTGCCACTCTGAGAAGTCTCTACTGAAATATTACTATTTTTTTTTCTTATCATCTTTGACTAGCTGAAATGACTTATTTGCTAATGTGATTATTGTCTCTCTCCTCCATTAAAATGTAAGCCAAATACTGAATAAAACCAGAGCCTCCTGTGTCTTTCTAAGGAGACTATACAACAAAATGTTGAAGAATGCAAGCTCAAAGCCCAGCTCCCTCACTTGTTAGCTGTGTGACCTTGGGGAAGGTACTTAGCTTCTCTGTGTCTTACTTTATTAGCAAAATGTGGGTAACTTGTTAATCTCCGATGTGGATGACTTGATTGCTGTTCAGCATCAAATGAGATACATGTAAATGGTTTAGAAGAACTCTTCATTCATTACAGGCTTTCAACAAATGTTAACTATTATTATCATTCCTTTTTATACCTTGAAACCCACCATAGTGTTTGGCACACAGCAGATGGCTCAATATTTGCTGAAAGAATGAATGAAGAGGCCAGTCATGGGAAGAGCTGGGTGAAGATAATCCAGGCAAAGGAGAAAGGTGGTATAGTGGCCCTGGGGTTGATGCTGTCTGAGAGAAGAGACTCACAAGTATCAGCAGAAAACAGAGCCTTGAAGTTTCTTTGTGGAAGCTGAGGGCTAAGAGGGATTCATGGCTGGAGGAAGGGCAATCCCACTCGCCCTCAGCGGTGAACGCTGGGAATGGGGCCAAGATCCTTCTTAGAAGATGGTTCAGAATCAACATGGATAGAAATACACATGAGCCATTCAAGCCCATTGCCCTATTTCAATAGCCTAGAAAATGTTTCAGGCGAGTTTGACCAGCAGCTCACCCCAGCCAAATCCATCTCCATCAGGTTTCTGTCGAAGGCCCAGTTTGGAGCAGGCTCCATCTGCTGTGATGACCGGGGCAAGCTTGTTTTTTTCAACGATAACTAACTATATGAGGCAATTTACTGAACTGGCTGATTTATTTATGAATAAGCTAAAAGCTAAGCAGGGGGATCTACCAAAAATAATAACTGTAGCTTCAGAACACTTGCTCTGTAGTCTCTCTTTCCGGCAATAATTAGCTGGTTGAGCCAGCTGGATATTCAGGCCACTTCTAGTTCGAGATAATAAAACCATATCCCTGGCACACAAGCGCATGCTTGTTTTTCTGTTTTTTATAACAGGAAGGCGCGCTTCCAGCTCATACCAAAGTGGTCTACGCTCATTAAGAAGCTAGTCAGATGGAGTGAGAGAGATGAGCTAAATATCTGTTTTCCCTCCCAGTAAATATTTCCCAGCCTTGTAGCTCCTTGACTCTCAAGGGTAGGTTCCATGCATACATCATTAAGCCACGCTCACAGAATTTAGCTCAAAATCATTCCTGAGTTCAGCACCAAAAGCTTAAAAGAGTTAAATGGGAGTTACAAAGAACCTAATGCACGAGTCCCCACTTTCTGGATGTATGATGCCCATCTAAGGAATGATTTCACGGCACGCCAAGGACAAAAGAAGTGCCAACTGTTTATGTCCTACCAGCTTAGTCACTGAAATAAACAACGTACATAATATTATTTTGTTCATAAATAACTACAATCACTTACAAACGAGCCGTGCGTGCTTGCTGGGCACTGCATACATTTCCGGACCTTAGAATCAGAGCAGACGCTTCACCCCCACTTCCTGTTCCATGCCGATTCTCATACAGTACTTGCCTTTTAGCACAACCACCACCAAAACCCCAGTTTTGCAAAAATGTGATGTCACTGAAAGAAATACGCTGTGATCTAATGTTGAAACTGTGAACCACCTCGGCTAGTAATTTGCATGGTGATTGACTGATGCCGAGAACTGCTGTGTGTCCCCCTGAAAATTTAAAATACACTCTGCTCCCCTAGGGCCTTGGGTGCAGTTTGGGAACTGTGGGCCTAATGTTATTACTTCAGGCACCCTCCCCCAGCAGTGAATAACGCAAGCCTCTGGTGCAACGTCCCTGGAGAAGAGCCTGTCTGCTCCTCCTGTGAAACGTGGGTTTGAGAAACCCGCGGGGGTGGGATAGCCAATAAACCGGTCTGTACTTTAAACCAGTCCCCAGCTTAGGAAAGTTACAAGGATACTGTGCTTTTTAAATGACATAAATTCTATTCTGGATTGATTCATCAAGACCAGTCTCTTAGCTTAAATGTGGGCTAGTTAATGAGAGTAAGCAATTTGGACTAGTCCTTAAACCTATCTGAAATAAAATGTTGTTTAACTACTATATTAAATGGAGAATCAAGGAACAGTCCCTGTCATTGAGGAGTTCATAGTCCATGGGAAAGACCGGTGACCAGACAATTCAATAGAGGGTGACAGATGCTGCGACACAGGGACCCTGATGCACCCTGCGGTGGGAGCCAGGGCAGGTTTCCCAGATGAGGTGACGGATTCTACTCCGACTTTCTTCGTTGTGATTATGGAAAAGAGGATGACTTGAAACCCAAGGCTTCTCTTCTCTTTTAAATCTCAGAGTAACAGTTCGAAGTGGGTGTTGGCATGGGGCTGTAAATATTCTCATTATTTTTACATGTATTTTTTCAAGATACCTATTTCTCCTTGAGGACTAACTATGCCAGGAACTGTACTACACAGTTTATCTCCAGCATCTCATTTACTCTTCACAAACAACCCTAGGGGAATCCAGCCATGGTATACCCTCATGAGCCGTGTCTCTGTAAACGACTATAAAACTGGAAAAAAAAATAACTAGGCAACTGTGTTAAGGCAGTGGGAACAGGCCGTGCAAGGCTGATGCCTGAGATGAGGGGCATCGGGAGGTGGGCCCCCCGTGTGCCCAGCCCCTTTCCTAGTCTCCTCTCAGACTCTCTGCATGTGTCCGCAATGCTCCCACACACTGGTCCCCTGGCACTTCTTCAACCACCCCAGCTCTTTCCTGCCTTTGGGCTTTTGCATATGTGCTTCTCTCTGGAAGGGTCTTCACTCTTGCTTTTGCAAGGCTGGCTCATTCTCTTTCCTCAAGTCTGTGCTCACGGGCCACCACCTCAGAAGTTTCTCCAACAGCTCTACCATGTTTTTCTCTCTTAACAACCTGTTGTTCTTCTGCCTGTACTGAATAAAGTTTATAAGTGTATTTGTTTGCTGATTTATACTGAATCTGCCTCTCCCACTAGCCCATGATTCCTACACCCCATGCTAGGACAGCACCTGGCATGCTACAGGTGCTCAACAGAGAGCTGCTGAATGAAGGAAGGAAGGAATGGTATATCAGATTGGCCCTACCTCTTCCCATGGGAGGTGGGGGAAATGTGGAGACAGAGAATTCCTCCTCCCCTTTTATAAGAGTCACTGAAGCTCAGAGACCACAGAGATCAAATCTGAGACCTCTTCTTGGAAGATGCAGGACTTGCAGACAACATGACCACTCGGTCAAGCCTCCCTTTAACCTCCCACTTCACCAGTGAGACTCAGAGAAGCAAAGGACTTGTCCAAGGTGCCCCAGCTAGTAAGTGGAGGGATGGAGACTCGAAACTAGTCTGCTGAGATCAGAACCCCATGATCTGTTCACGACACCGCCCTGCTTTGAAAGCAAAGGATGGAGGCAACACTTTTCCTTCCCAGCCCCACCCCAGATCCTCACTTGGACCTTTTGCAAACTCTCCTGACAGATAGACTTGAGCTGGCAAAGGGTAGCCCCTGGGAGTACAATGGGGCAGGTGCCCAGTCTCTTCCTGGAAGGTCTTGGGGAGGACAAACTCTGCCAGCCAAACTCCACAGCTGAGGTGTCCCCAGCTGGAATTGTAGCCCAGATGACTCAACCCCAGGGCCTCTTGGACAGGGTAGCCTGTGCCAGGGATCCTGGCATGGCTGAGGCTCAGAGTTGACTCACTGGGCAGGCTGCCACCACCTGAATCACCCCTCTACCTCTGGGTGGAAAGAAGAGGCTGGGGGCTGAGGGGGCCACTGGGCAGGGACTGATTGACTCATCTGGTGAATAAACAATAATAATGGCTGTAACAAGAATAACGATGGACCATGATGGCTACTCTTAATGTGCTACTTTAACAGCTGGGTATTAATTCACATAGCCTTTATGACAATCCTATATAGTAAGTACTGTGACTTCCCCATTTCACACATGAAAAGACTGTGGCCTAGCAAGGTTATATTATTGGCTGCAGAACCTAGAGCTGGCATATGGAAATGCTGAGATTCCAGCTAAAGTTCGTCTGGCTCCCAAATCCAGCCATTCATTTGATAAATATTGAGCCCCTACTGTAAGCCAGGCACTGTTGTGGGCACCAGGGAATGCACTGATGGGGCTGGATGAGGAGTTAGGAAACAAACATATATGCGACTTTTTAGGTAGGGGAGATGCCTTGCCCAACAAGCCTACCCCACACTCCTAGGGCAGCCCACATCTGATACGGCCCACACGTGATGACGGACTGGGGCAGGGGTTCAATGGCACAGCCCCTTGCCATGATTTGGGATGATTCTGAAGGGCCACCTCAGCCCTGGAACTCCTTACGGAGTCAGCTGAGGTCCCTACTGTAACTGCACTGCAGTTCAACTTCTCCCCCGCCTAATCCTGCTTCCCTCACTTCCCAAGGCAGTGCTTTCAAGCTCAAAACCCAATGTGCATCTTGAAGCAAGCTGCCATCTCAGGATCTACTCAAAACTTATTCCCCATGTCCTCAATCCTAACAGAACTCCAGTTCTGTTTAGCTGTCTACCCACCTCCACCTGACCGTGGGCTTCAGGGGGAACTGAAGTTATTCCCCACACAAGAGGTGAATCCAGACTATGTTCAGTCAACCAGAACATGGCACTCTTGTCTCAATGGCCCAGGGCAGGACTCATGAATAGATCAGCTCAGTGAGACGGAAGAGAACATCCCAGAATGCCACTAGCAGCAGGGGTAAGACCGAGGAAGCTGCCCAACATTGAAGCTGGGACTGGGGCCAGCCGGCAGAGACAGAATGCGCCCAGGACCTCAGTGACACTGAGACACTAATCCTTGGGCTTTCAGAGGGTTTAAGCCAGTTTGGGGTGGAATTTTCCGTTTCTTGCAGGGTCGATGCGTTTACTGGCTACTGGCTGTCTAAGCCTGCTTGGCTGGCCATGAGGCTGTCTGCGGGAAGGTGTTCTCGCTAAGGCTGTTGTTGCAGACAGCCTTTTTCCCTGGGCCCTGGGGGCTCTAGGTCCTTGTCCTCAGCAGCAGGGCACCTTTAGGTTGGAGGAAAGCTATTAGGGGAGTCTCCTATTTCCAAACTCCTGTAGTTTCTTTCTACACGGAGGGAGCGACATTGCTGGCCTGTCTGCCCCCGCCGCTCACTCCTCCTCCTCAGAAGTGACAGATTCAGATCAGAGGGTCTGAAAGAAAAATGGGGCAAACGAAGAAGACTCACCCATTCTCCTCTCCTTTGTCTTTGGGAGCCGTCTTCCCACAAACAGCACTAGTCCGCTCCGCTTCTCAGATTGTAAGTTTTCTGAGTCAAGCCCAACACAGGGAAGCCTGAGGCAGCCCAGCAATGTGTGCATCTGATGGACAAGTCTGTCTAATTCTGGAAACCCATTTGCCTGCACAACTAAGTCACGTTTTTTAACATCTTTATTCGAACAAATGCATTTGATTTTTCAAACTCCTTACTCTTACTATACCACAACACCTCCCACAGTGCCTGAAACATGACTGACTGGTTGGAAAAGGGTATTCTAGCAGTAAAGTCAGGCATGAGGCTGGTTGAGGACCTTTCATGCTTCTTTCAATCCAGACCCAGGGGTGCTATTATCTGACAAAGTGCCCCAGTTGTGTTGAAGAGTCAACTTTTTTGTCCCTTAACACTTAATTTGAAAAGGCATTCATCAGTGGTTCCTCATAAGAGACCTTCCACAATGAATAGCAAAATAATGCCATTACTCGTGGTTTTATCAAAGTTGCCAGAATCTTCCCTTGACCCAACTGGAACCTCTCTCCTGCCTTTTCCCCCTTCCTTGTGTGATCTTTGTGGGCTGAAGAGAGGGCAGCAGGCTCCTTGCAGGGCTCATTAACATCTGCCTTTTCCTTGCCTGAAGCCATCCATAGTAAGCCTTCTCTTGGGGTTTGAGAATGTGACCTTCAGGCAAGGCACCGCACTGGTTGGCTTGGAGAGGCATGACTCACCATGACATGATCACCCCTCTGTGCGACGGGGCCTGACAGTGAGCCCGTCTCCCCTAGGTCCCTGTCTAGCACTCTGCTTTGTCTGGGCTTTCACAAGGGAGTGTCTCGACCCTGGACTTGACCGGCTTTGCCTCCCTGTCAGCACTTCTTGGCTAAGCTGCTCCACCCCACTCTCTTTTCTGCCCAACAGGAGAATAAAGGGAGCCTCAGAGCCTCCCAGGCAGGATCAGATTCCAGATCTGTGTAATGAAAACACACCAAGCCAAGCAAACAAAGCAGATGCTCCCTCAGCCAGGCTTATTATTTCAACCTCTCTGTGGACGTCTCACTGCTTCAGGCCATGTCTGCCTGCCAGTCGCCCAGGGTCCCGCCTCCCCATCCAGGCCAGCAGCCTGGGCTTTCATGGCAGAGGCACATGACCAACCAAACCAAAGAAAAGACCACTGAGAGCCAAGAGGCCTGGACTCCAGTTCCAGCAAGTTGCCTTCCTTCTCTGAACTCCTGGCTTCAAAATTAACCATGCTAGCTTAGGAGATAAAAGTCAATTGAGGGCAGCATTCTCCACAATAGCCAAGATATGGAAACAGCTTAAGTGGTGTCTGTCAGTGTATGAATGGATAAACAAAATTTGGGGATATATGTGTGTGTATATTATACACGTACGTACATATGCATGGTATGCTGCTAAGTCACTTCAGTCGTGTCCGACTCTGTGCGACCCCATAGATGGCAGCCCACCAGGCTCCCCCGTCCCTGGGATTCTCCAGGCAAGAACACTGGAGTGGGTTGCCATTTCCTTCTCCAATGCATGAAAGTGAAAAGTGAAAGTGAAGTCGCTTAGTCGTGTCCAACTCCTAGCAACCCCATGGACTGCAGCCTACCAGGCTCCTCCGTTCATGTGATTTTCCAGGCAAGAGTACTGGAGTGGGTTGCCATTGCCTTCTCCATATATATGTATATGCTGCTGCTAAGTCGCTTCAGTCGTGTCCGACTCTGTGCGACCCCATAGACTGCAGCCCACTAGGCTCCTCTGTCCCTGGGATTCTCCAGGCAAGAATACTGAAGTGGGTTGCCATTTCCTTCTCCAATGCATGAAAGTGAAAAGTGAAAGTGAAGTTGCTCAGTCGTTCCCAACTCTTAGTGACCCCATGGGCTGCAGCCTACCAGGCTCCTCCGTCCATGGGATTTTCCAGGCAAGAGTATTGGAGTGGGGTGACATTGCCTTCTCCAGTATATGTATATACATATACATATATATATATACACACACATATACATATATATGTAATTGAGCCACATGAAAGAAGGATACCCTGCCATTTGTGACAACATGGATGGACATTGAGGGCATTATGCTAATGAGACAAATCAGGCAGAGAAAGACAAATACTATATGATCTCATTTATATGTGGATCTAAGAAAGCCAGTCTCAGAGAAACAGACTATAGAATGGTCCTTACCGGGGCTGGGGGTAGGGGAAATTGGGGAAATACTGTTGAAGGGTATAAGTAGACAACTAGAAGATGAAGGAACTCTGGAGGTCTGGTGCATGGTAGAGTGACTACAGTCAACAGTACTGTATTCTATATTTCAAAGTCGCTAGGAGCAGGTGGTAAAGTTTTTATTACCACAAAAACAGAAATGATAACTATGTGATGGGAAAAAGGAAGGTTTTAGCTATGCTGTGATGGTAAGCATACTGCAATACATGAGTGTATCAAGTCAACATGTACACCTTAAACTTACACAATGTTATGTGTCAATTATATGCTAATTTTAAAGATGTAAATTGAGGTTAAGAGTGAGATCTCTGAAGCCAGACCTCCTGGCTTTGAACTCTGGCTCACCAAATGTCAAATATCAAAAACCTCTCTCTTCCAGCTCCCTCAGCTGTAAAGTGGTTATCAGTACCTGACTCAGATGCCCTCTAGGTAAGGGGAAGAAACGAATCTGTGTCCAGTCCTCAGGCAGTGCTGGCTCGTAGCATGCCCTCAACAATTCCTCATCACTCTGCTCACTTCTAAGATGCTCAGTCTGTAAGGGGAGTCAGGCGTGCAGCTGAAAGTGCACTAGAGTTGCCAGTGGAGCAGTGGAATTCTGCACAGGCACAGTACAGGCACATAGTTGGGGTCAGGCCCACTGAGGGCTCGGGGAGAAGTTCAGGGAACTCTTGAACTTGAGCTGAATCTAGCGTTGATGAGGCTGACATGGTGCGGGTGGTCGTGGAAGATAAAAGAGGGAGGGAAAGGCAGAAGAGAGTAAAACTGGCTGCATGTTTGGGGACTGGAGAGGGAGTGGGTGTGACGAGCCCTGGGTGTGAGGGGAGAGAGGACCCTAGAGGGTTTAGTAGGTCCTGGGGATCTTGGAGCCTTTATTCATGGATAACATGGAGCCACTGCTGGGTTTTAAGCAGAGGAGGGATGTAACAGTTCTGGGTTTTAAGACCCAAGGTCAGCAGACGTTGGAAAATGGATAGGAGGGACCATCCAGGGGGCCTGGTGAACTTTAAGCAGTGATTGCTGCAGCTGAAGCCAGAAGTGGTACAGAACTGACCTGAGATAGAAGGAAGAGAAAGGCAGGGAATGTGTGCGGTGGATGTGGGAGTCATGGGGGCCAAGCAAGAGAACCACCATAGCTCTGTGTGCAGAGTGCTGACCACATGGTGGCCATTGCTGGGCGCTTCTACACCGGCACAATGGCCGTGCTGCAGTGAGGAGGGTGGAATAGCTTCAAGGTCACACAGCTGGTGAGCAGAGAAGGATGCCTATCCACAGTCTGGATTCAGAGCTCCTGGCTGTGACTACTGCACATGACTGCCTCTCTATGGGAATGACTTTTATCCAGCTCCTTCCATGTGCCTGCAATGCGGGAGATCTGGGTTCCATGCCTGGGTTGGGAAGATCCCCTGGAGAAGGGCATGGCAGCTCACTCCGGTATTCTTGCCTGGAGAATCCCATGGAGAGAGGAGCCTGGAGGGCTACAGACCATGGAGTCGCAAACAGTCGGACACGAGTGAGCGACTAACACTTTCACTTTCCTATGCGCCAGGCCTTGCCCTAAGTCACCTGCCCAAGGTCACCCAGCTACAAATTGGCAGAGTTGTGATTCGAACTTAGATTTCTTATCACTATATTGAAATATCTCGGGTGTCACTCTGATTCAGGTGAGACCACAGGAGTGGATGCAAGTGGATGTGATTGTCGAAGGCATTGCTGTCCTGAGAGCACATGTGTAAATTCTAAATTTTCCAGTAGCCACATTAAACAAGGTAAAGGTAAAAAAGAAAGAATTAAGGACATGTTTTGTTTAACTCAATATCTAAAAATATTTATCATTTCCATGTGTAACCTCATTATAAAAATTATGAATGCTTGTGCTTAACTATAAGGACCTTTATGGACAAGGTATCCAGACATTTTGTAAAGTCAACATATACAAATAGAATTCAAGCTATTTCCTTTACTTTTGTGGCCCTGGTGGCTTATACTTTCTGGGTGTAGAGGCCTCTCTCCCCGTTGTCTGTGGAGTGGTTTTAATATGGGCAATGCTGAAGAAGGGTTAGGTATATCAATGCCATACCTAATCTTGCTGATCTTTAATGGGCAATTCTGCAGCCCATTAAACATGGTATTTAACCCCTGTCTCCACACTCTGCCCTTTTAGGGAGGGTTTGCAAATCTGCTGACTTTCCTGAAGGACTTGGGTGTTGTCTATCTCCAGCCAGACAGTGGAGGAGGACGCTGAGTGCAGGGATCCTGCCAGGGGATGGTTAGACTCCTTGTCTGTTTGGCTCCCTTGGGACACATTGAGATATTAAAGGCCACTATAAACATTTTTCAAAAAACAAAAGAGACATTTCTTTTGTGTGGGTTGGGAGGTAACTCCCTGGCAAGGGGTATTACTCACTTCACCAAAGTTAAAGAAGTAAGAGCACTGTGCTGAGGTTTGGAAAAGCTGAGATGTTTTTCTTCTAAATCAAACACTTAGTTTTCCTGTTGGGGCTGGATCTGTGCAGGCTTCTCTCCCAGGAGGATGTGCCTTGAATTAGGGAAGCGGGTGTTAACAGGGTGGTGGGGGAAAGCCTTGGTGGAAGGAGAGAGGGCAGAGTGCTAAGAAGTTCTGTCCTGGGTATACTGCCTGCAATAACTCTACATTTATTCAACAAGCAACTCAGAACCTCAATGTGTGAAGGGGTCTGAGAGGGCATCTGGTCAACCCTCTCATTTTGCAGATGAGGCAGTTGACATACAGGGAGGGGCAGATGACTTGCCCACAGTTGCTCACAAATCAAGGACTGAGACTGCCAACTCCTCTCCACCAGTGCACCACAGTGAGGTGTGCCTGGCATTGGCTGTCCAAGGGATGACCTACGTGTTGTTCAGTCGCTAAGTCGTGTCTGACTCTGCGACTTCATGGACTGTAGCATGTCAGGAGGACATGCTGAGGACCATCCCTATCCTCCACTATCTCCGAGTTTGCTCAAGTTCATGTTCATTGAGTCAGTGATGCTAACATTTAACTTTTAACACTTAGTTATTTATTTCAATGTGTGTTAGGAAAAACTGTCCTGTCCATGAAACTCATAATCTATGATGGGATATAGAATGTCATTTAAAAATACATTTATTTAAGCAAACAGAAAGGTAGCATGTTTGTATGTATGTTTGTGTATTGTTTTTAAAATGTTGGGAAATAACAGAATAGGTGACCTGTAGGCTTGTTATAAATTATGACCACAGTTCACCCCACCTTTCGGGCTTATGGTGCTGCAGGGTGAAGCCTGGGGAGGCCTTTCTAGGCTCTCCTAGAATTGGGCATTTTCAGCCTGAGAAGGCTGCCCCCTCAATCCCCAGAGTCCCCTTTCCTTCACCTCGTACTTTAATTCTACTTTGTGGTTTCTCCCTTCCCTTTGTGTCCTTCTGCTCCCCACACCCAGAATAGCCACGAGGCAGGAGGAATGGCTTTCCTACGCGGATCTGTGAGCTCCCCATCCCAGGAGCTGGGGTTCATACAGGACCCTGGCTGCTGGGGGCCAGAGTCTGGGTTTTTTTCTCATCCTGTCTCCAGGAAATTTCAAGCTTACTGTATCTATTTGCCTTCTTCCCAGAGCTGCCTACCTGTAAAAAAAAAAAAAAAAACCTCAGCTTAAAATATTAATGGTTAACAGTGGATAAATACCTCACCAGCAGCCCCCTCCTACAACCCCTGGTCTATGACAATGGTACATTAATAGGCCTTGGGATATCCCTAAATCATAACTAAAATACAAAATACAAAATCAAAAGAAGCTACAATGACACATCATTATCACTCAAAGTCTACAGTTTACATTAGCGTCACTCTATGGGTTTTAACAAACATATAATGACACGCATCCACCATCACAGAATCATACAAGATTCTTCCAATGCCGGAAAACTCCTCTGTTCTCTGCCTGCTCTGTCCTCCCCTTTAGCCTTTGGTAATCACTGATCTTTGTATTTTCTCCACAGTTTTCCCTTTTACATATATTTGGGATCATACAATGCAGCCTTTTCAGATAGGATTCTTTCTCTTAGTAATATGCATTCATATTTCTTTTCATGGCTTCATAGTTCATTTCTTTTCAGCATTGAATAAAATTCACCAATTGTAAAAAAGATACCACTCCAGTGGGGGATGTTGATAATGGGGGAGGCTGTGCAGGTAAGGGGGGCGTGGGAATATGGGAATCTCTTTACCTTCTGTTCAATTTGGCTGAGAATCTAAAAATGCTCTAAAAAATAAATTCTATTTAGAAAAAAAGGACTATGAAGGGTGGCCATGTTTGTGAACCCAAGAACCCAAGGGTGGGTGGGTTCTATGCTAGGGTTAAGATAAAATAAATGAAAGGTCTCGTCTCCTAGTCTTAAGAGTAGTGATCATAGAGGAGTGTCCATGAGATAATAAATTACCATGGATCGAGTGCCTTCTAGCATCAAAATTCTCATGAAAGCAGGGATTCTGATTTGATCTCCACTGTATTCTCAGTCACCAGAACACTGCCTGGCACTTAGTAGGGGCTCAATTAATGTCTGTTTTTTTTTTCTATTTTTTGGCTGCATCCTGTGGTATGCGGGACCTTAGTTCCCCACCCAGGGATTGAAACTGCGTCCTCTGCGGTAGAAGCACAGTGTCTCAACTGTGCTTAACTGGAATGCCAAGGAAATCCCATTATTAACATTTGTTGAGAAATTAACAAAAATATCAGGGTCTATGCTAGGCACTGGGGCTCCAATCATGTTTCTGCTCTAGGAGTCTGAAACACTGACAAGCTGATGCAGAATGACAGAACAGTAAGACGGTACAGTAAGAGGGAGCTGGGCTAGGTCCAGTGGTGGCTCAAAGGAAGGCAGAGAGGATAGAAGGCTTTAAAGGGGAGAGGCTGCTTCAGCTGGGTCCAGAAGGAGTTCTGAGGGAGTGACATCTGGAAGTATGATTTGAGGTGTGTGAAGTGCAGGTAGGTTTGGGAGGACTTAGCTTAAGGACTAAGCTTGCCTGTTCCTGGGGTCACACTCTGGCCATTTCTGACAACAAACCAGGTCCTGAACTTAAGGACACCAGCTCCCCCTCTCTCCACCCCATTCTAACTGCCCTTCCCTGGATCCAGCCCAAGGTCTCGGGGCCTTGTGTGCCACTGCAGGTGTCAGGTTTCAGATGATGGCCTTCAAGGGGGCTCTATCCAGAAGCACCGACCATGCTTGCGGGCTGGAAGTGACAGCATCCTAGAACTGGCTCATACTGACTTACAAGTTGTTATTCAGTCACTCAGTCGTGTCTGACTCTTTGCAACCTCATGGACCGCAGCATGCCAGGCTTCCCTATCCTTCACCATCTCCTAAAGTTTGCTCAAACTCATTTATTGAGTCGGTGATGCCATCCAACAATCTCATCCTGCTCTCAATCTTTCCCAGCATCAGGGTCTTTTCCAACGAGCCGGCTCTTTGCATCATGTTGCCAAAGTATTGGAGCTTCAGCTTCAGCATCAGTTCTTCCAATGAATATTCAGGGTTGATTTCATTTAGGATTGACTGGTTTGATCTTCTTGCTGATCAAGGAACTCCCAAGGATGCAATTGTTAAATATTTAGAAAATTTGTGAGCCAGTTATTAAACATTGTTAGCTTCAAGCTGTCACCAAAGGAAGGACTTACACCGTAGAAATTGGCAAACACTACAAATTTGGGCATTTTTATTCCCCCAGAGAGTCAGTTTGCCAGAACACCAGTGGTTGGAAAACTACTTTTGCTGACTCTCTTTCAGTGTTCCATGGAAGGATTTGAAGTGTTACAATAAAAATTGGATTACTGTTTTGTTAAAGCAAAATACTTAAGAGCTTGATTTTTCAAGCACCCAAAGAGCACACTCATATGCATTAACTTGGGATTCCTGGGCAATCCTTTTTTGTGCAGTCTGCAGAATAAGGCTTCTCCTTCCAACTTGGTTTATTTAGAGAATAACCTGATACTGCGGAGCAAGAAATCACTAGTGATTTTCTCAAAACCATGCTCTCCAAGGACACAAAATATAAAGGGAGGCTGGGTGCCGAGGCTGATCAAGTTCATCAGAGTAGCCTCAATGCTCTTCTGGTGGAGTCGTAAAAGTTATAGAATGAAATGACAGCTAATATAATACTACTTTTATACTCATTATAATTTCAAGTTCTGTAGTATTTCACTGGAAAAGGAATTTTTTTTTTTTTTGCCCAGTCAACTTATTTTGCAGAAGAGGAATCTTAGAGGGACAAGGTTACTTTGCTTCTGATGGTGCAGCTTCCGGGAAGGGAAGGGAGGAAACCTGGAAGGAAGGAAGAGGACTTTCTGAAAGTCAGAACTCCTGGCACCCCCACCTAGTGCCCTTTCCCGAATGAAGGAGGAACATGTCCAAATTTCATCACAAACCTTCCTTGACTTTCAATGGAGTGACGTCCGATAAACCCACACTAAGTTGAAAATACTGTTAGGTTGAAAATGCATTCAATGCACCTCACCTAGTGAACATCATCGCTGAGCCTAGCCCACCTTCCATGCGCTCAGCACCTACACCAACCTACAGCTGGGCAGGATCACAAAGCCTGTAATCAAGTGCTGAATGTCTCATATGATTTGTCAAATACTGTACTGAAAGTGAAAGGCAGAATGGGTGTCTGGGGACAGGACGGTTGTAAGTGTGTCTGTTGTTCACTCTTGTGGTTGTGTGCTGACTTGGAGCTGCTCCCCAGCATCATAAAGGGGTATCAAACCACATACCACTAGCCATGAAAAGATCAAAATTCACCAATTATTTCCAAGTATGGTTCCTGCTGAAGGCATATCACTTTCACACGATTGTAAAGTCAAAAAATTATAAGTCGAACCATCCTAAGTCAGAGATTGTATTTTGAGCAGGGAACAAAATCACCATAGTAATACGTGCCCAAAATGTCTGAACTCAACCCAGGTTCAGACTCAACCTAGGGTTTAGTCAGTGTGTACCCACAAGGGCCAATGTGTCTTGGCCTGGCTGATCTCTCTGACCTCATTCCTTTCCATCTGCCCCTCCACTCTTTCAGTTCCTAGAATCTGCCAAGCGCAATGCTGCCTCAGGGCCTCTGTATTCATTCCTTCTTCCAGAGAAGCTCCTAATGCAGACAGTCTCACAGCTGACTCCTCATTGTCTTTGTCCTATTGCTCTGTCCTCCTTGGAGAGGCCTCTCCTAATCCAAGGTAAAGTGGCTCTTTCACTTCCCTATGGCATTCTGTGACATCACCTGTTGCGCGTTCTTTCTTGCACGATCATGGTTTCACATTGTCTTATACTTGTCTATACCCCCAACAAGAACATAAGTTCTGTGAGAGCCAGGACTTGTCTGTTAGATTCACTGCTGTATACTTTGCTCCTTGTACGTAGCAGATATTTGGGATGTTTTCAACTTTTTATTTTATATTGAAGTATATCCATTTAACAATGTTGTGATGGTTTCAGGTGGACAGCAAAGGGACTCAGCCATATATACACATGTATATATACATATATACTGGAGTGGGTTGCCATTTCCTTCTCCAATGCATGAAAGTGAAGAGTGAAAGTGAAGTTGCTCAGTCGTGTCCGACCCGCAGCGACCCCACGGACTGCAGCCTTCCGGGCTCCTCCATCTATGGGATTTTCCAGGCAAGAGTACTGGAGTGGGGTGCCATTGCATTCTCCAATAAACATATATGTATCCATACAGTGGGATGGATAGTGGGATCTTAGTGGGATCTTTTTTTTTTTTTAACAAATAAATGAACAACAGATGCTGAACATGACCTCTGGGCACTCTTTTGACCTAAGGAGTGGTTTTCAACCTGGACACCACGGAGTCTTGAGGTACCCTGGAGAAGCTTGGGGGTTCCTTCTTTGTGGGCACAGACTCCTACAAGGAGACCACAGTTGAGTCCGCATGGATCTGCCTATAAATATGGAGAGTTTCAGTTTTATTGTTCACTGGACAGAGGACTCAGAGACCAAAGAGCCAGGCCAGGTCATTGCTAAGGAAGTGCTGGATAGGAAATTGGGCTGCACACCTCCGACTGGATACGGAGGAGCCCATGAACGGGACAGCATGGAGTAAGCTCTGACACTGAGGGGAGGCGGCAAGAAGAGCAGGGTCACGGCAGACATATCATGGTGGGGCAGGGCTCTCCAGCTATGAGGAGAGGGTCTTCGGGAGACTGGTGGCTGGCTTCTAAGGTTTCCTTCCAGCTGCCTCAGCTCCTTGCCCCTGAGTCGCTAACTAGTGATGGGCCAGCTGATGCTTTTCGCTGAGAAGCTGGCATTTTCTAACCATGACTTTAAACAGAACGTTTGCTTCTGCACTCACCAAGAGAGCAACAGCCTTGCTCTTGGTGGCCTCATTAAATGGGATTATATTTTCATAGCACTCACTTTTAGAACATTCTTATTTGCTGTTCCAGGCTCTTGGAGAGACAGCCCGAGAGGCTCTGCTGATAAAATGACTCTGGGCATGATAGAGATGGGGAGATGCTGAAATGAATAGCAGCTTTGTTTGTTTGGTATTGGAACAGGCAAGAGGAGCTATGTTTTAAAAAATGAAGTTTTCTTTCTTTCCACAAGAAAAAGACCTAATCTGGCTGCACAGCCAGCAACACAGGTTTGCTCACAGAACAGAACAAATGCGAGTAGAATGAGATTAGCTTTGGGAAAAAAAAAATTTAAAGAAATAAAATAATTATGGAGCCGGAGTGGGTAGGACTGGAGAAGAGGTAAGATCAAGAGGCATTTAAGATGCTTAATTAAAAAGCCAAAAAGAGGTGTTTCCCTGGTAGTCCAGTGGTTAAGAATCTGCCTGCCAATGCAGGAGACAGGAGTTCGATCCCTGGTTTAGGAAGATCCCACATGCCTTGAGGCAACTAAGCCTGTGTGCCGCAACTGCTGAGCCTGAGCACGCAACTCCTGAAACCCTGTGTCCCAGAGCCTGTGCTCTGCAACAAGAAAAACCTCCGCAATGAGAAGTCTGTTTGCCACAACCAGAGAAAGCCCGTGTGCAGCAGTGAAGACCCAGCAGAGCCCAAAATAAAATAAATAAAAAATTTGAAAAAAAAAAAAAAAAGCCAAAAAGAAAAAGCAGCAACAGATGGAGTATGAGTTTGATGGCATAAATACACATTAAGGCATTTAAGTATACATCTCTTAGTATATACAAACATATATACTAAGTATATATACATCTATATAGACATGGGGTTTCCAAATATGACTGGTTCCTCTCCCTGCAGACTTGACCTGTGTTTCCTGCCTGTGATGGAGAGAAGATAGTAATAATTAATATTACTGCCATTTTCTGAGCACTCACGATGTGCCCCACTCTGCAAAGTGGCATGTACATATACAGTAACAGTTATCATTCTTCACACTTACCGAGCTTCTCTGAGCTTTAGCTGTAAAACGGGGACGATGGGATTATCTACTTCATTGAGCTGTTGTGACAATCAAGTAAGACAATGAATGGAGTACAGGGGGCCCAGCACCTAGTAAGTGCTCAATAAATGGCTTGTGATTATTATTATTGTTATTTTCCACTGGTGCCTCCAAATAAAAATGCTTAAAACTGGACTCATTCTCTTCCCCCTCAGGCCTATTCTCTTCTATCTCATATTTCAGTCAATGGGATCATTACAGTCTCAGTTTTCTTCTCATTCAGGCAGTCACTGAGTTCTTACAGTTCTGCTTTTCCCTTATCTCTTGACTGCATCCTTATCTCTGTCCCACTGTCTGGGCTCCTGACTGGGTGCAAACCCTTGTTTCTTCTCTGAACTGCTACAGTGTTTCCCTAATAACTCCCAGGGACTCTAATCTTCCCCTTCCTTGCCCCCACTGGTCTCCTCTGCTCTCACATTGCTGCCAGAGAGCTTTCTCCACCTTAGAAATCTAACCACGCCCATCATTGTTCAAACCCTGCCATTGGGTCTGTCTCTTACCTAGAAGATAAAGCCCACATTGTAGAGGACAGAATAAAATGCACCTACAATCTGCTCCTGACCCCTGCCTAGTCTCACCTACTCGTCCAGGTCTCCCTGCAGCTCATGGCTCTGAATACTGGCATCACATTAGTATTGCCTGAAAGTGAAAATGAAGTTGCTCAGTCGTGTCCGACTCTTTGCGACCCCATAGACTGTAACCTACCAGGCTCCTCCGTCCACGGGATTTTCAGGCAACAGAACTGGAGTGGGTTGCCATTTCCTTCTCCAGGGGATCTTCCCAACCCAGGGATCAAACCCAGGTCTCCCGTATTGTAGGCAGACGCTTTACTATCTGAGCCACCAGGGAAGTTCTTTCACCTAGCATCTCCTGGGGAGAAAAAAAATGCCAATGCCTGGGCCCTCCTCCAGCCAATCACGGCAAAGTCTGGGGGTGGGCCCCAGGGAGCAGTATAATTTCAAAGCGTTCTGGGTGCTTCCAACACATTGTTGGACTTGAGAAGCCCTGCTCCCACTGCACCTGGCAGCTTGCAATGCTCCCTTGGGCCTTTACGTGTTTGTGTGGGCAGATCCCACCACTTAGAATGTTTTCCCCAGCTTTATCAACCTGAAGTATGTCTCTCATCCTTTGAGATGTAGCTGAGTCTTCCTGTCATGTGGAAATCTCTGGTCCATAGAGGTGCTCCTGCTGGTCTGACATGTCCCTCTGTTACAATGTATTTGGCTGCACCGCCTCTGACACTATAAGGGAGGGAACTCCTTGAAGGAGGGCTCGTGATTATTAGTTGTCTCATCACAATCCCTGCACACACTTACAGGACAAAATTTCTGGACAAATGAATACACCCTCCATCGTGGTTCAGTTTTTTTTTTTTAACTTTTAATTTTATATTGGAGTACAGTTGATTGACAATGTTGGGATATTTTTAGGTGTACAGCAAAGTTATTCAATTATACATATATGTGTATCTACTCATGGTTCAGTTTTTTAAAAAATAAAGTTATTCATTGTTTTGGCTGTGCTGGGTCTTGGCTGCTGCAAGGGTTTTCTCTCCTTGCAGTGAGCAGGCTTGAGCTCACTGTGGTAGCTTCTCTTGTGGAGCTTCTCTTGTGGGCTCTAGGCACGTGGGCTCAGTAGTTGTGGCGCACAGGCTTAGTTGCTCGGCAGCATGTGGAATCTTCACGGACCAGAGATCGAACCCGCATCCCCTGCATTGGCAGATGGATTCTTAACCCACCAGGAAAGCCCTTGTGGTCCGGTTTTACCTAAACTCTCTTCTCAGTCCTTGGCTTGCATTTCTGCTGCAAGGTTGACTACATTATGCCCTGATTGTAGTCAGCTGTCTACACGATCTTCTTCTGTCACCTCTCCCCAGCTCACCAGTCTTACTTCCATCCCTGTTCACCTCAAGCACCTACTCCTACCCCAGGAGCTTTGCGCATGCTCTTCCCTCTACCGTCAGGCTCTTCCTCAGGGTCCACACAGCTCACTCTCTCCTTCCTTCATATGCCACGGCACAGAAAGGCTTCCCTGATCACTCCCCTGCCCTCCTCACGATCTGTTCCTCTTATCCTGTTTCTGCCTTCAGAATCCTTCTCCTCACCTGACATACTGCAGTGTAATTTATTTATTCTTTTATCTTTGCCGCCTCCTATAAGATGTATTGCTTATCGTGATTTGCTATACAAATTTTTGGAAAACCACTGCTCTAGACTATAGATCAGCAAACTTTTTCTGTGAAGAGTACGGTGGTAAATATTTTAGGATTTGCAGGCCATGAAAATGATTAAACTCTGATGTTGTAGTGTAGAAGCAGCCATAGACGATATGTACACAAACAGGCAGGGCTGTGTTACAAAATCTTTATTAACAAAACCAGGTCCAGGACTAAATTTGACCTGTGGGGGGTAATCTGCCAAGTCCTGCATTAGAGTGTAGTCTAGTGAGAGCCTGTGTCTTTCATGTGTAAATTTCCTGCATTCAGGAGCCATGTCTTTTTCATGTCTCGATCTTAACCAAGGGTCCTTCACCTCAGGGCCTAGCCCATCCTTTGCATATAACAAATGCTCATAAATTTTTGCCAAAATATTCAATAAACATTTACTGAGTCCTTAACTCAGAACAGCTAGGCACCAACTCCATTAACGTTGGTTGAATGAACACAAGAGTCCTGGCCTCAAGTTCTCAAAAGCCTTTGCCCCTCCTCCAATCCTTCTGAAGACTGAGACCCAGAGTCCAAAGGATGTCCGCGCCCTGGCAGCCTGGGTCACGTGCTGCCAGGGGTCGGAAGGGGTGGTGGGAAGTGATGGGAACAACAGAGGGCTTGATGGACTGTTTAGGGAACTGCCTAATTATCCTGCTTATCAGTTTTTTGGTTCCTTTCCTTTGCTCTTCTCTTTAATAAATCAGAACTCCTTCTGTTGGTATTGAGCTCTGGGTCACTGATTCTTTTGCCCGGATGTTTATAGAGTTACAGTGTGACCGTGAGATTGAATGGAAGGGAAGGGAGGCACCTGACAAGTGTCAGCTCTGAAAGGCAACACCTCAACTTCCCAGGGCCCCTCCATTGTGCAGGGTGAAGGAAGGGCTTCCCACTGTTCAGGGCCCTGGCCAGGCTAGGGGGGAGATGGAGTCAGCGGGTGCAGCTAGGGTACCCAGGGGTTTACAGCCCAGTATGGGAAGGGTGACTGAGGGTTTTTGTGAGGCCCATGTGTTAAGAATGGTTTTTAAATGGCTGGGGAAAAAAAATCAAAAGAAGAACAATATCCCACAACATGTAAAAATCATATGAAACTGAGATTTCAGTGTTCACAAATTTACAGTGGAACATGGCCATGCACATTCATTTACCTCTTGTCTAGGGCTAGTTCGGTGTGGAGTCCAGTAGTTGCAACAAACCATTTAGCCTGAAAGGTTAAGATGTTTACCATCTGGCTCTATAATGAAAAAGTTTGCTGACCCCTGACTAGTATGACTAGATGCCAGGGACTAGAACCACTGACATCACCTGGCAGCTTGTTAGAAAGGCAGATTCCCAGGCAAGCCTCACTCAGGCCTAGTGAATCAGAATCTGCATCTTAAGGAGATTCCCCAGTGATCTGTAAAGACTTAAAAATACAGGGAGCACTTAGGCCCAGAGCAAGTGAATCAAAATCTCTTTGTTCAGCCGCTAAGTCATGTCTGACATTTTCTGACCCCATGGACTGCAGCACACCAGGCTTCTCTGTCCTTCACTATCTCCTGGAGTTTGCTCAATCTCATGTCTATTGAGTCAGTGATGCTATCCAACCATCTCATCCTCTGCTGCCTTCTTCTCCTTTTGCCTTCAATCTTTCCCAGCATCAGGGTCTTTTCCAGTGAGTTGGTTCTTCATATCACGTGGCCAAACATTGGAGCTTCAACTTCAACATCAGTTCTTCCAATGAATATTCAGGACTGATTTCCTTTAGGATTGACTGCTTCAATCTCCTTGCAGGCCAAGGGACTTTTAAGAGTCTTCTCCAGCACCACAGTTCAAAAGCATCAATTCTTTGGTGCTCAGCCTTCTTTATGGTCCAACTCTCACATCCATACATGACTATTGGAAAGACCATGGCTTTGACTTTACGGACCTTTGTCAGCAAAGTGATGTCTTTGCTTTTCAATATGCTGTCTAGGTTTGTCATAGCTTTCCTTCCAAAAAGCAAACATGTTCCAATTTCATGGCTGCAGTAACCATCTGCAGTGATTTTGGAGCCCAAGAAGAGAAAAGCTGTCACTACTTTCACTGCATCTCTTTAATGATCCACAAATTTTTAAAGTACTTTATGTCAGTCAATCTGCAGAGTAACTCTTCACCCATTATTGTTGTTGTTGCTGTTCAGTCACTCAGTCGTGTCTTACTCTTTGCAACCCCATGGACTGCAGCATGCCAGGCTTCCCCATCCGGCACTAACTCCTGGAGCTTTCTCAAACTGATGTCCATCGAGGTGGTGATGCCATCCAACCATCTCATCCTCTGTCATCCCCTTCTCCTCCTGCCCTCAATCTTTCCGAGCATCAGGGTCGTTCCCAGTGAGTCAGCTCTTCACATCAGGTGGCCAAAGTATTGGAGTTTCAGCTTCAGCATCAGTTCTTCCAATGAATATTCAGGGTTCCAGTTCTAACTGTTGCTTCTTGTCCTGCATACAGGTTTCTCAGGAGGCAGGTAATGTGGTCTGGTGTTCCCACTTTATTAAGAATATTCCACAGTTCGTTGTGATCCACATAGTCAAAGGCTTTAGCATACTCAATGAAGCAGAAGTAGATGACTTTTTGGGAATTCCCTTGCTTTTTCTATGATCCAGCATATGTTGGCAATTTGATCTCTGGTTCCTCTGCCTTTTCTAACTCTAACTAAATCCTTCTAACTCATCTTTCTACAAAGTTCCCATGTTGAAGAGCAAGGCCTGTCAAGGATCCACGTCAAGGATCTCAGGCCTGTCTGACTCAGGGGCTACACTCACCTCACTCATCAGCCAGAGCATCCTAATAAGGTGCTCTTGCTGCTGCTCTCTGATCCCTCAGGGTGGCTGGGAGCCTCAGGCTCTTCTTGTCAACTGCAGGGAGCCTTCTCCACTGATCCACTCAATCCTCGTTTCAACCATTTTCCAAGAGTGTCATGATGTGTCATGACAGCATCTGCTGTCCCACGCGGCCCCTCCTTGGGTCTTCTGATCTCACTACTGGAGGATTGAGTGTTGGTGTATGAAGGATCCTTGGGGCTGGGGGTGAGGAGTCGAGGTAAGAGTACAGACTCTGCCAACAGTTCATTTGTTCAGAGGCTTTAGTAGAGGTACTGATAACTGTGCATAAGACATCTTCTGCTCACCCAGCCCCCCTGCAACCCCAACACACATACCCCAAAACATAGTGAGCCCACTGTTTACATCCTTCTCCCACAAACAACCTTGCCACTTCCCTCTGTCAGCCACAGTGCCAGCTGCCTCTAAGTGGACTCACTTCCAAAAAGCCAGAGGAGTGGCTGTTCTCAGTTGCAGGAAGCGTGGTGGGAGGCTGCCCTGGGCCACGGCCGCAGTGAGCATGGGGGCACCTGCTTGTTTCAGGCCATCACTTCTCTAGCCCACTAATAGCAACAATGGGCTGCGCCTGCATATTTTGGCTGAGGAAGACCTCAGTGGACACACAGGCTGTGTTCTGGATGGGCTGGCGAGCTCTCTGGAGGCTTCCCTCCTCTGGCATGGGTTCCGGGACCAGAGGAAAGAATGAACAGCCTTCACAGAATGCAGTGTGTGACCATACACCCAATCATTTTGCCTCCTTGATTTCTGCTGGTCTCATCTGTTAAATGGGTGTCATGATAACAATACTCTCATCAAAAGATGGCTTGAGCCTAAGCAGGCTCCCAGTGTGGAAATACTTTGCAAATTGACTGTCAAGCTGGGGTAGAAGTACGGAGCTGCTCATCAGATTGTGGGAAATTACAGTGTCTCACTCTAACAGGCAGCGTGCGCCCCCTCCTCCTTCTGGGAGCCTCTTAAGGCATGACTTCTCTGACCTTTCTTGAATACAAAGCCAAGATGGGTCAACAGACACTGCCAGGAAAGCAGAAAAAAGAAAGAGGAAATCCTACTGTTTTTCAGTGTTTGTCAGCTCAGAAATATTCTGTTTTCCATGGAGGAGTGGTGCGGTCAGTGCACACTGAGCAGGTAGCATATCTTTCCAGAGGAGACTGTTTCTATGTCTCTGTCCCTCTTGACAAAATGGGGCCTTTTAGGTGGCTGGGGTGTACCCTGATTGTAAAGCACTGTGCCAGGGGCTGATAGTCTTCTTTCTCTTCTTCTCATTCTCTTGCATGAGTGTGCTTATTCTTGGCTTTAGGCCTGGGATGAAGTCAGTTCAGCAGACAAGAGTGGTTCATAGGCAAAGGTCAGTGCTGGCCTCCAAGGTACTCACATGTTTCTTGGGTGGAACCCTGTGAAATTCTTTATAAATCAACTCTCTTATTAAGTTGGCTGGTGGCCTTAAAACAGGAAGCGATGATTCCACCAGGGCGTTCCTGCGGGTCCCAGGCAGCAGGAAGAAGCGGGCTGAGGGACCTGACAACCTTAGTTCGAATTCTGCTTCTGTCACTTACCTGTGAGTTTAAGCAAAACAGCTCTTGGAACCTCTGCAAAGCTGCAATCAGGAAGAGCTGTCAGAGTGTCTCTGAGGGTTAGAGGAGATGCTGAAGGCACTGATGCTTCTGCAACAGCTGGTGTGCCTTTGCTCATCCCATCTCATCTGCTCTGAATTACCCCAGAGAAGGCAAGGGATTTGCTCCAGGTCACAATGCTAGCAGATGGCAGAGTCCAGATCAGAGTCCAGTGAGGTCTAAGTCAAAAGTCCACATCCTCCTCTGCTTACCTCCCCATCTCACAGTCATGAGCCGCTTCATGCTTTTTAACACAATTCGATTCACTAGCTTTTCCAAGTGCTTGGTGAGGAACATCATGTATATTTGATGTATTTGACACCCTGCACTCATGTGTTTAAATGACTTGCCCAAGGGGATGCTGTGGGCCCCAGGGAGTATGAGGCTGGCAGGAGGACCCAGGTTTCCTGAGCCCAGGCCAACCAAGGATGGTGGAAAGATGTGAGGATTAGAGGAGTGAGTTTCAGCAGTAGATATCTCAGCCTTAAACCCTTGTAAGGAAAACAAGTTGATGATCCAGGTGATGTCACCTTCAACATGGCAAGTGTCAGACTGAAATAACTGTTTTAGTTGCTTCTGTTTGTCCTTAGAATGGTGGCATTTTGGCATCCAAAGGAAGAAAGAGACCCTTAGAACTCTTTACAGAATATGTGTTTGTGTGTGTGGTATATACACATATGTACACACACACACACACACACACACACGAGTCCGTTCTCATTATTCACAGTAGTTACATTCTGTAACATTGTAACAAGCACTGAATTAGTGAATCCTGAACTACTGCTCCTAGAGGAAAACAGGATTTGGTTCCTGCAAGCTTATGGCTACATTTTCATCAACTCATCAATATATAACCTTGTTACGTGTGCTTCCTTTTAAAGACAAATTTTTAATATACATAGTTGATTCATTAACATTGAATTCATAGCCAACGGCAACCACAAGCACCAAGACTCATACCTGAACAAAGCGTATCTAACACAGGCTTTTTTTTTTTTTCCTATAAGAAACATCACAGCCTGCTTGGGATTAGGAACACAGCATCCCAGCCCTATGCTGGGGAGCCATTTTAACAATGAAATCACCAAAAAAAAAGGTACAAAAATGCAAAAGTGTGGCATTAAACACCTCAAGAAGAGGATACTTGATTACAGGCTGAAACAAGAAGGCAGAGCTGACCTCAATTGGGAAGGAACATGCAAATTATTCACCGCTCTGCACGTGTCTGTGAATGGCCACTGAAAAGGCTGCGAGAATTGATTTCAGGGTGATGAATACATTTTTAGTGAGTAGGTAAACTCATAAATGCAGTATCTGTGAATAATGAGGACCCGCGGTGTATATCGTGCTTAGAGAGAGAGTAACCTCGTGCCAGAGGCTCTGAGAAGCAGAGTACGGTGTTTACAATTTTCTCTAAGGGGTAAAGAGTGGATGGAACTGCCTTCAGGGCCCATGTTATTGGAGAGAAGCAGAGAGTAAAGGAGGCAGTGGTCATCCAGGGGGAGGGGGATTTGGTGGACGGTGGAGTTGAGAGGGAGGGTGAGCGGGGGTACAGAGTATGGGTCCCTCTCCCTTCTTCCCCTCACAGCCCGGCAGGGCCTTGAACACTCCTTCCCTGAACACCTTGCAGGGTGAAGCCTCTCCTGTTCTCACCTGACTTGGTTTCTGCTGAGCATGAAACACAGAGCGACTTTCCTCCCAGGTCGTCACCCAGGTGCTGGGGGAGCACTCTATGTCTTAAGTGTTCCCCTGGGTTCCGTTTGCTCATTTGCTCGTTTTCTAGTCCTTTCTCTCCATGACTGTGTCAGCTGACTATCTACTCCCACTTAAAGAAGCAGACAGTGCTGGGAAATCTCACTGGGAGAGTCAGCGCGAAAGAAGAGATGGAGTCCAGGTCGCTGGGAGCTGAGGACAGCAGCGGTCCTGGTCGAGCCAGGATGTGCAAGATGTGAGGGTGTGCAAGACGCCGGGGTGTGTAAGATGCAGGGGTGTGCAAGACGCCGGGGTGTGCAAGACGCCAGGGTGTGCAAGATGCTGCTGGAGACAGTGCATTGGGAGCTGTCACTTTGACCCCTCAGAATACACAGGTCAGCTCAACCCTGCACCTCATCACTCCAGGCTACTCTTAGTAGAACAACAAACCCTGGGCAAGGGGGAGTGTTAGGATACCCATGTCTGGGCTTACTAAACTGTGATCATGGCAACGCCCTTTATCTATCAGAACTTAGAAGCCAGAACCAGACTGCCTGGGGTTGAACCCCAACTCTGCCTCCTACTCCTGGTGTCTCAGTTTCCCCATCTGTCAAGTGGGGATACTGAAAGGATTAATATCTTCCTCATAGGGTGGTTATGAGGATAGTAATTTATAGATAGTAATGACTAATTTATAAAGCACTTAGAACAATGCCTGCACAGAGTAAACTCTGTAGAGAATTAGCTTTTACTATCACTCTGGCTATTATTATTACTACTATTCTTAATCTCTCAAGTATGTAATGGGGTGGAATCATCTCAGAAGACTTTCTTTCCCTTCCTGTTCTGATCCTAGGGGTGGGGTGCTTCCTCACTGGGTGGCCTTGGGCAAGACCCTTTTCCTCTCTGGGGCCCCAGGTTCTTATCTTCTAAGTGAGGTGCTGGGACTCAAGCCCTGAAAGTCTGAATTTACAAAATAAGGAGAAGGCGTCTCCCAGGCTGGGGTTTGTTTGTTATCTTGCCCTCTCTTGGGGATGCCAGAAGCCCATTTTGCTTACTTTAAGAATTTGCCCAGAATTTAATTTTTCTCCCCTTTTGGTCTATTATGAGCAACTGCTTATCTCATCTTAGTTGAGATAAGCAGTTAAGTCATCAGATGAACAGTTTATATTAGCAGTGGGTTTTTAAAGCTCCCATTCCCTGAGTGTTGACCCAGCATCTTCCCAAGCCTGGGCTGATTGATTCTATCATCATTACAACTGCAGGAGGGAAATTATTGTCCCCATATTAGACATGAGGAAATCTAGGCACAGAGAGATTATGCAGCTTAGTGAACAACACACAACTGGTAAATGGTAAATCCAGATTAAAATCAGAATCCCTGCTTTCTACAAATGCTACCCCATAGGCAGTTGGCCACGAACTCAAGTTCTATGATGATAACAGATACACCATCCCATTCAATAGGCTGCTCATAGTATTGATCAAAACCACAGATTCTCATCATTGGAAGATACTGTAGCAGTCATCTTCAGGGTGTGTTAAACTTTGGAAGGATCATGGCCCCTGTGAAAAGGTGAAAGAAGCTATGGACCCTTTCCGTTGCAAAAAAAGTTCACATATCCACATAAAAACATAAACAGAAGTGTCTCAATTTCACCAAGTTCAAACATCTCAGGCAGAAAATCTCAAATAATGCTTAAACTCTCTTGAAACTCTCTAGTACATATTTATTTTTGCTCCAGTTCTGCATTGATGAGAACTTTCTACACAAAGCAGCTGTTCATTCCATTAATGTTCACCTCTGATTGTTAGAAAGTTGCTCTTTCAACACAACTGACATGCCTTTCTCCCGGACCTTGGTCCCATTTTTGGCTCCTACCTGTTACTAATACACAGAAATATCCAGCCGACCTTCCCAGGACAATTCTCCATGTTTCTGAGGATGCCAGCCACACTGTCTCTAGCCCTCCCAGGCTGGAAGGCTCTGCCCTCCACTACTCAGCTCATTTTCTCCTGAACACATTCATTTATCAATGATTCAAACATCCAGAGCCTGTTTACAGTCCAGAACGTAATACAATGTTCTAGCCATGCAGGGACCAGTGCAGTGCAGGATTCTCACTTTACTTTGGAAATCAGATCTTCATTAATATGCCCTAATAAAGGTAAAAAAACACCTTATTTTATCTTGAAATATAACACACACAGAAAGACTTGCCTGGTAGAAAGTGACAGTTCAGTGAGCTACCAATCACAGAGCAAACATCCACATAAGCACCGCCCACGTCAACAACTAGGCTTGAACCACTCCGGCTGTACCCCATGACCACGCCTCCCTCCTCCACAAAGGCAACTTCTATTATTTAATGGGCTTCCCTCATTTCTCAGTGGATGAAGAATCTGCCTGCAATGCAGGAAACTCGGGTTCGATTCCTGGGTTGGGAAGATCCCCTGGAGAAGGAAATGGCAATCCACTCCGGTATTTTTGCCTGGAGAATCCCCATGGACAGAGGAACCTGGCAGGCTACATGGGGTCACAAGAGTTGGACATGACCGAGTGACTTTCACTTTACTTCACTTCATTCTTTAAGGTAGTAATCTTCTTGCTTTCGTAAGTTTTATAATCTTATACGTATGCCACATAGCACTATAGATTAGTTTCCCTGGCTTTGAATTTTATATACATGGAATCATATACATTGGCATCCTTTTAAATCTGACAATTCATTCATTGGTGTGTTTGTGAGATTCAGGCATGTTGTTGTATATTTAGTTGTAATTTATTCATTTTCATTTCTGGAAAATTCCCATTTGCCTGAATTTGCTGCAATTTATTTATCTACTAATATTTTATTCTTAATGGACACATGGACTGTGTCCAGATTTTGGTAACTATGAACAAGCGTCTATAAACACTGGAGTACTCACACACATGCATTCAGGTTGGGTATAGTTAAAAAATGGGCTTCCCTGTTGGCTCAGAGGTTAAAGCATCTGCCTGCAATGTGGCAGACCTGGGTTCGATCCCTGGGTTGGGAAGATCCCCTGGAGAAGGCAATGGCAACCCACTCTAGTATTCTTGCCTGGAAAATCCCATGGACAGAGGAGCCTGGTGGGCTACAGTCCACAGGGTAGCAAAGAGTCGGACACGACTGAGCAACTTCACTTTACCTAAAAAGCAACTCTTTGTAATTTCAGATCAGCAGATAATAGCAACACATATTCCAAAGTAGTTATATCAGTTGACACTTTGAATAGACAGTTGGTGGGAATTTGTTGTATGATGCAGGGAATCCAAAGCCGGTGCTCTGTGATAGCCTAGAGGGGTGGGATGAGGAGGGGCGTGGGAGGGCGGTCCAAGAGGGAGAGGACACACATATACCTGTGGCTGACTCATGTTTATGTATGGCAGAAACCATCACAATATTGTAAAGTAATTAACCTCTAATGAAAAATAAAATCAAACAAACTGACAATTTCACTAGCTCTGTGGGTATGTTCCAAATGTTCCAAGCTCTTGCCAACACTTAGAATTACTAATCTTTTTAACTTGAGCTAGTCTTGTGGTTTTATAGTGGCATCTCATTGTGGTTTTCATTTGCATTTCCCTAGTGGTGAACAAAGTTGAGCCCATTTTCACCTATTTATTAGGTGTTTATGGATTAGAGCTTTTGGCAACTCCTTAACAATTTGATTCATATTGAACCTGTAGCCAAATGAAATGGTTTCTGACAGAGGATGCTGTTTAGTCATAACTCCCTTATTGATTTCAGCTGGATTTGGGGTTCTGAAAGCAGGCCCAAATATTCTTAGTAATAATGACAGCTAATACTTATCGAGTGTCTACTGCATTCCAAGCACTGAGCTATGTTTGACATACATAGTGTCTCTTAATCCTCACAACCAACTTATTAGGTTGATACTATTATTATCCTCTTTTTACATGAGATAATACTAGGGTAGTAACTTAACCTAAGATCTCATAACTAACAAGTAGATCAAATCACCACCTTTAGTTACTATAACAAACTCCCAAAACACATGACTACAATTAAAAAAAAAAACCTTTACAATGATTAAAAGCTGAATAATAAAATGGACATGTAGCTGTCAAATGGAGAAAAATCATTGCAAAGTATGACACAGGGTGAATGGTCATAATGTGCAAAGAGTTTTTACAAGTTAATGAAAGGACACGCATCTCAAAAACTGGTCAAACGTTTCATTGGTCCTATAAATCTGGAAAATTCTGCACAAGTTTTTATGTTCTTCTACCCTCAGGAGGTATATGAGCAAACTTAATGAGTCTGAGAAGTTTTGCACTAGAAATTTACTTTAACATGGAATTTTCATATTTAACAAAATAGCCTTTAGCATCCTGATGAATTACAATCCTTTGGAACAGACTGGTGAACTCTGTAGTAACCACTGTGCTGTGCTTAGTTCTTCAGTCCTGTCCAACTCTTTGTGACCCTATGGACTGCTGCCTGCCAGGCTCCTCTGTCCACGGGGCTTCTCCAGGCAAGAATACTGGAGTGGGTTGCCATGCTCTCCTCCAGGGATCTTCCCAACCCAGGGGTTGAATCCAGGTCTCCCGCATTACAGGTGGATTCTTTACCGTCTGAGCCACCAGGGAAGCCCATAATAACCATTACTTCCTTTGATTTCTAACCTGGTAAAACTTTCAACAAAGGAAACAATATTAGTTTTGTCCTGGGTTTTTCAACTTTGATGCTATTGACATCTTGGACTGGATAATTCTCTGTTGTGTGTCGGAGGGCAGTCTTAGGCATTTCAGGGTGTTCAGCAGCATCCTTGGTTTCTGCAGGGTAGATGCCAGGTGTCACTAACATCCCCCCACCCCCAGTTGTGACAACCAAAACTGCCTCCAGATGTAACCAAATGCTCCCTGGGGGAAGACTACCCTCCCCCTTAAGAACCATTGATCTGGCCGTTCTGGTTTCTTGAGAACTCCTGTTGTGCCTCCTGATTACCTCCTAACTGTCTAAGTGCTCCCCAAGCTGCACAGCACTTCACTCTATTTTGATCTCTCTGCCCTGTGGCATCCACTATTCTTTGTTTTAGTATAAGAGAGTCCATCTCTTGACTTGGAGTCTCTCTTGTTTGTTAGAATTCCTTAGATCTCCAGGCACACGAAACCCTGTGGTTTCCTTGATGTGGAACCTCTTTTCATCCTTCCACCCTGCAAGTGGAATTAAGCTCCTTCCTTCAATCATCTCTACACACCCTGCACAGCCTTCCATCAGATCCCCAGCATGTGTTATACTTATTTATCTAAGCAATTGTCTCAGTTTTTTGAGAGCAAGGACTGGGTCCTATTCATCCTCTTATCGTCAGCATGGAGTAGGCACCGATCAATACAAACAAAGGGGAAAAACAGACTTGAGGAGGGTCAGGAACTTCAATCATGGGATCCTGGGTGAATTTCCAGGAAGACTGAGTTAATTCAACAGCCTCTTCACCAGTTTCTTCCTGGAAATGTTCTCCTTGCTTCTCTCCAGGCAGACAATCTTTCTTCTGGAGAGAAGGTGAAAGTCCTGTAAAAGGTACTGTCCTGTTTTTCTCCTGTTCAGCCATGAATATGACATCATCTTCTCAGTTGGCATGTCCAGACCGTTTCTGATACTTTTCTTATTCCAAACAGAAGGAGAAAAGCCCCTTTCCCTTGATCTCAGCATTTTTTGCAAACCTCAGTTTATTCCAGCCAGTGACACTTTTCATCCTTGGAGATGAGCCCTCCTTTCCATGTTCTGGGAGTTCCTCTGGGGCCTGCGTCTCTGGGAGGCATCCCCTCCTCCGACATTGCGTCAGTCTCTTTAAGTATTTCCTTCTTTTTATTTCCTGTCTGGGATTATTTTAAGCTTTAGAAACAGAATTTAATTCTTGGGAAACTTCTAGCTTTATCAAAACTGTCCAAGATGGTGGCAGGGGGGCAAGAAGAAAAGGACATTTTTGAGAAACATTAATAAAGGGTAAGTGACAGGACATGATGACCATGTGTACACAGAAGAGGGGAGGTGATTCCCAGATTTCTGTTTGAAGACAATGGAGGGACTGGGGATTCCTGTTGTAAAGACAGTCCCAGGAAGAGGAGGAGGATGAAGACAAGGAAGGAGAGTGGGCTCTCTGAAAAGAAAATGGGTGTGGTCTGGGATTTTGAGAGTCTGAGGTTTCCCGGGCGGACCAGTGGAGATGCAGAGGACGTAACTAGATAGAAGAGCCCGAGACGCTGCACAGCAAGGGTGACTGGAGGGCTGCTGGCGTGTAGACGGGAGCTGCAGTGGAAACCGCAGACGAGAACTCAGACAGTGTGTGCTGATGGAACAGATGAGGCTAAAGATGGGGCAGGAAGGAAATCTCTTGAAGGAGACGGTGAAGGAATGGTCAGAGAGAGAGCCAGAGATCCAGGAGAGGGGCATGGATCTCAGGACAGAAAGGAGGGCCAGCAGCTTCAAATGATGTAGACAGGTCAGTTCACATATGAACAGAGATATGATCACTGAATTAGCAGCAGAGGGTCATTGAGGACCACGGGGAGGGCAGCCTTAGGAGGGCAGAGAGCTGTAGTCAGATGACAGGGGAGGGAGGAGAGGTAGGGAGAACAGGCAGTGGGGAACAGACTCAGGGTGAAGAGGGAGTCAGTCAACCACCCAGCAACCTGAGGGGCCAGGGTGCAGCTGGGGCCACTGTGGGCAGTGGGAACAGTAGGGAGCAAACAGGTAAAAAGCTCTGCCCTCACAATGTGTACTTTTTAGGGAGAGGAAGTAGGGAGGGAGGACTTTAAAAAAATTTTACTTTTTTCTTCCAGTTTTACTGCGACATAATTGATAAGGATTCATTTTAAAGATGTTTGTAAGAAGTATCATCATTTGCCAGATGAGGAGGCCAAAAGAAGTTAGATGGCAACTTGCTCCAGTTAACATCAAAGTCAGAGCTGAGGTCATGCCCTGACCTGTCCGACCCTTTCCATCCTTTGCTGCTTGAAGGGGATGGAGTTTAGGTGGGAAGAGGTTACACAGAAGGCATACGGCATGGGAAGAACGGGAAGAACAGAGGTGCAGGGTGCAGGGTTATTCATGGTTGGACTGTGCCTACACAAAGCAAGGTTTCTACCGGCCCCTGCTGGCGCACAGCTGTGCTGGGCCTCGCATGTGGCCTCAGGTTCCTCCACTGGGGACCGCAGGCACTGAAATCTACCTGTTCTCACACGGTCCTGTTTGAGCCAGAAGCTTGAGAGGTAGCCTGTTGTTCCCCTCCACCCCAACTTCCCCATCCCCATCCCCCTTATTTAGGAGTAAATCTCTAGAAGCGCAGGCACTGATCAATATTCCTCCATGAGATTTATAGAGGCACCAGAAAGAGACAGGGTCTTTCTTCCTCTGGGATGGTGAGCTTAGGGACCAGAGCGGGCCATCCACAGCTGTCTAACTCAACCAAGCGAAGAAAACACCAGGCAGAGATTAACAGGGCCAATAGGTCTAGTATCATTTGAGCTCCTGGATCCAGCTCTGCCTGAATCTATCAGGAACTATCCGAGACTTTCTGACGCTTGAATCAACGAATTGTCTTTTGCACTCTAACGTGAGCTGTGTTTCTATACTTGCAACTGCAAAAATCTGACCAGTACAGTGTCACAATATGTTGTAACCGAGCAGGACCCTCTTGGGCCTTCCTGGGACAGACCCCTCCCCCTCATCTTCTGCTGTAGCTCCTCTCTGAAGTATTTAGATAACAGTATCCGATGCACACTTCCTGAGTTGTTTTTGCAGATGCTAAAACCATCACTGAATGGAAGAAATTAAAACTACTTGATGATCATGAGTCTCCAGACCTACTGGTGCCTAAGGATTGATCATATTAACCACTCTATGACTTCACCATCAACCAATCAGAGAATTGTGCAAACTGATCACATACCCTGAGACCCCCTCCCTCACCTGGCCTTTAAGAATGCTCAGCTGAAACCCTTTAGGAAGTTCAAGGTTTTAAAGCAGGAGCCCCCAGTCCTCCTTGACAATAAATGCTGTGCTCTCTTTGACCACAACCTGGTGTCAGGAGACTGGCTTTATAGCATGTGGGCGAGTGGACCCAAGTTTGGTTCTGTAACAGTGTCAGCTGTGACTGTGGAGGATATGTTTTTGACTTTTGTGGAAACTGACTGACTCCAGGGGCTTCTCCATGGAGCCATATGCATTCACCACCTTCTAGGTTCTAACTCTGCAGGTGATAAAGCGATGAGTAAGACACGTGCTTACACGCAGCTGTGGAGATGATAAGAACCATCTACAAGGTGCTGTACATACATTTCTCTGAATCTACAATCACGGGAACTGATTAGCCAGGGAGGGTTTGGCAAGTATGGACCGAGCTGGAGAGGTGATCCATGAGAGTGCAGAGGAAGGTGTGTTATGGGGGGAGGGAGGGAATGTGGGGTTCCTCTAACTCTCTGTTCTGGGAGGCTAGGCTAAGGTGGGGGTGTTGGGGGATACAGAGAGAGGGGAGCAGGTGGTCCGGGGGAGCCGCGTGAGTATTAACGTAAGTGGAAGGAAGAGCTGCTTCTCATACCTTTCCCATTCCGGCGTGGGCATGTCCCAGCTTAACCACCACGGGGAAGTGAGGGGCTGTGAGCTGAAAGAGACAAGAGAAAACCACTCATTAGCATCCCAGAGCATCACCGCCGACACTCTGGTCACTAGTGCCACCTGGGAAGCCCTTATATATGCATATATACAGTTCTGACTGATTTCACGATGTTGTACGACAGAAACCAATACAACATTGTAAAGCAATTACCTTCCAATGAAGAAAAATAATAGTGGTCACATCAAGATGAGAACAAGCATTTATGGGCTGCACTGCATGGGTGCTGTGTTGAGCTACTGTCCTGGAGTCCCACCTTTAAAGACTGATGGGGCAGCAGCCTGGCCTGGTTAGTTCCCTGTCATAACCCCAGCAACCAGAACATGGCCTGACCCAGGGAAGGGGCTGACACAGAATCTGTGGTACAGTCTGGGTCTGGGTAAGACTTGTAAGGCATGCATGTCTCTCCCTGTGATACAGAGGAAGAGAGGGGCTCAGATGGTCAGATGCTTGTCTTGGCCATGCTTACTCAGCTAGGAAGTGAGGGGACAGGGACTGAACCTACGCATCTCCTGCTCATGCTGTCTGTATGTTGTTTGAAATAGGCTTGTTCGGTGTCTAGAAGTATACTTGGAGTTGCTTAAGGGCAGAGGTTATCCCTCCTCATTATTTAGTAACAATTTCACAACTTGGTCAACTCCAGAAGAGGTAATCATGTCCCACCCTCTGTGCCGTACAGGTTTCTATTCTGGTGCCTGTCCCTCAACCCTGGGCTGTCCCCTGACACCCTGGATGCTCTGGGAGGAGGAACCAGGTCTTCCCTTGTGGTGCCCAGCACCTGGTCTGACACACAGGAACGACTGTAACTGCCACAGAGGGTCTGTTGTGGGTCCCAAAGCCATGGCCCGGACCCAATTTCATTTTCCCCCACCAAGGTCACGTGAGGCAAGCAGGAAAGGTATTCTTGTAACACTTCACAAAAAGTCGAGACTCAGGCAGCTGCTGGGAAGGGGTGGAGCTGGGACATGGGTCTGTTAGACTCCAAGCTCGATGTGACTTGTTTGCTCTAAGACCTAAGCAAGGGCTTCCTGTAGTAGAGGCTGAATAAGAAATTTCTTCCTCATTTCAGGCTAAAATGTATAATATCCTAGTGTCTAGAGTTAACAAATGCAGATTTTAGAAAAGGCAATATTTGTTTTTGATTCCAAAAGCAATGTGTACTCACTATAAAATTTTGTAAACTATAAAAAAGTACTATGTCATTATGTACAAAGAGCACAATAAAAATCACCCTTGAAATTTAATGGTTTTGGTGTATTATCGGTTTCCCTTTTTCTTTTTTTAATCTAAATTTTTATTTTGATTTATTCTGTTCTTACAAAGTTGGGAGTATAATGCATACCCAATTCTGCTTATTGCTCTTTCCACTTCATGTTATAAGTGGTAAGCATGTTCCTGGTGGTAATATTTGTCAGTGTAAGAGTTATTATGGAATATTTCACATGAAAAAAGACTTTAAAAGCAATACTGTGAATATCACTTAGCTTTAGCAATAAACAATTGTCCATACAGTTGAAGCCCCTGATGTCCTTTCTCATCACATTTCCTTCCCTCCTATCTCATCACATTTCCTTCCTTCCTATCTCAGATGTAACCGTCATATAAATTATGTGTTTATTATTCCCTTGTGTTTATTCATATTTAACTACTACAAAGGATTCCCAATAATAGACATTACACATTTAAAAACCTTATGTAAGTAGCATCAAAAGAATCTACTCTTATGAATTTTGGGGGTACATTGTGTTCGTGAGATTCATGTATGTTGATACATATAGCTCAGATTCCCGTTTAACTGCTGCCAAGTATTCCATTTGATGAGCACATTACCATTTGCCCATTTCCTGCTAATGAACACTTAGGTGACTTCTATTTTTCCAATTATAAACAATACTAGTAAGGGAGCTTCACCAAGACACAGGCACAGGTATGGAATTGCTGTGGTGGGGCAGTGCTTGCCTCAGCTTTGCTGCTGCTGCTGCTAAGTCGCTTCAGTCATGTCCGACTCTGTGTGACCCCATAGACGGCAGCCCACCAGGCTCCCTCGTCCCTGGGATTCTCCAGGAAAGAACACTGGAGTGGGTTGCCATTTCCTTCTCCAATGCATGAAAGTGAAAAGTGAAAGTGAAGTTGCTCAGTCGTGGCTGACCCTCAGCGATCCCATGGACTGCAGCCTTCCAGGCTCCTCCATCCATGGGATTTTCCAGGCAAGAGTACTGGAGTGGGGTGCCATTGCCTTCTCTGTCAGATTTGCTAGATGTAGCCAAATTGCTCTGCAAAGTGGATGTACCCACCTATGCTCTCATAGGCAGGAAAAGAGATCCCGACACTTGAGGCTGAAAGACTGAAATTTTACCAACTCAAGGGGCATACAGTGAAATGCATGGGTGCATTTTCACCAAGTGCTCTTGTTCCCCAGCAAAATCGTCACCCCCAGCCATTCACTCACATACCCTAGACACCCTCTGCAGTCCGCAAACTGCCCAGATCACTACTGGGGCTTCATCTCCATCTTATTTTAGGGTGGAACTTGAGGTGAGGGGCAACGTTGCGCTCTCTCTTCCTCTCCATCCCTCTCAAATTGATTGTTTCCCTGCATGCCGGCAGGTACTGGAAAGAACTGTGCTCAGATTTAACCTTCCCTTCTGTTTAATCTTAGATTAGATATTTAACTTCTCTGAACCCTAGTGCTCTAATCTGCAAAATGAACACAATAATGTGCTCTAATCTGCAAAATGGGTAAAAAATTTGCTCTCATCTGCAAAATTACAAATAAAGCACAAGCTGGAATTAAGATTTCCAGGAGAAATAGCAATAACCTCAGATATGCAGGTGACACCACCCTTATGGCAGAAAGAAAAGAAGAGCTAAAGAGCCTTTAGTGAAAGACGAGTGAAAAAGTTGGCTTAAAACTCAACATTCAGAAAATGAAGATCATGGCATCTGGTCCCATGACTTCATGGCAAACAGATGGGGAAACAGTAGAAACAAAGACAGACTTTATTTTTGGGAGCTCCAAAATTACTACAAATGGTGACTGCAGCCATGAAATTAAAAGATGTGTTTATCACAGCACTGTTTATAATAACCAGGATATGGAGGCAACCTAGATGTCCATCAGCAGATGAATGGATAAGAAAGCTGTGGTACATATACACAATGGAATATTACTCAGATATTAAAAAGAATACATTTGAATCAGTTCTAATGAGGTGGATGAAACTGGGGCCTATTACACAGAGTGAAGTAAGCCAGAAAGAAAAACACCAATATAGTATACTAACATGTATATATGGAATTTAGAAAGATGGTAACGATAACCCTATATGTGAGACAGCAAAAGAGACACAGATGTATAGAACAGTCTTTTGGACTCTGTGGGAGAAGGCGAGGGTGGGACACCCATGGCTGATTCATGTCAGTGTATAGCAAAACCACTACAATATTGTAAAGTAATTAGCCTTCAATTAAAATAAATAAATAAATAAATAAAAAGACGCTTGCTCCTTGGAAGAAAAGTTATGACCAACCTAGACAGCATATTAAAAAGCAGAGACATTACTTTACCAACAAAGGTCCATTTAGTCAAAGCTATGGTTTTTCCAGTAGTCCTGTATGGATGTGAGAGTTGGACTATAAAGAATGCTGAGCACCAAAGAACTGATGCTTTTGAACTGAGGTGTTGGAGAAGACTCTTGAGAGTCCCTTGGACTGCAAGGAGATCCAACCAGTCCATCCTAAAGGAAACCAGTCCTGAATATTCATTGAAAGGACTGATGCTTAAGCTGAAACTCCAATACTTTGGCCACCTGATGCGAAGAACTGACTCACTTGAAAAGACCCTGTTGCTGGGAAAGATTGAAGGCAGGAGGAGAAGGGGACAACAGAGGATAAGATGGTTGAATGGCATCACTGACTCAATGGACATGAGTTTCAGTAAATTCCGGGAGTTGGCAATGGACAGGGAGGCCTGGCATGCTGCAGTCCATGGAGTCACAAAGAGTTGGACACAACTGAGAGACTGAACTGAGCTGACTGAACTGAATCTGCAAAATGGGGACAATAATGCCCAACTCACAGGTTAGTTGGGGGAAGAAGAAATGACATAAAGAATGTAAAACTGGCACCACATAGAGGTTCAAAATCAAAGTGTGAAGTAGAGTTGAAGGGAGGAAGGAGATGACTCTGGTTTTGTGGGGCAAAGAGAGAGATAAAGAGGGAGGCTGGATGATGGAAGAAAGAGACCAGAGGCTCCAACCTGGCAGTATCTGGTTAAGAGCAGGGGAGGGAGTGAAGTGAAGCCCAATGAAGGAAAATCAGGAGACTACACCACAGGGAGTCATCAGAGATGATTAACTTAGGAATCATCTTGCCTATTCCCTATATTAACATGTTAAGGCAGGTAGAGTTTCTAGGAATACTCCCCAAGGTGTCCCACTCTAATCTCTGGAGTCCGTGAATGTGATGAGATTGTCATACAATGATTGGTCTGTTATATGCACAGCTGACCTTAAAACAGGGAGATTATCTTAATTAAGTCACACGAGCTCTTAAAAGCAGAGAACTTTCTCAGACTGGTGGCAGAAGAGGAAGGAGGTGAGATTCGAAGCATGAGAAAGACTTAATATATCATTCCTATGCCAGGAGATGAAGGCAGCCCCTGGCTGAAAGCCAGCAGGGAACTGGGGACCTCAGACCCATAGCTGCAAAGAACTGAATTATGTGGGAAAAAAGAATGAGCTTGGGGGAGAAACTTGAGCTCTGGAGAATGTGGCATGCCAGCATCTTGATTTCAGTTGGATGAGACCCTAAGCAGAGAACCTTGGCATGCCATTCTACCCGATGTACGTAACTGTGAGCTAATAAAGAGGTATTCTTTTAAGCTGCTAAATTGTTAGAGAAGTAATAGGAAACTAATACATGTGTCCTCCTAGATACTGAAGACCAGAGTGAAGTGATTGTTTTCACAACATATAATAACAGAACCAGTCAAGCTCATGTGTTTTGAGTCTTAATCAAGTCCTCTCTCTACCAAGGCACACTTT